>NC_050574.1:93109348-93728348 GCF_011100635.1 Trichosurus vulpecula | reverse complement strand
GTCAGTCCTAAATTCTTCCCTATCAAAGTTTTGATCCTTTTCTGTGTAATCATTTTTCAACTGTTTGAAGCCAACTCTTAGAACACTTCTACTTTTTATTTCTTCTTCAGGCTAAACATCCCTAGTTCCTTTAACATATCTTAATATGACATATTGTCCAGACTTCTCCCTATCCTCATTACTCTTCCATGGATCCACCAAAGTCCTTCAATTATATCAAAGCCTCTAATATCTTAGGTGTGATTTCCAAATTCATGAAGATCGTAACCTGTCTACAATTGTAAGTCTTAGAATTTTTTTTTTCTGAGGCTCAGCTGGGTTAAGTACCTGTTTGTTTATAGTAACACTGCTGGTAAGTGTCGGAGATGGGTACAGAGTTTGAACTCAGATCTCTCTGACTCTTAAGTATTGAATTCTCTCTATAAGCCACACCATTTCTCCTCAAAGTTCGAATTATCTCAAAATATATCACTGGGATCTGAAAACACTGATCCAGATGTGGGTGAAGAAATAGAGGGACCTATTACCTCCTTTAAGCTTGGTTCCATCCTGGCATAAATGCAGGGCAAGTTGTCATTATCTGTTTTGGCTCATCTTGAGCTTAAATTTGATTAATATTGTTGTGTGGGGTAGCTTCTTAATGAGGGGTGTGGGTTATTTTGAGATTAAATGACAAGATCAGAGAGCTAGGAATTCTTAATTCTAAATCAGAATTTCCCTCAGTATCACCTCATTGCAAGTCTTCTCAGTGATAAAATGGGGATACCAATAACTATCTCTTAGGAATTGAAAATTAATATTGGTAAAGATATTTAAGGCCTTTAGAAGAAGTGACTGTAGAGCATTATTATTTTTTATTGCTAGAATGATGGACAAGACTACCTGGTAGATGTTTTCTCTCTCCAATATCTGTAATTCCTGTGAAATCCTCCAAGAGTTAAGAGCCTTGCAGGTGATCAAAACTTCGACCTTCCTTATATTACCATAGCAACCAAATCTGTCCTCTAGTTAATCAATTGTGTTCCCTGATTTATGTTATTTGATAGCAGTCATCCCTGAAAATTACTGACTCTTTGTTCTTCCTTGGTTAATAGGTGCCCTTATTATAGGACAATATTCATAGATAGAACATGTACAAAATTACCTGATGGAAGAATTCGCAGTTTGTGAGTCTGGGATCTCACTCAGGGATAATTAATTTGAATAATCATTAAGAATGCATTCTCTCCTCCCCTCCCCCTTCTATGTTATCAATCAAAGGCAGAAGCAGGTGCACAATGATCTTTGGGAGCACTTTCTGATTAGCCCCATACACCTCATGTCTTATATTTTTGTATGGTTCTTTAGTTTTCAGAGCACTTTCAAAAACGTTTTATATGAAGTCAATAGCCTGATTTCATTCTAGGTTCAATAGTGATTATCATCAGCTTTTTAAAGAGAGTGACAGACAATGGATCAATGATGGTTGCAAGTAAAATTCCATTTTTTAAAAATCATGGCTTGGTGTTTGAATATTGCATAGCTGTTAAAGAGTTTGGTTTTTTTTTTTTTTTGCTAGCTGGGGTTAAAATGTAAAATAATCTTTTCTGAACTTTTGTGCAGTATCGGTTTGCTTTCAGATCATTTTCTTTACCCTGATGATTTATGGAAAGAATCCAGATCAGAGAGATATTATGAAAATATGATTGACCCAAATCTAATGCAAGCAGTCTTACTCTTACTTCACAACCCCAATTACATGTAAAAACTTTTTTTAACATTCTTTTTTAAAATTTTATGTTCTAAATTCTATTCTCCCTCCCACCTTTCCCCCACCCCTTAAGAAGGCAGGTAATATGATATCAATTATACATGTGAAATCATTCAAAACTTTTCCATATTAGCCATGTTACAAAAGAAAACACACACAAACACACACACACACACACACACACACACACACACACACACGGAAAACCTGAAGAAAAATAAAATTAAAAAGTACGCTTTAATTTGTGCTCAGAGTTCATCAGTTTTCTCTCTGTATTATATTTTTCATCATGGGTAGTTTGGAATTGCCTTGGATTATTGTCTTGACCAGAGTAGCTAAGTCTTTCAGAGTTGACAATCCTTACAGTATTGATGTTTCTATGTACCAGATTCTCCTGGTTCTGCTCACTTCACTTTGCGTGAGGTCATATAAGTCTTACCACCCTGCTCATTATTTCTTAAAGCACAGTAGTATCCCATCACAATCACATACAACTTACTAAGCCATTCTCCAATACAGAGGCACTCTATTGCTCCAAAATTTTCAATGGCTCCCTATTGCAAAGTACAAATCTAAAATTTAAGTTATTCCACAGTCTGATTCCAGTTTACCTTTGCAGGTCCTTCATGTACTCTACAGCCAGTTTGGACTAGTTCCTTATACTCTCTCTCCTCTTGTCTGTTTGCATTCACATTGGCAGTCTCTCTTCCCTCCCCCCACAACTATGCTTGGAAACCACTTCCTCCACATCTCTGCCTGTTAAAAATTATTCACTTCCTTAGAGACCCAGCTGTCCAGATTGTGTCACCCAATCCATGAAACTTTTCCTAATCTCCTCAGCTAAATGTGATCTCTGTCTTGAAAATGTTCTTATAGCACACATGGATCTCTATAATGCATTTATCACATTAAAACCTCTTATAATTCTTATTTGTATACCTGTCTACAACTGCTCCTCCACCCCACCTTTTTATCTTAAGCTCCTTCAGGACAAGCATTGTGTCATTTCCCACCATCCTTGTGGACAGGTTTTCTCCTTGCCCTTTCTCCCCTCCTGTGTGTTGTTGATCAATTGTTCAGTATTGCCCATTGTCTAGCGTAGCACTTTGAAGGTAGCAGATGTTTAATAACGTTTGTTAAAATTGTTACCTACAAATGGTTGGTGAGTAGGTACATTTCATTAAGAGTAAGTAGAATCCCCCCACCCTGCCCAAATTATAAGTCCTTAGGAAACCGGAAGTGTTCACAAGCACTACTTCACTGGCCTGCAATTTCAAGAAGGAAGAAATAATACAATTTTGAAGTGTCTATGATGGAAATGGATATTTTCTGTTTCTCAGGGAGCCCAAGTTGTTGCGATGAGACAGTCATCAAAGTGAACCAGAGGAAAAGAATTTTAGCTTGGATTTGATTATTACTGAGGATTTTTATTAAATGTTTTGTCTTAAATATTTGGAGGAGGGTTGCTGAGTGCTTTAAATTTCTTCCTTTTTTCCCACTGGAAAGAAATGTCACCTCTCTGTTACTTCTTGGTGTCTCTGGAGGGGAAACAAAGAAAGAAAAGAACTTATCTACTGAGGTGCTGCCCAAGTGAAAAGGATTTGTGGATGGGATGTATGAATCACTTCCAGAAAGCTGCCTTTGTAGTCTAAAGATGTTCTGAGCACCACAAAGGTCAGAGGGAGAGCTGATATCACTGTCATTACCACTTCTTAATGGTACCTAGAGAATTGAGATTTGCTTAGCATAATGGCAAAATAGCAGCTCCAGATAAAGGAGGGTCTTCTGATTTCTTATCAGTTGTTCAGTCTGTTGGAACGAGATATTTTAAAAACAACTTCCTCCAAAGTAAAAATTTGGTGCTTTTCCCCACCCCCTTATAATTGCTAATGGCACAACTAAAGCTGGGGTTTTAATATATTTCTGTATATAAATGCCATTATGACATTTATGTGAAATATATTGGGCAGCATTTATATTGTTTGCAAAGCACTTTTCAAATGTTGACTTTTTGATCCTCAGACTAATTCTGTGAGATATATATGGGGAAACTAAGATGCAGAGAGGTTAAGTGACTTCTTGCCCAGGGTTACACAGCTAGGAAGTATCTGAGGCAGGATTGAACCCAGGTCTTCTTGTCTCCCGGTTCTTTACTCTATCTACTGTGTCATCCAGTTGTCTGCACTATATAGAACTTGAAAGTTTGCAAAGTCCTTCATATTATTACATTATCTTATTTGAGCATCACAGAAATCTAATGAGGTAGCTACTATAGGTACTATTTTCCCCATTTTATAAACAAGGCAGCTAAGGTACAGAGAATTTAAGTAACTTGCACAGATAATCAATGTATAAAGCAGAATATGAGCATGAGTCCTATTGACTCCAAGCCTGGCACACCATTCTACCACTGTATGATCTAGCATTTTCGCCATTTGAAATATTGAATTTGTAATTGCATTCAGGTCAATAATTTCTTTAAATGTTACCACCACAAATCCTAAATGAGTTGTTTTGCTTTGTTTGCAGGTTGTGGGCAATGTGGAGGGAAATCAATCTTCCCTTTCCCCTCCAAATTCTTCAAGGGCTACTGCATCTTTGAAACCAGAATAGTTCCCAAAAACATTTAAGAAGTTTTGATTTTTTTCTGATGAACTTTAACAAATATGAGCATCTCAATATACAGAAAAGAGAATTGTTATATATAATATGGTGAACTTTTGCCATGCTAAACAACTGTCATTGCCACTGGAAAGATAAGCCAGAGTAGTAGAAACAGCTCTGCTTCTGAATGACCTGCAGGGTCCCACTGTAAGACCACTACCTCACCTCAGGCCCTAGGGTATACAGCCCAGGACACTGAACCCAAGAGCCTTAGTTATAGTGGGGCCCCCTAGACAACCAGCCTGTATCAGTAAAGCAAGATTCATGACCTTGAAGACAACCATGAACATGCTTCTACAGTTTGGAATCGCAAAGTATAAGGGATTCTCTAGGTAGAAGGCAGGAAAATTATAATATTTATTTAGACACCAGAGGATCAAATCCCAGAACCAACACCCTTCATTCGATATAGCAGTAATTATATTTCAAGACCAGTAAGTCCACTTCAATGTAACAACAAGGAGATTAACGCAGTATTACAGCAAGGAACCAAGTCATCCTGTAACCTTCCCCACCTGCTGGGGCCTCACTGTAAACACTCAGAATCCCAACTGCCTGTGTTCTCTCCCGGTCAGTTCTCTGGTCTCTCTGCAGCTCCCTGGTTTCCACTCTCCACTCTGCACTCTCCCTGCAGCTATGTTGTCCCAGAGTTCTTACTTTTCCTGCTTGGTCTGAATTCTGACCTTACAATGGCTAACCTCTGGGTATATATACTCTTCTTAGGGCCCGAGGACTTCACACCCGATCAAGTAAAGAGTGTAGGCCTGGAGCTTAGCTCCTAGTAAGTAAATCAAGCCTCTAATCAAGCCTCCCTCAGCCTGGCTTGAGGCCTGTTGAATGGATGAGAAGGATCTTTAATCACTGATTGGCATCACAAGGGTGTAGGCCTGTCTCTAATCAAACCTCTTTAACTGGCTCTACCTGAGGCCTATTGAATGGGTGGGAAAGATTTTCAATCACTGATTGGCATCACACAGCCCTACCTATAGCTTGGCTTTTGTAGATGTAATCTAGGAGAGCAACTCTCATGTAGAAGGGACCTGTCATCCTCACACCACTAACATCAATAGCCCAACTAACTGCCACCAACAAGCAATTAAGCCCAAAAACCCTGGGAACAGTGGATCTTCCCTGCCCCTCCAGCCTCCCTGGTTGAGCTTCTAGCCTAGTCCTGGCAGCCATTAGCCAGGGAATAAATCTTGGAGGAGCTGGGACCTGGAAACTTCCTCTGTAGGTGCTTTAGCCTCCCCCCAACTCCACCCTAGACATAGCTACTGAAGCCCCAAAAAAGAAAGTTCTCCACCAACAAAGACCTTGACACTGTCAAATAGTTCAATATTAGAAACCAGAGTTGTTTTATTAATGGAAACAACGTTAATGGAGAAGCATAGCCACAGCACCCCAAGGACTATGGGGTCTTTGTTTGTGATTTGGAGCTGAAATCTCCTCTATGTGTGATCTCCCTCTATTAGAATGTGAGCTCCTTGAGAGCAAGGACTTGCTTCTCTATCTGTATTCCCCATCACTTAGGATAATACTTTGCATATGTTACTTGTTTAATAAATAATTTTTCATCCATTCCTTCATATAGTTTTTTAAAGTATCTATTGAATTTAGAGGCAGCATGGCTGTAGTAGACTGATTGTAAAGCCAGGAAGACCTGGTTCAATTCTTATCTAATGTATATGACCATGAGCAAATCATTTAACCTCTCTGTGATTAAGGTAATTCTCTAAGATACTTATTTACAGAAAACGTGCAGACCTTCACGGGTAGAGGGAGTTTCCTTACTTGGGTGTTCCCTGTAATACTGATATCACCAATTCTGTCTTTATCCAATATTGAATTAAACTTGGTAATGACAACATCGCCCTATGGCCCCTCTGAACTACTTTCTGCTGTCTTTCGTATTGATTTTTTTTCCTTTATACTCTTTTCTTTTTTAAAATCACTATCATCACCATCCACCAACCCTCACTCCACTCCACAACAGAAGCCTTTCCTTTGGACGAGTATAGACAAGTCAAATAAACTAATACCTTGACTATGCTATGCCTGAAATTGTATGTCTCGATCTGTGCCTCTAGTTCATCACTTTTCTGCCAAGGGATGGGAAGCATGCATCATAATTAGCCTTTTTAAATCATGATTGGTCACTGATTTGATTAGGATTTTGAAGGGTTTCAAAGTTATTTCCATTTACATTATCGTGGTCTTTGTGTCATTTGTTCTTCTGGCTCATTTTGCTCCTTCTTTTCATCAGTTCTTACAAGTCTTCCTAAGTTTCTCTGAATCCATTATGTTTGTTATTTGTTTTCACTCAATAAAACAAATAATAACTCATGAAGGAAAAAAAAGTCTTTCCAGGTCAGCCTTTAAGACTTTGGTTGCTGGTCAGTTTCAGTAAGCTGACCATAGCCTATCAGATCATATCTCCATAGGACTTAACTTTTGCTCACTCAGTAGTATCTTACACAGATGGGAGGGCTGGTATCACTAAAGACAACCTTTCTTCGCTTCAGTATTTCCAAAGAACAATCATAATATCTGTCTCAACAGGGGCTAATGCTTACATGGACTATCTGCTGGGAATTTAAATCATTTAGGAACACAGATCTTCAAATAACTAATGCCACTTATATTTATTTCCCTCTGCATTGAGTGTCTGCCTGCCTTGTTCTGAGCTCTTTACAAAGCAAGTTAAAATAATTAGACCTTGTCCTCAAAGAACTTTCAACTGAGGACTTTTGAAAGGTTCATTCTACAGAGGCTTGGGGCTGCAGCTGTTGAGGCTTCTTTGTTTTGTTTTTCCTTTCTTCAGTGCAAAGTGGAATGCATGTTAGTGAGCTATGGGTCTTCATTTCAGCAGCTTCCTTTTGGTATCATTGAATACTTCAGGGGAGATGAAAGAGTGATTCTGTGACTAGAGGGGTAGTACTTGGCGGTGACAAAGCATCTCCCAAAGAAAAAGGTGAGCTTCAACTTAAAAATCAATTCAGTCTGAAGAGTTTCTATCATTTATTTTAAATCCTTGGACCTTTCTATGGTGTTCAGCTCTTGAACCTTGGCATGGGTAAATGTCCATTGAGCTTTGATCTCTGTTGAGCCCTTGCCATATTTACAGGCCCTATCGAGTGAGTCACCAAACTCCAGACTGGAAGTTTAAGTGGAAAATATCTGCCAGGTTGGAAAGGGAATAATTAGTCATGGCTCAAAAAGAGAAAAAAAATATTAATATATCCAAGGAATTTATTGCCTCGTGTAAAGTAAGTCACCTTGGATTGGCTATGGAGAAGTAGTTAGGATTTATAAGGGCATCTATCTAATTCTTTTTAAAAAAAGAAAGAAAGACTTTAGCATTCTACATTCTTTATGGTAATTGTATAGGTCTGAAGTGGTTGAAAGATACTGTAAGTGTGTTGCCACCAGCCATGACACTTCCAGTCTTGCCTTATTACTCAAAGTGCACATCAAAACACTTGCTGAAGTGAGGTGAATCTTTTTGACAGCCTGGATTTTTTTGGATGTTAGATCCTTTGTAGTTGCCTTCAGTGATTGTTCTTATATTCATGGGATTTTAGTTGAAGGCTCCACTCCAGAATTCACCTTCAGGCATTCAGATTGTGTTTAAAATTCCAAAGTCAATTATGAAGACTTTGCCTTTAGCAAAATGGGGGAATAAATGAGGTAGCCTTCACCTAACAAAATGGAGTATCAAAAGAGTCTCAGATTCCCATGTAAGGGTCTTGACTGTTGCCTTTGTACTCAAAAGGGTTAGTGTTAGGATAGAAGAAAGCACAGCATCTTGAAATGAGATACAGAGCTTTGCGTCAATCAGTACTGGCTCCTCCTTGAAACTGTGATGACCTGCCAGTCCGAAAGATAGGTTTTAGATAGGACCTAAAAAGAAATGAAGTTGGTCTCCGATAACAAACATAATGAGGATCCTTTCGGAAATATGGGGGGTGTGTGTATGTGTGTGTGTGTGTGTGTGTGTGTGAGAGAGAGAGAGAGAGAGAGAGAGAGAGACAGACAGACAGAGACAGAAACAAAGACACAGAGAAACAGAGACAAAGAGACAGAGAAAGAGAATATATTAGAGAACAGAAACCTAGAAATCCTCTTATTTTACAGGGGTGGCAACTGAAACCTGGAGAGGTGGAGGGACTTTTCCTGGACCACATAATTTGTGACAGATCTGGTATTAGACCCAAAAATTACCCCTTAAGATTCTCTCACTCTATCCCCAAATAATCTCTGTGTTTAAGTGACTATAAATAAGAATTCTGTTTTGAAATTAGAGAGGCAAAAAAGGGGGAAAATATATAATCCCAAATGGCCTGGACAGGAAAATCATGCCTCAGACTGAATGCAGCTGCTATAGATTTAGGAAAACCAGGGTAAGACCTTGGAGTGTCTAAGGAATGTTGTTTCATAAGAGGAAAAGGAACCTGAGGAAGGGAATTCTTCAGGTTGTTATTTTAGTATTTTCTTGCATAACTTTTATTTAAAAAAACTAAGATACTGCCAGGTTACTTGGAAAGAGGAAATTCTCCTTATTGCTGTTTTTTTTTTTAAATCTGTGATATTTCTATCCATCTCTGGACTTGTTATATCTCCTTTCCTTTCACCAGTATATTAGGAAGAGCGGTGAATTTGTAACAGTGGATCCTGTATTCAAATCTTGGATCTTTTGCTTATCACCAGTATGGACATGACCAAGTTGTTTCATTTCTCTGACCTTTGTTTTTGAGAATTTTGAACTATATAGGTCTCTAAGGTCCCTTATGGCTCTAAATTCTGTTTATCCTCTTTCTGCCTCTTTTTCTTCTTTCATCTTTTCTTCATGCTTTCTAATTGTGATTGTTTTCTGTTTCTGTGATGCTTGTATGTCAATAGTTTTCTGTTTTTTTTTAATTTCTTCCTTCTCTTTTTTTAATCTTCCTTCCTTTTCTTTCTTTTTAAATTTTCTCTTTTCCCTCCCTCCTTCCTCCCTTCCTTTTTTCCTTCCTTCCTCCCTTCCTTTCTTTCTTCCTCCACATCCTTTTCTTTCCATCATTAATACTTTCATTATTCAATTGAATCTTCTTTCTGTTCCTACTCTCTCCCAATTTTTTTCTATTTCCTTCTGCCTGTCCTATCTGGCACTTTTCGAATTGTTTATTTGCCAGATGTTTCTTCCCCTAGGCCTCTCTCCTATCTCCACTGCTTTGCCTCTCCCATCTGCTCTGTCCTCATGTGTTCTCCCAAAACTGGGCTGTCATTGTAAATATATCTGAAGTTTAAGCCGCTCCTACCCTATGTCATTGAAAATATCTCCAGAAACAGCTGTTCATGCTGTATTTTTTTCCAGTTTTCTGAAATGATTTTTATTTTTTAAAAAAAGTATTGTTGGATCTTACATGAAACAATACAAAATGGTTTGGAAATAGGCTTAACTGTTTGGTTATATTAAGATCTAGATTCTGATCTTCATTTTACATCCTTAACTTTGGTATAAATTCTCATTTCTTCCTCATGAATTCTGCTAAGCAAAGTTCTCATACTTTTTGTGTGGATTACATAGTAATGGAGAGAAACAGCTGGCCTTGGATTCAGGAAGACCTACGATCAAACCTTGCCTCTGACACATTCTGGCTGGGTAACCATGGATAAGTTATTTATTTAATCTCTCATTTCCATAGGCTACTCTCTGAACTACAAATGATTCACCATTGCTTATCTACGTTGTTGGAGGGAGGTTTCCATGTTGGGAATTCCCAACATTGACTATGTCACAAATATGGATCTTCCCTAAAGTTAAGTTATATTTACAAATATAATATGTATATATATATATATATATATATATATATATATATATATGTGATTTACATAGTACTTTCAGGTTTACAAAGCACTTTACAAATAGAATTTCTTTTTATCCTCAAAACAATCCTAGGAAGCAGGTGCTATTATTATCCCTGTTTTATAGGTAAGAAAACTGAGGCAGACAGAGGTTAAGTGACTTGTCCAGAGTCACATAACTACCGAGTGTCTTAGCCTAGATTTGAACACAGGTCTTCTTGACTCTAGGTTATTCTAGAGCTCCTCTGTACCACCTAGCAGTCTCATGCTGAGTTTTTATGGCTCTTTTGTTAGATTAGAAGTCTCTGTTTCTCTTTTTTTGAAGGCTTTAAAATTTAGCTATGGAAGATTTTTGAAGGTTAGTTAACTGACAGATATATTTATTCTTCTGTTGTAGCAACAGAAACTAAGGTAGAGAAGATAATTGACTTAATAGGTCTTTCTACAGTGGACAAATTTAACCCAAGACTTTGTTCCATTTTTCACTTTAACATTAGCACTTAAAATTAACCTCCCTCAAACACTTGGCAACCTCAGAGGGCTGGCTACTGATCAGTGATGGAAATTCATCTTAAAAGCTTTCTGGTCCCAAAGTTTACATTTCACATCAAAGTTGATTCACTAAAGATTTAGTTAATTGTTCCTTAAGGGCTTGCCTGTATCTAATGGCATATTTTATATAACACTTCCTCATGAGACACGAACAATTTCAACTCTCTTTCCTAGGAAGTGAACTCTCAAATCTGTATCCCATCCTATCTGACCCCTGTCCTCTTCCTTGAATTCTTACTGTCTTTTGGGAGAGACTGAGTCTTAGATATATTCATCATTCAGAAGGGTGTCAAGTTGACTTCTCTTTGGCAAATTCTCTTTTCTACCAGTGAATTCTTCACAGTAAGGAGTGAGTGGAGTAGGGTGTGTTTAATATGCTGGATGCATCAAAGGACATAAAAATCCTTACAATGTAATTTTTATTTTAGATAGGGATGATAAGAAGCTAACATTAAGCCTCTACTCCTATGCCAAAGTAAGATAATTATTTCAATAATAATTAGTTCAAAGTTTTCTTAGTTTATCTATAGAAAGAGATAGTATAAGAATAGTGGATAAACAACTAGCCTTAGAGTCAGAACAATGTAGGTTCAAGTATCACCTAAGTCATACTAGCCACATGATCATGGACCATTCACTTAACCATGCAAAAACAGGTCAGAAGAAGCAAAGAATAATAGATCCATTGTATACCTCGGAAGCGTGCTAATCTACAGATATGTACATAGACACATTCCCACAATCAATCCCGCTAGACCTTTGAATAATTTCAGTGATACCTGAAAATATGCCATTGATATTCCTTTCTCCTCAAAAGTTCAAATGAGAAACATTACTAACCAAATTCAGACTGGCATTCTTTGTTTCTGGGATCATTCCATAGAGTAAACTGCTTCCCTGGGGTTGCCTAAACATGCAGTCAGGGATTTGGATGCTAATTTTCTAAACAATAGATATTCCTAGTAGTTGATTAGAGGGTCAACACTGGAGTCAGAAAGACCTGTGTCTGTTGTATCCTAGCTGTGTGACCATGAGCAAGTTCACTTGACCTCTTATTTCCTCAGGCAGCCCTCTAAAACTGTATTAAATATTGCAGCTCTCTAAAGGCGAGCGGAGGACTCATGTTACTGAAGGGAGTTTCCATTCCTAGGAGTTTCCTCAATGATGGAATCATAGATCTAGACATTTTCTTCACACACTATTCTTAAAGCACAAAAAAGCACAGCCATACCCTATTAAAACAATCATCATTACTTTGTAATAGCATGATTGATACATTATGATTGTAAGAAATGGGAGGAGGAGTTTTGTTTCCACAGAACTAAAGGTGTACTTCCCCCCCCCCCCACCCCAGCTTTAGCAGAAACTAGGCCTCAAGGTCGGTCAGATGAGAGGTCAGAGGCTTGTACGCATGTGCATGCTTTTTGAGAAGGCAGTCTGGGGAATTAGAGAGGCCAAACACACTTGAACCAGTTCAAGCTTATCTAGGGTCTGGTCTTGGTCAAGAATCCAGGCCTACTGATTTGTATAATTTGCATATGTTAAAGAGGGAAAGTAGGGGAAGTAAAAGAATATAGTTTAATCCTAAACTAAGACAAGGAAAATCTAATTAACTTCACTTTTGCTTCTGTATCCTTATTATCCTACCTGTATAAACTGTATAACCTAGGAAAACTATGTAAAAAATAAAGATTGTAAACTAACCATAACTCTAGCAGGAGTGGAGGGAATGGTTACCCCTGCTCCTGCAGTTGTATCGGTGTGAATGTTCCTGTGAGCACTACACCTGCTCTCTCGAGGAGTGTAATAAAATGCCTTCCTCTGCCCACTCTGGTTCTGAGTTCTTTGGGTGAGAATGGGCAAGTCCCATGGATTTTCCCAAGGTCAAGTGAAGGGAAGCAATAGGCAGCAGAAGCTCGCTGGGCTTGCTCCTGGATTTTGTCTTGGGGTGGTCTGTGATCCCCAATGCAGTGTTAAGAGGGCTACCACTCCGGATTCCCTTGGGGAACCCTGTGGTCTGCACAGCCTTCTTAAGGGAACATCACTTGGGACTTCCGGCCCTGTCTTGGGAGCTTTGTGATCTTACCGCCACCCTAAGGGGCCATCGCTGGGGTCCTCCTTAGGGTCTGACCCCTAGGAGGCCCTGTGATCCCCACAGATTAAGGGGGGGGGGCTACCACTTGGTCTTCCTCTGGGAGTCCTGTGATCTGTACAGCCTTCCCTAGGGATTATCACAGGGTTCTTCCTCAGGACTTTGGCCCTGCCTAGGAAGTCCAATGATCCCCAAAGCTGTGTGTTCTCACAATTTGGGGAAGTCCAGTGATCCCCAAAACCAGGTTTCTCACATGATTGAGGTTGTGAAGCCCTTCTGCATAATAATAGAATTCATTTATAATGTTGTTTTCCCTTCTTCCCCCTAACACCCTCCCCCAACCCCCAATGATAGCTCCCTTAATGTGTTTTCCTGGAAACAATTAAAACATTAGGTGCGGATATGTCTGTAAATGTATCTCCTTAAGTATCTAATTTATTCCTAAAATATAGTTAATACTATGCAAGTTCTGGCTCAAGATTTATTAATCCTTCAGGAGCTGGGCATTTTGTTAAATGCTAGTCCCAAATAAATCAGATGCTGCCCCAGCTATACAGGAAAATTGTATTCTTATTTTTGAAATTCTCTTGAATGGACCGTTCCTCTCCTTACTCAGCAACATTGAATTAATGCATTATGGCCTAAATCACTTGGCCAACCATGACAGTCAGTCCCCTAAGGACAGAAGGTTCATTGTCAGTATATTTGTATAAAATTTCCAGAAGTTGGTGATTAGTTTTACGTAGGTAACATAATGGAGAAGTTGGAACCCATTATTAAGTTGATAAACTATATGGCTTAGCATACATAATTTATTTTCCTTAGTTCCTCTGGTTTTGATATAGGTTTCACACACTTAAACAGCAGTTTTTTTTCTTTCAAAACTATAATATTACTCAGAAGAAAAAAAATAATGATTTTCTTCCACTTTCTAACTTGGAAATGTTGGTCACCATTGATGACTGAAATAAGTGAGACGTGTGTCCCATACTATTAGGTTGATAGTATTGCGTCTGTAGAGAGGAAGGGGTCAAATGATTTGAAAAAATTTTGGTCTCTGGTAAAATGAAATTGTTTCACTGTTTTGATAAAATACCTATCTGTCTCAGGCTCCCAAGCTGCCCTCTGTGCTGATATGACAGCATGTCTACCCCTTTCTCTGCTTATTTATACATGAAGCTTTCTTTGGGATGAGGGAAACCTCGTGGCAAATCAGAACAAAGCAAAAAGGATGTTATTTTTGACTCACTTGAGGCTGGAGCTGACATCCAAAGCGTTTCATTCTTTTTGCATTAAAAACATTGGCTGTGTGTGTCAACAAAGCTGGGCTTTTTCTTCACCAGCTGGAGCAGGTGATTGACTCCATATCCAGCCATTTCATTGCATTTTGCTGAAAACTTTGGCTTCAACACCTCCTCTGTTCTGTAATGACCAAAGCAGATTTCAGTAGAGTTCAGAATAAATAGCCTGCTGCTAATGGTTGCAGGTGGTAGCAGCTACTAGTACAGTGTTCTGCCTACCCTGGGCACTCAATTAATGTTGTTGACTGATAGGGAAAAAAAAAGAAAAAAGAAAAGAAAAATCCTCATTCTATGGGGGTGCTGGTGGAGCACCAAACTGCCAACAACACAGAGGAATAAAAGGGGAAAAGAGGCTCTTTTTTTTGGTACAATGGCAATACTTCCCCCACCCCGCCCCATTTTGCAAGATCCTTTTAAAAGATTGTTTCAAATGGTGACAAAAATTTGAGCTTGGTAGCATTTGAACCAAAGTATTGCATGAGGGCACTCTAAACACAATATCCCTAGGGGAATGAGAGGTGGTTAGTGGGTATACTCTTTAATTCACTGTATTCCCACAAAGGTTTTTTTTTAGATATGTGATGCCTGTTTGTTTTGAAATTAAATATAGAAAGATAAACTGCTAGCAAACTTCAAAATTCTGAATCATCAAATGACCTCAGCCATCTTCTAGGTATCCCTATATTTGTACAAGTCCTAAATGAGGAAGTCATGTGGATTAGAGAGGAAGAATAAGAAAATCATTAGTCTGGAAATAGAAGATGTGCAATCTTTTTATAAAATTTAAAAAAATCATAGTTACAGTTTCCATTAACTTCAAATTCATTATGCTGTGCCAGTCAGTCACCTGGGGTATTCAATTTAATCATTTGTAACTTGGGAACGTGTTCATGGGGGACTTTGCTAAGTTTAGCTGTAATATTCCTGAAAGACTGTATTCATATAGTTAACTCTAAAATATACTTCAGTGTTTAGTTTAAATAACTCTTTCGTGTTTGTGTTTGATATAGGAATGTAGGGACAAAACACTAAAGTAATTCATATTTTCTCTCTGTCTCTGTTTCTGTATCTCTCTCTGTCTGTGTCTCTCTTTGTCTGTCTCTTTGTCTCTCTTTCTCTCATGTCGATGAGATAGTCACACTCCCTATGCTGAACCATAACATTTTTCCAGATCAACCCTATTATTGATCACTTGGGAAATAAAGGGAAAATAGGACTAAGAGCTGAAAACCTCATTTGACATGAGGAAACTGAGGCCCAAAGATGTTAAATATTTTGCCAAAGGTCACATTGATTGATGAGGCAGGCTGGACAATTAAGAGATGATTAGAGTGCTATACATATATGCATACCACTTTAAGAAAATGGATATAGGAAACTCCAACTTTGTGCAATAGATAAATTCTTGATTGACTGTTAGTATTATTAAACGATTCACTGCAGAAGGCTCTCTCCTAGTTCATTTAAAGTAGAATTTGATTGACAAAAATTGGATATATAGCCTTTCCAGAATATGACTATCACACAAAGTGAAGTACACTTGTCCCAAAGTGCACAAACACCAGGGTAATCCTTTCATCTTCATTCACTTGCTATGTATGGCTATCTATATAAGGATATATTTTTTAAAAAAAAAACAACAAATATGAGATTTTAATGGCGAGGGGGCCCCCTCCTCAGCTGATGCAATTTTAACCCCCTTGACACATTAGTAAGTGGCTTTACTGACTTTATGAGAAGAAATAAATTACCTGGTGGCCAGGCTTCAGTTGATGACCTTATTTCAACTCAGTTCCTTGGATGACAAATGCCCAGTATCTCTGGTGCTATACTTGAAACCTTTCTCTCTTGGTAGGGCGTTCTAGGTTTTTGTACTATGGCATAATGGTTTACCTCCACGCTATGATCAGGTACTAGTGTAGAATTTAGTGGATATGATATACCAGTATTATATAAACACACCTAGAAATTTGCCCCTTTATGAACAGGCACACAAATAGGTGCTGCCAGGATTCAGGGACTTAATTAAACCCATTTTAAAAACAATGCAGTTAATATGGTTGGAAAAGGGGCTTATAATAAAACATGTCATCTTACTTCTGAATAAAACCAAGCAAAATGAACACAAAAGAACACACATTAAAAAGTACTATAAATTTCTTTTTTCTGTAGCACAAGGCAGAACTAACAGTCTTTTTGGAGGGAGGTAAATGGTTCTAAGTGATTTTCTGAACTTGAACGTGTCTATAATGAGGTGGTTCTGACTCTCACCAACTTTCCCTGCCATGCCCCAGAAATTGTTCAGCCTTAAACCTCACTGTAGGTACACTTTGTAAGTACCCTCTGCCCTGGCAGCCCCTCCTTGTGATTGGCTACTTCCTCCCAGAACTTCCATTTTAAGAGGCCACTCAAGACTTCATTCCTTTCCAGTCTGTACTCCTGACTCTCTCCTCTTGGACTTAGTAATGCCCCTAAGGTTGGTACCTTCGCCACTCACTCTGTCTCTCCCTTTCCAGCTTCCTTTTATGTTTTATCTTCTCTGATTAGAATACAAGGTCCATGAGGGCAGAGACTGTGTTTCATTTTGCTTGTGTTTTCATTCCGAGTACATAGAACAGTGCCTGGCACATAGCAAAAGATCAATAAATGCTTATTGGCTTAACTTGACATGTGGGCATAGCAACATATATACATATTTATACATGTATACATGTATATATGCATGGATACCCTGTGCATGCTCAAATGTCACCTTCTCTTTGTCTTTCTCTGATCTCTCCCACCAACTAAAACTGTGTCCTTCTATTTACTCATCTGTGTAAATCTTATTTCTTTCTCCAGAGAATGCAAGCTTCCTAAAGATCAAGGACTGTTTCAGTTTTATTCCTAGAACCTAGAATAGGGCCTCACACATAGCGAACTCTTCAGAAATGTTTTTTGAAGCAAATTGAATATATTTAATGTGTTTGTAGATACATGTCTATATATATGTATGCATATAGTGACACAGAAGAACATTTATGTGTACATATAGGAGTATTCTTTTTTATATAAAAGTCCATTTTTGTTTGTTTCATATTTAATATGTTTATGTAGCATTTCTCTCTTTATAAGGGTAAGCCCAGTACAAGTTCATACTGACTCACAAGACATGATAGTTAAATTTTTACTGTGAGCATTTACACCTTGGAAATTGTCAAATGTTACAAATCAGGGTTTTATTTATTGTTTTGTTTTTTAGACTTAAGAAAATGATGGATGAAATATAAACAGATTAAACTTAAAAGTGTGTTGCATGTACATTTTTTTTGCTGGAGAGCCAATTTTTAAACATTTACCAGCACACCACTAGGTAAACTTCTGATAGTTTTCCGTATACCCATTTCAATTCTTCTCAAGTGCCTACTATTGAGCGCATTTTTTGTGACTATCAGTATTTAGAAGTGATCATCATAATAACAATGGTAACAGGATCATAGACCTAGAGGTGCAGAGGACCTCAGAGGCCATCAGGTCCAAACCTCTTATTTTACAGATGAGGAAACGAAGTGATTTACCCAAAGACACACATGTAGTAAGTTGCAGAGACAGAACTTGAACCGAGGTCTTCAGATTTCAACAGTCATCTCTATGAAATAACAACATTTTCACCATCAGTAAATAAAATATAAATTTATGAGAATTTGGGGTGGTGACAGGCACCGGAGACACTGAGAAAGGACACAGATATCATTAGAGAGTATCTGTTTCAAGCAGTTTAGCATAACAAGCAACTGTTTGGAATTAATTTAAAAGTGAATGTAAAAAAAAAGTAAATTATCCTCTATACTTCCAGTATTATTGATCTGCCACAGGAACCTGCTTAGTAATTTCCCAAGAAAACAATTACTTTACAGAAAAGATTTCACATAGACTGGAATTAGACTAAAGCACTTCTTAACCCCCCGGTGTTCTGAATGTTAGGAGCTCTAGACAGTCTCTAATTAAGGTTCTACAAAGAGAGTGCCACAAAAATTAAGATTTGGATGAGTGTTTGCTTTTAAAATGTGAATTTACCAATGTTTACATTAGTGCAGGCCTGGTAGAGTTAGTTTGGAGTACCCTATGTGTTAAGCCTTTGAATATAATGAGTGAATTTCTTTTTTAAGTGTCTGTCACACACACACACACACACACACACACACACACACGCACACACACACAGTCCAGTTCTTGAAATGCTATCCCTTCTAGGATCTAAATGAACCTGTTACCAGAGTCTATTCCTCATTACTTTGAATATTACAGTTCTTATATCAAAACCATAATGAGGGCTTCTAGTCTAACTTGTTTCTGGAGCATTGCCGATGATTTTGTGTCTGTTCATCTACTTAGTCTGACCAGATTTATGACTGTCGTCTGAGGACAGGAAATAGAACGAAGTTCACTCACCTATTGAGGGATTGAGTTTGTGAATTTGTCTTCCTTAATACCATACTCTTTCCAGCTGAGCTGGCTGACAACATCATGTTGATCGGTCCCTTACTTTGCCCTTCTATACCTGTAAAAGAACCTAAAATATCCACAAAAGGGGGCATGAAATTTCCTCGTATCTTGGTTTACATTGAATAATAAATACTGGCCAATGTCAAAGACTTGCTTTGGCCCTAAGATTGTTGGGTTTTTTGTTGTTGTTGTTGTTCAGTCATATACAAGTCTTTGTGACCCCATTTGAGATTTTCTTGGCAATGCTATTAGAGTAGTTTGCCATTTTCTTCTCAAGCTCATTTTACAGATGAAGAAACTGAGGGAAACAGGGTAAATGACAGCTAGTAAGTGTCTGAGGCTGGTTTGAACTCAGGAAGATGACTCTTCCTGATTCCAAGCCCAGTGCTCTGTGCCCTGCTCCACTTAGCTGCCGTATACATGCATACATGCATATGTACATACATACATACACGTATACATAATAGATGCATATATATACATAGCCATAACCCTAACCCCAATTCTAGTATGTGTGTTGTATGTGTGTGTATAATATCACAGAGAAATATATTTTATATTATATCCATGTCTATTTATCTTTTTATTCATGTCTTTTTATCTTTCTATCTTTCACCCCAGTGAGAACTCCCTAAAAACTTCCCTCACTTCAAAGGTGCTCATATCAGGTTCACTTCTGGTAGTCCCCTAAACTTTGTTCAACCATATTCCTATGGGTTACAGGAGTGAAAAACATTAAGCAATAAATGGAAATTTGACTATAGTTTAGCATAAGCTTTATTTCACAATAAGGCTGATATTGTGCTTCGTGAACAGAGTAAGAATTCCATCAACTGTTGGCCAGACCTGTAGGACATGAGACATTCCAAGGAAGCTAGACTGGGCCAAGTGCAATAGGTGTATAACTTACTGAAAGCTCTTACAGTTTGATGGAAGCTTCCAAGACAGGATCCAGTAGAATAGCCGTGGAGATCCCAGGCTCTTCCTCTATACCTTGATGATTCAATGGGATTTTAGTGGAAGATACTCTGACATGCATTTATTTATTTCCTGAATTTGGAGTTGAGAAGCATTGAATGTATTTAAATGTTTATATGTTGTTATTAAGGAGTTTATATCTCAAAATACTTATATTAGCAAAAATGGTGCTGTCATTAATCTGTTTGGTTTTTGTGTGTACATTTTTGTGAGTTATATACATTGAATAATTTAATATACAGTCATGCCAGCAGGTAATCCACCATGTTTCAGACTTGATAAGGTTTTGGCGTTAGGGTTAATGCAGCCAATTCTATTTTCAGCCAGATCCATGAAATAAGTTATTTAAAGTTGCTATTTACGTTTGATTTGTAGTGAAGTACGTTGAAAACATATTGCTCCAAGTAGACTAATGAACAGCTACCAAGAGAAAGCCATAAAAGGAATTGTACAGTGTGCTCTCCTCTGCACAGTGTGCACAGGTGAATGAGAACAGCAGGCATCCCTTTTTTCCAAGTGTTCACAAAGAGCTTATGAAAGGTCAGGATTCCAGAGAGATCCCTTTGGTGCTAGCATCTCAATTGTTCCCAGGATGCTTTTGGAACATGCATTTATTGCCTTTCTACAGGATACCAGTAAGGTCACCACCCTCTGAGAGGAGGAAACTGGGACAGATGGACAAAGCTAGAGGATGAATGGAAACGATGGAGAATAGAGAATGAGTCAAGGGGTGGTAATTTTTAAAAAGAAGAGGACCAAAATGCCATGTCTCTTAATTGGGATAGCTGCCATCTAACCAAGATAAGTTGGTCATCCCTATTGATAGCTTCTTTAGAATTTCAGTTCCATTTTTTCCCTTTAGATATTTATATGTATTAGCAGTTGAATGAATGAAAAAAATATTTTTAAAGTTCCTACTACGTGTCAAGCACTATGTTAGGTACTAGAGATAAAAATATAAAAATGAAACAGTCCCTGTTCTCGATGAACTTATATTCTAATATGTGGATACTACATATATAAGGGAGTAATGGCCAGAGAAGGAAGTTTTGATCTGGTGAGTCACAGAGATGGTTTGATTGCTATGCCCAGATCATGAAGGAGACTGTGGCGGTGGAAAGGGGGAGTGGCAGAACAGATGGCAAGATTTCTGGAATGAATACTTGTTGGATGGGGTGGGTTGCTGTTACTACCACTCCAGATTTCAGCACAGAATTCTTCACAGTTAATCCCCACCACTGAAAAAGGAAAAGCCACAGAGACAGCAGAACAGAAACAAATGTTTAGGGCATTTGTCCTTTGCAAACCATAAGAGAAACTCATTTGGAGTTGATTACTCCTTTCCTATGCATTGTAACAGGCCTATTGGAGACAATATGGATGTTTTGCCAAAGATCCTCAGAGTCGATCCTCAGGTTCTCAAAGGTCATCCAGTTCAAACCATAACAGAACAGGCATTTCCTCTATACCAGCCTTGCCAAGTGGTCATATTTCTTCCACTTGAAAGCCTCATTGGTAAACTATCTCCTAAGAAATCCCATTACTCTTTTTAATGACTATAATTGTTGGAAAGTTGTTCTCTATTTTGAGCTAAGGTCTACCTGTCAATAACCTTTACCCATTATTCTTAGGTTTGTCCTAAAGGGACAAACAGAAAAATTAATCTGCCATGAGATAGCCTTTCAGATATTTGAAGACAGCTATCACTATCACTTCTAAGCTATCTTTCCTTACCAGTTTGAATGCTCTCATCCATATCTGCTTTAGCTTATCAATGTCCTTCTTAAAATGTGGTACCAGAACTGAACATGGTTCTCCAGCTGTTGTTCAAACAGATAAAAGTACAAGATTATCAATCTCCTTATTTTGGATGTTGTGTTTCTATTTACACAATATTAAGATTTTATTAACATTTTTAGTTGCCATGTCACACTGTTGATTTGTGTTGAGCTTGTGGTCTACTGGCATCCCAGGTATCTTTCCCAGGAACAATTCCTATCTTTTCTGTCTTATAACCATGCAATTGATTTTTTTAGGACAAGTATGTAGGACTTTATATTTATTCCTATTAACCTTCATTTTGTGACTCAGATTCTAGTTTGTCAAGAATTTCTTGGATTCTAATTCTATCCTGTAATATGTAAGCTATCCCATTAACCTTTTATTTGGTAAAACAAATAGCAAATTTCACAAATCTGATAAATGTGCCATCTTTGGCTTTATCTCGGTCATTCTTATAGCTTGGTTTAGAAATCAAAATCTGCTTCTCTGATGCCAAGTCCTTAATGAACTGTTCACTTTTCATATTCTCTTTTATTAAGTCCATACCTTTAATTAGCAATAGGGATGAATAGGACTTCATATTCCTTCCTTAGATTTCAAAATACCAGAAATAATATAGAATTCACCCATTTTTCTTTGGCCTACTTTGCCTTTTCAATGTTGCAGTGACTTCCAGTATTGTAGATATGGTTTCTATTTAAGATTAACATAGAAGCTATTGATACTTTTCTACAAACTTTTGTAGTCTGAAGAGTTTATTGCTGTGTTTTGTGATTTATGTCTAAGATTATGTCTCTGAAGATTACCGGGATGCTTCTATTTATTCACTTTGAAGGAATTCCAAAGAATATGTTAAATGAGTGCTCTAGAGTTTACCAAGACAAGACTAGCAGGTTATTGCCCAGTGTCACTCATTACAACCCCATGTGGGTTAGACTCCAATTGTTTGTTTCCTTCCTCAGCTCTACTTAGGTATCAGCAACTGCCTGCTGAACATTTATACTTGGAAGTCATATAGGCATTTTAAGCTCAACATGTCTGATGCAGAATTCATTATCTTTTATCCTAAATCTATGTTTCTTCCAACGTAACTTCCTTATTTCTATAGAGGGAACCAACCTGTCATTCACTCATTTGTGATCTTGGAGTCATCTTCAGCTCTTCCATCTCCCTCACTAAGCCTTCCCCCCACCCCATATTAACCTATTTGTTGAGACTTGTTGATTCCACTTCCATAATATCTCTCACATCTCTTTTCTTTAGAAACACAACTGCTGCCATAGTTTAAGCCTTTATCACCTCTTGTCAGGACTATTGTGGGAGTTTCCTATTTCATTTCCCTAACTCCACTCTCTTCCTTCTGTAGTTTATTTTCCATACAGTTACCAAGTTAATGTTCCTAAAGCATAAGTCTGAGCATGTTAATCTCCTGATCAAGAAACTTCAGGGTCTTTCTGTTGTCCCTGGGGTAAAATGAAAACTTCTCTGTTTGTCATTTAGAGCCTTTTACTATTCAGCTTCATCATGTTTTTCTAGAATCTAGAGATCTAGAATCTAAAATTCCCACACATACTTGCTGCTCTCCTTAAAACAGTCTACTTTCTCCCTCCATTCCTTTCTTATGGAATTATACATATCATGCATGCCTAGAATGCTTTCACTCCTCACTTGTCTCTTGGAATTCCTGAATCATTTTATGCTTCAGCTCACATGTTACCTCCTACATAAGGTCTTTCACTTATGTAGGAATTGGCATGACTTGGTTCCTCCTTCTGGTGCTTTTCTTCTTATGATTGCTTTATTTTTCTCCATTATATTTAACTGGTGTTATTTCATTATATGTGAATCCAGAGATTGCGTCAGTGCTTTCACTGATGTACTTTTCACAACTTTAGAAAGGAAAAAAAAGTAATCAAGAAAATAAATGCTGTGTAGCTCAATTCAACTTTAAAGGCTAATAATGGAGCTAGAATATTAGCAACAGGCACATGAGTTATTAGAACACATTAAAAAGGAAAGATGTCATTAATATTGTATTTGGCTATAAACAAAATTATTTCTACATACTTCCCAGAATAGTGGACTCTAGTCTTTTGCTTGCCATAAAATGAAGTGTAAAACATTGAATAATCCATGTGAAGTAGTGTGTATGGTGTGTAGTTTGCCAGCTGTTTGCTACAGTAACTTCTTGTTTATTAGTTTTTCTTCTTGATTTAGATTTTCTAAGAAGTTTGAGTATGATTCCAGTAATTTCTTGGTGGAAGTTATTTTGCCTACGGTGCTATTATGATCTAATCTCTACTTTAAAATTGAATGGAATATACTCAGCCTGGAAAGAAATTGATTTATAATACCTTTGGTAATGTCCCTTGGTGTTCTTTCCACTTCTGATCTCCAAATGTCTTAGTCACTGGATAATATAATGGAACTGTTAAACTAAATATGCTAAATCATGCCTTTAGTTGACCAATTATTTAAGTTCCATTGGCTCTGAAAACTTATTTTTTTCCAGGCCAGAAATTAAAAATGAATCTTAGGCTAAAAATGAAAAATCTGGTAATTCTATTCTCAGTTCTGCAGCATAACTTCAAGGTGAACATAATAATAATTTATTTACTTGCTTTGAACCTCAGTTTCCTTATCTACATGATTTTTCAAGTCCTTTTGAACTATATCCCAGGATCCTATAAATCACCTTGTTTGGGTTTTGGTTATTTTATGGTATAGTGACCATTCTTACCAAAGTAAAGCATGGAACAACAGAATAATTAGATTTCTAAAGATTACATAGATAACTGATAACAGATAATCCAATAAAGGAAATGCATTTTCATCCCTGAAAATTGCTATTTCCAGATCTAGAGCCCCCCCCCTACTAATTGCTCTATATTTAGAAAAATAACAAACTAATTTTAGTATTAAAGTGTTGAGTTTAAGTTCACTCCAACAGTTGAAAAGAGTGGATCATATGAAAATTATTTGTATTTTGCTTTCAAATGAATTATGTAGTGTTTTTCAAGGTCAATATGTTGCTAAACACCACATAACTCATTCCAAAAGTAAAATATAAATGATTTTTCTAGATCTGCTCTTTTCAACCATTTACTCCATGAAGTTCATCATAAATCTGTGTCTTCCTTTCTGCTCTTTCTCTAGTGCCCCAGGGAAGCATCCCCAATGCATACTAGACATTTCCTTCTACCCAACAGAACCTGGACTCATTGTCTTTTCTCTGAAACTTCCTTCTCTTCCTGGCTTTCCTATTTCTGTTCAAAAGCACTCCCTCCCCTATCTGATCAGTTGCCAAGTCCTATAGATTCTAGTTCTATCATATCTCTCTAATCCACTTTTTTTTTCTACTGCTTCTCTGGTTCAGAACCTCTTTACTTCTTGACTGAATTCTTCAAAGAGCCTTTCAGAAAGCCTCCCCTTCTCCAGTTTCTTTCTACTCCAATCCATTTTACGTATTATACTAGAATAACCTCCCTAAAGTAGAGTGCACAACCCTAAACACATCAATGATTCCCCATTGACTAATACAGGAAACTTTTCTTATCCTGGCATTTAAGTCTGGTTCCAAGCTCTTTTTCCAACCTCTTCTCACTCACACTAAGAAACCCTTTTGACACACCCTATGTTCCATCTCACCTAGACTAATTGCTGTCACCCAAACAAGGCTCACTGTTTACCCTTTCCCAGTCTTTATTTATGTTGTTTCCAGTCATTTTTATATCTCACCTCTTCTCTCCCTGAGTTAGCTATTGAAATCCTATCCATCCCTTCAAGGTTCAAGTCAAATGTTATCTGTTCTTTGAAGTCTTCTATCATCTCCCAGTCCAAAAGTGATCACTTACCCCAAAGAAATCAAGGGAAGGAACAATATTGTCGAAAATATTTTCAGTGGCTCTTTTTCTTTGTAATGATAAAGAACTGGAAATTAACAGGGAGGGTTCATAAGTGGACAATGGCTGAACAAAAATACGGTGTAATGTAATGCAATACTGTTGGGCCATAAAAAGTGACAAAAGGGATAGTTTCAGAGAAATCTGTGAAGATGAAGTGATAAAGAGTCAAGTGAGCAGGCACCCCAAAACTATTCACACAATAACAACAGTTTAAAGACAAACAACGTTGAAAGCCTTCGGAACTCTGATCAATGCAATGATGACCTATGATTCTGTGTAATAATAGTAGTAATAATAGCTAGTATAGCTAATAACATACTAATAATAGCTACTAGGGTGCTTTAAGATTGCAAGGTGCTTTTACAAATATCTCTTTTTATACTCACAGCAACCCCGGGAGGGAGGTGCTATTATTTTCCTCATTTTAAAGTTGAGAAAACTGAGGCAGGCAGAAGTTAAGTGACTTGCCGAGAGTCACACAACTAGTCAGTGTCTGAGGTAAGATTTGAGCTCCGGTCTTCATGACTCAAAGGCTAAAGCTCTCTTCGTTGCATCACCTAGCTGCCAGATGACAAACTTTGCTTACCATCTCCTGACAGAAACAAGACGGATTGAGGGCACAAAGTGATACGTACATTTTTGGATGTGGGCAATATTTATTTTGCTCAATTTGGTATATTTATTACAAGGATTTCATTTTTTTTCTTTTAAATGGTGAGACTTGGAGGGAGGAAAAAAATACAATAACATTTTTTAAAAAGTGAGCGCTCCCTCCCAAGAAATGTCAGGTCATCTTATACCTCTCTTATGATATTCCATTTTGTATTGAAGTTATTCATGTACAGATCATCCGCTCCTCAAGGGGAGGCACTCTGCCTTATTCTCTTGTAGCTCCCTCAGTGTTGAACTTAGTGCTAAACACTTAGAGTATACTGAATATCTACCTCAGAAAGATATCGGGAGGAAAGAACTTTGTAAAATTTAAAATGCCAAATAAATGTGTGGGAGTATGATAACTATTATGACTTATTTTGAAAAGCTCAGAAAGACAAAGTTTCCCATTTACTAGTAATCCTAGTAAGTGGAAATTTATTTGGACACTTGGCTTGCAATGGAAAATGTTAACAGAGTCCACAAATGCAGGGCATATTGAGCCAAATTCTTCTAGTACCTTATCTGCTTTGTTGGTTCTAATTAGGCTTCTTTTATAAGCTTTAACTTTTCTCAATTCCTGCTAAAAAATGTTGATCATAACAAGTCTAAGAAGAGAAAGATTAGATTTGTTCTGCTTCATTCTAGAGGATGGGACTAGAAGAGACAGAGAGAAATTATATGGAGATAGATTTCAGCTAAACATTAAAAAAAATTAAAAACATTTTAAAAAACCCTTCCAAAAATGGAATAGGTTACTTCAGAAGGGAGCGTGTTTAATGTCTTCAAGCAGAAGCTAGCTGGATGACCACTTACGGATGAGAGAATAGGATTCACACACTTTGTGAAAGTCAGTGAAGATATCTGAGGTCCCTTTTGCCTCTCTAGGTCTTGGCTCTAATCCGTTGTCTTAGAAACCAGATCATCACACTTGAGAGAAGGGTTTTCAGGTTGTTGAAAGAACAAATTGCGAGTGACTCAGTGCATCAACTTTGTGACATCAATTTTGGCTCCTCGAAGGCACCTTATTTGAATATTTTATGTTCTGGAGAGATGATAGCTGATGGATCAGTGAACTGTCATTAGAAATGTCATTATGCTGTCACAGAATTTTTTAGTTGGTGGTATGGTTTGAAGCTCTCGAAAGGTTCTCAAAGTAGAGTCTAAGGATCCCTGGGCTGTCTGAGACCCATTCAGAAGGTCTGCTAGGTCAAGATTATTTTTTTAGAATAACTGTTGTTTAGTTATTTCAGGTATGACTGACTCTTTGTGACCCATTTTGGGTTTCCTTGGCATAGATTCTGGAGTGGTTTGTCATTTTCTTCTCCAGCTCATTTTATAGATGAGGAAATTGAGGCAAACAGGGTTAAGCGACTTGCCCAGGGTCACACAGCTAAGTGTCTGAGGCTGGATTTGAACTCAGGCCTTCCTTACTCGAGGCTGGGTGCTTAATCCACTGTGCCACCTAGCTACCCCCTTTTAGGATAATACTAAGATGTTGTCAGTAAATTACAATACTTCTTCATTTTTCAACTACATATTTGCGTTGAGGTCAGATTTCCTTCATTTGCTTCAACCAAAACATTTCACAAATGATTGAATGGTGAAGCAGATGTAAGGATCCAGATATCTTCTATTAAGCTAGATATTGAAGAGATTTGCAAAAATATGTATAACAATGCCAATCTTGTCACTATTTTTTTAGTTTTGAAAACATACTTATTTTTCGTAAAATTTTATATAATGAGTTTGTTATTGTTATTTTAAATGATTTAGTAAATGATTTTATGTACATATTTACACACATGTATACACACACACACACATACACACACACACACATATATATATATATATGTATATCTCATATAAACGAAAGCTCTTTGGGGTCCTCAATAACTATTAAGAATACCAAAGGGATCCTGAGACCAAAAAATTTGAGAACCACTACTTTAGAATAACCCAAGTGTGGAAAAAAAATGCCCCCTACAATGTACCTCCCAATTGGCCATCTTGGCTGTGCTTTAAGACCTCCATTGAGAAGGAACCTATTACTTCCAAGGTGTCCAATTTCACCACAGTTTTAATCATTAAGATGTTTCTCCTGACATTAAGCTTCAATTTTGCCTCTTTACACCTCCTGCCCCTTGCTCCTGGTTCTTCACACTGGATTTCAACAGATTGCATTGCATCCTTCTATGTGGTACAACATCTAGCCCTGAAGGAAAATCCCTTCTGTGACTTTCAGCTCTCTTGGGAGACAGACTCCTTCTAACCTCCACCTACCTGACCTCTGGCAGACCCTTCTGAACCTTTTGTGTAGGTCCTGCTAGTGTTGTTTCGCATCAGTCCTAAGGCTGCCTCTTTATAACTTCCATCTGTTTCCAGGACCAAGGAGGATGAGTCAGAGTCCACAAGGTGGTCCCAGGTGCTTAGGCATAAATAGGGAAGAAAACCAAAGACCATATCCACGTCATTCATTTTGACACAAAGTCAACCAATAAAGGTTAGATCTGGCACTCTATGGAAATCTGTAGGGATCAGGGCAGATTTAAAAGCTGGTCTGATAGTGTTTCAACCCAAGTCACAAAAGTAGTTGCTTGCTTGGAGTTTAGAGTGCTGGGCTTGGAGGTAGGAAGACTCCTGAGTTCAAATTTGGCCTCAGATGCTTACTAGCTGTATAACCTTGGGCAAGTCACTTAATCCAGCTTGCCACAGATTCTTCATCTGTAAAATGAGCTGGAGAAGGAAATGGAAAACTACTCCAGTATCTTTGCCAAGAAAATCCCAAATGGAGTCATGAAGAGTCAGAGACGACTGAAGCTGACTCAATAACAACAATCCACTTTTAACTATGCTCGCTCATGCTTTCTGAGGGGATAAGGGTTCAATAAGTAAATATAATGTAGAAAGAAGACTGGAACTTGATCAAGTATTTTATTTCCTGTTCAGTAGTCTTCTTTTCTCAGGAAGAAAATTTAGGTAAAATACTGTGAAACAGCTAATAAAAAAAGCTAACATTTATATAGTACTTTAAGGTTTGCAACATGCGTTACAAACATTGTTTCATTTTATCCAGAAAACAATCTTAGGAGATAAATGCAATTATTATCCTCTCCACTTGTTTTATAAATGAGAAAACTGAGGCACAGAAAAATGCCAACACTTTACCCCACTTAGCTGCCTAGGTGCTGCTGTTCTTTTCATTTCGTAAAACCAATGAAACACAGTCAAGAAGTATGGTTGGGCCCCAGACTTTGTAATTTCCCATAGCAGTCTTCCCTGGTGTCCTGGAAAGCTTAATGCATATTTCCAAGTTGTCTAATTTTGAATTAATTAAATCTTTTTGTGATGCTTAGCATTCAAGTATATTTCAAGAATATTCCAGTCAAGAATATTCTAGTATTATGTTTAAGATTTGATCATCATTTATCACCTTAAGCAGTTGGTTAGTCTCCAAATGATCCCATTTACTTGTAGCAACATATATTATATGCATTTATTTCAACACTCTCAACTCCCCCCCCCCAACCCCCATGTGAGCTGACTAGCATTCCCTTGGGCTCTATCAAAGATACAAACTAGGAAAATGTTTCATTCTCCATATACACATGGTTGAGCCTTTTTCTGTACAAATGGCAGCATCAAGAACATTCATTCCCAGATCAGATGATTCCAGTTCATTTGCTCATTTTTAATTTTTTTATTTTGCCATCTTCTAATTGGTTAAATTTTTTCTAAGTTCTCCTTATTGTGATACTATTCCATCAGCTTTTCCCCCACATTGGAAACACACAATTTCTCACTTTTGCCTTGAAATAAATAACTGATCAGTTTGATAGAAACTTTAAAAAAAAGCAGTTTTAAAAAAACTGGTTAGAATATTATAAAGAAAGCCTGTTTGACTATGGAAATTCAAGGTACTGGTTCTCAAACTTTTTGGTTTTAGGACCCCTTTACACTCTTAAAAATTATTGAGAACTCTTCAAAGATATTTTGTTTATGTGGGTTATATCTAATGATCTTTACCATATAAGAAACTAAAATGTCTTAGTAGTAATATGAAACGAATTCTGATCTAGCTGTAACCAGAATTGTCTTTGTTTTCTTTGAGTGACTCAATTTATCTCAGTGAGCTTTACTAGGTGCTAAGCCCCAGGCCCAAACCCCATTAGGTGTTAATGTAATCCATGTGGATGTGAACATCCCAGGGTCCTAAGGGGAGGGGCCAACTCAAGAACCAATCACCAGAGCCTGAGCTCTGGTGATTCAGATGATGTCTGATGATGTCTAAAGCCCTATAAGAAGGGAGGACAGAGCTATTGGTGTGGGGCTCTGGAGATGGTGTTGATGAGGAGACTCCGGGCAGCTGTAGCTAAGGAGCCCTCCAGCTTGTAAATCTGGATGCTGAAACTTTGTTGAACTGTGGTAACTATCTGTTGGGACTTGAATCAGACAAAGTCTATTGATGTCTGTAATTTGCATTTTGTTTTGAAGTTCAGGGTGCTGGTTTTCTTCCCCTGAACTAACTGAATGATATTTGAATTAAAAGTAAGCTTGTCAACCCCTTCACCTTGCTTTCCTTAATTAAGCAGATCGAAAGAACCTGTGCTGTTGGCAGCTTTCTGGGTGTTGGCTGTGGGTGAATCTTATACCCCCACAGAAGCTGCCAGCCAGGTTGTTGACACACTAGCTTATCCCCAGAATGGGTCTCCGGGACCACCAGGGCCTCTGTTCCCAGACTACACTTTGAGAACCACTGTTTTAGGAGATTACTTCACCTCAGGTGTATATTTCCTTTATGAGTGATGGTCTAAACAGCAAAAACAAAGATCCATAATAAATAACTCTATGTAGTTTCCCTAACTTAAAAAAATGCTGGGGCAGTCAGGTAATGCAGTGAGTTGAGCACGGGCCTTGGAGTCAGGAGGATCTAAGTTCAAATGCGGCCTCAGACACTTGACACACTTACTAGCTGTGTGGCCTTGGGCAGGTCACTTAGCCCCAATTGCCCTGCTTTCCCCCCTCAATATATATATATATATACATATATATATATATATATGTATATAAATGCCTTTTCCATATTTAAAATAAGCTGAGAGCTGTTACCACAGAACTACTGTTATATATCATTTTAGCAATGTCTATTAAGCTTACAGAAGGTAAAATTAGGGTTTGTGCAGTAGATAGCAACTTTGGGATATATGTGATGCCTATTTTTACTTTCAGTGAAAAGCCACATTTGCCTGATTTGCCAAATGCCTTAGCACAGTGGCATCAGTACCACATCTCTCCAGTTATCTATCCCTGCCTGCTATCATCTTAATTTCTCTCTCTGATTAATTCAGATAAAATAACTAACACAGTCACTGCCCAGTTTACAAAAGTTAATTTGTAGGTTCATTGGTTTGGACTCACAACATATTTTCATGTAGAAACAATGTTATATGAGGTTATTAATTTCTAGTGAAGCCTACAAAAGTCTATTGAACCCTTAATATCCCTGAGGAAGAGTGCTATATAACCTAGCCCCCGTTTATAACATCACCTTGGGGAAAATGAATTTAAAGTTCCATCTTCCTGGCAGAAATGCTAGGTATTTATTTCTTCCTGTTAAAGTAGGAGGAGAAACTTTTACTCATTCCCACTTCTAGGTTGTAGGAAGAAAGAGATTCCTATAGCCTGAATTAATGATGGTGTCTCTGGTAGCTTGGCACAGGGAATCCAAAAATGTAGAATTTGGGCATGTAGAGGTGGTGAAGGGTCATGGCCAGACCATCTAAGGATAGGGCTGTTGTACTAGGGCATGGGATAGGTGGGTATCAAAGATTGACAGCAGAGAAATCTTCCTCATTTCTCCTATTTCTTTGGCTACTGCTCAACCCTACCTTGCAACCAAGGACCCCAACTCTTATTTTGGAACCATTGGAAGTAACGTCCCGGGTACTAGGAAGTCTTCAAGAGCCAAAGAGAAAGTGAGAGAATTGGCAACATCAGGCACATATGTTAGAGTTTGGTTGAATGTTTGAGGTTTTTGTGTGTTTTGTTACTACCTTATTTTAAGGTGATATATTCTAATTTTTAAAATGTTGCAGTCTATTTTATACTGAGGAATTAAGTTTAAAAAGTTAGTTAAACAAATCCAGCCTCAGACACTTTACATACCTTACCAGCTGTGTGATCTTGGGCAAGTCACTTAACCCCAATTGCTTTGCCTTACCTTCCCTCCTCCAAAAAAAGTTAGTTAAATCACCAGGCTATCTTCTCTTTCTTTTATATAGTTGTTCTTCGATAATATCTTTTATGTTGCTCTTGGTGTACACTTATTTTGGGGCAATATGTCACAACCCATTCATTTCTACTGTGTCTCTTCATTGTCCTTTGGGTGACCTACAACATTAATTCTCTGGAGGCTGTGGTTTCTTGATTTCTATCCATTACTGGAAGAATTTTTATATTAAAAATATGGCCCTTTGTTTCAGGGGAAAATTTAAAGTCATTAAGAAAAATTATGCAATTCCCCAAATGCAATCTAACTTGCTTTCTTCCTGTTATGCATTTGTGATCCCAGATTTTTACTGGCCCTTTGCAATGTCTTTTTATGTAACAATTAATAGTAATAACAACAACAATAACAATAGCACATGTTAATTTTTATTTATGATGTATATATATACATATATATATATCATACCATTTAATCCCCACAACTACCCTGTGGGATCTGTGCCATTATTAAATCCATTTTATAGATGAAGAAACTAAAGTTGAGAGAGAGATTAAGCAATCTGACCAGGGTCACATCTTTTGTAAGGGTCAGTGGCAGGATTTGATCTACTGGGTCACACTGCTGTACGCTCGCGCTCTCTCTCTCCCTCTCTCTCTCCCTCCCTCTCTCCCTCTCTCTCCCCCTCTCTCTCTCTCTCTCTCTCCCCGTCTCTCCCCTCCCTCCCTCTGTGTGTGTGGAGAGGTGGGGGGGAAGAAGTAGGAGGAAGAAGGCTCGGGGTAAAGAAGGAAGAAGAGAAGGAACAAGAGAAAAAAGGAAAGAGGAGAGGAAGGTGGAGGAATGCAAGCCTATGGGAAAGGGGTTTTTCCAGTGTGTTTAATAAGATGAGGTGAGATATCAGAGCTTAATTAATGAGAGAAATGGTGCAATTTTAGTGATTTGTCATGAAATATCAGAACATATCCTTTTGTTCCATTAGAACCTGTGATGAATATAAACAATAATTCAGCAGCTAGCAGAGGGGAGTGATGACCTACCTACGCTAGACATCGAGTTATCATCTTTAAACTCGGCTTCATTAAGTTCACCTACATTTCTGAGGAAAATCAGCCATTTCTTTACCATAAGACCTAGGACGAGGACAAGACTCTGAGGTGAAGAGAAGTTAAGAAATGGTACAGGCTTGGGCACACTGCTGAGAAGACCAGGGATGGTGCCATCCATCAGCTACTCTAGAAGGTGGACCAGCAGGTTTCAGGCAGTTATCCTCCTGCCCATCTTCCCTCTACATTGCCAGGCCTACTGTCAAAGATTTTGGCCTCAACTCTCCTTGGCGTGACGTCCCAAGTGGAGAGGGGCAATGAGATGGGGAAGATGGGAGACAACAACCAATAGAGTGTTGGGAAAGCCCAAGAAGAAGCAATAATCTTGGTAACTCTTGGTATATAATGGGTGTTAATAAATCAAGTATATGTAGATGGGTCCTTAACATTAGATCTCTCAGGACAGACAGAGGACAGTGACAGAAATGTACAGCACCTACTGCCTGAGGTTGTTGTGAAGACAAAGTGAGATGATATTTGTAAAGCACTTTGCAAACCTTAAAGCACTATACAAATGCTGATTATTAGTGAATATTATAGAATATTATAGAAACATGCTGTACCTATTATATAAGAAATCCTTGCATTGGTTGACTTGAATCTGTAACTGTGTCCCAAGTTTTATTTCTTCTCAAAGCAAGGCATCCGAGTCTAATTCTAGTTTTTACTACATGTCACCATCTAACTACTCCGTCTCTTCATTTATCAAGTATATATGGCTTATATCTCTGAAGGGACTTGGGAACAATAGCTACCATAAAGGAGACAATGCACACAAATTCTAAGTAAGAACAATAATAATATTGTGCATGAAAGCTTTGTAACATTTCTTGTGAGATTATTAGCTTGTCTTTTTTTCTTATGGATTGAAAAAATGCAAATGGGATGCTAATGATGTAGATCCATCTGTTATTCTTAAAGTACCAGAGAAGAAGGCCTAAATTTAAAGCTGTTCTATGGCACTTTCTCAGCTCTGAAGACCAACTTTGGAGAAAGCTGTTTCCATTTCAAACAAACTTTGATGTCTTTTGAGGTACCAGGACCTTTTCAAGGATACGGAGCTTCCACTTTGAAAATGCTAGTTCATTCTGCACAGACTACAATTTCTTCTGGCATCTGTAGCAAACATGTTTATAGCAGTGTACCAAATATATGTTGAGGCTGAAATTTAATATAGTATTTGGAAAGGCTGTTAAGTAAATTATGGCAAGTAAGTGCTAGCTGACTACCAATCCCTGAAGACTTCTGCAGATAAGTCAATGATTCCCTTAAATATTTTTCTCCCTTAATGTTCAACCTAGTAAGTATTCCAAAAAGCATTTGCTTCTGAGTTCCTGGAGTTGAACTAACTTCATTTAGGCCAATAGTCTATAAAGTTATTTATCTTAAGATAGTCTTGCTCCCTATTCTATCTACCTCATTGTTACACTCAGATTTAGAGAGAGATACACTGTTAGATTTGTGAGAAATGTTAGAGGTCATTTAGATCTAACCCCCTTATTTCATAGTCGAGGAATCTAAGGCTCACAAGAAGTAAAGGGATTTGCCAATCATCTCCTCACTATGCTGCCTGTACTCCAGTCCTCATGCTTATCTCTTTCTTCTTCCTATTCTCCCCAGTATTGGACTATACCTCTGAGTTGTCTTGCAGGTGATTTGCTCATCTTGCTAGGAATCAGGTTTCCATGCCATTACCTATAAACACACCCACTATGTCCATATTTGTCTGTCTTACTTTCCTGCTCCCTTTTACAGGAAATGTCCAAAGATTGCTCCCTCTCATTTTTCCCCATTAGACTGTCAGCTCTTTGAGAGCAAGGATTGTACTTCTTGCTAGCATTTGTATCTTCAGTACTTAGGACAGTGCCTGGAATGTTGTAAGTGCTTTACAAATGCTCTCTCTCTCCCTCCCTCCCTTCCTCCCTCTCTTTCTCTCTCCCTCCCTCTCTCTCTGTCTCTCATATCTATCTATCTATCTGTGTATCTATCTACCTAATGTATCACAGCTGGTATATGGCAGAGATGAGCTCTGAACCCATCTTATGATTCCAAATTTGGTGCTCTTTCTACCAAACCAAGCTTACTCTAGTATAAATAAACCCTGGAACATGTTAACTTCCCTCCTCTTTGGCTCTCCCTTTACATATACTTAACCCTAAGCAGTATATCCAGAGGCAAAAAGGCTTCTCTGATAACCTCAGCATTGAGTCCCTAGTTAATTCTTAGACTTATTATAGTCAATACTTTTTTCCAAATCATTTATTTTCTAAATAATTTATTACAGTCAAACTTTTATCCATAATATGATTAAATTTATGGATAATATTATGTCAAAAAACAATTGTGGTCATTAGGAAGTGACTATGTACACTAGCATGCCCAAGGACATATGTCAAAGCCAGAATACGTACATCACATAGGACATAGATGTCGAAGCCATAATAAATAATATAAATATGCATTTGTATTTTATAATTACTTTTACAGATATTTTCTAATTTAGGGCAGGAATGCTTGTTAGACCCTATTTTGCAGATGATAAAAAAGAGTTAGAAAGGTTAAGTGGCTAGCAGATGTCTCAGTCTAGTGAGTGGCCTTGAACCCAAATCTTCTGATTTGAAATCCATTTCTTCTAATGAATTATGCTGATTTCTTAAGAGTAAGTGCTAAGATTTCTCTTCATCACTTCATAAGGGGTATAGCTTAGAAGGAATAAATGTCTCTAAACCAGAGCTATAGTCCCTGAAGTGGGTTTTGTATTCTTTATTATGTGAATCTTAGATGACTAGTCACCTAGAAATTATTTTCACCCTGCATTGACATTTTATGAAAAAGAATCAGACCTACATTCTCAGCCTCACTGCTAACATAAACTTATGATGTAAGATACTGAATTTCATTCTTTTTCATCTTTTGCTTTTGAAACTAATAAGTAGTAGTTTTTTGAATATAATAATTAATTCTCCATTGACATTTTATGAAAAAGAATCAGACCTACATTCTCAGCCTCACTGCTAACATAAACTTATGATGTAAGATACTGAATTTCATTCTTTTTCATCTTTTGCTTTTGAAACTAATAAGTAGTAGTTTTTTGAATTAATGGCCTGAGTTGTTTGTGTATGTGTATACGGACTCTCTATTTCTGAAAGAGGAGCTAACAAGAATGGGTATTGATTCTTTACATTTATTTTCAGGTGGTAAATGGTACCTATTTTCTGTTAATATATTATTTTTATATATTTTGTTGATACATTATTTTGTTTTGACACAAGAGATGCTTTCCAACAAAATCCCCAATTCCTCCTCCACTAAATTTTTTTTATTAATTACTGTGGATACTGAGAAATGTATCCTTTAATCTTAGCAGTATGACACTAGCATTGAATATTACTTTTGAACAAATTATTTATGTTTTTTAGGGTTGACTTTATTTACAATGCTGTAGTTGTGTATGCTGTCCTCTCTACTATGCTTTATTCGCCTTCCCTTCATACAAATCTTCCCATGTTTCTCAGAATTCTTTGTATTAATCATTCCTCACCATATAGTAATGTTCCACTACATTTATGCATTTTCATACATAATTGGTTCATCCATTCCCATATTGTTGAAAACGCATTTTCCCCCCAGCTTTTTGTATTAGAACTGTGAACATTTTTGTACCTACGGCTGTTTTCTTAACGTCAATTATCTTAAAAGTACTTTCAAAACCTTAAAAGTACTGTATAAATGCTAGTTGTGGTTTATCATTTGGAGTCAGCATGGTACAATGGAAGGTAGACTGGGTTTGGAGTCAGAGACTCTGGGTTCAAACTCTGACTCTTCTACCTACTACCTCTGTGACCTTGGTTCGGCAAGTCCTATCTGGAACTTAGTTTCTTCAACTATGATATGAGGAGATTGAACTAGATCACCTCTAAATCTATGATCTTATATAGTAATATTGTAAACTGATATAAAGTATCAAATATTGTACTATAGTTAGAGAACTGGATAGCTTATAACTTTGCAGTTTGGACAAGTACAGGAAGAGTTGGCTGGCATCATCAGAGAAGGCTTTACAGAGGAAATGGGACTTGAATAATAGGTCAGATAGATGTTAACTGAGAGGAAGGATCCCTGGTATCACCCTGCCCTTCAATGGGATTGGTGGAACCATTACAAAAAGATCTCTCTTGAAATGTAGGGAGATTGCACTGGACTATAAATGATCCTTAGGAAATACCCATTGATAGACAGAGGAAGAAGGAGAGCTAGCTATGAGATAAGGAATTAATGGTCAGTATGAGAGAAGTCAATGAAGAGAGTGCTTCAAGAAGAAAATAACCCAGAGTCCATAGTGTGACATGGAAGTCCCAAGGCTGATGGGACTTTTGGCTTCATTAAGGAAGGTTTAGTGTCCAGAATGTGAAAGGTGAGAGTCTCCCTACACTCTCTTCTGGTCAGACCTCCGCTGGAGTTTTTTGTGCTCAATTCTTGGTGCCATATGTTAGAAAGGAAATTGGTAAGCTGGAGAATATGCCGAGGAGGCTGGAAATAATGATATAAGTGTACAGTATACAATGACAGATTCCAAGTTTATGTCTAATTCATTTCCGTTTCTCCAAATTTGGAGGCATTAAGGGAAAGGTTTGCTAATTTTAAGTTAATGAAAAAAAATGGATCTCTGCTGTTAATCAAGAAATGGAAAGCTTATAATAATTGTTATTTTGAATTTATTATTTTTAATTCATGAAAAGATTCAACAGAAAGCCCCAGTTCAGTAAAGTACATAAAACAAATGACTGTGAACCCTGTTTTCTACATTCTCTATTGCTACATGGATCCTTTAATCGGTTTTTCATTTATGAATTCCCTCATAAATAAGAGTATCACTCAATCATACTTTGAACTCCGATCCTGGTTCTCAACCCCCTTCCCACTGGTTAGTGACAGGTAGTACAGTAGATAGAGTGCTCAGCCTGGAGTCAGAAAGACCCGAGTTCAAATTCAGCCTCAGACACTTACTGGTTGTGTGACCCTGAGTAAGTTCTTAACTTCTATTTGCCTCAGTTTCTTCATTTGTAAAATGGAGACAATAATAGCACCTATCTCCCAGGCATATGAGAATTAAATGAAGTAATAATTGTAAAGCACTCCCTTCCCCCTCTAGCTGACTGCTTGACCCCACCCCCCACCCCCACTCCTGCCCCTTTCAGTTCTAGAAGCATAATCACATCAGTACTGCTATTGCTCCTGGAAAGGATGCATCAGGCTACTCCACTCGACCTCTAATCTATATCCCTTTCATTTTCCACACCAAAGTACCCCTTGCTTGGCTGCCACTCTCTAGTATAGCCTTTTCTCTTGTATTGGAATTTTCATGCCTTGGCACCATGCTTGGCATATATAGTAAGCACACAGTGAATGTTTTTCCATTCCTTCACGTGTTCACTGTCTCCAGGGGCTTAGCGGTATCTAGCAGACATTGATAAGGAGTATAAACATTAAAGCATGATGTAAATGCATTCTGTTATTATTTGTTTAAACACCTCAAGAGCTTTGGATACCAAGAATTTAAAATACTTTTATCATCTGTTAAAGACATGTAAAAAAAAACAAAAAATATAGCCATATATGTGTGCATATATATGCATGGGGGCACCCAGGTGGCTCAGTGGATAGAATACTGGGCCTGAATCAGGATGACCTAGGTTCAAACCCAACCTCAGATACTGACTAGCTGTGTGACCTGACTGGGCACGTCCCTTAACCTCTATTGCCTCAGTTTCCTCATCTGTCAAAGAGGGATGATAATAGCACCTATATCCCAGAGTTGTTTTGAGGATCAAATGAGAAAATAATTGCAAAGAATTTAGCACATAATAAGCACTATATAAATAAATGTTAGCTATTAATATCATTATTTTGAATGTTATACTTATTATTTATACACACAAATATATATCTATATACACATATATAAATATACAAATACATACATACATATGTGTGTGTGCATATAACATACTCACTTAGAAAATTACACATTTATAGGCCATTACTGTGATTAGGGAATTACTCAGAATATTATTATTTTGAACCAACCAGTTAAAAGTTCTTAGTAATGAACTAAGAAAACACCTAATGATGACTTAATTAAGAACTATTTATCGACCACCAGGAGGTATTGTAGGAGAGGCTACAAATGAAATTTTTAAAAAGCTTCTAAAGTCTGCTTGAGGGGCAAAGAAAAATCCATTAGAAGGTAAGAAGCAGAAAATAATCATTTAGCATGAATTCAATACATAAATGCTGAGAGGGAATATGATAAAAGAGTAATCTCAGTGTTATAGGTTAGTGGAAATATCTCCTGGAAGAGAGATTTTTTTGAAGTGAGAATTCTCAATGAACATACAAGATAAAAATAAAAACCTGATGGCCATGAAGTTGTCCATGATTTTTGTAGCTTGGTGGGCCTAATGTATCCATGTTTATAGCTGTATTTCATGGCTAATATCAAATGTAAGGTAGGTCTTTGAAAAAATACCCTGACCTAGGAAATGGAAATAATCCTCTCAATGTGTTCTGTTGATGTGCCCTCTTCTTCAGGTACACTCTTTTTTAACATTTCTATTTTAAATTTTGAGTTCCAAATTTTCTCTTTCCCTCCTAACCCTCCCCTCTCCTTGAGAAGGCAAGCAATTTTATTTGAATTACCTATGTGAAGTCATGTAAAACATATTTCCACATTAGCAATGTTGCAAAAGAAAACTCAGACAAAAAATAAGAAAAATAAAGTAAAAAACATGCTTCAATTTGCATTCAGAATTCATCAGTTCTGTCTCTGGAGGTGGATAACATTTTTCATCATAGTTTCTTTGGCATTGTCTATGATCGTTGTCTTGATCAAAGTAGTTGAGTCTTTTATAGTAGATTGTCCTTATAATATTGCTGTCACTGTGCATAGTTTTCTTGGTTCTGCTCGGTTCATATAAGTCTTCCCAGGTTTTTCTGAAACCATCCTGCTTGTCACTTCTTATAGCACAATAATATTGCATCACAATCATCCATTCCCCAGTTGATGAGCATCCCCTCAATTTCCAATTCTTTGCCACCACAAAAAAAGAGCCACTGTAAATATTTTTGTACAGATAGGTCCTTTCCCCTTTTCTTTGATCTCTTTGGGATACAGATCTACTAGTGGTGTTGCTTGGTCAAAGGGTATGCACAGTTTTATAGCCCTTGGGGCTTAGTTCCAAATTTTTCTCCAAAATGCTTGGATCAGTTCACAACTTCACTAGCAGTGCGTTAGTGTCTCAATTTTTCCATGTTCCCTTCAGCACTTGTCATTTTCCCTTTCCCGTGTTAGCCAATCTGATGGGTGCGAAGTGGTACCTCAGGGTTGTTTTAATTTTCATTTCTCTAATCAATAGCAATTTAAAGCATTTTTGCACGCAACTATTGATAGTTTTGATGTCTTCTTTTGAAAACTGCCTGTTCATATCCTTTGACCATTTATCAATTACAGAATGGTTCTTGTAAATTTGACTCAGTCTTCTATAAATTTGAGAAATGAGGCCTTTATCAGAGAAACTTGCCATAAAATTTTTTTACCTAGTTTCCTATTTTCTTTCCTCAGATGCATTCTTTATAGTTTCAGAAGTCATTGGCTTCACTATTTATTTGTTGACAGCTTTGAACAAATGAATTATTCATTTGGTTGAGTGTTCAAGGTTCATTTCTAAGATCAATTTTAAACCAGGTGGGCAGGGAATCCAGACCTAGTGACGCTAAGTAGGAACTATAAAGAAGGAATCTATTTTGCCATTGTGGACATTGAAAAGATAAAGAATTTGCTTATAATAAGGATAAGGAGAAATTTCCTTCCCAAATTTGCAACAAAATGTTATTGTTTAGTCCTTCAGTCATGTATGACTCTTCATGACCCCATGGACCATACCCAGGCCCTTCTATCCTCCACCCTCTTTCAAAGTTCATGTTCGTTATTTCATGACGCTGTCTATCCATCTCATTCCCTGCCGTCCTCTTTTCCTTTTGCCTTCAGTCTTTTCCAAGATCAGAGTCTTTTCCAGTGAGTCCTGTCTTCTCATTATGTGGCCAAAGTATGTAAGCAATAAAATGAGAGATTTTTTAAAAAATGGACACTTTTAGCTGGATACTGGAATGATTAAAATGTTTGTGTAAAGCTGTTGCTCAGATCCACAGGAGAACATTTATAAAGGCAGAATTTGGGGCAGAAATTTTCATTGATGAAAACACAAGGATGACATCTCTTTCTGCAATCATTTAACCAAACTGTACATGATTATAATACATATAGTCATAATAATAATTAACATTTATCTAGTAATTCAAGATTTGCAAAGCACTTTAGATACATTACCCCATTTGATAATATTCTTCACATTAAGTAATTTTGAAAGGGCACAAATGAGAATTTTCTCTGCAGATGATTTTCAAAAATAAATCAAAACTTTGAATTTCTCTGAAATGTGAGGTCACTCCAGTTACCACTTAATTTATTGGTAATTGTGCCTTGTGTTTTTTTTTGATATCTAGGTGATAATTATCTATCATTAAATACCATACTGACACTAATTCATCTTCAGATCACTGACTTTTGAGCAGATGTGCTCTCACAGATGTTAGGAGTTTCCCCTAGACTTCATCATTGCTTTATGATGTTTATTAAGCATCCATGCCATGCTAGAATGTACAGGGTATATAGGCTAAGGGTCTTTGCCCTTTATAAAAATGTGTGCTAAGGTGAAATAATGTTTAAACGGACCAAATACAATTCACAGTCACCAAAAAACCATCAACATCTGAGTTCAGCTGGGAGGCCCTTAAAGCGGATGCCCAGAGTCCCTCTCCTCCAGGAGTGAGCGCCTCCAAGAGAAAGCCAACCTCTGGATTTGTATATCTTGTTCAGGGTCACGTGAACCTAAAAGTGGCACAAAAATTCGACTTAAACCCACGTGGTCTAAAAGCCTCTGATGTCACAAACATGTCACTCAAACCCATGTAAACTAGGCTTTCCTGTGAGGCAAGGAGATCATCAAGGACTCCTAATTTAATTAAGGAAACAAAGGCCAAACTCTTCAAGGGCACTTGATTGAATAAGTGCTAAAAGCCCGTCCTGATTGCCAATACACTACCTTAAGATAATCTACACCTTTTAACAATACTTTCCTGAACATTGAAAAATAAATAAATAAATAAAATTAAATAAAATATCTATCTATATCTATATATATATATATATATATATATATATATATATATATATATATATATATCACAAAGCAAAGGAGAATAAACACACCAGGATTACAACTAGGTACGTGTTAGTGAGTAATGAATGGAATAGAGTGGTTGCATGTATTGAACTCACACTATTTGTTATGATTATGAAAAATATGGTTATTGGTTCCTGACCAAAGGAAATACACAGTGCATATTCAAATAATGCACAACTTCAGGGGATTTGTTGTTCAACTAAACAGGATCTATCTGTATTCTTTTGCTTGATAATTTTTAATAAAGAAGGAATTTCAGCTGAGGACCCACACAGGAAGACATAGGGATCTCAGCTAACTCCTAAGTTAGCTTTATAGCATCTCTTGTTTGACCTGGAATAAAGTATTGCAGATGACCACTTAAGGATTTGGCAGATAGAGTTCCTGTGCAGGTGTGTGTATGCTGAGTTTTTTTTTTGTTGTTTGTTTGTTTGTTAGTAGGTTTCTTGGTGTTCAATCTTTTGTCTTATGTCCTAGATACATTAAAAGAAAGAGAGACAGGTTCTCACTATGCTGTAGAGTATTATAGCATCCTTAGGGAATATGAGAATGCATCCTGAGCCAGGAAAGAATTAGTGGGCACAAGTCTAAACTTCTGTGACCCTAGGAGGGAGCTGAGAGGAAAACTTGCCATCATGCAGTACAGTTATCCCTTCCACATCACGGCTTTCCCCATTGCAGTTTCATCATAAGAAATTAAATGAGAATTTGGGGGGAGTTTTGCAGAAGCCTCAGAAGGTGTACAAAGTCCAGCAGATGACATAGAAAAAATTTAGAAACTAAGAATATATGTATAGTATTATAAAATATATAATACATATTAATATATTATATATAAACTTATATATAATTATATGTAATAATTAATATATGATACATAATACTATATGCATAGTATTATGTAATATCAACCCAAATTTTACAATAAGGTACTGTAAACACCCTATAAAAGAAAAGGAAAAAATTCAGATTTCTCTGGTACAAAATTAGGGCCAAAAAATTTTATATGAATTTTCCAGATTGTGAGGGCACCGTGCTTCCAATCCCTGTGATGTGGAAGAGATGTCTATTACTCATTATATAGGCTTACTTCTCTAGTGAAATTCTCTTTTAAGATCTTTTAAGAAGTTGTACCATCAAAGAGATATAAACAGCTGCCTGTAGATGTGGTGCTGGGATTAGCAATGTACTATCCCCATCTTGATGGACCTTAGAGCTTACCTCTCCTTTAAGATATATTATACCTCTCCTGTCAGATTGGCTAAAATGACAAAACAGGAAAATGATAAATGCTGGAGAGGATGTGGGAAAATTGGAACATTGTTACGTTGCTGGTGGAGTTGTGAACTGATCCAGCCATTCTGGAGAACAATTTGGAACTATGCCCAAAGGGATATAAAAATGTTCATACCCTTTCACCCAGCAATACCACTTCTAGGGTTGTATCTCAAAGAAATCACACAAGCGGGAAAAGGACCCATATGTACAAAAATATTTATAGCAGCTCTTTTTGTGGTAGCTAAGAATTGGAAATCAAAGGGATGCCCATCAATTGGGGAATGGCTGAACAAGTTGTGGTATATGAAGGTAATGGAATACTATTGTGCGATAAGAAATGGGGATGATACAGACTTCATAATAACATGGAAAAACCTACACGATATAATGCTGAGTGAGCAGAGCAGAACCAGGAGAACATTATACACAACCACAGATATATGGATTCTGTGATGACTAACCCTGATAGACTTCGCTCTTCTGAGCAATACAAGGTGCAAAGACAACTCCAAAGGACTCATGGTGGAGAGAGCTATCTACTTCCAGAGAAAGAACTATAAAGTATGAATGCAGATTGAGGCACACTGTTTGCTCTCCTTTTTTCCCTTTGTTTTTTTTTTCTCTTTTGCTTTTTTTTGGTTTTGTTTCTTCTTTCTCCTGATTCATTCCATTGGTCATAATTCTTCTTTACAACTTGACTATTGTGTAAATAAGTTCAATGCAAAGTTATATGTAAAAGATATATCGGATTCCATGCCATCTTGGGAGGGGGCAGAAAATCTGGAACTCAAAATTATGTGGAACTGAGCATTGTAAACTAAAAATAAAAAATCTTAATTATTAAAAAAATATAGAGGACAACAGCTGAGAGCCACTGTACCTGGTTGGCATAACCACTGCCTCTTTGGAGGGGAACTGCACTGAGTGCAACAAATACAGTGAGCGGCCTGGAAGATCCTATTGCCTAGAGCTGCCTCCCCATCTCTGCCATCCCTGAGTGAGTCATCTTTGAAGATCAGTCCCTGAATGTCTCCTTAACAACAGCTTGAACATAGAGATTTCTGCCCTTTCCATATGCCTTGTGCTTTCAGGAGAAAGAGTAACAATACCTTACTGGGAAACCCTAATGAGGTTGTAGGCCCAAAGACTCAGGGTGGGGACTTGAGCCAATTCTACAGATGCAAAACAAAATTTAAGACCTTATCTTTTAGTCATAAAGCAAACACCCTAGATCTTAGCTACAGAAGTCATAGAAACACAGGCATAGTTGCTAGTACATAGAAGAAGCTCCATAAATATTTGGGGAATAAAGGAATTGATGTATATAAATGTATACCAATAGAGGAATGCTGATGAACACTAGGTGCAACTAACCCTGAATTTTGATGGAGGTAGTAATTAAATAGTTGTATGCCCTTGAGCAAGTCACTTCAATGACCTTCAGCTGCCTCATCTTTAAAATGGCAGTAATAATACTGTCCATCAGATGACAGTAATTCATTCCCTACCTCACAGTATTATCATAAGATAAGTGCTTGATAACCTTAGAAATGTGAGCAATTATTATTATTTTCTATTTTAGAAGATAATAAAAGTCAAAACCAGGACAAAGTATTTGTGTGATCTAAGTAAGGTTAAGAATTGACTGATTGTGTGTTATTTTCTCCTGTGTATGTGGCTTATTACAAAATAAGTACCACTGTGTCATGGAGAATGTCCTTTTCTAATATTTAAAAATATGTATTTATACGAAATAATATTTTTAAATGATCTCCATTGTGTCCCTGGTTCTGCCTTCCTTTTTTTAAGCTCCTGTTCTTGATAAAATTCTCTTTGCTAATATTCCCATTAAGTGTAGGATGGAGAGGAGTAAGGTGAAAATAACCACACTGAGTCTTCTGACTTTAAATCAGGGAAGCTGGGCTAGGCTGCTTTTATCTTCATGCAAACAGCAATCACTGGTTTCTTAACTTTGTGATAGTAAAGATGTTATAAAAGTCCTATGATATTAAACAGGACAGTATCTCACCAGCTATTTATGTGAACATAAAATGGGAGTTCATGGCACATAAACAACAGACATTCTTCTGTACATCCCATTCAATTTCCTCTACCCATGTGTCCTTGTGCTTTCATATCTTACAATACAGTGCTGCTTGTGTTTCTTACAAAGCTGTCCTGATTCTCATCACCGGTGTTGGGGAGCTCAGCCTGCGGTGTGATTCTGACACCTTTCATCAACATTCAGAAAACTCTGATCTCTAAAATGACAGAAGATTCAAATAGAAACAGATAAAACTGCTTCTGTATAGTTTTGATCCAATCGCAAAATCCACTCTCCAACTTTGCAACCAAACCCTATCATTTTGTCATTCAAAATCACTTAATTTTGGCCAGAGCCAGATTTCAAAAAAATGTTTTGGATTAGGAAAAAAATAGTTTTAAAGCAGAACCATTGTAAATGTTTCTCATTTTTAAGAGTAATATGTTTGCCCAATGGTTTAGCCATGCCAATATGATAAAAAATTACAATGCTTCCTAAATTAATTTGTACATTGGTTCTATGCCAACAGACTAAAAGGATATTTTATAGAGCTAGAGAAAATAATAACAGTTAATATGGAGGAGAAAAGTCAAGAATACCAAAGAAAGTACTGAAAAATATTAATAAAGGGAGAAGAATAGCACTTTTAGACCTATAACTATATACGTATATATATTTATATTTGGCAGTCATCATTAAAATTGGTTAAAAAATGTTTTTAAAGGTAGATAACTGGGAGGGGCCAATTAGGTAAGGAAGAGTACCAATTGTATTCCATAACCCCACATTGACAAACCTAAGAACATAAGTTACTTGGTAATGAATCACTTATTTGAAAAGAACTGCTAGGACAAATGGAAAGCAGTTTGGAAGAAATTAGGTTTGGTCTAACATCTCATACCATAATCTACAATAAGTCAAATAAGGTACTTTTCACAGCTATAGCTAGGGGTAGAAGTGATCTCAAAAGGTAAGAGATAATTTTTATTACATGAAATTAAAAAGCTTTTGCACTGATGCATCAAAGCAGCTATCATACAAAAGGAAGCTGTCGACAGAGGGAAAATTTTTTGCATCTGGTATCTCTGATAAAGGCCCAGTATCTATGACTCAGACAAGTAACTGAAATATATGACAGAGCTATGCTCATGGATAAGTGATCAAAAGATATGAATAAGCAATTCTCAAAAGAATTGTGAACTATTAGTAATTATATGAAAGATTGCTCCAAGTTCAATAAAAGTGCTAATCCAAACAACTCCAAGATTTCACCTTATACCCAACATATTGGCAAAGATGACAAATGATGAAATAATCAGTGTTTGAGGGCTGTTGAAAGACAAGCATGCTAATATATTGTTGGAAGTGCTATGAATTCCTGAAAGCAATTTGGGATTATGCTAAGAAAACAATGAAGGATCTGTAGCCTTTGACCTCCAGATGCCTCTGCTAGGCATATACCCCTAAGAGGTCAAAGACAGAAATAAGGTCTCACATACATACCAGTATTCCAAGCAGCAATTTTTGTAGTAGCAAAGAACTGGGAACAAAATAGACACTTAATTGATTGGGGGGGGGGGGCACCTAGTTCCATCCTTCATGGTCAAGCCTAATGACATCTAATGCCTCTTATACATAAGAGCCCTTCACACTGAAGACAGCTATTCTGCCTCCTAACAAATATTGGTCGACAAGGATAATGAAAGGCAAAATGAATCTTGCAGATGTGTATGTCTGACAGTCCATTCTAGGAAATAAATTTGAGGCTTTGGCCAAATGACCACCTCATACATGTTACATATGGCACCAGTCCTGTGACAAACTAATAGCAGTTTTTGTAGAGAGGCCAGAGTGACTGAGCTAGAAACAAAATGTGTCTTCTATGGCTGTGGCAGAGAAGAAAGGGAAATTCTTGTTGGGAAAAATCAGGCCTATTTCTCGACCAAATCTGTAGGTCCTTAGTCTTAATATAATGTCAGTACTAACATCGCTAGGATTGCTTCTAGTTCCTGTTGTGCTCGAGAAACTCCAGTTAAGTCTCTGGTTACCTTGGGATACGTACATTGGGCAAATAAATGGGTGAAACAGGGACTCTTTTCTTGTACAGGAATTAGCTGTAGAAACTGACATTTCCCTCTTGATTATCCCCTCAGAGACTAAGCTTGATGGATACAGACTGCCTGTCTCTGAGGATTTCTAGTATTTTGTGAGTATAAGAAATACAGGTTGTCCCAAAAGTCTTGGTGCAGCTTTAAGCTTTGAAAGCTTGAAAGGCAGCACTTTTGGGGGTAGCAAAGGTTGTCCCAAAAGTCTTAGTGCAGCCACTTTTGGAACAACCTATATTTGCTTATAGTGCCTGAGAAAGAAGACTTAACAAAAATTCCTTTTACTGAAATGATTATTGATATTCCAACCAAGTTTATCTTCATCTAATGACCTGAGAATCCAAGCACAAGGAATGTGCACAAATATATCTATGTGTATGTATGCATACATATATAACACGCATATATGACACATGCAATATATAATACAAACACATGGCCTTTCCACATATACATATATGTATGTGTGTATACGTGTATGTGTGAGTGTATCCACATATGTGTACATACACACAAAGTTAGCCAGGTGGTGCAATGGTTAGACTTGAATTAGGAAGACCTGAGTTGAAATACAACCTTGGATGCTCACTAGCCATGTAATCCTGAATGAGTCACTTAACCACTGTCTGTTGCAGTTTCCTCCTCTGTAAAATGAGTATTAAAAGAAGGCCTCTCTGCCTCCCAGGATTGCTGGGAGGATAAAGGAGATAATATTTGTAAAGGGCTTTGCAAACTTTAACAAGCTATATAAATGCTATTCTGTATAACTAGATCTAAATATCTAATATATACATATACATCTAAATATATAAAAATGCTGTTAATGCACACACTCATACATGCATTCACCAAGCTTTCAGGAAAGCTTGGTTTCATTTGAGCCACACAAATGAAGCAGGTGCCTGTCTCTGAATAAATGACTAGGGAGAGGAGCAAGTGTGAGAAGGTTTCTATCTAGATAATAGATATCTAGATAATAGAGTCTATTTTTAAAGGGAGTTGTGGCTATCTCGTAGTATTTTCAACAGGATCACTTTCCTGGAACGCACAAAATATAACCCACAGTAAATGCTAGTTAAAGTCCGTTCCAAAAGCAAGCTATGAGACAAAGTGCAATAGACTTCTATCTTATCCAGATTTTATAATTCTAGTGGTTGCCCTCAAGATATTGACAGAAACGTAGCTTTTGGCACAATCTGCCAAGAAGGGGATCGGAGGAGGTCACATTCTGAGCATTAAAGTTTTTTTTTTGGTTTGGTGTGGCCCCTCCTTTATTGTATTAATACAGATAGCCAAGGGTTGAAATTTAACATGGGAGACAGCTGCCTGTCTATAGTCGGTCAGACACAGTTATTTGTTTAGTGTATATTCTCTGATGTGAAGGAGGACATCTTTTAGTACCCTCAATAAAAGGTTATCTGATTACCTGTGTGGCTAGGTTTCAGATACTAGATCATAAAGACCTGAAACTACCCCATCCATTTCTCCACCCTCCCTGTAAAAAGGTGCTTTTATTATTCTGATTCTGTTAAGTAGAAACAGATGACAGGTTCAAATTTGGTATTACTCACCAGTAGAAATGCATTTTGAGCCTATCAGTTTATTCATCTGGGCTTTTGCCAGGTGAATGTTCATTTGGAAATGGTAATGATTTTGGGGCCAGTATATCTGATTTCATACCTTATAAAACAAAATGCAGAACAATGAGCTATAATTCACTGAACAGAATCCCCTAAATGACATTTTGAGGTATTTTCTAAATTATTTCAAGACATGTCATAAAACTGAAATCTATTTCATTGCAGTACATGATTGATATTTTATGAACCTCATGCCTATAGGCATGAATGAAGAATTCTGTAAGAGTCCATTTGTTTTATTATTTGTTGTATTTTTGGAGTAGGTTTTTTTCCCCTTCTGTATCCTAAACAAATGTTTTCAATGATAAAGGAAGTGTTTTTGAAGTAATAAGTTATTACAGTAGGCATTTACCATTAACAGGGCACCTTGAAATTCATTTTCAAGCCCATTGAAAATGCATAGGAGTGGAGGTACCTATAGTTTCTCTTTGTGATAAACAACTTCTGTCTTCAAGAGGAAACAGAGAATGAAATGGGCAGCCTTGTACATGAACCCTGTTTTTCTGTCATTTAATAGATAAACACCATTCATGAAACCACCCAAAATGGGAATGTTTTTATCCGGCAAAAGAAAGTATAGCAAAACACTACATCTTCCAGTTCTAATAGAAAATTGTTTCTTAGTTGTGGAAAGGCAGTCTCAGAGTCAGATAGATCTGGGTTCAAATACTGTCCAAGTGTCTCCAGGCCAGTAACATGACCTGGCAGCACCCTAGGTAAATTCTCTAGGTTTCTACATTTCAGAGAAATTGCTGACCTGTATTATTAAAGGAAGATTCCTCACTAGGGTTCATTATATGAATGAAATCATGTGTCCAGGATATTTCCCAGTAATATTAAGTACATTTAAAAGGAAGGAACTGAAAGGGCCTGCTGAAAAGGTTTTGGTGAAGATTCAGATTCAACTTAGGTAAGCAAAAAGTTCCTACAGTAGGGAAGGGGGCCATGTGTGAGCAATGGGAACACAGCACATGAGTAAGAGAAACTGAGCTAATGACAGATGTATTATGCAGTAAAGTGGAGTGTTCACTGTACTATGAATTGGGAGACCTGGGTCCCAATACTAGCTAAGTCACTAAGAAATACAAATAATAACTGTTATTCACAGAGGACTTCAAAGTTTACCACTAACTGTATGTACTAGCAAGTAAATCACTTTTCCTCTATAGGCCTTAGCTTCAAAATGATGAGCATGGTATAGGGTTGCCTGTCAATTGGAGAATGGCTAAACAAATTATGGCACATGAATGTAATATTATTTCATTTTATATTACTGACAAAAAGATCTGTTTCAGAGACACAGGGGAAGACTTTTATGAACTGGTATAGAGTAAAATGAACAGAGCTTATAACAACATTGTCAAGTTGAAAACTTTGAAATACTCAAGAATGCTGATCAATGCAGTGACCAGCTCTGATGCCAGAAGACTGATGATGAAGTAAATTATCCATTTCCTGACAGTTGTGATAGAGTCAGGGTGCAGAATGAGACATACACTTTTGAACATAAGGCAATGCACAAATGATTATGTATATTGGTTACATGAGTTTTTCTTTTTCCCCCCCTCTTCTACTTGTGGTGGGAAGGAGAAAAAATAAAAACTGTTAATTGAAAAATAAAAGTTAAAGAAAAATGAAAGCAAGGGCTTGGTGGATGATTTCTAAGACCCCCTTCACTGCTAAAGTATGTTATTTTAAAAGGGCACTGTTAGTTTATCTAGCACAATTGAAGCTGTGAATCTAGCCTTCTAAATACCTATTAGATTTTTAACTGTGGTTTTTTTGGTAAGTTTTTAGCTATGAATTTTTTCCCACTTTGTGTTTCTTGTGAGGTTATAACTATACCTATGATAACATTTTATCTAATATTTTTAGCTTTTTAACCTTGGGAGGAAGTGGAGCCTGATAATTAACAGAGTTTAGAGGGAAAAATGGATTGGATTAGTTCTAATTCCATCTATCCTTGTATTCTTTACCTTGGTATGAGGGAAGGTGATGAGGGAGGGAAGGAGAATCCCTATAGGGTTCATGAATTGATGGGCAGATAGTATGTCATGTGCCATACTTTGATTTGACATTGAACATTGTACTGATGTACAAATGAATACTGATTTAAGAAATATAAGTAATATATCTTAGGCTAAAGTTGTTTCAATGCCTCAGCATGCCATGGCAAGCACTTGGGTTCTTGAATTTTATGCCAGCAGATAACAAGTTGGAGAGATCCTGAGAAGCTGGAAAGCCTTCCAGTAGGGTCCATACATCTTTAGAATGATATGTCACCAGTAGGGTAGCCAATAACAGATGATTTTTTTTCACCACAACTATTCAGGAAGAAGGATTGTGAAGGTTTGAAGAGAAGAAGAGGTTCCTACAATCTGGATCTGTGGAGGGAGTACTCACACTGATGAAATCATATATTCTTTAAACATTGACAAATTACTATCTAAGACAAATTTACCAATTAATCTGACACATTTATGTAATTTTTTTAAAAAAAAATCCAAATTAATAGAACAATAATTCAATTCTGATTAATGAATAGTAAATTTCAGTTCCAGATCCTGATAGAAATTTTCTAGAAAGAAAGAAATAGAATAGATGCCTCTTACCAAGTTCCAATAGTTTCTTTTTTTTTAAATTAGTTTGTTTAATTTTAGTTTTCAGCATTCACTTCCATAAGCTTTTGAGTTTTAAATTTTCTCTGCCTCCCTCTTCTCCCCACTCCCCAAGATGGCATGCAATCTGATAAAGGCTCTACATATATATTCTTATTAAACATATTTTCACATTAGTCATGATGTAATTAGAATGAATGGGAGAAACCATGAGAAAGAAACAGCAAAAATAAGAAAAAGAGAGCAAATAGTATTCTTTGATCTGCATTCAGACTCCATAGTTCTTTTTCTGGATGTGGATGGCATTTTCCATCATGAGTCTTTTGGAGTTGTCTTAGATCCTTGCATTGCTGTGAAGAGCTAAGTCTGTCAAAGTTAGTCATTGCACAATGTGGCTGTTACTGTATACAGTGTTCTCTTGTTTCTGTTCATTTCATTTAGCATCAGTTCATATAAGTCTTTCCAGATTTTTCTGAAGTCCACCAGCTCATTTCATATAGCACAATAGTATTTCATCATATTCATATACCACAACTTGTTTAGCCATTCCCCAACTGATGGAGCTACAATAAATATTTTTTGTACATGTGGGTCCTTTTCCCATTTTTATGATCACTTTGGGATACAGCCCCAAAAGTGGTATTGCTGGGTCAAAGGGTATGCACAGTTTTGTAGCCCTTTGGAATAGTTCCAAATGGCTCTCCAGAAAGGTTGGATCAGTTCACAACTCCACCAATGAATTAGTGTTCCAATTTTCCCACATCTTCTCTAACATTTATAATTTTCCTGTTTTGTCATGTTAGCCAATCTGATAGGTGTGATGTGGTACCTAAGAGCAGTTTTGCTTTGCATTTCTCTAATCAATAAAGATTTAGAGCATTTTTCATATGATTATAGATAGCTCTAATTTCTTCCTCTGAAAACTGCCTATTCGTATCTTTTGACCATTTGTTAATTGTGGAATGACTTGTATTCTTATAAATTTGACTTCAGTTCTCTATATATTTTAGAAATGAGGCCTTTATCACAGACACTGGTTGTAAAAATTCTTCCCCAATGTTCTGATTCCCTCCTAATCTTGATTGCATTGGCTTTGTGCAAAAACTTTTCAATTTAATGTGATCAAAATTATCCATTTTACATTTCATAATGTGCCCTCTCTTGTTTGGTCATAAATTCTGTTCTCCATAAATCTGACAAGTAAACTATTCCTTGCTCTCCCACTTTGCTTATGATATCAGCCTTTATATCTAAATCATGTACACATTTTTACTTTATTTTGGTATACAGTGCAAGATGTTGGTCAAAAGTTTCTTCTGAATGTTTTCTCCTCAAGGTCAATATTATCAAATGACCCCTGATATCATTGATATCATTTAATCAGAAGCTTCTGCGAAGTAACTTTCTTTCTCTTTTATTTGAGTGCTACGGAAAACAGTTTAAAAATCTGCAGGTACAATCATAGCAATGAGATCAGTTAAAACTTGCAGCTGAAAGGGAAATGAATTATGGGCCTCACTGGAAAAGTAAGATTCAGGATATTAAGAAGAGAAACTCCTGCAGCACATAGGCTCCTGATGGCCACACGGGGATAGCAAGCTGTCCTAATTTTGATGGAAGGCCTACAGTGAGTCTGACCCAGGTACTTATGCCTGGGTGACCCTAGGAAAGGCTTTTTACCACTTAAGGTGTCAATTTCCTATTTGATAAACTGAAGGAACTGGACAAAAATTGGAGTCTCTTACAGTTATACTATGAACAGACGAGGAGGCAGCATTTAAAATATAGATATGTCGTAGGGTCGCAGAATCACAGGTAACAGACCAAGAACTGTAAGGGACCCTTGTTGTTCAGTCCTTTCAATCGTGTCTGTTTTGGGGTTTTCTTGGCAGAAATACTAACGTGGTTTGCTATTTCCTTCTCCAGGCCATTTTACAGTTAGGAAACTGAGGCAAACAGGGTTAAGTGACTTGCCCAGGGTCACACAGCTAGTAATTGTCTGAGGTTGGATTTGAACTCAGGTCTTCCTGACTCCAGGCCTGGTGTTCATATTCTTCATTTTACACATGAGTAAACTGAGACCCAGAGTAGTTAAGTGACTGCCCAAGGTAGTAAGTGCCATAAGTAGGATTTAAACCCAAGTCCTCGGCTATTACTAGAGGCGGTATGTGAATACAAGTCTAGCCATAAAATTATAAAGGAAACCTTCCTTCCTTCCTTGTTACACCCTCACCTTTCCATCCTCTCACCAGCAAGAAAAATAAAGTCCATCTTTGATTTACAGCAAACAAACGACATTGGAGTAATTAAATAAAATTAATTTTTACTGGACCCATGCCTTGATCATCGTAGAACATGTTTTAGTTAAAAATACTATTTCTTACGCTTTTTCTCTGGCCTGCCCGCCTCTTCAGATCAACGTGAATCTTCATGTATCATCTACTCTACGGTGGTCATTGGCCTCTGTGGAAATTTTACGTTAACATCAGAGAGGTTGTGAGTGTAAAAGATAGAATACCCAAAACTGTTTCATTTACCACAAATTAGACAATATTCTGAGGTTTATGTGGCTAAATCAGATATTTTATTTGGAGAATGGAAGAAAATCCACAGCTGCTATTTCGAGCTTTAAGGAATTCTGCCTTAATGAGGGCCTTGCAGATGTCTGTCATGGAAAGCCTGTGATAATAATCAGTGTCTGCACCAATTCAAACTGATATTAGCTTTTGCAGGTTCTTAATATGCCATCTGCACTTACTCCAGCTGCCACTTGGATTCTAAGGAAACTCTTTGATAAAAAAACAGCTATTTAAATAAATATTGGGGTCCCACATGTGGACATGTGAATGAGTGTGAAAAGGGTACATTTCTTGCAGTGCGATATTATGTTTATTGAATTCTAAACATAAGCTTTTATCTTTTTTCCCTCGGACCTTTCAATTAGGAAATAGAGCCTTTTTCTATCTAATCAATAATTTAAGTTTTGACTCTAATGGACCTGTGTGGAAACTTTTATGTACAAATGAGTTTACCTAAATTCATAATTTAAGTTCACTGAAAAATCTAAATATCCCTCAGCATTTTTAAACCCCTAAAATGAAATTAGCCATCGTTTCAATGAATTAATGTTCCTTCAGGATATGCAGGGAATGTGATTAATTTTTTAAAAAAAATATAGCCCACGGAAGACTTTTATGAACTGATGTAAAGTGAAGTGAGCATAACCAGGAGAACATTGTACAGTGTTGTAATGATGATCAACTGTGAAAGTCATGGCTACTCTGATCAGTACAATGATATGCAGTTCTAAAGGACTCATGATGAAAAATGCCATCCACCTCCAGAGAGATAACTGATGGATTCTAAGTGCAGAATGAAACATAGTTTCTTTCACTTTATTTTTCTTGCTACCCTTCCCCTTTAATGTGGTTAAGTGTGGTAATAGTTTTGCATAACTTCATGTGTATAATGAGTAATCTCTTTTTGCCTTCTAAAGGGATGGAGGAGGGGGTGAAGGAAGGAGAGGATTTGGAACTGAAAATAAAAAATAAACACAAAAATAGGTCTCTAGAAGGACTTGGGACAGGGAGGGTATAGGGTGAAATGGGGGCAGCTAGGTGGCACAGTGGATAGAGTGCTGGCCCTGGAGTCAGGAGGATGTGAGTTCAAATATGATATCAGATACTTACTAGCTCTGTGACTCTGGGCAAGTCACTTAACCCTGTTTGCCTCAGTTTCCTCATCTGTAAAAATGAACGGGAGAAGAAAAAGACAAACCACTCTAGTATCTCTGCCAAGAAAACACCATTCGGGGTCATGAAGAGTTGGACACAAATTGAAAAAACTGAAGAACGATGGGATGAAATCCAGGTGCTGCAAAAAACAAATATTAAAAAATACTGCCCATATTCAAACATATAAGGTCCTTCCTTTGCCAAAGGACTCAATCTAGGGCACGAGGCCAGGTCGAGGTGCCACACTACTTTGTTCTCCTTTGACTGCTGAAGCTATAAATCTTACAAGTGTTGTTTCAATTGACACCAAATCTATTGCCTTTCTCTCATCTTCTCTCCCCTCTTCTTCCCTCCCCTCTTTCCTCCTTTCATCTTCCCTCTCCCCTCTCTTTCCCTTCCTTCTTTTCCTCTCCCCCTTTCCCTTCCCTCTTTTTGACACATTTATTTTATGAACCATATTTAGACATCAGACTCATCTGACTGCTATGGTTGGTCTTCCTTCCTTGTCACCACCTCACTGAATTGGAATGTGGCCCACAAGGTCTGTCCCCTGCCTCAGCCCACTAACTCTCTTGGCTGGGTAAGGGTCCATTGATGTGCTGAATATCACAAAGACTTAATTCTGTACTGAAAGGTTAAAAAGAAAAGGTGGGGGAGGGGAATGAGGAATAAAGATGAGGTCTGTTGAGAATAGTTCATTCAACTAATGAACTTTTGTGGACGGACTAACAAGGATGGGATTTTGTTGAAGAAAACACACTCATTGATGTGGATTTTTCCTCCCCCCTTTACCCTTGCCTTTTTTTTAGTGGGAGGGAGTCAAAGGGACTATAGCTAAATGAAGGGGAGAAAACAAGGAAAAGAAAGAAAAATAGAAATTCCCACTCTGTCATCCAGTCTAGGCGTTGAGAAATTTACTTTGTCTCATGTATTTCACTGGCTCAGCCTCTGCTTCAGTTAATTTTATGCAGCTGCTATGACCTAATTTAGCCTTGTCAATCTAAGGATCTCAGAGAAGTTAGCCAAGAGGAGGAGGGAATGAATGGTTTCCCAGGCTCTGCTTTGTGCCTTGAAGACTTAGTACCTTGGGGGGGGGGGTTGGGGTAAAGGGTGGACAATTCTCAGTGAACAGGTTAGTCTTTCTGATAAAAATCGGTGCTCCATAACAGGCATGTGGACAAGTCAGGCTGCTTTTAGTGCTGAGCAAAGCTTATGATTAAGGAGACTAATGAAACAATTTGGCTTTTTTAATGTACTTTGTTTTAGTACTTTTGTACTAACAAATCTTTGTACTTTTGTGATCCTGAATATAGAGATATCTGCCTTAGTACTAATAGTATGAAATAATGAAATAGGCCTAAGTCAAGAATCAGAAGACAAAGGTTTGAATCCTGACTCTGCCTTTACTGTGTGACATTGAGCAAGTTACTGTCTCTGGGTCTCTTGATTTCACATGTAAATTGAAGGGGTTTGAAGGACCCTTTCAGCTCTAAGTCCTGTAATCTTATGAATGTCCTGCTATTTTTATTTACTAATCTCTCTCCAGAGCACTGAGAGAGACTGCCAGTTCCTGCGTACTAATGACAGCATTGAATTTACAAGCACTGTCTCATCTGATCCTTACAACCCCTGTGAGGTGGCTGGCAAAGGTATTATTATGTACATACTATCGACAAGAAAAATCCAGAGACATACATGACATGAACAACATCCCACCTTGGAGATATACCTGAGCCAGGACAGACTCACACCGGCTCTTCCCGCCCTTACTTTGCTCCACTCACTTCTTAGACCAGTGCTTATTTCTGTTCTATTATGCTCCTTCTTAGTGTTATAAATATAGTAACCTCAAATACCTATTAAAATTATATGTTTATTTTCCTCCTTCCCCATTTAACAATAGAGATTCTCCTTTGGATTTGGGGGCTCACTTAGAAAATTGTGGATTTATCTTACTTCTTAGAAGTGATGCCAGAGAATCATGCTGCTTCTGTATTCTCTAGAAACAGTTCTCCCTATAAAGCCACGAGAAACTGATTTTTGTGCCTTGATACATTTACAGAAACTTATCTTTGTTAGGGAGTCAGCTGGGTGGCCCAGTGGATAGAGCTCTGAGTCCAGTTTCATGAAGAGCTGAGTTCAAATTCAGCCTCAGACACTTGTTAGCTGTTTGACCCTGGGAAAGTCACGTAACCTGTTTGCCTTAATCTACTGGAGAAGGAAGTGGCAAATCACTCCAGTATCTTTGCCCAGGAAATCCCATCTAAAGAATGGTCCATGGGGTCAGGAAGAGTTAGACACAACTGAATGACTAAGCAACAGCAAATACTTCTTGGGAGAAGCAGCAATGCATAACAGGTAGCAGATAGAAACTGATCTCAAAGCCAGCAAGACCAGACTTCAAGTCCAGAATGTAACATATACTGGCCATTTGATCCTGGGCCAAGCACTCTCTCAGGAATAGGGCAACTCTCTACAATCTTCACTTTAAAAAAGGTGTTGATCATCGTAGGTAGAGGGAGTTTTCTAATTCAGGAGTTCCTGAACCAATGATGTTACAGGTCCAATTCCTATGGCTTTCTTTGATGTCTGGGAAGTGAGTCTACCAAGTAATGAGCATTGCAATTCTGCTCACCTTCCTGCACAGCTTTAATTCTAAAAGATTTCATCTCCTTGTTGAGGCAGGATAGTGTTCTTCCATTCTAGTACTCAGGTCCAGTTGAATCATTATATTCTGTAGTGTATTTATTCTCATGAGTTAACAGACTTTCACCTTACTTCTTAAATTTAACCAGACCAGTGCAACTCGTACCTCTGGAACCAGTGACCCCATTATTGGTACTATATCCAAAGCACATTATTGATAAGGGAAAAAATGACCTATTTGCACAAAATTATTTTAGCAGTATTATTTTTAATAGATAAGGGAAAAAGTTGGAAACAAACCAGTTAGTATTTTTCAAGGTGTTTCTCTATTGGTACCAGTAAAAGCATATGAAGTGTTTATGCCAGGATGAATAGTTGGCCTACTCCAAAGAGCTGGACGTATACAATAATAATGTGACACAATAAACATTTATTAAAAGGCTACTATGTATTAGGCACTAAGTGCTAAACCTTGGACATACAATTAAGAAAAAGTTAGCTCCTCAAGGAGCTTACAATCTAATAGAGGAAGACAATACACAAAAGGAAACTGAAAAGAGGGCTAGGTATGTGGCTTCAGTGTACCTGGCATGGCAAGGGAAGATTGATGATGACGATGACGGTGACGGTGGCGGTGGCGATGGCGATGGTGATGGTAGAGGAGTCAAAACCAAGAAGCATTTGGAGGCAAATGAAGAGTTAGCTAGGACTTTGACCCTTTTATAATGGAAGGCTTGGGGAGGCATTTTTTTTTTGCTTCACCTTCTTACCCTCCAATCAAAGACACAGAAACAGCTGAGAGCACTGATGAGGCGTGAATACTAAAGCAGATGTGATCTACATGGTGATGAGTTTCCTGAAGATGAGCTTATCCTGGGGTAGAGAGTGGGGAGAGGGAGGCATGATGATGATGGCAGAATAAAAAACCAAACAGAACAGCTGGTGGAAAATGAGGATTTGGCTGAGGTTCTGAGCCCTCCATAAAGGGAGGCTTTTGGAAGAGTCTTTTGTTATACCTTCCTTCCCATCAGAGTAGTAAAAGCAACTGAGGGTACTGATGAGGTGTACCATCCATTAGCAAAGAAATGGCTGATTGGAGGAGGAAATTAACTTCCTATTTATTTTTTTTCCATTTTCTATTTTCCTATTATTCTTTAACTATTTGGAGCCTATAAGATGTAACAGTGTCCTGCCCATTAATTCTATGGTTTCGCAGTAGGATGTTCAGTTGTCAATTGAGTCTGGTTCCGTCTATCACTTGGGTCATGAAATAAAGTTGCTTCAGAAAGTCTATTTCCATTTTAAGTAATTTAACCTGACCTACTTAAGATCCTTGGTAGCATATGGTTTTGAAAAGGCATTTACCTAAAGGTCTGCAAAAGGGATGTCATGTGCTACTCTGTTCTCTATGGAAGAAGAATGAAAATTGTTAAGATTACCATCTATTTGAGAAGTTTCATGAGCAACATTTGCATTGTGTGTTTTACTGCAAGTGATAAAAGTAAACCTTATTTAAAAAGAAATTTGAGGGGCATGAATTAGATGATCGTCAAAGTCCATAGTTGCAAAATTCTGATTGTACAATGACTTTGAAGTTAACTTATATAGCATGTGCCTTAAAGTTATGCTGCTTAGAATATAACTTTAGTAATTTAGTCAAGGAGAATAAAAAAAAAATTTCAGGAAGGAAATTCGAACGTGGCATCCTCCAGCCCCCTTCCTCATATTTTCATAATAATAAATTAGCAAAATAATTTCATAACTCATCCAATTTGTTTGAATGTCTTCTTTCTCCCTCTTTTTCTGTATTTAAAAATATTTTAATAGTCTTTAAAAAGTTTTATTGATAATATTTTTAAGTTCTCCCCATGCCTTTTTACAGTGGTTATTTTATATTGCTGAAGTGTCAGACTGTGTGATTGTCATCGTTATTATTTTAATTACTATGTATGAATTACATCATGATTCTTAAAATATAATTCTATTATTAATTTCTAAAAATATTATACAAGATCTCTACCAATAGCATAATAGTTAGGCTTGTTTTTATGTAGTCTAGCAAGCGCTGAATTTAATTTCATTTTGTTATTTTATGTATCATTGTTCTAAGTCAATATATTATCTTTTTTAACTTACTGTTGAATTGCTTAGGTTGTCTAAATAAAATCATCTATAAGTAAATATATTTAACCTCCTTTGTTCCAATGTTTATTCCCTTAATTTCTTTTTCGTTTTTTTTTTGGCAGGGCAATTGGGATTAAGTGACTTGCCCAAGGTCACACAGCTAGTACATGTGTCAAGTGTCTGAGGCCGGATTTGAACTCAAGTCTTCCTGACTCCAGGGCTGGTACTCTACTCACTGTGCCACCTAGCTGCCCCCTTAATTTCTTTTTCTTATAGTGTCCCTAAAACTATGTCAGATACTAATGGCAAGAATAGACATCTTTGATTTATTAAGCCTTCTTGTTAATGGGAAAGCCTGTAATGTTTCTTCTTTACATATTTATATTATATTAGCTCTTGATTTCAAATAATTTTTTCATATAGGGAGAAATTCTTCCATTCCTATATTTTAATACTTTTTATATGAATGAATACTGTATTTTCAGAAGCTTTTTTTCTATATTAATATGAATACTGTTTTATGAATATCAGTATTATCAAGATATTATTAATATATTATTATAATATATTAATGCATAGCATATATAATATAACATATATAACATAATAATATATTAATAATATCAGTATATTATGCTGCTTGTTTTATTCATTTATACCACCTTTATATAATGGTATAAATCTTATAGAATATAACTTATGATTTAAAAGGATACTGCTGAATTCTCTGTCAACATACTATTTAATGTTTTTGTATTGATATTCATTAGTGCCATTGGCATACAGTCCTTTTCTTCCATGTTTTGATCAGCTTCAAGGATCCAAATAATTTAATTTAGCAAACATTAAACAATTTAATTTAACAAACATTGAATAAGTCCCAAATATATAAGGTATCCAAAGAAGCACACATAAAAGCAAACCAAACTCCAGTGAATCTTGAAGCATAGTTTGATGAGGCAATCTATCTCTCTGTTACTGGTATAGCTGTCCATCTGTGTCTGAAGATGAGCCATGGCCAACATCCCAAGCAGGGAAGGATAATTAATAAATTATTATGTTGTAATTTTTGACATGACTATGTGTTAGAATATTATAGTAGAAAAGCAGTGGATTTGGAGTAAAAACAAACAAACAAACCTAGGTTTTAATACCAGCTTGGCCACTGGCTAGATGTATAACCTTGAGCAAGTCACTTAACCTCTCTGGGCCTCAGTTTTCTCATCTGTAATACATAGCATTGGATTTGATGGTCTTTCAAGCTCCTTCCAATGGAAAATTCAATGCAGTGGAGGTAATAAATATTTAACTAAGGACCTTTGATTAGTACCGTTATTGTACCGATGCAAGAAACATCAGAACTTTGAAATTCCTGCAAATTTGCAAAAATGCAAATATATTTTCACTTACTAATGACCATAAAGAAGGGAGGAGCTTTTACTTAACAACCCACTAGAATAGCTTTCGGAATACAAGAATAATATATGAAATTGCCAACTATTTCTCCATGCTTTGGGTGGCTTATTTTCATAAAGATATATTAAGATATGTATATGTTTACATACACATATTAATTAGGTTGCATGTTAATCATTTTGTAATTAATGATGTGACTAGACTTTATTACACTCATTTATGTTTTCCATAGAGAACAATTTTAAGTTATTTGAAACAAAAACTAAAGTAAAAAAACCCTATTCCATGTAGGAGACAGTAGAGTGTGGTGGATAGAGAGCACTGGACCAGCAAAAGATCTGGGTCCTAATGCTGCTTCCAAACCCTTACTAGATGGTGATCTCAAGTATATCCTTTAAACCTCTCTGGGCTTTAGTTTCCTTATCTATAAAAATGAATAAGTGAGACTTAAAGACCTTTAAGATTTCTCTTAGCCCTAATCCTTTGTTTCTCTGAAATTGTCAGTGTAGAAAATGAAGTAGATGGAGGAACCTAATCTAGATTTTTTCATAATAGAAAAAAAACCATTTTTTTCCAGACCACTCTAAATTGGGGGGTGCGGATGGAGAATAGATTATTTCTGTTCTCTAGTCAAGTACATGGTAAACTGTGATTCATGTTATTCTCGTCATCACATTTACTAGGAAGGTAAGAATTACACTCTTAACGGGGAGGATATTTCTAATATTGTCTACAGATAGATGACCATTGCCATTTTTCTTACACATCTACTAAAAGATCTATGATTTCATCAGTATAAGGAACTGCTGGTTTGGGTATTCCCTGAGTCAACTTGTATCACAGCACATTAATGATTGAGTTAGATAAGTCCTAGGGAGCTGGAGACCCATAGAGGCTAAAATGGCTTGTCTTGGATCACATAGCTAGTTAATTTCAGAGTCAAGATTTGAACCCAAACTTTCCTTGCCTATAAGCTCAGGCCTTTATCCACTACTCCATGTACTGCCCCTAACATAGTTCATAAATTAGAGATTTGACCAGAAGAAGAAAGAAAAAAGCAGATTGTGAGGGGCTTGGGCAGACAGTCAAAAACTTAAGACTATTTGCTCATGGAATCTGCCCTCAGATACTCTTGTATCTTTAACAGTCAGTTTTCAAGTACAATTGCTTGATAATTTATGTCTTGTTTGTTGGTTTTTTAAATCCAAATTTGAGAATGTTAGACTTTTAAGCAGGTACCTTTCCAATAGAACTGGTCTCCCTGACAGGTTTCACGTTAATTAATCCATTTATACATACTTCTGTTATTTTAAGAAAACCAGAATAAAGAGGACTTGCTTCAAACATGGCATGTTCTTTGGAAGCTGAGCATCTGTGCTGTCAGAGAGCTATTATAGATTACTGACATTGCTATTCTTCTTGCAGAGATTGGATTAGGTGAAAAGGGAGGATGACTTTCTGATCTATCATGCTTCAGAAAAGGAATAATGAGTGTGGTTAGCATTCTTCCGTGGCTCTGCTCTTGGAAAACATCCAGAAGCTTCTGTAGAGGGTTTGGAGGAGTGGTCATCCATATTGGGGGTGTGCTTTGGGTAGTTTTATAAGAAGCTTTCCTGGTGTATAGATGGAATGACTGAGGGTCATCTCATCCCCAAAGCTTCGGAAGCAGGTGCCAAGATAATTAGTATCTTTTCGGATGTTTGAAACTTTTCTCCTTTGTTTAAACAAACTTTTTTAAGGGAAAGATTTTTCTCTATAATGAAGTTCGAAGCAATATTTTAGCTTTTAGTGAGAGTAATGAGTGCGGTTGTGATGGTGTCTATTCTGAAAACAGTGGTGCTGTTCAAAAGGGATATCACATGGAGACCCCCTCTTTGCCCTGGGAGTTAGGCACTCTTTAGTAGTCTTTTTCCTCCCTTCACCATGGCAATGGGAATAGAATTTTCAGCTCCCAGGGCTCTTTTGGATACTTAAAACAGCTTCTGGTAATACTGTTGTAGACAATGAAGTTTCGTTGCTGAAAGCCAAATGAATGAATAAATTAGGCTGCAGGCATTTTAAAAAATTGGAAAGAAGTTTGTGTGTGTGTGAGCTTTATCACATTTACAAACTTTTCCTCTTCTTTGGATGGGAGCCCAATTATCCAAAAGAAGATTTTAAATGCAATTTAGCAGACATTTCCATAAGAAATGAAAGCCAGGGATATAGAACCAGTCTTGGATGTCGAATACTTTTACCCTGACATTAAGGTCATTGGGAGAATTTTATTGTGACCAGCGGGACTTTTTATAATATGCTTGCTTGACCTTTGAAGCTGAGTTCCCTCCCTGGTCGCTGGCTCTAAATCAAAGGACCAAAATCCAAATGGTGTTGTCTTGTTACTAAATTGACTGGTAAACCATAGGGATTTTTTTTCCAAGAAGGTGACTGGGGCTAAAATAATATTAGCCGCACAATGAATGGTTTTGAAATGCATCCCCAATGTTTCTTTGGCCATATCTGTCTTTTTTAATCTAGCACCAGCTTTAAACCCCATTAATTAAAATCCCATATGATGAGAAATTTTAATGGTTAAGGACTGCAAAGTGTTTCAAAATACTAACACACTTGCATATTTAATTGGGGTGGATAATTCAAACCTATTGTGACCTCTTGCCCTACTGGGAAATTATGAGGTTCACCCCACCCCCCCAAAAAACTCCAAAAGTTCTTGATCACCCTTAAGTGACTAATTCAATCTAGTTTAGTAAACATTTATTAAGGGTCTTCCAACAATGCAAAGAACGAGAGACAGCTTTGGTATTGGATAGAAGGTCAATCTTGACTTTAGTTCCTTCAACCCTACCAAGTGTGCATATATACATTTGTACAAGTCACTTAACCTCTTAGCACCCTCAAGCAGCCATATAATACTCTAAATTTCCAATGAGTTGCGTATTTGCTTTGGTGAAGGGAGTTTCCTCATAAAGAGTTCCCTACACCAATAAATTTATATATTCTGAGACCCCCTGCCTCCCAAATGTGGCAAGGTTTGTGCTTGGGAGTGCAGATACAGGCATGAAAAATAATACAATTCCTATCAACACAGAGCTTATAGTTTATTGGAGGTGGAGAGAATGGAGAAAGAAAACTAAGACGTGGACACAAATAAGCTGTAATATAAACCAGAGAAGTCATAGGTGTAGAGGTCCAGAAAAGGGCTATGAGCAATTTGAAGAATCACATTCAGCTGGAGAAGCCCAGTTGAATTTTGATAAGTGAGAACTTGCAGTGATCTCAACCTTGTTTCATCCTTTCTTCCATCAGTTTGATAGCTCTGGAGCAGGGGAAGAAAAGGCAGAATGGCAAAGGTGACCCAAACTTGGTTACTGGTAAGGTAAAGACATTGATGGTAAGGTGGGAACAGAGTGCATTGTTGAAATGACTAACTATAGAATTGAGAATATGAGGAAAGGAAGTGAAGCCAGAAGAGGGGTAAAAGACTGAGAGAACCAAGGAAGAATGCAGTTACATGCAGCCCCACTCAAGTTGGTAAGCATTTACTAAAGCCTGTTATGTACAAGGCACTGAGAATGCAAAAACAGAGTCTCTGCCCTGAGGGATATGACATTCCACTTGGGGAATACAACATGTTCAGAAATAAGTAAATACAAGGTAATTTGAGGAGGGAGGGAGAAGTAAGCACTCAGGAGATCAGGAAAGGATTTGCATAGCGGGTGGTATTTGAGCTGAGCCTCCAAGGAAGCTGGAGATTCTCAGAGGCAAAGAAATACATTCCAGGCAGAGAGAACAAACTACTTGTGTAAAGGCATGCAAACAAGAGCTGCAATGTTAATCGAATAGCTAGTAAGCCAGTTTATTTGGAACATAGAGTGCATGGAGTGGAATGATGTGAAAGAAATTGTTGAAAATATGTTGGAGCCAGATTATAGAAGGCTTAAAGTGACTTTGAGATGCCGGTGGGACTTTCAGGTAGAGATATCCAGCGTGTGGAAATAAGGGATGAGAGAGTGAGACAGAGAGAGAGAGACAGAGAAAGAGAGATAGAAAGACAGAGACTGAGAGAGACAGAGACAGAGAGATTAAGGTTAGATATAGGTTTGGGAGATATTTTCATAGAGGTAATCACTCAACCCCAAGGACGCAAATGGAATAACCAAAGGAGAACCTGTAGAGAGAGCAGATGAAGACTCAGGGCAGAGCCTTGGGGTTGACTATAATAAAGGGGACGCAGTGTCAAAGATAGTCCAGAAAATATGACTTATGAAGTAGTAGTCACATGGGTAGGAAGGAGAAACTGCAAAGAGCTGAATTCTGGAAACCAAGGGAGGAGCAGCTAGGTAGTGCAGTAGATAGAGTGTTGGTCCTGGAGTCAGGAGGACTTGAGTTAAATCTGGTCTCAGATACTTGATGTTTACTTGCTGTGTGACCCTAGGCAAGTCACTTAACCCCAATTGTCTCCCAATAAATAAATTTTAAAAATGGAAAAAATGCAAACCAAGGGAAGAGTGAAAGTGGTTGGTTAGAGGGCAGCCAACAATGTCAAAAGCTGGAGAGAGAGAGAAAAGACTGGATGGATGAAGGAAGGAAAGGGAAGGGAGTAAGCATTTATTTAGTGCTTTCTATGTATCGGGAGCTTAAGAAATATTATTTCAGTTGATTCTCACAACAACCATGAAAAGTAGGTGCTGTTATTATGCCCACTCTTGACCTGAATAAACTAGGGCAAGTGGAGAGTAAGTAACTTACCCATGGTCACACAGCTAGTAAGTGTCTGTGGCTGAATTTGAATTCAGATCTTCCTGACTCCAGGCCAAGACTCTATCCATTGTGCCATCTAGCTGCACCTAGATGACGGTTGAGGAAAGACCACAGGTTTAGTAAGAATGAGGCAGAGCCCTGGTACTGTGCCTGGCACATGGTAGGAACTTAATGAATGCTTGTTGATTGATTTTTTGGTAAGAATAAGCCAAGGGGACAGATGAAGAAAAACAAAGTGTGATCAGATAGGGAAAAACCAGAGGTCAGGAACTCAGAAGTGAAGCATTTTGTGGTGTTAAGGAGCTATAACGAGACCACTTCGGCAGGTGATTGGGGTAGCACAGAAAAGAGGGTCACTAGAGGAACTGATTGTGTTATAAAAAGCATTGGTATGAATACTAAGGTCGGAAGACTTAGGTCCACTTCTCATTGCTACATGACCTGTGTGACCTCAGGCGAAGTACTTCACGTCCCTGGGCCTCTGTTTCCCCATATTTAAAGGAGGGGACTGGACAGATGGTCTCTGGGATCTCTTCAAACTCTACATCTATGATCCTCTTTTCCTAATTTATAGAGATGATTGGAGCAGTTGATGCGAAGATAGACTGATTTTTCTTTCTGGACTTATAATAGGGAAGAAGAGGATTAAAAAAATAAAGAAGAACAGCTAGAATGATAGAGAGCAGTAAGCAGGGGTGTGCTGGAGTCATCTTTTACTCTCCAATACTTTCAACTTAACTAGCAAAGTTAAGAAATGAAAGATCAGAAGATGACAAAAGGGAAAGGAACTTTTAGGAGAAGCCCCTCTCTTCTTTTTTACTATCGAGTATTCCACTGAGTTTCTTTTCTATTCAGACTGAGCATCCCCCTCTGTCACACCTCTTTTCTTTTTTTCCGAATGTGATATGCTGTCAGAAGCAAGTGACAGGACATCGACAATTTGTCTGTCATCATCTACTTAGATCTGAATTTGCTTTTTCCCTCTGAGTAAATCAAACTTTAGGAAGCCGGGGAAATAGTCAGATTGGAAGGAGAGAAGCTATGTGAAACAAGTTTTTTGTTTGTGGAATATAGGAAAGACCAATCCTAGTGTGCAATTGGTTCAAAGAGAGGAAGGTGAGTTATTTACTAAGGCACTTGGGTTCTATGTAATGAGAACAAAGAAGTCGCTAGGTCTTTATAATTGACTATCTATAATCCTAGTAGGTTTATTTAAGGAGCAAATACGTTAGAATTAATTAAAGTGATTATACCAGGAATATTGGATGGCTAATTTTAATTCGAAGATGAGAAGGGCTTTTCGTTATTTGTAACAGTTCTCCGACCTTCCATTGGTTCCATTGTTTGGGGGTGAGATTATTGCCTGCCCTATAATATTTCATATTCCAAATCAATTCCAAATGTTACACAAATCATACCAAAATACTCAGAATTAGAAAAGTCAGTTTTTTTTAAATTAGTGAGTTTAGCTAGAATCTAGTCTTTTGAGAATAATTTGGTCATCTCTTCAACAATATTTATTGAGGAAGTGAGTTAATGGGAAGTTGTAGAGACAAAAAAGAAATAAAAAAGTATCAATAAAAGATTAAAATACATAGAAGAAAATAAAATGTTTAGGAGGTGATACAAACAGGGCAGGTTCATTACTACAGTGTTAAGCTTAATATACACTTTAAAAACCCAGAGTATATACCAGAAGTTCCTGGTTTCATATGCCATCATATTTTTTTGTCTCTTCTTTGTACTTTGTAATGTCGATGTGTGTTAACTAGTTTTTAAGTTCATAATAAAAAGTTTAAAAAAACAGTCGAGAGCTTGCACCGTGCAGAGCATTATGGGGAAGAAAGATTACATTGAACATCAGAGAACTACGCTAGGTGCTGGCAATATGATGATGAGAAATAACACAGTCCCTTCCCTCAAGGAACTCATGTTCCATCCAATAGTGAACTAATTCATGTGCATAAATAATTACAATAAAAGTTAGACTTTGCTAACTACATTATTGAGATATTCAGCTGAGAAAGTCAATATTCAGAAAGGTAAGGATGACTTCTGGCTGGGAGTGGGAGCGGGGTGCAGCATGAGAGATAGGGCTATAAATAAGACACCCCTTGGCCTTGTCATACTTGCTATCTACTAGCATTGCAATAATTCTCAGAAAGTAAATATTCATGCTCCATTCTAATAAATCCAGTACTGTTTGCCTGAACCTAATTATTGGTCTGGTAAGAATTCAGTGATGGTTAATAAAACGCGTCAGCTTTTGTAAAATGGTCCTTTGAGGAAAGGAAGTCTCTGAACATAAATCAGTTGTCGTTAATAATAATGTGTGCATGGGTATGTGCGCTGTGACTATATGTATGTGAATTGATCAGTGAATACAAAGCTGCGCCACCATGTTAAACAAATGTTTACAGTGTCGAATTGTGTCACCTTCATATATGAATGCATTCTATTCCTGCTTGCCTCACAGAACCTTTTGCCAATTATATTCAAGCTTCAGAAGTCTCTGTGAGTTATGGGCACCAGTGAATACTGAGTTTTAATAAGTCATCTTATTTCTTATTTTCACCTTCTGAGCAGTTTGGTCTATGTCCCATTTGGCATTACCTTGGGGGTTAGGGATAGTGGAGGAAATTGTTGGTAGCTGAAGCCCAGGAAATGGCAGGCTTGGATAAGGGATGTTTGGATCCTTTAATTTTGCCAAGATGAATTTAGTTTCTAGTTAAATGCAAGGAACCTGGGTGTCTGGGACCTCAGAACTAGAACCCACCTGATATCAGAACTTACATAATAACGGATATTTGGCAATATTGGTGTTATTTAATAAACCATTTATCCCTTGGCTAGTGCAAATTCCAAAAGAATAGAGACAAGGAGAATTAATGTTTTTATTCTTTCCAGAGATTCAGTTGAATTTGGATCTGTGTCTTAGTTTCTTTATCTCTGCAATAGTGATTGTGGAAGTGGGGGAGGAATAAGAGTTGAATTATAAAATCTCTGTGGTCCCTTCCAGCTCTCCGATTCCATAACCCGAATTTACTGTAACACCAATATTACTAAAAGACAATTTTCATTAAAGTTCTACTTCAGTTTTTTTTTATAATGACATGGAAGTAACCAAGGGATCTCAAAGGTTCTGCCCATAAAACTTATATAAGTTATAGCAGATTCCACCCAATGGGAGAGAATTAAAGGAGGAGCCCAGTAATGAAGGATGTACCTGCTGTCCAACGACCAGCCTAGCCAAATTCAGAAAGGCACAACCAGGCAGTTGGCCACCAGGTAATGACGGGGAGTGAGGGGAAGGAATGTATAGGCATTCATAATCAGTCCATTAAAGCAGGGGGGAGGGGTTCGGGGCTTGACACTTCTGTGCACTGTCATATTGACACGATACAATTGAAGAATTACCATGTTCTGTAGTTAGTTATCAGAGAAATAAATGAATCTAGTTATTTTGCATTTTGATAAAAGGCTATAAGACTAGTGATTTTCTCTAAGGTCCTTTCTAGCTCTAAATTTCTGTATTTCCGTGCAAGATAGTGTATTTCAATACCTAAAAGCCACTTTATGTAGCATTCGGATAACATCAAGTTACACTTAGGCAGCCTCATCCTGTGTACATTTGTGAGAAGTTCCCTCTAGCCTTCAATGGACTGGCAAATAAGTATGTATTTTTTATCATACTGGGTACTTATGGAGACTTTTCAGTGAAAAAAAAATATAATGATCTGTAAAAAAACCCATCATCACTATACTAGCAGGCCATGGATACATTTAAGGCCTCAAGTGAAATGTACTCTTTTCCATCTGTTCTTCTTGGACACAATTACCCCTCCAATTGTGCATAGTTCATGTAAATGGAAAAGATATCCAGTTATAAAAAATGCAATAAACAAAAGAAGACACAAAAAAATCTCTTCTCCTTCCCAAAGCTCAGACACAGAGCTAGACTATTAGATGAAATTGTTCTGACTTCCTTTCCTGACAATTCCTATTCATTCTTAACTTTGGAAGAGTTCAGTTAACTATACAACAAAATAAATCGATGTCAATCACACCTAGGAGAGCTTGGTTAATATCAGCCATTGTTGAAAGAGTTTGGACAGATTCCACCCTTAGCTTTAATAGGCTAAGCCCTGCTATTAACTTAGATTTGGTTTAGGAAAAGGGCTATTACTGCCCTCCAGCCATTCTAACTAGTCTTAAATGGCTTTCATTAGTACTTCACCACATTCCTTCTTTCACCCCGGAAGAGAACTTTGCCAGTTTCTCTCTGGGATGTGACCTGAGTGTGTTTCCTTAATTTGAGTAACATTCTTATATGGAAAATGAGCATTGGAGTTTCTTTTTTAAAAGCTTTTTTTAAAATAGGTGGCAAAATCATCTTCCACTTTGGGCCTGTGAAATTAGTGGAGTGTTTTTCAAGCATTATATAATTCGTTTGCCTGTGCCATGCTCTGAGGAGCTCCTTGCTAACATGGGATGTAAGGATCCTGCTTTATAGATATGCACCAGATAATATTTACATTGGCATGTATTTGGATTGAGGATACATGTGTGGGCAGAACAAGAAGATATTTTAGAACAGAAAAAAATCTACTTTCCTTTCTCTTAATGTATGTTTCATTAGGCAAATCATTTAAGCTAGTCTGTATTGCCTGACCCAAAAGTAAAATCCCAGTTAATCAAAGTTCAAAATGGAGGTTTTCTTCACATTTCTGAGTGCAGTATTTTTTTTAACTAATGAAACCAAATAGCTACTGGGCTCAGATTATGCTGAATAGAATATAGAGAAACCATATACAGTCTCCTAATTTACTCAATTCTGTAATCATTTTATTTCTCATTGGCTGCCTCCTGCTGTTCTGGTCCTGGGCCCTTTAAAGGAAAAGGCTGCCAATCTAAACCCATTTCAGTGTTTTTTCAGTAATCTAAGAAACATCTGCTATGAATTAGCTGATACTCAACCTTACTCATGATGTGCTTATGTTAACACAATCCTTGTTGTGTGAACTGTGACATGGAGAGGGGTACAAAAAGGACAAAGCCCATCTTGGTAGTCATCCAGTGTTGGGTTGGAGACTACAAAAGCCCAGGCTCATAGAGCTTGTATTTCCACTGGTTACAATATCCATGTAGTGGTAAGTAGTAGTATTATCCTTTTGAAAGCATCGATTTTTTTTTCCACCAAAAAAATTGTAAATTCTTAGAGTTTAGAGAAGCTGTTAAAAATCAGTGAAAAACAAAAGCTCTGAAGGAAGGAAATATCTCCAGAAGGCAGTTCATGTGGCCACAAGAATTCTGGGATTTTCCAAACATATTTGATTTGAGTCCAGAGGGAACTTCAGAAGGAAGAATGAGGTTATGCAAACTCGTCAATCCTTATACCTTCAAAAGTATATCTGCCTTCTTGAGCTGCTATCATTTTAGAGTTAATAACTCCTCTCTCTATGGGAGGGAGAACTGATTCTAACTTGTTTCAGATAAGTTTTAAACTATATTTTAAAAAAAACCAAGGCACTCTCTAAATGAAGTCCTGAACCACTAGGTTTCTGGCACCATCTGAGGCACTTTAAAGGGTTACATGAGAAAGAGTAGTTATACTCTTTGTCATTGAAGAGGTTATGATCAAGGTTGTAGACAAAAAACTCCTGCTTTCAAGTCTCTAGGCGTGTGAACTGTGGACAAGATACCTAACCTCTCTCAGCCTCGTTTTTCTCATCTTTAAAGTGAGACTAGCTATAGCATCTACCTCAGAGGGTTGTTGTAAGGATAATATATGTAAAGTCCTAGGCAAACCTTAGAGGGTTATATAAATGTTAGTTGGTGTTGTTGATGTAGGCAGTAACCTGTACTTTTTTTTTGTAACCTGTACTTTTAAATCAGATCACTGGAATCACAGATTCAGTAACTTATTGAAGGACCACACAATTTAGCACCTGGCTTTTCTATTGCCTTGTTCTTTTATTATTTAATGTATCCTGGACATTTACTAGCTGTGTGACCCTGAGCAAGTCACTTCACCCAGTTTGCCTCAGTTTCCTCATCTGGAAAATGAGCTGGAGAAGGAAATGGCAAACCACTCCACTGCCTTTACCAAGAAAACCTCAAATGGGGTCACAAAGAGTTGGACATGACTGAGACAATAGTAACAATGATGTTTTTATACACTAGGGGGATAGCATGGTGCAGTGAAAAGAGAGCTGAGTTGGAACCTAAGTTCCAACAGTTACTAGCTGTGTGACTATGAGCCTTATCTGCAAAATAGGCAACATAAGGATTATTATTAAAATCTCACAATGCTTTTGTAGAGAAATGTTTTTTTTTTATACACCAGTAATATATAAATGCAACTTTAAAAAAAATAGAAGCTACTCAGATTTTTGCTTAGCTAATTTTAGTTATAGGTTGGGGGAGATGGCAAAAAGTATCCCAAGATGAAATGCTACTTTGTTGGGAAAGTCAGCATGGAGAAGATGAGTTTTGAGCCATATTTCCGAAAAATACCATGGATAAACTTCTCTTATGCCCCTTTTGCACAACCAAAGTGCTTGGGAAATGATTTAAATTGCACAAGGAAAGGGGAAATGTAGCATCTCTTTTGCAGCTTCTTTTTTTTTTCCTTTTCCATAATTGCCAAATGCTTTCTAGTAATTTCGTGAATGAGCGAATTGCCACTTGATAAAAGCATAGCTAATTCCCATGTTATCTAATCACACAAGTATGTATTGATTCTCATTTCCCCCCTTTTTGCAATATCTGGGGACTTTAATGGTATTCACAAAATCGTCAGGCCCAATTACCAAACTGTGTTGCTATCCCCCCGGGGTCACAGTGTAGCCCATGTTAGGGAATTCCCTTTAGGAGAGTAGAGTTCTTCTTCAGTAATGAGGCTGCCATTTCTAATCAAAGGAATCTCAAAGTGAAGAGCCGATTTGAGTCACAGCCCCAGCCTCCAACAGATTGTGTGAGCTCATTTCCCACAGTCAGTTCAAAAGACCAGACAAGGATTTAGAAAACTGTGTTTGATTTCCTTTTGTCACTGTACGATTATGCAATTTTAGGTCCATTTCTAGCTGCTGCCTTTGCTGTGTACCAGAGATATGCAGGGCACCTCCATAGTCTCTGTATATGTTTCTGCTTGGAGTGTCAAAGGACCACCTTCTTTTCCTTACAGTACTTCCCCCACCCCTCAGCTGCTTACATGAGAAGCCATTTTCCAGGCTCTTCTGGTTGGTGAGCTTTCAACTTACCTTCCCTGGACTGAAGCCTTCATTTCATTTCCTTGTGGAAGGCATAAACCCTCTTTCCAGGGTTCTTTCTTCTCTCATTAGAATGTAAGTGTATATCTATCTGTCTGTCTATCTATCTATCTACTACTTATCGACTTCTCTATCATCTGCCATCTACCTATCAGCTAGCTAGCTAGCTATCTCTATCATCTATGTATCATCAATCTGTCTTGTAATTCTCTACCTATCATCCATCTTTCTTTCTTCCTTTCTTTCTTTCTTTTTCTTTCTTTCTTCCTTCCTTCCTTCCATCTTTCTTTCTTTTTCTTCTTATTTGTCTATCATCTATCATCTACCTATCATCTCTATTATCTACCCATCTGTCAATCAATCATGTACATATCTGTCTATCATCTACCTATTGATCATCTGCCTACTTATCTGCTAACTTGTTTTCATTTTTTTCCATTTGAAATTCTTCATTATACCTTTCTTCAGAATCTGAGGCTGGTTAAATACAATTCATTTTCAAAATTTAAAAACAGTTTCTAGATTATTATATACAAATGACTAAGAAAATATTTAGCATCCAAATTTTTAGGGGAGAGTGGAGAATTCTGAACATGAGGAAAAAAATCAATTTGTTTCCATCTTCAGACATACACATTTTAAATATATGTCCCAGCCCACAGTACATAAAATCTTTTGCCAAGAAGAATTGGTTACTGTCTATTTTGTCAAAGTGCCATAGTAGGGAAAACAGTTCTTAAAGAAGTGTAACTCAGGTGACTCAGCTCATTCATAAAGTAAGATTAACTGGTAAGATGAAAAGTGAAAGTTACAAAAAAGTCTTGGTGTACAAACTGAAATGCAGGTGGCTTCTGCGTAGCAGCTAGCTTGGTGCCTACTCCACAGGCATGTAACTAGAGGTTCTGAAAATGTACCCCGTGCTTGTGAACATAAAGTTACAACTCCACCGTTTTCTTTAGAGTTTGAATAAAGGACTTACATTCAGTGTTAAACAAAATTAAGACAAGGGAAATGAATGTTTTGCCTAGAGCAACTAAGCTTTTAAAATCTGAATTTTAACCACTAGTGCTGCAGCTTAACCTGCATTCATGTGTGTAACAGTAACCTACTGCCCTTCTGAGGCATTATCTGATCCATTATCATCAGAGAGGAAGCACAAGGAAATGGAAATCCGGTTGGGCTTCTTCTAGTCAGAAAATCTAGCTCTGCCATCTGCTATCCAGGACAGACACCTTGAGCAGATCACCTCTCTGGGCTTCAGTTTTTCTATATATGAGATGAAGGAATTGGAACTGATTTCCCCAGTCCTTTCCAGATCTCAAATTCTGTGATTCTATTAGTAAGCCATGTAAATTGAAAAGATTTTTGCAATCATGATGGCATACTTGCCTTGACCAGACTAGCCGTTGCCTTGGTGGCGGTTATTTCACTTCCCTGTGCCTCAGTTTACTCATCCATAAAATGGAGGGATTGGATTGGATGCCTCTGAAGTCCCTTCCAGTTGCAGATAATCTGATCCTGTCCTCCATCCACACCCTTTCCTACTTGTGGCATATATTCAAGGGTAGGTGTTTTCTGGGGCTGCATAATCAAGTGAAGCTAACTGGTGTTTATGGGCAGCTATGACCTTGGCCTCATTATCACTGGATTCTAACCATCTGAATTAATTATCCATCACAATGTGCAGACAGGGAGGGAAATGGAGCACATGGCTTACTTAAATGGCAGTGGTGCATGGAGAAGTCTGGGAAGCTGCAAAACTGATTAAGCACGAAGTCCTTCACATCCTCTCCTTTTCTTCTCTAGGCCCCCTTTGTAACAGATGTATAATTAACTAAGATCAGGTTCACGCTGCAATCAGCCCTACCTTTTTACAACCTGCAGGAAGCCTCTTATTTAAATTTTTGGTCTTTTTCTACTCATTGTTCATTTTTTATTTTGAGGCAAGCAGGGTTAAGGACTTGCCCAGAGTCACACAGCTAGTAAGTGTCTGAGGCTGGATTTGAACTCAGGTCCTCCTGACTCCAGGTTGGGTGTTCTCTCCACTGTGCCATTGTGCCACCTAGCTGCCCCCAGGAATTTTCTTCTTAAAGAGGCTAACCTTTTGTTATTCTATGAGCCTTTTAAACCTGTACAAAAGAACTTAACAAAACAATTATCTGGAGTTTCCCCCTTCTCTGCCCCCCACCCCAGGTGCAACAGCTAGAATAGTCTAGTTAATTCCAGACATACAAAGAGAAATGAGGTTAACCATATATGGTCCTTAGCTTTTTTGACTTGGGAACCTTTGTTAAAACCTGAGTAAAAGTGTTTTTATTCCATCTGGATCACCATGACTTTGTTTAAAATGAGTTCTTGAACTAGGCATTAAAAAAATAAAAATAAAACCAACTTGGAGGCATGTAGAAAAATTTATAGTTTTTCTAGGTTCTTAATTGGCTGAATCTTTCCCATGTGACTCTAAATGAGGTTGTGGGTGGGTGGATAGGAGACAACTCCTGAGCCAGAGCCAGCTGAACTTGGCAGACTTCCATCATTCCATAACATCCAAGAACACAGACCAACAAAAGCAAAACTTCCAAGGTTCGTAAAATTTAGGTCTTGAGCTGATTCACCTTAAGGCAAGTGGAGACTGGACTAGATCGTGTAGTTTTGTGTTGCTGTACCCTTGGCAAAATTTGATAATTAGTTAATTATTTATGAAGTGCTTTGGGCGATCTTAGAACCAAAATGTAGTTTATTAACTTTTTTTTAACATTTTGAGAAAGCCAGGTGAAAGCCATACACAACCCATGTGTATAGAAATTTTAGTGGTACCCTGCTTGAGTATTCTTGAATCTAATTATTTCCTAGACAGAGCATCTCCCTAAATGCTCCTCTTTACACTACAGGATCCACATAAGGAAATAAGAGGAAAGTGAACTACTATGAATAAATCTACCTTCCCACTACCTGACCCTCAAAAATAGGTACCTCCTCTCCCCTTTACTGGAAAGCCCGGGAAAGCCCTCAGAAAAATCCAAGAATATGCTTTTCATGATTATGCATATTTGCAGTGGGGTTTGTTTTTCTTGACTTCTCAATGAGTGGGGGAGAGGGGAGGAAGAGAATTCAGACCAGAAAATAAAATAAAATTTAACTTAAAAACATCTTTTTCCAATCATAATATAATAAAATATTGCATTCAATTTTAAAAAAAAGACCTGGGGAAAATGACAATTCCCTTTCCAAACAAACAAAGCAAAATGCCTGGACTAGACCTGTGATTTTATTGGTATAAGGGAGCTCCCTATGAGGAAACTCATCCTCTTAGCACTTACCATAATGCCTCATAGTAGGCACTTGATAAATGCTTATTGACTGACTAACCTCTTTATCAATGCAAATCTCCAGTTCAGAATCTTAGAGAGTGGCTTGGGGTACTGAGACATTAAATTACTTAGCCAGAGTCACAGAGCCAGTGTGTGTCTAAGGCAAGGCCTGAACCCCAGGTCTTCCTAACTCCTCCTCTAAAATGGTAAAAACAGATGCAAAGAATGGAGCAGGACAGAAGAAGATAGGGTCATAGACACATACACACCACACCTTAGCTTCCCCATCCCTCCTTGGAAGGTTTTTGCCTTTTGGATCAATCAAAGGCTGCCCTTAGAAGCCAGAGATGTCACTGGGTGCTGTGGGTAGAAGCAAGGATGATGTTATAAAGAACAACCAGAAAGAGACCTGTTGGTTTGGCTTCTCTAAATGAGTTTCTTTTTCCTTTGTCAAGAAAATGAGGTTAATATATACATATCATTTACCTCCTTCATGGATGCATTGCTGGGATTAATTAACTAAAAGTCTGTAAATTTCCTTGAGCTTTTAAGAGAAAGATGCCATTTAAATATAAATTACTGTGCAGATTGCCTCTCACATGTCAAACATGCATGGTTAACTCTATGTCTTACATGTAAGTTATGCCTTCCTTCGGGTTATAAAGATGAAAATCCCTCAATCGACCTTCTTTCTTTGACCCAATAGTACAGTGGAGATTTATAGAGCAATGTGCAGCACCAGAGGAAAGAAAATATTCTAGGCACAGATAATGTCTTGTGTCTGCAGGTGCAGTGAGGTGCTCAGGGAGACTAGAGCCTCCCTTCTGGTTTGCCTATTTCTCTCCTATTTTCTGGTATGTTTTCTCTGTGGTTGTAATGGGTATCTGGGTCGTAGCAGAAGGAGAGGAGGCTTTTCACTTCTGTTTTATTGCCAACCTCTACTCTAGAGGTGTTATCCACCAGCCTGAAGGAGCCCGAGACCCACAACACTCCCTTTGGAGGGCATCCTGAACCAGATTAATATGCAATTGAGAAATGTTTAGTGAAATAAATAAAAACAAAATAAAAATAGATGATATTAAAAATGCTATTTTCTAAATCAATATGTGGCCCACAGGGATCCTTATATATGATTTATCGTTCAGTTGTTTTCAGCTGTGACCCCATTGGAGATTTCTTGGCAAAGATGCTAAAGTAGTTTGCTATTTCCTTCTCCAGATCATTTTATAAATGAGGAAACTGAGGCAAATGGGGTTAAGTGACTTGCCCAGAGTCACACAGCTATTACATGTCTGAGGCCAGATTTGAACTCTAGGAGATGTTTTCTTGATGGCACTCTGGCACTCCATGCATTATGGTGCCACCTAGCTGCCTCATAAATGGTTAGGTAGCCCCCATTTCTATTTGAGTTTGACACTATTGGGATGTGTGTGTGTGTGTGTGTAAAACTACTGGCTATTGGAGAGAACTCTGATGCCAATCAGAAAAGGAAAATAGTTTAGAGGGAAAGAGCTTTAAAAGCATGGAGCTTTTAAGGAATGCAAATTCTGGAAGCACTCTGCCTATGAGGCTTGTAAGAAAACATTTCCACTTCCTTCGTCGATCAGTTGAGAGCCAAAGGATGTTGATATAGGCCAAAGAATTGTACGTACTACCTTAGGAATGTAAAGGTCCTCAGATGGGGCCATCCAGTTCTCTTCTCCCCACCTATCATTCCACCAGTCTTTTGGTGCAAAAGGAGATAAAGATTGGATTGTAATTTCTCCCCTTTTCACAATCTGGCTGTTCATAGAAAGTTTGCCCACTACTCTTTTCTGAAAATTGGGAAATGGTAGAACTAGGTTTCAAAGGGTTTTAACACTGGTTGATTTGTGGTCGTTTCCATATTCCACCTACCCTGTCACCTACTCCCCAAACTAATTACAGTATAATAGAAATTTTGGTCACGTCTCTGTCCTGTGCTCCTCAATGGAGGATATAACTGTGTTAGGTGTGGTTACTGCTACTTCCAGCCAGACTGTGAATTTACTTATCAGCCTTTGGGAGGCTGGGATCCCCATACAAAGGGAAAGAGCTATAATTTTTTTTTTCTTTTCAGATAGGGACTGAAGTAGAGATTATGATTCTGGCAGAAGAGGAGCTCCTCTGGAAAGGCATATACAAAGCAGCCCTAGGGGAAAAGTCCTAACGATAACTCCATAAAAGGAGACTTTTTAAGGGTCTCAGCTGATCCATATTTTTAGAAAACTGTTTTGACTCAGCCTGCCTGACTGCAATAGTAATGTCAGAAACAGCAGTGAAAGGGAAATAAACATGGTTTTGTGATCTTTATTTTTATGCCTCTCATGAAGCTTAGGGTGGTGCAAATCATGTGTGACAGCCTTTGATTAGCAGCTGTTCCTCTCCCCTCTGATCAGAGACATTTATCTGAAGTACTGTTCATGCATCCCAAATGGACCAATCCAATATGATATTGGGAAGAATTCACCTGTAGAGAGCACTTTGTCTTTCTTCCTCCCAGAAGGCTGTTCTGGTCTGAAAGTGGTATCGGCTGCCACAATACAGAAGAAGAGAATTGGAGTTCTTAAAGTAGTCTGGATGAGCACATGAGAATGTTGTAGAAATGGCACAAATTGGAATAAAAAAGTCCTGAGGTGTCTTTCAACAATGAGACCTGTGATTCTATATATGAAAGTTAGTATGATTCCTTGGAAGGCCTTGAAGTGCCAGCTTTGTAGATACATGTTGTTGCTGAATCATTTCAGTTGTGTCTTGCCCTTTATGACTCCATTTGGGTAAGTATTTTTGGCATTTTAGTTTGTCGTTTCCTTTTGCAGTTCATTTTCCAGATGAGAAAACTGAGGCAAATGGGTTAAATGACTTATCAGGTAAGTCACAGTGAGGAAGTGTCTGAAGCCAGATTTAAATTCATGAAGATGAGTCTTTCTGACTTCTTCCAGACTTCAGGCCAGGCACTCCATCCACTGTACCTCCTAGCTACCCTTGTAGGCATATACCCAGATATTAATATCATGTGCCTTCTTTTATTTCTCTACTCAGAAACCTGTAATAGTTCTCCATTATTTGTGGAATAAATTCAAATTCCTTAGCCTGCTTGTCAAGATGTTCTTTACTCTAGCCCCAGTATACTTTTTTCCAGCTGCTCTATGCTTAAGCCAAACTGACCTACAACTCGCTGTTTAATGAATGTACTTGTAAAGTGTACGAGTGAAGCAAGTATACCTGTTGCTATTTCTCAACTAAGTCTTCATTCTTTTCTGATGGTTCACATGTGTATCATTACCAGTTTGAATTTAATCATGGTAACTCAGTGACTCAGTGGATAGATTTGAGATCAGGAAGACCTGAGTTCAAATCTTACCTCAATCACTTATTAGCTGTGTGGCCTAGAGTAAATCATTTCACCACTCAGCTCCAGTTTCCTCATCTGTAAAATTGGAATATTAATAGCACATATTTCACAGGGTTGTTTTGAGGATTAAAGGTTATAATATTTGTAAAGTACTTTTCAAACCTTAAAGTGATATATAAATCATCATTATCATTACTATTATTATCAATAAAATAAAAATCATAGCACCCTTCAATCTATTTTCAGCCTTTAGGGTTTATTGTTAGTGAAAAGCTTATGTTCTGATAGTCAGGGCACCAGGTGAGGCATGTGGCTGACCTCTTGGTTTCCTCACTACCCTTGTCTTCCTCTTTGGCTTCAATATAAGACTCAACTTCCCTTCCTTGCACTCCTCTTGTCTCTCCTGTAAGCTTATTAAAAACCATCTTCCACCTTGAGCAGGTAGTGGGAGCTTTATTTACATGTGCTTATATTAATATTTTATGGTTTTTGAACGTCTTATCACTACAAAATGTTCAGTAATTGTCTTTCTACCTAATATTTTGAGATACTTTAATGCAGGGGTGTCAAGCTTGAGCCCTGTGGGTCTCCAGCAGCCCCCAAAACTCCCTTGTGTGACCAGAACCGGATTAAAATGTAATTGGGAAATGTTTAACAAAATAAAATAAAAAGACATTATGACATAAATAATGCTTCGATTTTGAGATCACTGCTTTGAAAAACTTTTTAAAAATGAACAAAATGTGGTCATCTTAATACTTGGTAGAACAATCAAACTGGATGGAAACAGAGACCCCATAGTGCTTTTGGAAACTAGTCAGGAAATATACAGTAGATGACAGATGGAAATGTGGAAAGTTTCAGTCATCCTGGATATTTCTGAAGGAAAGAAAAAGAAACTAATTTTAACTATCTTGAAAGAAATGCTTCCAAATTATTTTCTGTCAGCTATTCCAGATGCCCTGACACTTCTCTATAGGAGTCGATGTTATCTCCTAAGTACCTGAGGGTTTAGTGGGTTCCACCATACTGGAGATCCTCCTTCCATCTGGAGTATCTACTTTCTTGATGTTCCAGGATAAGGATCAAGGAGAGATTCTCTGGAGCCATGTGTTTTGAATAGTGCCACCTGCCTATCTGACTCATCATGTGTATCAAAACACTTAGGCAGGGTGAAAACTCTATGATTTTTTAAAAAAATACACAAAAGAATAAAAAGTTTTCATACCTATATTTGTACATATGCAAATAATAAATATCTTCAAATGGAATGTTTCCTAAATTTAATGTTATTTTCTAGAAAACATTTTGTAAAAGTGTTGCTTATTAGTTAAAGAAACAAACTAAATTGCTGTAGAATTTTATTGTAAAACATATGATTTTCAGCTTTTCATGGGTAGTGAATTGGAGCACAAAGAGCCACTTTCCTTTGCTGCCTTTATTACAACATCATTCTTTGCTCTTTAGTTTTCCTGTTGGTAAGCTAGAAATACTAATAGTGATTCTTTATTTTTTATGAGGTTGGCAGCAATGATTTAATTCAACAAGAACTTATTAAGTGACTTCTGTGTGCTAGAATTCACACTTCTCTGTGTACTACTGGGGATTCAGAGTTAAAACTAGATAGTCCCTGCCCTCAAGGAGCATACATTCTTCTGGTGAAATTCAACATGGAGGTATGTAAATATAATGTATGTACAAAGTCATATAAGACAATTTTGAGAGGGTAAGAGTGTCAGCAACAGGGGGAATAAGGAACGACTTTATGGGGGAGATAGGATCTCAGTTGGGCTTCAAGTGATTCCAGGTATGGGGACCACTAGTGCAAAGGCAAACTTGGGTTCATTAATCATGTAATGTATAAGAAACTCTAGGAAAGAGTGTCCTAGGAATTCACCAACATATTGATGGTTAGTCAAATATTCCTTGTGGTTACATTTACAAAAGTATGGAAGCTCATTTAGTCAACTTAATTATCTCAGGCTTTCAAATTGTTAAATGCAATAAGATATTTAATGTCGTCGATATATCAATTGATGGAAAGCAGTTTTCTAATGTTAGAAGTTTATCTATATCAAATGCTCAATCCACTGTTCCACCTACGTGCCTCCAATGCAGAAAGGGCTTCTTTGGGAGGTGCTGGTTTTAGTGGGTTCCACCATACTGGAGATCATCTTTCCATCTGGACAACTTCGGGGATTCTGTAGACAGGATTGTTGGTTGACTGTGGCTTGGTCTTGATAATTTCTGAGCTTCATTCTTATTGTGAAAGTCTGGAAAATGTCAAAGATGCTATAAGGACCACAAATCATGGCCATTTATATTCTATCACACCTCTTTACAAGGTGAGTTTTTTTAAGGTTTCATTTAGGATTTTATTTTTCCCCAGTTATATGTAAAAACAATTTTTAACATTTGTTTTTAAAGTTTTGAGTTCTAAGTTCTCTCCCTTCCTCCACTGAGAAGGAAAGCAATTCCATATAGATTATACATCTGTAGTCATGCAAAACATATTCATAATAGTCGTGTTGTGAAAGAAAACATAGACAAGAAAAAATGAAAGAAAAATAAGGAAAGTTATAAAAAAGTATGCTTCAATCTGTATTCAAACACCAACAGTTCTTTCCCTGGGGATGAATAGCATTTTTCATCATAAGTCCTTCAGAGTTGTCTTGGATCATTGTATTGCTGAGAATAGCTGTCATTCACAGCTGATCATCCTAAAATATTGCTGTTACTTTGTACACAGTACATTTCACTTTGCAACAGCTCATGCAAGTCTTTCTAGGTTTTTCTGAGAGCACTCTGCTCATCATTTTTTATAGTACGATACTATTCCATTATAATCACATACCACAACGTGTTCAGCCATGCCCCTGTTGATGGGCATCCCCTCATCTTCTAATTCTTTACTCCCAGAAAAGAGCTGCTATAAATATTTTTGTACATGTAGATCCTTTTCCTTTTTGGTTTTTTGTCTCTTTTAGGATATAGACCTACTAGTGTTATTGCTAGGTCAAAGGGTATGCTTGCTTTTATGGTCCTTTGGGCATAGTTCCCAATTGCTCTGTGGTTGAATCAATTAAGGTGAGTTGCTCTTTTCTCAAGTGGATATATTTTCTATTATATCCTTGGCTAGCATGAGGCACAATGGTGGAGAAACAAGTCACTGCTTTTATTAGGATAGGAAAAAATTTGTTTAAAGCCTTCAATGATAAACTGAGGTAAAACAGCAGTTTTGGTTTGGACAGTGTGGTAAGGAGCATTGTTGTGAGAATATCATTTGATTGAAAGACCAGTTTCTACCCCACCCTCCTCAATGCCCAGTTTCCCACATTGTGTCCCCAAACAAACTTTATCCCAAGTTTGAAAATGTAATACTCACTCATCACTGCCAAATTTTTAGGATGCCTCAAATTCCAGATCTGTCCTAGGCTCAGCTGCCTGTCCTAACAGCCTCTATTAAGATTGATCTGAGGAGTGACAGTTTTAAAACATACATGTCACGATATGGGGTACCAAGAAAGATTCTTCCTTAAGCCCCTTCTCCATTGGACTCCAGATTCTTAGGAATCATCAGCTTTTCAGAGGTGACCTGATGAACCCTGCTGCTATGGTCTAAAACTCACTTCTTACCATGACTATGCAGCAGGGTCTCTTAGCTTTATTTGTGTATCATGGACCCCTTTGGCAGTCTGGTAAAGTCTATAGACTCCCTCCTCAGAATAATATTTTAAAGTGCATTTTTAAAATGTCAAAGGATTTCAAAGGAAACTGATTATGCCGAAATAAAATTTTCAAAATATTTTTAGAAAGAAGTTCACAGACTTGTTAAAAGGTTAATGGTTAACAAATTAAGAACCTTCAATTTATAGGGAAATTACTGTGCCAACTTATCTCCATGCTTGGATAAATTCATGATCCGTTCTTGTGTACAACCTTAGGTGCAGATTGTGGTCCATCTACGTTGTCTCATTCTGTGTGATTCTTGTCCAGTGTCTTCCTATAAAACCTCCACCAGTGGTCTATATTTTGCCGTCTTCCACAGGGCCCACCTTTTTGTTGAAGTTACCAAGTAGCAATGTATATGTTGACTTAGATGTTGCTGATTTACTTATTACAATTTCTTCATCCTCTGCAAGAAGTCTTGGTACATAAACTGCAGTTGTTTTAATGGTGATCTGTTGCTTGAGTACCTTATATACAGTGCTGTATATGATACACAGACCAATCAACTGCCCCGTGAAATTATGTTTCTTGTTGCCTTTGGATGCATAATTAAATGAACTCCTTTAGTTGTCTCTTTGAGGAAAGTTTCTATGCCATACTTTTATTTAGCTTCAACTTCTTCTGTGTCTTCTGGTTTAATTTATAAAGCAAGAAGTTAACAGGGTATGGTTCAATTCTTCTAATACTAACCCATCAGTTGTTTGAAAAAGATTATGTGTTAGAAGAAATAGCAGTTAAAGTGTGTAGATATAAGAACTGTGTAATTTTTAATACCTTCTGTTTCCCTTTCCACCACCCTGAAACTGCAGAAGGGCTGAGGGCCATCTTGTATGGCCCATACCATGCCCATAATCCATCTATTTCATGAGTTGCCTGGCCAAAAATTTACATTCTAGTGGCCAATCTTCTGGTGATTGACTTCTCTCTACTTATTTCGGCTGGCCTGTTGACAGTAAACATAGTTGGCTGCTTGGCCAATGCTGGAAGGCTTCCCAGCTTGGGAGAGCCTGCCAAAGCTTATCTTCCATTAGCATAGTCTTTGACAACCCAGAGTCACCTCCATACCCCAGTGAGACTTTGAAATAGGGCTTTTGTGGAGGTCGAACCACTTCAAAACTTACTGTTCTACCCAACCTGACCATGGTGCCCTAAACTTGGAGTCCAGTCTCTTTCTCTTTTGCCACAGGCTTCCAAAGACATGTTTGCTTTTTCTGGGACATTTATTTACAAGGGGAAATTGTACTGATTGAAATAAAGTATCCAAACTAGTTAACATTTCTACCACCAGCTTCACTGTGATTCCTCCAAGAGTCCCCCCCAAAAAAACCTAATTCTTGTGTAAACACATCTCAAAATAGGATGTCTTATTAGTTCTCAGAGTAGGCCCCAGCTAATTTGGGATTTAGTCTAACCAGGATGGCTATTGAAGAATTTATTCATTTGGGTTGCAATCCCAGACTAATTCTTAGTCAATCAATAATCTCCGTGATTAATAGTGGACTATTGGTGATCCCACCACATATTCCCTTTAACCAGTATCTGACTAACTCCTATGTCCTTTCCTCTGGAGAGAATATCACATGACCCTTGATAAAGAATGACAGAAATTGATAGTATATAATTCTTGAAGTGTATGGATGGCACTTCAAAAACTCGTCATTTACATCACAGGCCGGCCTCAGGACAACCTCCAAAAAGGAGACTCTCTCAGTTGAGTTAACACCATCGCTTACCTTGCATAATTTTCTTGTGCCTGACCCAAGGAATAAAAATAAATGGGGGTAGGGATGCAGAGGGAGTCTTTTCCAAATATTATATTTCACACCTTTTGTCCATTTAGTCCTTGGCAGCTGTATCTTCCCTCAACACACTCTGAAACCATTTGCCTTCCTATCACCTCCCGGATCAAATATAAAATCCGCTCTTTGACTTTTGAGGCCCTTCATGAACTGTCCCCTCCCCGCCTTTTCCTTACAGTCCCTCATTTACTCTGGGATTCAGTGACACTGGCTTCTTTGCTGTTCTTCACACAATACTCTCCATTTCCTAAATCTGGGCATTTTCACTGGCTAACTCTCATGCTTGCAATTCTTTCCTTCCTCATCTCTGCCTTCTGACTGTGCTGGCTTCCTTCAAGGTTTAGCGAAAATCCCACCTTTTATAAGGTACCTTTCACATCCTCTTTGATGTCATCCTCTTTGATCCCCTGATTTTTGTTGATTGTCCCTGATTTATCCTGTATATATCTTGATTGAATATCATTATTCTTATGTTGTCTTCCCCACTAGGCTGTGAGCTCCTTGAGGGCAGGGATTGTCTTTTCCCATTCTTTGAATCGCCAGCACTTAGCGCAGTGCTTCCAACATAGTTGGTACTTGATAAATATTTGTTGTTCCTTTGTTCTCTAAGAGGACCAATGAAGTCAGGAGGACCATGCCTTCACTTGCAAGTGAATTGGATTTAAGTAAGGCAGAGCTGTGCAGAATCATCAGCCTCGCTCTCTCTTCCAGTGTCATCTGAGTCCAGTGGTAAGATATAGGTCAGGATAACTGGAGATGGCCACCTGATAAATGTTCATTGATGGATTGAATAATTTCTGGTTTTAGTACAATGTAGGAGTAAAATCTCCTACACATTTTCATGTTGCTCATCTTGAAATGGGCTTACAGCATTAAATGGTCTATTGTTGGCCCACTATGTAGTCCATATCCTTGATAGTTCACCCTCCTTCCATCTGCAGGCACAAGCTAGCTCTCTGCCCTCCCCTAAACCCTTGGAGAAGCAGGCACGCTTTCTTTGAGAGTCCTTAAATCCTCTCCTTTGGACCTCAGGTCAAAACTGCTTTCTTCATAGGCATATGGAGTTCTGACTCTAAGGATTAAGCAATCGGTTAATGGATCCACAAGCATGTATTAAGCACCTGCTATGTGGCAGGTATTGTGATATGCACTGATTAGACCCTTGACTCTGCTCATAGAAATTCTGATTCTCCTTTCTTCTTGATTTCATAATCATTCCATCAATTTACTTGGTTCACCTGGATTGATCCCATCCATATCAACACTTCCTAGTTCCATTCCTACCTTTCTATCTTTCTCTTTTCTCTGTATTCAGAGGACTGGTAATGTCCTCATACCCCAATACACACACACACACACACCTCACACACACACGCACTCGCACACATACATGCATACATGCTCATGCACATGTGCATGCATATGTATCCTTTGGCCCCGCTGGATCAGCACAGAGGTATATTACTCCAGGTATATTAGCATGCTAAAGAATCTTCATTCAATTTGCCCATCCTACCTTTTTTCCATTTGCATAGAAAAATCACCCACTGGCAGCTTAATTATACTTCCATCTTTCTATATCTCCAGCCAGATTGGACATGCCCTGAAATTTTCTGTAATTAGTGAGGAGAGATTTCTCATTGGAGAGCTTCTCTACACATTCTATATGTGAGCCACTTGTCCCTTTAATGGTATCATCAATGTCACTGTGTGGCATCAGCACACTTGGGGCCTCTCCAAGGATTACACGAGGAGTGAATTAGGCTACAGATGATGTTATTTCCCATGCTGTAGGGGGATCGCTTTATAAAACTAAGATGAAGGTAACTGTGAATGCTTGTTATGGCTTTAGCAAGAGTAAGAGCAAAGGTTATTGTCTGTTTTCCATCAACCAATGTGTCTCCTGGGCTGATAGGGATGATTTACTTTCCTATTTTATCACTCTTACTGACTCCATTTACCATCACACAATTCCTTTGGGTCCTTGAATGTGACATTGTCAGTGCCTGATGGCCTAATTCACTTTTGTTTTTCACTTGTGTCTTGCTTGTAGGAATAGATATTTCCTTTTTGTATGTAGCTTTAAAAAATTACCTACAAACCTCATAAACTCTCATAGAATCTTTGACTTGCAGGCGATATTAGCTATTACCTAGACCAATCACTCATTCAGTACAGGAATCCCCTCTAGACCCTCCCTAGCCTATGGTCATCCAGATTCTGTTTGAATACTTCTAGCAAAAAGAAGCTTAAGGAAGCACATCACAGTTATGAACACTTAAAATATCATCAGTGTAGATGTGGAAAGGATCTCTGAGGTCACCAAGTCCAATCCCCCTAATTTTACAAATGAGAAAACTGAAGACCAGAGAAGTCAGGTGACTTGCCCAAATTTATCCTGGATATTTGTTCGGTCATTTTCAGTCATGTCTGGCTCTTTCTGACCCCATTTGGGGTTTTCTTGGAAAAGATACTAGAGTAGTTTGTCATTTCCTTCTCCATCTCATTTAATGGATGAGGAAATTAAGGCAAACAGGGTTAAGTGACTTGCCCAGGGTCACACAACTAATAAGTGTCTGAGGTCAGATTTGAACTCTGAAAGAAGAGTCTTCCTGACTCCAGGCCTGGCACTCTATCCACTGTACCATGTAGCTTCCTTCTGTGCTGGTTGCAATTGGCTATAGATGATATTTCCCATGCCTGGAGGAGCAGAGCTGAGTTTTGAACCCAGGTCTCCTCACTATTCAACATACTTTCCATTGTACCAAGGTGCTCTGTAACTATGCTTATATTGTACAGAAATCTTCTTTCCTATAACCCTTCTCCTTCCTTCTTCATAAGAAGCCTGAATCCATTAGGAATCAGCCTCCTTGATGCATGATCCTCATGGCCTCCAGATCTAGTTCTTACTCATCATTTGCCCTAATGGGATACTTACTGGTCTCTCTCCAATGTCTTTCCTGTGTGAGAACCTAATTTTAGAAAGCTACTCTGTGCTGTTCCATGAAGACAATTATTCTTTGTTTCAGGCAGCAGAAGAGGGGATTATTTTCAGGTTTATGCTTGAGATAACCTAGAAGTATATGATGTGTATTATGTATGTATGTATGTATGTATGTATGTATGTATGCAACAGTGTTGGTTCTGATTTTTAAGGTAGAAGATGGTATGGGTTGGTTTTTTCTTCTGAATTAAAGAATTTAAAACCTCAGTAAGCGTGATTCCTTGTTCCTCATTTTATTATTTGTCAGTTTCAAAGGGAAATGTGTTTGTTCACCAGTCATCTAGACAGGTTTTAGAGCCTTTTATCAAATGAAATAATTTTTCTAAAAAGGTTTTATCGTAGTGCCTGCCACATAGTAGGTGCTGTGTAGATGTTTATCCTTTTCCCTTTTCTCTGAAAATGGCCTAACATGGATGGTCAGCTCTTAACTGGTTCTCTTAACCACCTTAGACTGAAAGCTGTGAATGATCTAGCTGGACAGGCTATTTGGATGATCAGTAGCTATTTTTCCATATTAGGTATAATTATTTTTAAAATTCCAACTGGTAACAGCAAAAAGATAGCAAAGGAATCTTCTCTGTGTGGGAGATTCCTTAAATTATTGATAACACAACCTGCTGTTTCTATCAATCAAAAAACATTTATTAAGCACCAACTAACTCTATTTTAGGCACTTGACTAGGCCCTGGAGATATAAATACAAAATTGAAATACTCTTTATTCTCAAGAAGCTCAATAGATAGAGCAGTAGGCCTGGAGTCAGGAAGACCTGAGTTCAAATCCAGCCTCAGATACTTCTTAGCTGTAGGTCCCTAGGCAAGTCACTTAACCTCTGTTTGCCTCAGTTTCCTCATCTGTATAATGCGAATAATGTTAGCATCTACCTCAGAGTGTTGCTGCGAGGATCAAATGAGATAATATTTCTAAAGCACTTAACACAGTGCCTGGTGCATAGTAGGCATGCTATAAACACAAGCTATCATCATCACTAGTGTTATTTACTGCTGGATACAATGTGTACACATAAAAAGAGATACAAAATATGGTAATTTTGAAGCAGGGTGTTAGCCGCTGAGTGTGGGGATCTGGAAGGCTTCATGTAAGAGGTGGTATTTGAGCTCAGCTTTGAAGGAAGTTAGGGATTCTCAAGAATGTGTGGTGTGCATCAGGAACAACCTGGGAAAAGAGCTGGAGTTAGAACATGGAATGCCATGGAATTCTATGGAGGAAGCCTCACCCTGAACAGAGGAGATCCATTCAAACCTGTCTCACTAGGGAGTCTCTGTGCTTCAAGGTTGCTACTCTTTCTCTCTATCTCTTTGTCTCATCTCTCTCTGTCTCTGTCTCGCTGTCTCTCTGTCTCTCTGTCTCTGTCTCACTGTCTCTCTGTCTCTCCGTCTCTGCCGTTTCCCTCCCCCCCCCCCAATTAGGGAAAAGTTTTGGTTTTTATACTGATACTGATTTTGCCCTTTACCGTTCCAAAAGCTTGCTGATCTCAGTAGATGCAAAGAAGTGACTAATGCCTTTAGTTGCACTTTTGCCCCCTTCTTCTCTCTTCCCAAGATTCATGGGCATCTCAATTAAATTGAAAAGTTCAATGGGCTGGGTTAGAGGGAATGAAGTATAAGTTTTCCACAATTAAATAATAATCATAATAAGCAAACCCTCAGGCTGACTGAAGTTTGGATTGATCCTTTAACTCAGTAACTTTTGTACACTGAAGTTTCAAAAGAAAGGTTGGGGGGGAAATATATAATGTAATTAGACCTATGACGGAAGCGTTTGTACCTTGGCCAAAACTTTTCAGGCTAGCAGGATGTTATTTGAGCTTAGACTGTCTGTCGGAAAGCTTTCATGTTCAAGTGTCAGGATTAAGACAACATTGTGTAATAAAATGTGTCTGCGAAATATAAATGCCCTTGTCTCAATATTGTTCTATGTGAGTGCATCTTTGACCTGAACAGCTGATGTACAAAAAGTTATAACGTTTTTAAACTGTCCCCAACATGGTGGCAAAATAAGCTGCCAGTTGTCCAAGTTTGAGATCTGCCCCTGAATCTAAAGGTCAAAGTAAAAATGATTCTATTTCTGGTTTTTGTTTTGTGAGGAGGGCAGGTCTTTTGGGAAGCATGAAAAATCTCAGAGAAAAATTTTTCTTGATTAGTCTGAAAATTCACTTTTGAATGGGTGGGGAGACACACTAAACTCCAACAGTTCTTCAGTGGGCTTCAGTGATGTTCACGAATGGCTTCGTATTTGGTCTTCGTTCACTGTCAGAAGTCCAGTCAGATGACTGAGCCAAATGAAACAACCATGGGGCGGATTTCAAGTCATTAAAGCAACTTAACAACTCATGATTGTAGAAACGTTGTCAAGGCTGCGAAGCTGATTTGTGGGTGTTGGTAGATGAATGATAAAGCGTGGAGTCTAGTAAGGATTACATAGTGGCTTATAGTCTACACAGGGTGCTGAGGTGCAAAGAAGGAAAGGAGGCCTTCGAATCAGCACAATGTCTCAATGAAGGATGGAAGGAAATTCACTCTTACTGTTTCAGTAGAGTGGTTCAGGGGCTATTTCTTGTAGTCAATAGCGAAAAGAAAAAAATATTTACCCGAGAATCCCAGTTTTGTTGTTGTTTTCTAGTGGGGGTAGTGAGTTTTAAGCCCATATCTTCGTATATTTACCCCAAATGTCTATTACATGAGATTTAATTCAGAGGAGTTAGGGAATTTTCTTTAGCACCTAGGCTGTCTGGACATACAAGAACTTTATTTGTCTGGAACATTTTAAGGCTCTCTCTGAGTTGGCCTCCTAAGCCTAGACAAGAGTAGTGCAAAGAGCCTAGGAGTGGCAGTTAAGACTCCTGAATTCTAGCCCAGGCTGTGCCCCCAAGTAGCTTCAATGGCCTGAATCACATGATCTTGAACCTCATTTTTCTTATCCATCAAGTGGAGGTAATGATACTTGTTCTCCTTATCACACAGAGATGCTGGGGATTATAAACAAGTTAATAGATGGGAAAGTGCTTTGAAAAGTTAAAATTACTGTACGAGTGTAAGGTATTATTATTATCATTCCAGAGATTTAATAATAGCTTGCCCCATACTTGTTCCACTCCCTTCCCCACACACAGAGACAATGTCTATATCTTACTCAAATATTGAGCTGCCAGGCTCCTGGGATAGGAGGATATTATTATTAGGTGGGTTAAACTCAGATTTTTATTTGCCAGAAAATTGTTGTATTAGAATTGTCTAAGCTTATTTTCACATGACAGACCATCATCAATGTTATATTTTTAAAGATGCATAATATGTATCACGTTGCAAAGATCTTAGGATCTAGAGTTCAGAGAGATCTCAGAAGTCTCTTAGTCCAGCTCTCTCACTTTACAGATGTGGAACTGAGACCAAAGGACATTGTGACTTGACCAAGGTCACATACATAGTAATTATCAGACACGAGGTATGAACCCAGACTCTAGGATCAGTAACCTTTCCACTGAGCAAAATTAAATTAATTAAATTAATCTTTCTGCTGGTCATCCACTGATGACCCACATTGCAAAATTACTCTGAGTATTCTCTTTGCTGCTCTTAGGAGATATTTACCTGATGTCCAGTATGCCTTGTATGTTTCTTTTGACCCATCAAATAGAAAGAGACATGAGCTTTAAGGTAAAAAAAATATTTCATTTGGAATCTATTAGAAATTAAACAAAATCTGGTTGCTGTTCTCTTCATGATGAAAACATACAGCTGCATTGTGAGTTGGATGGGCAAGAACATTTTGTTGAATTTGACTTTCTGGGAAAGGACTATATCCAAATGAAAGAAAGTAATGAAAAAAATAACCCCATATGTTTGCCACTTGTAATGAAGACAGGTTGGGAGGAAAGTACTCTATTTATTTCATTTACACAAATATAGTTTCAAGTTATGATTTGTTTGCATTTAAGTATTTAATGACTTAGCTATACATCTAGGACAGAACTCTCATCTCTGTATTGATGCAACATCTTCTAGGTATTCAAAAGAGGAGACAGGCCTTCCCTCCGTCGTTGTTCCATTCAGCCCACATTTATACCAAGGGAATAAAAGAGTCAATCAGTCACTACTTATTCCATAAACATTTATTCAGTACCTACAATGTGCCAGACACTATGTTAAGTGCTAGAGATACAAAGAAAGGGTAGCCTGCCCTGGGAATTAATCACATTGCCTTTAGGAGTTGGTGTTGAGATCATATAGTTGCAGCCCATGATAGAACATGCCTATGTATACATACATCATCTGTGTATGTGGAAAAGGGGGAGGTGTCAGGGTAGGGGAGACTATGGAAGGGAGTTGAAGGAAGGCAGCACAGAAAATCCTAGAGAATTTCCATCTTGAAACAAACTTCTCTAATCTAGTTTGTTCCTCTTTCACCTTTTGTAGTCCCAAGCAGGAAAGGATGGCGTTCAGGAGATGGAACCAGGAAGATCTGAATTCAAATCTTGCCTCAGATTAACTGCTACCCCTGTTCATCCTAGCTAACATTTGTATAGCACCTACTATGTGCCAGACACTGTGCTAAGAGGTTTACAAATGTTATCTCATTTTATCCTCACAAAACCCTAGAAAGTAGGTGCTATATCCTGTTTATTCCCATTTTACAGATGAGGGAATTAAAGCAAATGCAGGTTAAGTGAAGTGCCCAGGGTCACCTAGCTAGTAAGTGTCTAAGGCTGGAAATGAACTCAAAATACTTTATAATTCCAGTACTTATTGCATATGCGGGCTATATCCCCTTCCTTCCCTTTAGCTGGGTTACTTGGGCAATCTCTCTAATCTCTCTAAGCCTCAGTTTGCCAATCTGTAAAATGGAGATCATAATAGCAGCTCACTCAGAGATGTTGTTAGGATCAAATGAGATAAGATGTGTAAGGTGTGTTGCACTAGCTATTATTATTCTAGGTCTGCAGGATGACATGGAGATGGGAAATTGAATGCCAAGTTTTGGAAATAGCTCGTAGGCCACTTTGGCTTGTATATTATGTGAAGATACTGATAAGAAATGTCTGGAAAGGTGGGTTAGAGTTAGACTGCATGGGACTTTAAATGTAAGCCTTAGGGATTTTTTTTTAATTTTCTCCTAGAGGCAATAGGGAGCCACTGAAGATTTTTAAGCAGAAGGAAAGGGAATAAGTTCCTACTATGTGCCAGGCACTTATGCTAAGCATTTTCCAAATACTATCCCATTTAATCCTTCCAAAAACCCTAGAAGATAGGTACTGTTATTATCCTCAGTTTACAGTTAAGAGACTGAGGCAGAGGTTAAGTGACTTTTCCAGGGTCACACAGCTAGGAAGTGTCTGAGGCTGAATTTAAACTCAGGCCTTTCTGACTCCAGGTCCAGCACTCTCTTCAGTGTACCACATAGTTGCCTAGCAGAAGCATGGTATGGTCAGTATTGTGGGAAGTTGCTAAGCATAGGTTAAGGCCAGATTGTAGATCACCTATGCATGATTTGGAAGGAAAATTTTCCCTTTTTGCATGCACATGGTTTAAATGTGTCTACCTCATTCTAACTACCTTTCTTTCTCTTAAAATGCTGGATAATTATGCTTGATGACTTTAAACCATTCTACAGATTCCACCTACAATTGCTCTGAAGTCCTGGCTAGCTAACTGCAAAAGAAGTTGCTAACTGGTTAATAGGATGAGCACTGGGTCTGGGGCTGCACCTAGAAATCTGATATAACACAAAAAAAAAAGCAACAGAGATCATATTGTCAACTAAGCTTCCTTTATGGGGAACATAAAGCAGCCCACCCTAAAAAGAGAATCCTAAGCCAGCGTGGTTCCCTTAAAGGACCAAACGCCAGCTCCTGCTCTCCCCCTCCTTCAGCACATGTGTTCCTAGTTTTATTATTTTTTTAAGAAAGAAAAAGCAAAGGCAGTTTTCTGGGCCAGTAAAGATGGCAAATGATCTGTATATAAATTAGCTTCCAGGGCCTTTGAGATGATCTGTCAGCACCTTCCACAGAAAATGCCCAGATGACACACCACAAGATTGAGGGGCATCCATGTGAATTAGAGAAATTCAGTCTCCCGGGAGCTTCTTGAAGCCATAGTATGTCAGATAAAGGACCTGGGGGATGGGTAGATGTATCCAGAAAACATAAAAGATTAATGGCTGCTGGGCACTAGTATAACCACTGAGCACATGGCGTTTGGAAAAAGTCATTCATTTTTTTTTTAATATGGAAAAAGAATAGAGTAATGGTCATGGAAAAAAAAGTGAGGTCATAGGAAATCTTCAAAAAATGTGCTGGAAAGAACTAGGCCTTTATGAGTTTAGCATGAGGACTCTGTTCTTACCACCTGAGGAGAGGGATTGGCACAGGCTAAGGAGAGACTTGTGTTGGATTCTTGGCAGGAATCCCATTGTTATGTTAATATTCCTTTGCTTGAATGTTAGGGCGTACTCTGAATAGACATTTTACAGAAGGGCAAATTCCCAGCATCCACTCCTACTTTGTCCAGTGAACTACTGAGACTGAGGGTCCATAGATGCTAAGCATTAATTAGCAATAAAAGTAGTTTGCATAAAGAATAATACTTTCCCTATATTATCTCATATAGAAAGGCAGCGAGGTATAGTGGAGAGAGAGCCAATTTTAAAGCCAAATGGTCCTCTAACACATCTGGTCTCTGTGACCTTGGGCAAGTTGCTGAACCACTCAGTGTTCTAGGCAAGTCTCCAAGACTATAGGTCTTTGCCATTGCCATTGGTTGGTAGAAGGAGTTTCCTCATTTGGTAGTTCCCTATGTCAATGATGTCACAAGCGTAGTCCCAAACCTTCTATCTCATGACTTAAACTCCCCACCTCATGGGAGTATTGTGGAAATAGTGCTTTGTAAGCCATAGAGTACTGTATAAATGTCAGCTACTAAGCTCATTTGATCCCCATGACAAGCCTTTCAGCTAAAAGTATTACTATCCCTATTCTGCAGATAAGAAAACTGAGGCTCAGGAAAGGGAAACATCTCCCCAAGGTTACACAACTAATACCTGAGAGAGTCAAATTTGAACCCAAGCTTTCTAACTTCAAGTCCAGGCTACTTCTCACTACACCATGTGATCTCTGAGTGAAATTTGTAAGAATTACAGAACCTTCTATCTCAGCCCATAGTGACTTAAAGTAACCTGGGAGTATTATTAGCGTCACTGTGAATAAAACATCAGGTAAGGCACTTTCCATATATGTACATGGGGAATTCTGACTGATCTTCAAAATAGCCAACAATAATCTATAGAATCTATTACTCCATGAAGTGGATCTGTACAGGGAACTCTCAAAAGTCTATTCCAATGGAGTAAGCTGTACTACCAAATAAAGTTTAGATAGACAGGGATTGATCTAGAATAAATTTCCTTTGTAACCTAGCATTATTAGAATCACAGAATCTTAGATTTAGAAGGGCCTTTAGAAGTCATCTCATCTCCTAATCCAAGAAAAAATCCTCTCTTTCTGATCCTTGTCATTCTCTGCTAAAATACTTCTAGTGATGAGAAGCTCTTTCCCTTACAAAGTAGCCCATTCTATTATTTGACAGCTTTCATTGTTAGGAGGTTTTTTCTCATATAAAACCAAGTTGCCCCAACCCATAACTTTTAGTTCTCATTCTGCCTTCTGAAGTCACACAAAATATATTAGAACTGAGTGCTCTATTCCGGATGTGGTCTGACCAGGTCAGTGAAGAGTATGAGTAGAATTATGACCACCCTTTTCCTAGAGCAGGGCAGGTTCTCCACCCCTGTTAGATACCGCTTTCATTAATGCAGCATACAATCGTATGAGCGTTTTGGCTCCCTGTAACAACAATGCTACTTGCAGCTATTGTAACTGTGTAAGGCCAACAACACCAGCACACAGGAGGGCTGCTAGCACAGGTTCTTTGATCTGCTTTTCTAAGGAAAGCAACTTTAAGGGGTTTACAATCTCAATTTAATAAACATACATATATCATTCACTTAGTTCAGGGGAAAAAGTCAGCACCCTGAACTTCAGAGAGAGCACAAACAAATTACAAGTAGAAATCATATAAACAGATTAAATAATACAAATCAACAGACAGAGCTTCTAACCGTCTGTCCATAGCAATACATACATACATAGTTACCAGAGAGAGAAGCACCAACATCTGGGTTTTCAAAGCCGAGGGCCTCCTTAACAACTACCCAGAGTCTTGTCTGGTGAAATCACAGGAATCCTCTTCCAATGAGTGAGCCCCAAACAAAATGCTAATCTCAGCATATATACACTTCTTCAGGGTCAGAGGGCTTCACAACTCTCCAGGGCTTCACACGTCTGGTGACCTAATTAGCAAAATGGTGTGGGTCTTCCTACAAACAAAGCCAAGACTCAATCAAAGGCACTTGATTGCCTTAGTGCTGAGAAGCACTCCAAAACAAAAGATAACAAAAAGTTCCACTTTGCTTGACATTACACACTTACAATACATTGCTGATTCGCATTAAGTTTAAGGTCAACTAATAACTCTAAGCCTTTTTAGTAATAATGAGTGTTAAGATCTTCCCAACTTTTATTTATTGATTGGTAATTCAGATTACTTTATTTCTTAATTTCTAGATTGAATTTCATATGGTCTATTTCTATTTTGGGGGATTCTGGTCCTGTTATCCTATGTGTTAGCTTTCCTGCCCAGCTTTGTGTTAACTGTGCATCTGATGCAGATATTTTCTGTCATTCTTCTAATCACTTAGGATAGTTAATTTTGCAAAGTTGAAATATGTCCACATTGGAATGGACTTTTGAGAGTTTCCTGTGCAGATCCATCTTATGGATTAGCAGACTTGGCCAGTTTGAATATGTAAGAAGCTCCAATGTAAATATGTGGAATGTAATGATCCTCATAATACTCTTAGATTGCCAAATCATTTCAGTCATTCATTCAACAGGTCTTTACTCAGTATCCAATATGGATAGGACACCGTGCTAGAGAAGGACATGAATCACAGTCCCAGCCCTCCTGTATTTTATACTTTATTAGGAAACATTGCCACATCCTTACTATGCCTCAGGGCCTAGGGCAGGTAGGCATGTTCTCAACTCTTGATGGATTGATTCTCAGGCATCTGTTACAGTAAACTTACCTGGTTGTCCCACATCTCCGATCACTCCTTTGATGACTTTCCCCCACTTTTTCCTTTGCCCTCCCTTTAATCATGGGTATTTCTCAAGTCTCTGTCCTTGGCCCTCTGCTCTTTTCTGTCTGTGATCGTTCTCTCCATTACATCATCTTCTTTCAGGGCTTCATCTGTCAGCTCTATTTGGATGAGTCCCAAATCTCCATCTCCAACCCTGACTTCTCTCTCCTTTATACTTGCGTCTGATGGCACATCTCATCTTGAATGTCCTTCCATCACCTGAAACACAAAATGCCCCAAATTGAACTCATTGCCTTATACTGCACTCCATCCTTGCACCCATCCCCCGCATCTGGTTGCCCTTCTCAATTGCTCCATTTTTGTCAGCAGTGCCATCATCCTGGTCTCATAGGCTTAGAGTCATTTTGATATCTCTTTCTCCTTCATCTCTTCTATCCAATCTGTCACTAAATTCTATTGCTTCATCCTTCAAAATGCCTCTAAGATTTAACCCTTTTTTTATTCCCACTAGTACTGTTTCATTCCATATCCTTTTTATCTCTTGTATCCCCAGCACTTAGCAGAATGCCAGACTCCTTAGATAGATGATTTCTCTACCTTTAACTAAAAGTAGCATACTCGGGTCTATCCTATACAGCTCCACCAGACTGATCTTCAAAAAAAATACTAATTTATCATATTGACCCCCTGCTCAATGATTGTAATGATTAAAATAACAATATGGCCACCTAACATTTGTGTAGCACTTGCATTTTTCAAAGACCATTCATGTATTGCAATCTATGAGCTAGGCAGGGAAAATATTATTGTCCCAGTGTTACAGATAAGGAAAGTGATATTGAGAGGTTAGCATTCACCAGGTCATTTCATATCATTCCATCTCTTAGTTCCTCTTCTATTGAACTAGAATACCAAGGCCCTTCTAGCTCTAAATCTGTAATTTATAGATCCTGTACTTTGCTCACTATACCACACTCCTCTATGTATGTTTCAAGGCTTTCTATATTAAGGCAGCTCTATAACAGGACAACTAGGTGGCACAGTGAATAGAGTACCAGGCCTTGAGTCAGGAAGACTTTGAACTCTTCCTAAGTTCAAATCTGGCCTCAGACACTTAGGAGCTGGGTGACACTGGGCAGGTCACTTAACCCTGTTTGCCTTAGTTTCCTCATCTGTAAAATAAGCTGGTGAAAGAAATGGCAAAACCACTCCAGTGTCTTTGCCAAGAAAACCCCAAATGGAGTCATGAAGAGTCATGACTAAAATGACTGAACAACAAAGTAATAAGGTACTATATTTTGAGTGAGCCCCTAAGAAGCTCCATCCTCTTAGTCTTGTGGTTAGCCAGGAGAATCATAGGTTCCTGCTCTCTGGCTCAATTTCCTTGCCCCAGTGTTGTTTCCCTTCTTTAAGTTGTAGTTCAGGAATCCTCATGGGAAAATCCCTTCTCAGCAGCCTGAAGAGCAAGCTTTCCTTTCTGACCGGCCTGCCCAGTTTCCAACCTCTGTTCGACCCCTCAATCCTCCTCCCTAAAGCACAATGTAGGGGCATTTCTGGCACAGTAAGAAAATTGGGTAGTTGGGGAGGAAGGGTGGTCTCCATAAGGCTCCAAATGCAGGATTGACTGCTCCATCACACCCTCACTGACACCCAGAGAAGAAGTGAAAAACTCAGAGAAGGACATTAAATGACTTAAGCAGATGTTGTGGTGTTAATGTGATTAAAGACCTCCTCCACCCATTCATTCCCTTAATAGGCCTCAGGTGGAGCTAGCTAAGGGAAGCTTGATTAGGGGAGGCTTGTTTGTAGGAAGGCCCACACCCTTTTGCTAACTAGGTGTGAGGCTCCAGGCCCACACCCTTTCACTGATTAGGTTTGAAGCCCCGGGGGCCCTAAAAGGGTGTATATATATACACCCCTGAGGGTAGCCATTAAGCTCAGAGACAAAAGGAAAGAGAACTGGAAAGGCTCAGAGAGCTGCAGAGGCTAGGAGAACTGCAAGCTCTGAGAACTGGGGGAGGAGAGGACACAGGCAAGCAGACAGCTAGGGTTTGTGAGTGAGTGGTTATGGGAAGGCCTCAGCAGAGGGGAAGGTTACAGATGGCTTGGATCCTTGCTGTGTGTTTTAATTTCCTTGCTGTTATAATGAAATGAATTTACTGGTTTGGGGATACAATTGCTGCTATGTCAAATTGGAATTATTGGTTTGGGGATTTGATCCTCTGGTGTTTGAATAAATGTTTTATTTCTGTAAGGGCAAGCAAAATGGGACTTTTTACTGTTTTTTCTTTTGGAGTGCTTTTCAACTCCAAGACAATCAAGTGCCTTTGATTGAGTGTTGCCTTTGTTTGTAGGAAGGCCCATACCCTTTTGCTAGTTAGGTATATATACTCTGAGGTTGATATTTTGTTTGGGGATCACTCATTGGAAGAGTATTGCTGTGGAGACTCTGGGTAGCTGTTAAGGAGCCCTCCAGCTTTGAAGACCCAGATGTTGGTGCTTCTCTCTAGAAGCCTGTCTGTTGATTTGTGTTATTTGCTTGATTTATATTTTCTCTGTTTGTAATTTCTGTTTGTGTTTGCTCTGAAGTTCAGGGTGCTGGCTTTTCCCCCTGAACTAAGTGAATGATGTATATAAGTTTGATTAAAGTAAGATTGTTAGCCCCTTAAAGTTGCTTTCCTTAGAAAAGCATATCAAAGAACCTGTGCTAGTAGCCCTCCTGTATGCTGGTGTTATTGGCCTTACACCTCTGCAGCATCTGCTAGCAGCATTGTTGTCACAACTTCTGCTTTCTATATGGAGAGTCTCTTATATTCTGTGATTCAGAACTATATAGGCATATTCATGGTCACCATCAATATTGTGAATCTTGCCTTACTGATACACGTGTTCACTGGAAACACCTTTATATGATTCTCAGAGGCTGAGACTCAAATCCCTTCAGTCACTCTGAAAAAGTAAGGCTTGAGCCAAAGGGGTGTTTGAATAACAATTAGCCATAAATTCCCCAGATGTCCCTCTACCTGTATCCACTGAATAGAGTGCTATAGTGTCTGGAGTCAAGAAGATCTGAGTTTAAATTTGGCCTTAGACACTTACTAGCTATGTGACCTTAAGCAAGTCACTTAACCTTTGTTTACCTCGGTTTCCTGAACTGTAAAATGAGAATAATGATAGCACTTACCTAGCAGAGCTGTTGTGAGAATCAAGTGAGATAATATTTGTAAAGCATTTAGCACAGTACCTGGCACATAGTGTGTGCTTAATAAATGTTTATTTCCCCCTTCCACCATCATCATCCCAACCATCATCCACTTCACTAGTATCACTTAGCACCATTCCCCAAACCTACCTCTGTACATGAGGGATAGGCTTCCTGTTCTCTTTCTCCAATGCTTGGTCTTTCTTGACCCAGATAAGAAGTCTATGAAGACCTGCTGAACATTACTGGTTTGGGTGCTCCCTTCCATTTGGGCTCCAAGACCCCAGGACCTATTTCCATCATCCCCAATGGCCTGTTTTTATTGTACTTCCCCTCTGCAAAGCTGGCTTGCATTACTTTTCTCTCCGCAGACTCTGTGTTCTGTGTTGGAGCACTCAGCCTCCTTTTATTATACTGTAGAATCCCAAACCTCAAACTGCATTAAGACATGAGCCATCTTTGCTTGACATTGGGAAAGAATATAATGATATGGCGCCATGTTCTAGCACCTGCATAACATAATAGGAAAAGCCTGAAATCAGGAACCAGTAGACTACTACTTCAAAACAGCAACTCTTAATTATAAGCCAGGACAATTCTCTATAATTCTCTAGTTCTCAGTTTCTTCACTTGTAAAATGAGGAGGTGGGATCTGGTTACCTCTAAGATCCTTTGCACCTCTTCCATTCTTTCATGGAAAGGATGTCTTGTATCAGTTAACTGATAGGGCCTCATTCTTTTCTTGCCTTAATGTTTTGTGTATATATCTGAATCATAATGACTTACCCCATTGTTAATATTTAGTGAAAATAGTAACTACACCTGGGCCAAAAAGGAATTGTTACTTTTAGACTTGGCCAAAAGGTTGCAAATTAGAGCATGTAGGTATCAGATACCCTCTTGCAAAATCATATTAGGTCTTGGTGAAAAATGAGAATGGAACCAATTGAATATCATCAACTCAATGTCTGTTACCAAGGTAATTTAGCATAATTTCAGATAAAAATGTCACTTGTCTTCAGTGTCATCCTCAGACCTCTCAATTTTAGCCCCAGCAAGAAAGAGGACCAAGATTAAAATAAGCCTCTGTCTTCTGTGGTCAGACAGCAAATGGCTTGGAGGCATTTGGATGCTCTGTCAATGTAAAAATTTCCAACAGAGCATAATAATGGGTCATGTGTGGTTCACGAGTTCATTCATTCTACTGAAATTGCTCATGAAAATCTGTATGTTCTTTTTGCCCTGCTGAAATTGGATGCTGCTGAAGTATTCCATTTTGACTCTGGTGTCAATGAAAAAAAAAATGATGAATGGTGAAGTGTAGCCTGATAGTCACTACTAAGGGTTTCTGGATTACTTGTTCCCAACAACACACTTGCTGTGTAAGAGGTTGCCACTAGCATTTTCCAAACTGGGCTTGTTTAACCAATCATACCAATGGCCAACAGCATCAACCTTCCTGACTGGGTTCTCTGAACAAGATTTGTTAAGAGTTTTGAAGTTTTAAAAGTGAAGTTGGACCAGACTAAACTGTACTTCTGGTTTTCTTTTTTTTTTTTTTAAGTGAAATTGTACTTGTTATCAAACTGACCTTTGCTAAGGGACTCCACCCAGACCGGTGCTTTATGAAATGTAGACCAATGTGATCTTTTGTTGTGTTACTGAATGTTATTTTACCCAAAGCCTTTATTTAGGGAAACAGCGGTGAGTTGTATGAGAATCTTCTCCTATCCTTTCTGCAGGCTTGCTGATTGGGTCTGGCTGCGCTCTGTATCCTCTGGGCTGGGACAGTGAAGAAGTCCGGCAGACTTGTGGTTACATTTCTGACCAGTTTGACCTGGGTAAGAGTTCTCACTTGATTTCACTATTTTTATTTTTGAAGCGTTACGGATGCCTCTTGTTTTTACATCAATCATTTCCCAATATGTACCCCCTGCTGGTACTGAACACATACTGTAACAAAGAAAAACAATTAAGCCATGCCAACTAACACAGTGAATATATCCAACAGCAAATCCAACATTCCATAACCCCCATCCCTCTATAAAAGGAAAGACATGCGTTTCTTTTTTAAAAAATTAATTTATTTTACAGGCGTTTATTACCTTTCTTTCCCATTATCCTCCCAAACAATTTTTAAAATGGAAAAAGAAAATACTTATAACAAATGTGTATAATCCAGCAAATAAGTTCCCACATCGGCCACATCCAAAAGTATATCGCATTCTTCATTTTAAGACTATCATCTCTCTGGAAGAAGATGGGTGGGCATGATTCATTGTCATTTTGACTCATGGTCTATCATTGAATTGATCAGACTTCTGAAATCTTCAAAAGTTGTTTTTCTTTATAATATTATTGTCATTGTGTAAATTATTCTAGTTCTGTTGACTTCATTCTGCATCAGATCATAGAAGTCTTCCTAGTTTCTTATGAAACTATTTCATCATTTCTTCCAGCACTTTAATATTCTATTTATGTTGATATACTGTAGTCTGTTTAGCATTCCCCAATAGGTGGATAACTCTTCAAGTTTTTAGTTTTCTACTATTACAAAAAAAGTAAGATGCTCTGTTTTTGTACATATTGGTCTTTTTCTTCCCTCTTTGGGATAAAGGCTTAGTAGTAGTATAGTTGGGTCAAGTGGTAATAACTTTTAGGGCATGGTTCCAAGTTCCTTTCTAGGATGTGAATATCATCGACATCTCTTACTTTGATAATTACAATTAATCACAGTTTGGCTGTCTTTTAGCATTGCTTTCATTTACATTATAAGGTTATATATTGTCCTTCCTTCAGTATCACTTCATTAGTCTTTTTATGTTTTTTTTCCAAATTCTTTATATTTTTCAGTTTGTTCAGTCATTCCCCATTCAATGGACACCATCATTGTTTCCAACTTTTTGCTATCATAAAAGTGCTGCTATGGAGATTTCAGGGTATATGAGATATTTCTTTTTATCTTTGACCTCTTTGGGGGTACATATGCCCAATTTGGGGGGTTACTTAGTCAAAAGCTATGAATAGTTTTGTGACCTTTCTTACATAATTCTAAATAGTTTCCTAGAACAGATGAACCAATCTACAATTCTACCAACAATGTATTTCCTATCTTCCCATAGTTCTTCTCAAAGTAACACTATTGTGTGCAGGTGTAGTATTCTATCTACCTTGCTAGCATCTTATGGTCTACATTGAGAGATGGGATAAAGATATGAGGAACAATGACAGAATAAGATTGCATGCTATAAATTCCACAAAAGTCCTTAGAAATACGATGCATCTTGATTGTGGTTTGGTATTAGGGAAAGCTTCTTAGGGAGAAGAGACTTAAACTTCCTCTTGAAGAAAGTGCAGGAAATAATTTGGCTAAAGAAGGCAGAAGGACATTCTGGGTATATGAAACAGCATGAACAAGAGCAAAAAGGCTAGCATTAACAATACTTATGCAGAGTAACAGTCTAGAAACCATCTTCATTGGAGTAGAAAAGACTAGAAAGGCCTCCTTAGAGATGGGGCTAGATAATTAATGTGGTGCCACTTAAAACCTTGATATCTCAGGGATTGTTCTTTGTAAAGTGAAACAAGATCTTAAAATGTATTTCATTAATGACACTGATATATGTGGCTAACACTATTACCCCCTTCGTCTGTGGCTAGCCCGATTGACAGTTTCTAACATTCCATGTGTATCTGGAGCTGTTAGTCTATGTGAGTTTTAATGTTTTTGTCTATATCTAAAGGCAAATATGTCCTGAAGAAATATATTTCCGTTATCCTATGTTTCTTCTGTAAAACTTTTCCTGTCAAGTATACATATCTATACCTATGGATATGTATCCCATAGACATAGATATGTATCATGTAAAGAATCCATGCTTACAAATTATATATGTGTGTATTTCTTTGACAAACTGTACTAAGGGAAGGACAATATAAAAGTGATCATACTAATGTAAGTGAAAGCCACACTAAAGACCAACCAAAGTGTGATTAATTATAGTTACCAAAGTAGGAGAATAGTCAATGAAATTCATATCCCTCCACTGGAGCCATTCTGGAAAGACACTTGAAACCATCAGAGAAATGTGTATGCTCTGTGTGTATACACACACATACATAAATGTATGTTTGTATGCGTATGTGGATATGTGAATATATCCACACATGCATATACATACACATATATACATGCATATATACATACATATACATATATGCATTATATACATTTGTGTATGTGGATGGATAGATAGATAGAACTTTTATACTGGATCTGTGATTTCCACTCTACAGGGAACTCCTGTTGAAGACATTCCCTTCATCTATGCCAATCTACACCTGCTCTGCAGCTTAAAATAGTCTTAGAGAGTTGCCTGGATCATTGAGATTTTAGGTGCTTTGGCCAGGGTCACACACCCAATAGGTGTCCAAGTTGGGGCTTGAAATCAGGTCATCCTGATTCCAAGGCTGATTACCTATTCACTATATCACACTGCCTCTTGCTGCATTATCGCTGTTAGAACAAATCTAAGGAAACTGAAACAGAGAAATAAAGCGACTTGTTCAGAATCATTCATGCTCAGGCTTTGTGAGTTTGAGGTTAGAACCCAATGTTCTTTGTTTAGAGCTCCTCCTTGACTTCCTTGAAAATGGTTCTGTGCCAGCCACGGAGCAGGGGATCAGCCAACCTAAAAGGTGAGTGTGTAGGAAGCACAAATTCCCTGCAATCCTTTCTTGCCTCCTTGACCTCAAGGCTTTTGTGAATCTGGGTCACCCTGTGCATGGGGACACAGATCTGCTTCAAAGCCAGCTGATTCTTTTTCCCTTTTGGGTTGCTGAGCTATGTGCAGGGGTTATATTTTTGGGCAGATCTGAATGCTTCCTTTTCTGAAGTTTGCAGTTTTCTTGGCTTTCTTCTGCATGTCTTAACATGCCCAGAATTCTTTTCTCGATGGTCTGTTGTTATCGAGTGTAGCCATATTAATTAGCAGATTATAATGAAACCCAAATCTTGCTGTTGCAATTTTCACTTTGACTTTTTTTAGTGTGTTGACACTGAATTTTAATTTATGCTTTGATATTTTAGGATATAGAATTAAAACTCTGAAAAATCCATTCTCTTTGCCTGAGTAAAAAAAAAAAAAATCACAGAATTATAGAATCTTACTATTGGCAGGGACCTCAGCGGTCATCTGGTCCAACCCTTAGCAGAGCAAAATGTCATTATGTATCACCCTCAACATCCAGCCTCCGGTGAAGGACCTCTAGGGTGAGGCATTCACTATCCTCTGAGGCGGCACCGTCCATTTTGAACAATTCCCACCTTGTCATTTTTTAAGATCTCATTTTTGGTTATTGCTAATGTTCATTGTTTTATATTTCCCATAATTTGAACAGTAAAATGAACTACCTAGCTTCTTGTTTTATTGTGCTAATGAACTCCAACTTCCCTAAATAGCTCCCTTTGAGCTCCTAGAGTCTCATTTCTATAGACTTCACAATGTCTGTCTACTTCTTCTGGCTGTGTATATCCCGTAGGTATATCCCATCTCCTAATTAGTGTATATTCCAGGCCAAAAAGGGAAATTCTAAAGGGATTTAGGACACAGCCATATCCTCATGAAATCCCACTTAGCTACCTATTTCCTTTAGATTTCTTCTTTTGTTTTTTGTCTCTAAACACTGGTTAATATTCTTGATCATCCTGTTCATAGTAGAAAGAGAACCCAACCAAGAGTCAGAAGGCCTAGATTCTGTTCCCAGCTTACCATTAATCAGAATTGTAAGTAGGGTTCAGAAACTTCACTTGCTTTGTGCTCGATTTCCCCACCTGTAAAATATAGTTGGATGAAATGATTGCTGAGGTCCTCTCCAGCTCTACAGTTTTTATGTTTCTGTAAATTTACAGATTCGTTCCAGGAAAACCAAAAGCAGTAGTGCTAGGCTATGGAATCATCTAGACTGAAAAGTGTCAAATTAAATGTATGAGCTAAAGATGGTGCACACTGTCATCTTTTCAGTAGCCTCTTGATGAGGCTTTGCTGCCAGATTCTACCTCTGTTTGTGGCTGTCCCCCATTCCTTAGAAGAGTCACTTCCTACTCCTTCCCCTTTCAAGGATCACTGCACAGTCACCATATTTCTCTCCTGACAATAGACAGATGTGAAAAGCTCTTCTTTCACCACTCTCCAATTCTCCTTCACCCCCTTAGCAGGGTATTTAACTTGGCACACACACCACTTTTGAAAGGTTGCCAACCTTTGAACAAAAAATCATCATACAAAGCAAGTCTTAGCTCTTTCATTTGGGCAAGGGAGGGATAAACATTTACTAAGTACCTACCATACACCAGGCACCATGCTAATTGCTTCATGTACATTATTACATTTGATCCTCATGACAACCTTATGAGGTAGATGCAATTATGATTCTCATTTTACATTGAGGAAACTGAGGCAAACAGAGGTTAAGTGACTTTCCCTGGGTCCTACAGCTAAGAAGTATCTGAAGCAGAATTTGAACTCTGGTTTTCCTAACTCCAGACCCAGTCCTCTGTCCACTGTACTCCCTCAGGAGGGCCACATTCTACAGGGAAAACATTATGCCTGGAGTCTGTTGACTATTCCAACAAACTTTCTCTGCTCCAAGTGTCAATAAAAACAGAGAGGAGAGCAGACAGAAAGCTGGTCTTAGAGACAGGAAGACAACTTGGATTCAAGTCCTGTTTTTTACACAGAGTTTTCACACAGTTTTATGACCCTAGGCAAAGTCACTTAGTCCTTCAGTAGTGCCCCATGCAACTTAAGACATAATATTTTATAAGACACAATAATTTATAATTGTCAAATATTTGACAATCTCTGCCATCTGAAGATTCTACATCAAAGTTCCCTATGTTAAAGAGTTTACAGGTCTGGATCTGAAAAAAAAATCCTTTTAGCTATAGAGTGATGCCTCTGTATCAAATGTACATGAATACGGCATTCAGTGACCTAGGCCTAGAAACAGGAATACAAGAAAAAGAGGAAATAAAGTAGAAAAAGAGGAAAAGTATGTTACAGGGAAGCAAAGAAAGAAAGTAATGGCAGTGGAAAAGTGTTAGCCACGGTTGCTGCAGGTACCACTCAGTTGTATTCATGCCAAGGGTTGCATGATCTTTTTCTAAATGATTTTGTCTACTGGTGTGTTGATAAACAAAATGGGCTCTTAGCACTTAGTTCAACCACTGTGCCCTTGAAGAGTTTGGCTTTTGTTTCCTTTGAGCAATTCAGTGTATTTCATGGAGTCATACTAGGTGCTAAGCCCCAGGCCCAAACCCCTATTAGGTGCTAGGCCTATGTGGGTGTGAAGCTCCCAGGGTACTAAGGGAAGGTGCTAACTCCAGAGCCAATCATAGGAGCCTAAGTTCTGGTCATTCAGATGAAGTTTTCTGACGTCTGAAATACTATAAAAAGAGAAGACAGAGCCATCTGTGCAGGGCTCTCACTGGCGCTGATGCGCCTTCGGCAGCTGTAGCTAAGAGCCCTCCAGCTTGTAGCCCACATGCTGAGACTTTGTTAAACTCTGGTAACTATGTATTGGGATTTGAATCAGACAAGGTCTGTCTGTCAATGTTTGTACTTTGTTTGTATTTTGCTCTGAAGTTCAGGGTGCTGGTCTTTTCCCGTGAGCTAAGTGAATGATATTTGTATGCTGAATTAAAGTAAGCTTGTCAACCCCTTAACGTTGCTTTCCTTACTAAAGCAGATTAAAAGAACCTGTGCTTTTGCAGCGTGTTGGTAGTGTTTTTGTTGTTGGGCTTGTGTTGGTCTTTCACCCCCACAGCAGCTGCTAGCCGGATTGTTAAAACAACTGGTTTCATTAGAACTTGTGCATTTGTCTCTAAAAACCAGTTAATACTCTCTCCCCACTCCATCTAGTCCATCCACTCTGGCCTATCCCCTACTCAGCTGTCAAAATGATCTTCTTAAAGCACAAGTCCAACTATGTCATTCCCCTCTTCAATAGACTCCAGCGGCTCCCTATTCCCTCTAGCATCGAATATAAAACGATCTGTGGCTATTAAAGCCCTCCATAATCCGGCCCCCTCCTTTCTCAATCTTCTTCTACCTTTCACCGCACCCCACCCTCACGCTCTGTGATCCAATGACAACTAGCCAACTTGTTATTCTTTGCTGTAGATACCCCAGCATCCAACTCAAGCATTTTAATTATTGTTCCCCGTTCCTGGAACTTTCCCCCTCCTTCTTGGCTTCCCCAGTTTCCTTCAAACCTCAGCCAAAATCTCCACCTTCTACAAGAAGTCTTTCCCAGTCTTCCTTAATGTTAGTGCCCACCTCTGCTGATCAACCCCAGTTTACCCAGTGCATAGCTTGTTTGTACATAGTTTCTTGCACATCATCTTCCCCATTAGACTGTGAGCCCTTTGCAATCAAAGACTGTCTTTTGCTTTTCTTTGCATCATCGGCACTTAGCACAGTGCTTGGCAAACAGTAAGAGTTTAATAAATGCTAGTTGACTGACAACCCTGTTCTTTACCATCCTCAGTGCCAGATTAAAAAATTATTTTCATTTCATTAAATTTTCCCAATTACATATAAAAATCCTAAAAATCATTTTTTAAAATTTTGAGTTCCAAACTCTCTCCTTTCCTCCCACCTCTTCCTGTTCTTTTGAAAAGCCAAGCAATTTGATTTTGACTTTACATGTGAGGTCATGCAAACATATTTCCAAATTAGCCATGTTAGAAAAAAACACAAAATAAAACTATAAAAATAAAGGTTTTTTTAAAGCATGCATCAGTCTGAATCATTGTCTTGATCAGAATAGCTAAATCTTTCACAGCTGATCAGCCTGACAATATTGCTTTTACTCTGTACATTGTTCCCTGGTTCTGCTCACTTCACTTTGTACGAGTTTACATGAGTCTCTCCAGGTTTCTTATAGCCCAATAGTATTCAGCTGCAGTCATATACCACAACTGGTTCAATCATTCCCCAATTGATTGATGGGCATCCCCTTGATTTCCAGTTCTTTGCCACCCTAAAAAGAGCTGCTATAAATACTTCTATAGAATTATTTCCTTCCATTTTCTATTTCCTTCCATTTTCTTTGATCCTTTTGGGATATAGACCTAGTAGTGGTATTGCTGGGTCAAAGGGTACGCAGTTTTATAGCCTTTTTGGGTATTGTTCCAAATTGTTCTCCAGAATGGTTAAACTAATTCACAACTCCACTAGCAGTGCATTAGTGTTCCAAATTTTCCACTCAGTGCCAGATTGAATTGGGGTCTTGAGTAGAAATAATTTTCCTATGTGCCATCACAGATACCTAGGATTGGCTGTGACAGTCCCATAGTTCATCTACAAGGCAAAAAAAGTGGAGCTTTTTCTACAGAAGGTCCTTATGTAGAGAACTCTGCTAGTTGATGGCCCAAAGTGTCCCAATTTTCTGTTGTCCTCCTAAGTGTGTTATGAGAATCAGCTTTTAAAAGCTTCCTTACTTAAGGTAGGGATATATTGATGCAACTGCATTTAATATGCTTCAACATGTTTTACTATGACCATGCCATCCTAATTTCATTACTGTCTAATAGGCTTTTTTAGTGCCACAGCTTTGAGTTGCCTTTTGCAAAAATAATAATGATAAAATTTAAATTAAAAAATTTTAAAAGCAGATGGTATGTATTACACCATTTATTCTCTCATTATTCCTGTGAAGAACTTATTTGACAGGAGAATGACCTGTACTTTACAATTGGGAAAACTGTGGCCTGGAGAGGTTAAGCAGTAAATATAGCTAAGTTCACACATTCCTGACAACAAAAAGCTCAGCTGTTCTGGCGCCCCCGGATCACATTGCTTTCCTTACCCAGTACAGCTGAGCAGTACACTGAGTTATATGTAAAAATTAACATTAACTTAGTGTTATAGACAGACAACTTATGAGAGAGAGAGAGATTTAAGTGGTTTAAGGTCACGGTCTAAAGTTAAAACTCAGACCACTCAGTGCCAAACAATATTTATAGTTTAAATACCAGTATATTTTCAGTGTCCCTTCAATCAGCTTTGCGAGTGGTCATTTGCCTAGGGCTAGTCATGACTCATTTTGCTACATCAATGCTAAGAAATATATTGGCTTCATTGGTTTTGTTGGGCTTTTTGCTAGGATCAGGGGCGGGGAGTCAGGCAAAACATTTGGTGTATCAATTGTTTCTTTTTCTTTTAAGTATGAAAAGCAGTTTTATTTTAAAAAATCTTTATTTTTCATTCTGAACATCACAAGCACCAAGTAAAATGGTCAGGTTACATGAAAACATTGTATGTAAAACTAGATCTCAATTATGTATAGCTTAATTTTCTCATAAAATGTTCTCAATATGTTAATTTCTAAACTACCCTGCTTGTCTGTGACTCTTTCTGACCTCCCTTCTATTCATTAAAAAATTACTTCAATTCCTATAAGTTTTCTAAAGTTTCTCTGAAACCATTCTTTATATCATTTCTCATAGTGAAATAATATCCCAATAAATTCATGTGCCACAATTTGTTCAGTCAGGTGAATGCCTTCCTTAGTTTCTAGCTTTCTATAACATAAAAGAGCTGCTATTTTACGTGTATAGGCCCTTTTTTCTCTTTCATTGATCTTTTTGCAATAGAGGCCAATAGGAGTATCATCGGATCTTATGATGTGCACTGTTAAATGTTTTTGGGGAGCCTAGTTCCCAAACTGCTTTTCTCAATGACTTGACCATTTCATAATCTACCAATAGCACATTAGTGTGCCTATTTTCCTGCAGACCCTCCAACAATTATCATCTTCCTTTCTTTGTCATCCTTGGCAGTCTGATAGGTATGAGGAAGAACCTCAAGGTTGTTTTCGTTTGAATTTCTTTTAGTAATTTGGAACTTTTCTTCATATGATTGTTGGTTGATTGGATTTCTTCCCTTGAAAATTTCTTTTTCATAGTAATTGACCTTTTCTCCTTGGGATAATGGCTCATGTACTTAGAAATTTGAATGAATTTTTTATGTATCTTGGATATGAGACCTTTATCAGAGAAATTTGTACAGAGCCATTTAAAATAAAGTACTGTCACTTGTCAATGATCTGTGATTTTCTTAGTGTGGAGAATCATTTTATCAGTAAAGTTCATCTTGGGGATTTTTCTGAGGATCAAAAAGGTTAAATGACTTACGTACCTGTAGTCATACGGATATTAAATGTTCCAGGTGAGATAAACCCTATTTTTCTTTCCTTTTTTAAAATTGGTAGCATTTCTATAGCAACTTAAGGTTCACAAAGATCTTTGCCTGTGTTATCTCATTTGATCCTTATAACAACTCTGTGAAATGTGTTGTTATTTTTATTCCTATTTTGAAGATGGGGATACTTAGGCTGAGAGAAGTTACATGACTTACCCAAGGTCATACAGTGAATAAGCATAGGAGGCAGGTTTGAACTTGGGTCTTCTTCACTGCAAATCTAGCACTCTATCTATGGCACCTTTCTATTTTAAATAACTAGCGATAATTTGCACATTTCTTTTTACTGCTCACAAATGGTAAATTGGATTTGCCCCAAAGCATGGGGTCTTATCTCCAGCAGATAATCTGTTTCATTTAATGTGTGCCTCACAGTTATTTATAACCCTCTTCATTTTGTTCCACCGAACACCGTTTTTCTCATTATATACTTATGATCAAAAATAGTGTTTCAATTAATTTGTCTTACTAATTCTACAGACAAATTTGAGTAATTATTGCTTTCATTTTTGCTATTTAATTTAATTAAGATTCAGCCATCTCTCCTGTGCTTAGATTTCTCAAGAAGTACTCCATAAGCTTCTTGATAAAAAAAAAATAGTTTTAGATTTTGAAGGAACCTGAGTGCCTTGCCCCATGTGAAATTCCTTCTGCCATATCCCTGATAATTTGTTATCTAGCCTCTGTTGTAATACTTCGAAGACCAGGAGCTTATTGCTTTAAGCAGCCACCCATTCTGTCATTCAGTTGCACTTGCTTGGTAGTGCGTTATTTTTGCATTGCAGGTGGGTGAAGTGCTCATACCTATTTTGTGCTGCTGTCAAGTATACTTTCCTAGTTTCCTTCCTCCAACACCTTAACCAACTGACCTTGCCAGGTAACCAGTGGCTAGCGTTGAAAGGAGCAGGTGATGAAATAAAGGCTTCAGTATCTCTGCCCAGGGATGGAGCTGTGCACGGTGTTGGAGTTCCAAAGGAGAAAGCAGCACAGACAGTTCTTCTGCAGAATTAACAACTGTACCACCTAGCACAATCCCTGACACACCGTAGGTGCTTAATGAATGTTTATTGATTGATTGCTAATGAGAAGGAAATGGAGACTAGGAACTAGTTTATGAGGGTCTGTCCTTAACATCATGGGTCAGTTTGCTTCCTTGAGTAAGAGTTGTCTGGGGAAGGTGGTCAGTAATGAGGGTCATGGATGGGTCGGTGACTTATTTGACAGGAAGGAAAGAAGTATTTATCAAGCGCCTACTATGTGCTGCATACTGTGCTAAGAGCTTCGCAAATATTATATTTCATTTGGTACAACAACCCTGGGGTGTCAGTTCTGTTATTATGCCCATTTTACAATTAAGGAAACTGAGGCAGACAGAAGTTAAATGGCTTGCCCACAATCACCATAGTTGTATGTTTCAGAAGTAGAACTTGAAGCCAAGTCTTCCCTATTCCAAAGCAGGCTCTCTATCCTCTAAACCAACACATATTATATACAAAGTAAATACAAAGTCATATCAGGGCTCAGAAGCACTGATATCTCCCCAGAAGACTAGAAAGTCTAGAAAGGAGTTAATATTTAAACTGTAGCTTGAAAAGACCTGGGAATTCCAAGCAATGGAGATGAAGGAGAGCATGGCAAGCATGGAACATCATATATAAGGAATGCCAAACAGGCCATTTTGTTTTGAAACTTCCATAGCTCCCTATTTCCTCCAGGATCAAATAAAAAAATGCTCTGTTTGGTATTCAAAAAAATTCACCACCTAGCCCTCTCCTAATAACCTTTCTGCTCTTCTTATATCTTATTCCCTATCATGTATTCTTCAATCCAATGAAACGGACCTCCTTGCTGTTCCATGGACACTCAATCTCTCAGCTCTGGTCATTTTCTCTGCCTTGGAACAGTCTCCCTCCTCTGCTCTGCCTACTGCTCTCCCTGGCTTCCTTTAAGTCCCAACTAAAATCCTACTTTTTTACTGGAAGTCTTCCCTAACGCCTCTTAATTCTAGTTCCTTCTGCCTCTTAATTACTTCTTATTTATCCTGTACATAGCTTGCTTTATAGTTATTTGTTTGCATATTGTTTTCCCCCGTTAGAGTGTGAACTCTTTGAGGGCGGTTACTGTCATTGGCCTCTTCTTGTGTCCCCAGAGTTTAGCCCAGTGAGTGGTTAAAAGTAGAATGCAATTTTTTTTGTTTTGGTTTTTGTTTCTGTTTTGTTTCTTCTTTCTTGTGGTTCATTCCATTGGTTATAGTTTTTCTTTACAACTTGACTATTGTGAAAATATGTTTAGTATGAAGGTATATGTAGAACCCATATCAGATTACATGCCATCTTGGGTGGGAAGGAGGGGGAGAAAATTTGAAACTCAAAAACTTGAGGAACCGAATTTTGTAAACTAAAACTAAATTAATTAATTAAAAAATTTTAAAAATAACAAAAACAAAACAAACAAAAAAAGAATTTACCTCAACCCTAAGCACCTGATAAAAATGTTTTACAAATTAAAAAATGTAGAACGCAAGAGAAGGAGTACACTGGCATTAGGTTTTGCTCTCCAAAACCTAGTCTCAGTGTGGGGAAAGATGCCAAAACAAAAAGCCAAATTACAAGGTGGGCAGGGCAAAGAAAAATCTGATGTAATGGAGAACTTCAGACTAGAAATCGGAAAACCTAAGTTTGAGTGCCTGCTCTCTCCCTTCCTGGCTGTGTGGCCGTGGAAAAGTCTCTTTACATCCTAAGTCACAGCTTCTTTATCTGTACGATGGGAACCATTGCATTTAATTGACCTGCCTTACAGGGTTGCCCTGAGAATGAAATGAAATTATGTATGTAAAGCACTTTATAATTGGAAGAGCTATGTAAAGCAAATAACAGTTCTGTATTCAGTACCTGCTACATGCTAGATGAAGTACTAGGCACTAAGTATACAAAGAGAAACAAAACAATTCCTGCCCTTAGGGAACTTAGATTTTCTGTGAAATTATTTTTGACATTCTTTGCCATATGGGCACACCAAAATCAACAAATAATTCTGGTAAATAACAGTAATAGAAATCAAGCTATCCAGGGGGCAAATCGATTCTAGCGTGAAGGATAAGTGAATGGCAGCTCCTGATACAGGGAGCCTGGGCCAGCATCTAACTGTGTCCTTCGGGTAGAATGGCCAAAAGGCCTACTCCTACTGTCTTGGTGTTTAACAATTGAGGTAACATGACTGAGCAAAAAAATATTGAGCAGCTTATAAGGCAGTAAGGCCAAGCTGAAAACAAGAGCTCTGGTCACTGCGTGGACACCTGTCCAATGGAGAGCTGATCACCTTGTCCTCTCAGGCAAACCAGAAGAGCAGGAATCTAACAGAAAAGTAGTATTTTATATATTAAAAATAATGATATGTTTAATAATGAGAAGAATGGGGATGAGAATAATAATAATAATATATTTATATGTAGTATTTTCAGGTTTAAATATAAGTATTGTAAGCTTGGAGTCATGATTTCAAGTCCGGCAGTCTTTCCCTTACGTAACACACTGCTTGTCAATAGAATTAATTGAAAAGGTGTCTACTACTGGGCTCTATTGATGGTACAATTTATGGTTTTAAAATTCTCAACTCAAAAAATCTTTCCCATGTAAACCTCAAATTCCATTTTAGATGAAAAGTATTCCATTCTTAGGAATCGTAGAGAAAGTAATATCTACTAGCCTGAATGCATCATTGCAGATGTACCAGAGAGATGAGCTTCCAACTATTCATTTTTGACCCCTGAAAAGAAAGCTGCCCAATTTACCCTGAATATACTTGGTCACAAATTGACCTGCTATATAGAAATTTTTATGGCCTTAACTACAGGAAATGCTAGAAAACTATAATAGTGGAAAGGAAATGAGCTCCGGAGTCACTTTAAAGATTCAAATATATGAGCAAAAATTTTTTTTAAATTGCTCAGAATTCTTTCTTTCTTAATGTTCTTTGATATGCGGCTTATTGGAGAACAGAACAATCCTTACCAGTGAATTAAAACCTTTTAAACTCATCAGATGAAATCAGCAGCAAAGGAGGATGGGGTGAAACAGTTATTGGTATTGTTATCTGTAGAAAGAGATATTACCAAGCCTGTTGAAAATTGGACTTTCAGTATTATGACCAACCAGACTCCTGGGGCTTACTAGAACAGGCTGTCTGTTCTAGAGATAATCCTTTTCAAAGGTTACTTGTTTGATTGGGCCGTTCTACTTTTTTCCCAGTCTCTAATTGATTGCTTTGCCCTCTAGACATATTTAGACTATACTGTTAAGCTTTTAAGGATATTTAGCAAATCAAATTGATTGGTTAAAACTGATTACCATTTTGGCATGTGAAGTGCTCCTTGCTGTTTATTGAACTCTTCCACCCAGATGTTAGAAGTAGGGATAGAAAAAGTATCAATTTTTAATTTAACTTTGCTGAAATATATGTAGGATGCTTCCAGATTTGGTCAGCTGAGGATTTCAATAACATGGCCAAAACTAAAAGTTGTTAAGTGAAAATCATTACGTTTGCCCAGAGATAGAACATTTTTATTAAGAATTCCAGGGCCCTAGGGGTGTTTTTGAGTAATGTGTGCTATCCAGAACTGAATAGATGTAGTCAGACCAGGACAGCATACGGTGAAGCTGAAATATCCCTGTACTCTCTATGTAGCAACTAAAGATTTTTGTTGTTGTTCAATAGTTTTAGTCTTGTCCAACTCTTTGTGACCCCATTTGGGGTTTTCTTGGCACAGGTACTGGAGTGGTTTGCTATTTTCTTCTCCAGCTCATTTTACATATGAGGAAACTGAGGCAAACAAGGTTGAGTGACTTGCCCAGGATCACTCAGCTAGTAAGTGTCTGAGGTCACATTTGAACTCAGGTCTTCCTGACTCCAGGCCCGGCACAAAGATTACCATAACATACTGTCGACTCATTAAGCTTGTCACTAAACTTGCAGGTCTTTTTCAGACAAACAGTTAGAAATCGCTCTTCCTTCCTGTCCTTGTGAAGTTGATTTGTTGAAGCCTTAAGGCTTTAAGTTTGTCTTCATTTTATTTCATCTTATTTTAGTTGACACAATTCTCTAACCTGTCAAGATCTTTTTGGATCTTGATTTGGTTATTCAGTATGTTAACTATCCTTTCAGGTTTTGTGTCATTTTCAATAAATTTTTGTTATCTACCAATTTAATAAATTTGATTGTTGCTTTGGAACAACACAGAATCTGCATCTGAGCCTCATTCAACTAGAAAAGGTATTTGCAAAACATGTGGCTACTTGAGTGAGAAGCTTATCAGAAACTGAGGACTTGCCTGTTCAATATTACTTCATTTGGTAAACATTTTAGTGCCATCCATATCTAATTCAGTGTTCTAGGTTTGTGGTGAGATACAAAGAAAAAAATAAGACCTAGTTGCTGCTATCCAGAGGAGATTAATTATATTCATAAATATAACTTAAAGCAGAATATAAGTACTTAAGAATTGTCAAATGCCAATAATAATATTTGCTTTAATACCAGTACTAGCTCTGTATCCCAAACAGATCATTAAAAAAGGAAAAGGACCTATAAGTACAAAAATATTTATGGCAGCTTTTTGAGGTAGCAAAGAATTGGAAATCAAGGGGATGCCCATCAATTGGGGAATGGCTAAACAAGTTGTAGTATATGAATGTAATGGAATACTATTGTGCTTATAAGAAATGAGCAGGCAGATTTCAAAAAAACCTGGAAACACTTAAATGAATTGATGCAAAGTGAAGTGAGCAAAACTAGGAGAACATTGTACACAGTAACAGCAACATTGTGATGATGAGTTGTCATTGAATTAGCTCTTCTCAGTAATACAATGAACCAAGACAATTCCAAAAGACTCATGATGGAAAAAGTTACCCACATCCAGAGAAAGAATTGCTGGAGTCTGAATGCAGATCAAAGCAGACTATTTTCACTTTATTTTTTCTCATAGTTTTTTTTTCCTTTTGTTCTATTTCTTCTTGTACAACATGACTAATATGTAAATTTGTTTTACGTGATCCACATATATAACATATCAAATTGCTTGCCATCTTAGGGAAAAGCAAGGGAAGGGAAGAAGGGAGAAAATTTGAAACTCAAAATTTTATGTAAGAAGATGAATGTTAAAAATTGTTTATACATTTAATTGGAAAAAAATAAAGTAATGTTTAAAAGAAATTTTAAAAATAATAAAAAGAACCCCTGGCATAGAGAGTACCCACATCAGGGAAATTATAGATTCCCTGGAGAATTGGAATATGTAAAGATCATTGTGATAAAATTTTGTTGTTCAGCCAAAAAATGATGTTTACGTTAACTACATTGGTACGCAACAAGACAGCTAGTGTATTTAAAGTGTTTGCAAATCTTATGTGATTAAGCAGAGCTGAAAAGAAGAGCTCTGGTCACTGCATCCACCCCTGTCCAATGGATGGCTGGTTACCCTGTCCTTTCAGACATAAAACACACACACACACACACACACACACACACACACACACACACACACACGTAGCTTTTTGGCCATTCTACTCCCCCCCAAATTTGATTTATTTATTAGGTGGCTTTGGAGAGGGAAAAAACTCAGAAGTTAAACTAATTGCACTGAAATCCTGTTCTAACACTTTCTATGTGACCACAAGCAAGTCACTTAGTCTTCAGCTTCTTCTCTGTAAAAATGGGCATACCAATTGCAAACCACACTTCACAGCCTTGCAGTGGGGAGAGTTCTATATAAATGTGTTATTTTCCTTCTCTTCTTCCATCTCCTCCTTGTTCTTAAATTGTTCTTAACTCTTTTCTCATCTTCTTCCTCACCCTCTAGTAGGGCCATATTCTGACCTTGAAACATCCTTTAAAGCTTAAAATAGTAACCCTGAGGAACGTTGTTCACTGATATTGCTGGGAGATTTACTTGTGTGAATTTAAAAGGATCACATCTGCACATCTTTTTTGCTGGAGTTCTCCAACTACAGAGGAATTCAGTTTTGCACAAGTATCCTCCAACGTACTGTTACAGAATTCAGAGATCCTTTTGGTGACTCAGCATGTTGGTCAGTGACCCATTTGTAGTTTTCTTCATATAGGAACACATTAGAAGGTAGGTCTTTAAGATAACTACATAACAAGCAACCATTTACTCATGCCAATTCTGTTGATACTGGGTAATGATCCCGAAAATGTATTTGGAATGAAACCAAACAGGGAGTCAAAGCGTCAAGGGGCCAATCTGATGTTTAGTACCTGTCTGATGGAGTCCTGACACCAGAGCTGCTGAGTGTACAGTAACACCTCATTTAGCTTGCTCCACAGGGGAATGAGCTATTCCACATGAGTGGATTATACAGATAACTGAAAAAAGAAAAAAAGAACTTTAACCTTTTTTGGTGGAAATCTATCTAAAATGTCTGACATACTTTCCTTTTTAAAAAAAATTATAATTTATTTTATTTTTAATTTGTGGATTAAAATAAGCATTTCCATGATTTAGTATAATAAAAAGATGATTGCACATGAAACTGCAAATCTGTTATGGACAACCTGCTATTCCTTTTAAATATATAACCAAGTTATCATGTAAATTTTTTCTTTTTTTTTCCTTGTTTTTCCTTCCTTCCCTCCACTTGCCCTAGAGGTGGATACCATTAAACACAAATATATGTGTGTAAATACATATGTGTGTGTATATATACATATACATATACATATATACACACACACACATACATACGAAGAGACAGAGACTGAAAGAGAGCGACAGAGAGACAGGGGTTGATGTAGTGACCAGAGCTCTTCTTTTCAGCTCTACCTAATCACGTAAGATTTGCAAAACACTTTAAATACACTAGCTGTCTTGATACTCACAATTGCCTACAAATGTAGTTAATACAAATGGCATTTTTTTACTGAATAAGAAAATTTTAATGGTATATACACATATTATATGTATATGTAAAATTATTCTATACATCTATGTATCAGTTCTTTCTCCGGATACTACAGTTCCCTTTTTAAGCCACCAAGTATGGAGAACCAAAAGTAAGCCTTTCTGAATTACTTGGGGTCCTTATCATGAGTACTCTGTTTGTACCTTATTGCAGACCTAGAATTCCCTCAGGAGGTGTGGAAATATAGAGATGTTTTGCCCCTCTACTAAACAGCCCAAGACTGCTGTGCCTTTCAAGTTTATATCATATATATATGTATGTATGTATATATAGTCTCCTAAAATGTTGGAAATCATTTCTCTATATTATCAGTATATTATCTGCCTCTGCTAGATCCCTCCATCCTTCTAATTGGCTGGTTCTAATTTGAGGTGAGCTGGGTAACAAAACTGGTAACAAATCTTTCTGAATTTTTGTTTGTAAGAGAAGAGGAAATAGGTTCAGAATGGGAACCTGAGAGACTCTCCTTTCTAAACAGCACTTGAACTTTAGTGTTGTCTTTGTGGCATTGATCAGACAATCAATCAACTAGGATCTCTTAAGTGCTACTATGTTTAATCAATAAACATATATGAAGCCCCTACTACCATTCAGTCAGACATTGTACTAAGAGAAGCAGTATAGCTTTGTTTCCAGAGAGCTAAGCTCAAAGTTAGAAAGGTGTGGGTTCAAATCCTACAGCTGACATACACTAGCTATGCAACCCTAAGTAAATCACTGCTTTAGGAAATTCTCTAAGACTCTAAGTTACAAAGAGTTACTGACTTGTGTTGGGAAAGAGGAGTTTCTTAACCAATAAATTCCTCATACCAATGGAATCATAGGTCTAGTCTCCATCTTTCTATGTTCCAAGCACTGGGGTACATATACAAAAGTAAGACAATACCTGCCCTCAAGAGGCTTACATTCTATTATTGAAGTCTATAAATATCTGTTTTAGCAGCCTGGAGGACTATAGTGTAATGGAAAGTATTAAATATAGAGTAAGGAAAGAGTTTAACATGTATTCTGACCCTGAGACTTATTATACACCTAACCCTAGGCAAGACATCTAACCTTCTGTTCTTCTGTAAAACTTACCTCACAGGTCTGTTATGTAGCTCACATGACATAATGTAAATCAACTGCGTAAATAAAATATGTGTACTATAAACTTTAGAGTGCTGTTGAAAAGTGAAATAGGAGAAGGAGTAGATCTTTCTTACTGGTTCTTTGCTGTGTCAGATAGCTGACGATGCTAGGTATATGATTTCTGCATGAGTGGGAGGTGGTGGTAACTAGGAGACATTTTGTTTAAACAGAGATCAGTAATGGTCTTAGCATCATCCTTAACTTGCTCAATGCTGTGTCAGTTATGTCTATAAAAACATAGGAAGTCTGATTTCCTGGCTTCTATTTCTAACGCAGCCTTGTAATTCTTCAGAAGGCCTAGAAAAGCCATTTATCCCTTCTGCCTGGATTTCTCTAAATTAGCATTAGTAACTGTAGTATGTGGCAGCTAGGTAGCATAGTGGATAGAGTGCCTGACCTGAAATTAGGAAGACTCATCTTCCTGAGTTCAAATCTGACCTCAGAGACATACCAGTTGTCCGACCCTGGACAAGTCACTTCACTGTCTGCCTCAATTCCTCATTTGTAAAATGAGTTGGAGAAGGAAATGGCAAACCACTCCAGTATTTTGGCCAAGAAAACCCCAAGTGGGGTCAAGAAGAGTCGGACATGACTGAAATGACTGAAAAAACTGTAGTACAGTGAAAAGGGAATTAGCTTTAGAATCTGTGGGTCTGTATTCTAATCCAGGGTCTGCTAACTAACCTGTGTGACCTTAAGCAGATACTTCCCCTCTCTAGGACTTACTTTCCTTTAAACTGTTTTGATCGTGTACCATGATTGGTACCTTTTTTCCTGGTAGGGATCCTGGGAGCTCGGGGGAGGATATGATTTTTCCCAATGGCATTTGAGAAGCTGCTACCATTGGGGTTTAATTATAATTGCCCTGAAAAGCTGGTGTTTCACTCAAGAAAATGGTTGGGAGCTTGCACAGCTGTGGGAGGAAGATGGAATATAGCAGGTTATAATGGTTGAAGGGTAGTCATGGTTGTGTTAGAGACTAGCCTCATGACTGGCTAGCTCAAAGAAGGTGCAATGTAGTCTGTCTTTCCATCTCTGACTTCTTGATTACATACTCCTTGGAGTCAAGCCACAATTCCCTTGGGAACGTTCTATAGCCCCTCAGGGGCCCCAGCCTCAACTTTGGTCTATTGCTGTTCAGTCATTTTCATGTTTCTGACTCTTCATGACCCCATTTGAGGTTTTCTTAGCAAAGATGCTGGAGTACTTTGCCATTTCCTCCTCCAGCTTATTTTACAGATGAGGAAACTGAGGCAAACAGAGTTAATTGATTTGCTCAGGATCACTTAGATAGTAAAGCCAGATCTGAACTGACTGAGATGAGTCTTCCTGACTCCAGGCCCAGCACTCTTATCTACTGCACCACCTTGCTACTCCAACTTTAGACTAGATGATCACCATAATCTCTTCTGGTTCTAAGCCATATGATCCTGTGATTTATGTTTCTACTTAGTCTGTAGAGATACTGTGGGAAGTTAATAAAATTTCAGTTAAAAATTTCCCAAGTGTTCACTCTTCCAAGGGGTGCTGAACTTGGATCTTATCAGTGTCACCTACAAACCAGACAGTACTGAACAGCAGAGCAGGATGACCAGGGAGAGGACCCTGGGATGAAGTTAGTTGGGTACTATCAAAGCACAGCTTGCAGTAACCATGTTCCAAGGAACTGGATCTTGCAGCATTTTTTTTTAAAGTACAGAATTTGTGAGTTAAAGACCTCAACGGTCATCTAGTTACAATACGGTTTTAAAGTCCAACCCTAAAGCACACAGCCAGCCATGTCACACCCCTACTCAATAAACTGCAGTGGCTCTTTATTACTTTCAGGATCAAATACCATACAAAATCCTTTGTTTGGCAAGCCCTCAAATCAAACGTATTAGTCTTCCTTGATCATCCATATACGCCAACCAGTGTTGTACCAAACTGACCAAAGACTTCAGATTGAATGTTGAAAGGGAGTGTACACAGGCATTATCACGTCCTTATTCTGGAAACTATCCTTCTCTCAATGCAACCCAAGGATGAATTAGGATGTTTTGGGGTTTTTTTGTTTGTTTCTTTCCATGCTGCACTGCTAATTCATATGGAACTTGTAGTCTACTATAAGATGCCTTGATCTTTTTTGGACAAACTGCCTGATCATGCCTCTCCTCTCTTGCACTTGTGAAACTGTTTGTACCCAATTATAAGATATTCCTATTGGATTTGTTCTTTTTAGATTAATCCCAATGCACCAGCTTATGAAGATCTTTTTGGTTACTAACTGTATCAACCAATGAGTTAGTTATCCCTACCAGCTTTGTGTCATCTGAAAATTTGATGAGCATGCCATTAATGCCTTTATCTAAGTCACTGATAAAAATGTTAAATACCACATACAGATCCTTGAAATACTCCACTGGAAACCTCCTAATACATTGGCATAAAATTGTTAACGACTAATCCAGGTAAATGATTGTATTATTGTCAGCCCACATCTCTTCATTTTCTCCACAAGAATGCTGAGATATCTTATCAAAATTTTACTAAAACCTGGGTAAACTATATCTATAACTTTTTCCTTTTCTGCCAGCTTAGTAATTCTGTACCCCTAAAAGGAAATGAGGTTATTTCATATGATCTTTTCTTAATGCGGTCGTGCTAGCTCTTTGTAATCATTACTTCCCCTTTCTAGATATTCATCAACCACCTCCATAATTATTCATTCTGGAAGTTTCCTAAGGATACTAGTCAAGGTTACTAGCCTATAGTTTGTAGGTATAATAATGTTATTCTCTTCCTTTTGTTTTAATAATGCATCATTTGCCCCTATTCAATATTGTGATACCCCTCTCATTTTCTATCATCTTATAGATATTGCTGACAATGGCTCAGCAATCACATATCTTAATGATTTTGATTCTCAAAGAGATAGTTCATCTGGACCATGTGACTTAAATTCATTAAGTGCAACTAGGTCCTTTCTTATGATCTCTCTGTTAGCAATTTGGTAACCATTTTTGCTCTTTCATTTTTCAGTGCAATGCTTATTCTCTTCGGTAGAGAAAACAGAAACAAAATGAAAATCGTTAAGAAAGATATCCAGGCATTTGCTCTCTGATGATCGAAACTATAAACTGGTTGGGCAGAAAAAGGGTTGTAAGGGTATGCTGAAGTACCACTTCAGATTGGATTACTAGGAAATTACTTGAAGGCAGAGACCAAACTGGGGATCAACATGAGATGGCCTTACTCCTTTAAAACTCTGCACAGGGCCAACCATTAATTCTCAGAGTTTCAAGCAGTTCTTGGTTCAGCAGATAGCCACATTCACAAAGCAAACAGTCTTTATCTCTTCCCATTGCATCAAAACCCCTTTGAACATCTTTGCAACACTCATGTACAGTGTTCATTGTCAGTTCACAGTCTGAACATGAAGGATATTCCCTGCTAATCACTATATAATATAATCACTATATAATCTAATATAGCAATACAATCATCTCCAGGGTGAAATTAGTTGTAGTAAAACTTTTATTAAGTATTCTTTCCCAAAAGGTCTAGATTGAAATCAACCAAGCAAAAAAGATTTTAGTATAGCCAGATTCCATGTTCGTTTTACGTAAATGTAATATTATGATAGTGCAAGATTATTTAGGCAAGTACCTGCTATTCTACAGAAGAATGGCTTTTTTAATGATAGTTGGTGAATATAAGGATTGGCAAATAAACCCAAAGTCATTTACTTATTTGTAAGATCTGGTACATCTGCCTTTCCTTCCTTCCTTCCTTTTCTTTTTCTTTCTTTCTCTCTTTCTGTCTCTCTCCTTCCTTCCTTCCTTCCTTCCTTCCTTCCATCTTCTCTATATACTAATCTATGAACATGTGTCCTCCCAAAATAAGAGATGGTTCATAAGGATTTTGTTTTTGTCTTTGAATAGATAGTACCTGGTGTATAAGAGGAGTTTCATAAATGATCATTAGGTTAGGTTGGTGTTTCTTTCTTCTCTGTACCTTGCTACTGAATATCCTACATCTCATATTTTAGTCTCTAACATCCTCATCTGACACAATGAAAACAATTCCTTACCACATAACTTTAATTCAATTACCCATTAATGTTAAATCTTTTTTTATTGATTGTTCTCTATCAATGCTTGGAGACATTAATGCCTACATATGAGAATATAAGAATGGTGATTCAATAGGTAAAGCCTCTGCCTTATCCAACCAATCAATATTGAGTATTTATTAAGTGCCTTCTACATGCCGAACCCCATGCTAAGCACTGGCTATACAAAAAAAAAAGATAAAAACACAATCCCTGTTCTCAAGGAGTTCACATTGTAATGCGGGAGACAAAATATAAGTAACTTTTTACATACAAAATATATACAGACTACATGGAAGGTAATCTAAGAGGGAAGGCATTAGCAACAGGGAAATTATTTAGGCCTCCTGCACAAAGTGAGATTGGAGTTAAGCCTTGAAGGAAACCAGGGAAGCTAAGAGATAGAGTTGAGAAGGAGAGCATTCCAAGGATGGAGGACAGCCATTGCAAAGGCATAGAATAGGATGGGAGATAGAATAGCAAATAGGCCTGTATAGCTGGATCATACACAGAGGGAAGTAAAGTATAAAATGACTGGAAAAAAGTAAGAGGGGGCAGGTTGTGAAATTTTAAATGTCAAACAGAGAATTTTGCATCTTATCCTAAAGTTTATAAGTCATCACTAGATTTTACTGCATTAAGGGTGACATGGTCAGCCCTAGATTTTAGGAAAATTATTTTGGTGGTTGAGTAAAATTGGATTGGTGTGGAGAGACTTGAGGCAGGATGATCAATCAGAAGGCTATTGCAACAGTCCAGGTTAGGGGTGATGAGCATCACCTTCATCATTTCTTTTTTATCTATTTAAATTTTATCATTTTTATTTAATATTTTAGTTTTCAACACTGATTTCCACAACATTTTGAGTTACAAATTTTCTCCCCATTTCTACCCTCCTCCCCATCTCTACCCTCCTCCCCATTCCAAGATGGTATATATTCTGATTGCCTCATGCCGCAGTCAGCCTTCCCTTCTGTCACCCTACTCTTCCCCCCACCATCCCCTTTCCCCTTATGTTGTTGTAGGGCAGGGTAGATTTCTATTCCCCATTCCCTATGTATCTTGTTTCCCAGCTGCATGCAAAAACAACTCTTTTTGAGCATCTGCTTTTGAAACTTTGAGTTCCAAATTCTCTACGCTCTTCCCTTCCCACCCACCCTCCCTAAGATGGCAAGCAATTCAACATAGGTCACACATGTATCATTATGTAAAACATTTCCACAATACTCATGTTGTGAAAGGCGAACTATATTTCCTTCCATCCTATCCTGCCTCCATTATTCAATTTTCTCCCTTGACCCTGTCCATTTTCAAAAGTGTTTGCTTTTGATTACCTCCTCTCCCTATCTGCCCTCCCTTCTATCATCACCCCTTTTTTTATCCCCTTCCCCTTACTTTCCTGTGGAGTAAGATACCCAATTGAGTGTGTATGTTATTCCCTTCTCAAGTCAAATCCGATGAGAGCAAGATTCATTCCCCCTCACCTGCCCCTTTTCCCTTCCAGCACAACTGCTTTTTCTTCCACTTTTATGTGAGATAATTTACCCCATTCTATCTCTCCCTTTCTCCCTCTCTCAATATATTCCTCTCTCACCCCTTAATTTTATTTTTTTACATATCATCCCTTCATATTCAACTCACCCTGTGCCCTCTGTCTATATATACATGTATTCCCTTCAACTACCCTAATACTGAGAAAGGTCTCATGAATTACACACATCATCTTTCCATGTAGGAATGTAAATAAAACAGTTCAACTTTTGTAAGTCCCTTATGAATTCTCTTTCTTGTTTACCTTTCCATGTTTCTCTTGATTCTTATATTTGAAAGTCAGATTTTCTATTCAGCTCTGGTCTTTTCATTGAGAAAGATTGAAAGTCCTCTATTTTATTGAAAATCCATATTTTGCCTTGGAGCATGATACTCAGTTTTCCTGGGTAGGTGATTCTTGGTTTTAATCCTAGCTCCACTGACCTCAAGAATATCTTTCCAAGCCCTTCATTCTCTTAATGTAGAAGCTGCCAAATCATGTGTTATCCTGATTATGTTTCCACAATATTGAAATTGTTTCTTTCTGGCTGCTTGCAGTATTTTCTCCTACACCTGGAAACTCTGGGATTTGGTGACAATATTCCTAGGTGTTTTCTTTTTGGGATCTTTTTCAAGAGGCAATTGGTGGATTCTTTCAATTTCTATTTTACCCTCTGGTTCTAGAATATCAGGGCAGTTTTGCTTGATAATTTCTTGAGAGATGATGTCTAGGCTCTTTTTTGATCCTGGCTTTCAGGTAGTCCAATAATTGTTAAATTATCTCTCCTGGATCTGTTCTCCAGGTCAGTGGTTTTTCCAATGAGATATTCCACATTGTCTTCCATTTTTTCATTCCTTTGGTTCTGTTTGATAATATCTTGATTTCTCATAAAGCCACTAGGTTCCACTTGCTCCTTTCTAATTTTTAAGGTAGTATTTTCTTCAGTGGTCTTTTGGACCTCCTTTTCCATTTGGCTATATCTTCTCCTCATTTGCTTTTTGGAGCTCTTTTGACATTTGGGTTAGTCTATTCTTTAAGGTGTTGTTTTCTTCAGTGTTTTTTTTGGGGTCTCCTTTAGCAAGTCATTGATTTGTTTTTCATGGTTTTCTTGCATCTCTCATTTCTCATCCCAGTTTTTCCTCTACTTCTCTTACTTGCTTTTCCAAATCCTTTTTGAGCTCTTCCATGGCCTGAGAGCAATTCATATTTTTCTTGGAGGCTTTGCATGTAGGCTCTTTGACTTTGTTGACTTCTTCTGGCTGTGTGTTTTAATCTTCTTTGTCACCAAAAAAAGATTCTATAGTCTGAGTCCTTTTTTACTCCCTGTTCATGTTCCCAGCCAACTACTTGACTCTTGAGCTTTTTGTCAGGGTATGACTGCTTTTAGAGTAGAGAGTACTTTGTCCCAAGCTTTAGGGGCCTTGCGCTGCTGTTTTCAGAGCTACTTCTACTCCACAGTCACTGCAAGCTCTGCCACACCAGCGCTCCTCCTCCCCCAAGAACTGCCAACTAGGACTGCAATCCAGATCCAAGCAGGGCACAGCAAGAGAAACTGCCTCTGTGCCCACAAAGTGCTCCTTGCACTCCCACTCTGATCAGCTGCTAGATTCCTCCTACCTTGTGAGCCAGGGACTCAGGAAGCAGCTGATACTGGAGCTCTGGAAGCAGCCTCAGCAGCTTCCTGCTGCTGCCACTGCCACTGCGGCACCACTTCCGCCCCCTCCAGGGATGGGGCTGGACCACTCTAAACTCAATCCCGCAGTTTCCCACAAACCTGCTCTTTGGCATTTGTGGGTTGAGAAGTTTGGTAACTGCCACAGCTCAATGATTCATGGCCATAAGGCCTGTTCTGGCCAGCTGACTCCAAGTCTGGTCTGTCCTGGCATGGCCCATACTGGGCTGCGCTCCGCTCCTAGCACCGTGCAATAGACCCTTCCCAGAGACCATCCAGGCTCTCCTGGACTGGAGACCTGTTTTCCTCTGGTATTTTGTGAGTTCTGCAGCTCTAGAATTTGTTCAGAGCCATTTTTTACAGATGTTTTGAGGGATTTGGGAGAGAGCTTAAGCAAGTCCCTGCTTTCCAGCTGCCATCTTGGCTCCAGCCCCCCCCCCCCCTTCATCATTTCTTACAGCCTAATCACATACCATAATTTGTTTAGCCATTCTCCAACTGAAGGGCACCCCCTCAGTTTTCAATTCAATCTAGATATTTCAAAAAAATAATTTTAAAAAGTAGGAATAAAGAAAATACAGCACTGCCAACTTCAAAATAAAGTAGTAACCATTAAAACTATTAGGTACTTGTCCCTCCAAAAACTGGAAAAGTAAATCAGAGAGTGGAATATAATAAATAAGCAAGACCTATAAATTACCAAGCACAGGAGGCAGGTGTTCAGTTAGCTTAAGAACGTGAACCACTGGGTCAAGACTCCACTCCTTATTTGAAAAGAACTGTTGGGAAAACTGAAAAGTACTGTACTTTAGTAGAAAATAGGTTTAGACCAGCTGTCTGTGGCATCTATTTCATGAGAGGCAACCTGGCATCATGGACAGAGACATGATCTAGAAGTCAGGAAGACCTGGGTGTAAGTTCTGCACAATAGCTATCTGACCCTGAGCAAGTCATTTATCCCATCAGTTCTCTAGGCAATTCTAAGACTATAGGTTGCAGAAAAGGTGGTTACCTCCATAAGTAGAAGGAATTTACTCACCCAAGGATTCTCTATACCAAGGAGATCATAGATTTGGTCCCTATAGTTTATGCTATGTAATAAAATAAGTTCCAAATGAATATACAACCTAAATATAATAGATCACATCATTTAAAAAATAAAATAAGAATGTACTTTTCTCAACTATAGCTAGAAGAATTTTTAACCAATAAAAGGGACAGAGGTGATCAAAAGAGAAGAAATTGAGAACTTCAGATACATAAAATTAAACAGCTTTTGCACAAAAAAATCAGTGTAGCTATGACAAGATGGGAAACTATTGATAAAAAAATCTTTGCATAAAATATATCACAGTATATCCAAGATATACATGGAATTGACACCAGTATATAAGAGCAAGTGCCATTCCCTAGTAATTAGTGTTTAAAGTGTATACATAGGTAGTTTTTAAAAGAAGAATTACAAACTGTCAACAACCATATGAAATGATCATCCAAATCACTAATAAAAAAGAAAAAATATAAATTAAAATTATTCTGAGGTTTCACATTATAGCCATTATGTTGATAAAAATGGGAAAAACTGGAAATCTATATTGTTGGAGGGACTGTAGGAAGATCAGCACATTGTTGGTAGAGTTATAAATTTGTCTAATTGTTTTATAAAACAATTTGGAGTTATGTAAGAAAAGTCATGAAACTGTACAAAATCTTTAACCAGAGAGCCTACTACTGACAATAGGATGCCATAAAGACAGAAAGGTCGTATATGTACAAAAATAATCAAACTGGAAACAACGTCCATGCCCAATGATTAGAGAATGAATGAATTTTAATATAGCAATGCAATTATTACAACAATAGAAGTAATATATGAACAAGTCAAAGCTTCATCTATGGTCTTCAAATGGAAGCTGGATGACCCCCTGTCAGGGGTTCTCGAGAGGGCTCTGCAATTTCCCCAATGTGATCTAGCCTTGCATCCTCCTCTGGTTTCAATTCATTTCCTTTCTGCAGATAATGATAATAAAATAAATGTTGCCACCATTCAAGTTTAGTGATTTGGAAATAACTCTTTATTAACCCATTTATCTGCCTCCATGAACTTGGACCAAAAACATGCCAATATAAATAGTTCGTAATGGATCAATTTAAAAATAATTATATAGTGTGAGAAAATGATGGAATGTGGTATTCTAAAAATTTGTTCTCAAAGTCTTCAACTTTCACAGATTTTTCTTCATATGGGGTGTTTCATGCTTCAAACTTTTCTTCTGTTTTTTTTTTAGTTTTGTCCTTTAAAATAATAGCAACACATTTATATGTATGAAAGTAATTCCTGTATATACGGGTGTATGCATATATCAGCAATATCGAAGTTCTCTAGATATGAAGACAACATCCTCTAAGAACAGCACAAAACGTGCTCTCCCAGGAGCTATTATAGCTACAAGAAAGAAAAGTCTAGCTCAAAATAACTACAGTTATTCTCTTTCCAGTTTACAATTTTTATTTTGTGCTACCAATAGATCTTCCCTCAAATCCAGCTATGTATATACTATTCATCCACAATTTTACACAAGACTTAGGTCTCTGTCTTAAGGTATTTCAATAATTTATGTAGTTTTATTCTCCTTGGACTCAGGCAAAACTAGGAATATTAGATAGATTGAAAGGGGTTGATAGGTTCGTAGATTTTGAGGAAGTGGAGGCAGTGAGTATCGTCTATTCTTCCTAGGAGTTTGGCAGTAATGGGAAGGAGAAATATCTGGTTATAACTTGAGGGAATGGCAGGGTGAAGGGAAAGGTTGTGTTCTGAGTTGTGGTGATGGTTTTATTCATTTAAAATAGGAGAGACCTGGCATATTTGTAGGATGGAAGAAAAGACCCAGTGGAGAGGAAAAGCATGAAGGTGCATGAGGCAGGAAGAATAATCTATAGATCATGGAGGAAGCTGGAGCGGATGGGTTTGGGGGTAAATGAATTAGCTTTTACAAGAAGAATGGGCACCACTTTCTCAGAGACTCAGGGAAGGAAGGGCAATGATAGTAGAGGGAGTAGAGAACTAGATAAAAAATGAAGGGATTAGATCAATCAAGCATTTATTAAGCATCTACTATGTGTCAGACACTATCCTAGGCACTGGGGATATGAAGACAAAGATGGGACAATTCCTGCCCTAACAGAACTTATATTCTATTAGTGAAACGTTTACATTTACAAGTATGTACAAAATATATATTACAAGATAACTTAAAGGGAGAAGCATTAATTAGCAGCTGGGAAGTGGGGTTAGGAAAACCCTAATATAGAGAATAGCAACTGAGCTGAGCTCTAAAGGAACTAGGGATTTTAAGAGGTGGAGGAGTGCATCAGGAAGGGGGCAGGTGACAAAGTATACACAAAAATGGGAGGTGGTATGTCATGTTTGAGAAAGAATAAGGACAGTTTGGCTGGGTATATAAAAGGGAGTAATATATCATAAATCTGACAAGCTTGGCTGGATTCAGATTGAGTGAGGTAGTGAAGTGGCCCAGTGGATAGAGTCCTGGGCCTGGAGTCAGGAAGACCTGAGTTCAAATGCGGCCTTAGATGCTTACTAGCTGTGTGATGGACTCTGGGAAAGCCATATAACCTCTTTTTGCTTTAGTTTCCTCATCTGTAAAATGGGTCTAATCATAGCACCCACCTCCCAAGGTTGTTGTGAGGAGCAAATGAGGTAATGACTATATAGCATTTAGCACAGAGCCTGGTACATAATAAGCACTATATAAATGTTAACTATTATTATTACTGTTATTTTAAAAACCAAAGGATGGTATATATTACCCTAGAGATTAAATAGGGAGCCACTGGAATTTACTGAACATAGTAGGGAAATGACCAGACCTGTGCTGTAGAAAACCACTGTGGCAGATGGCTAGAAGATGGATTAAATAGGAGAAACTTGAGGCAAAGAGGTCAATTAGAAGGCTGTTTAGATAATCCAGGCAAGAAGTAATGAGTATCTAAAATTCTCCACTTACATGAGTGGAGAAAAGGGGACAGAGATGAGAGATGTTCTGCAAATAGAACTGATAAGATTCACAATTGATTGGTTATGTGGGGAGAGGGAAAGTGAGGTATCAGGGATGACACCGGGGTTGATGCCTCCATCTTCACAGTAAAGTAGGAGGTGAAAGTTATTTGCTGAAAATAAGGAGACAGTAGAGTTGGAGGGTGGAGAAGATGAAGTTACAAGAGAGTCAGGACCTATGAAGAACTAGGAAATATCACTTGGTCAGAGAATAATGAGTAGACATTTAAAAATAAAACATATAGACACATATTGCATATATATGCGTAAAGACATATACATATCAATCCTTCACTACCCAGTCATTATGAACTTTTCTATACCTTCTCCTTTTGTCTCCTTCTTTTCCATCTCCTGTTTAAGTCTTTCATTTCCAAATTAAAGAGATAGAGACTGGACTAGTGATTTTTCAGGAATGCCCCAGGGAGGAAAGGTCAGCATCTTCTCAGAAATTTATAGGCTTAGAAAGTTGCTTAGAGCACTGAGTTAACTAGAGTTAAAGGACTTAGCTATTGTCACACAGTCAGTGTGTATCAGTGGTAGAACTGGAACCCAATTCTTTAAGTTCTATATCATAGCCTCTTTCCTCATTAAAAAAGATGATAAAAATGAGGATTTATATGTGTGTGTGTGTGTGTGTGTGTGTGTACGTACGTACATATATATGTATGTATATATATATATATATATATATATATATATATATATGTATAAATTTGCATAGTTTTACCTAAGCTTGTTTAAAAGAGCTGTCACAAATTGGAAACCAACACAAGCAAATGTTCTTAAGAAATTTTAACCATGAAAAAGTTGCCACAATGAGGAGGCTGAAAGAGCCCATAAACTGTCTCAGTCAGCAATAGCTTAATCATCTTGCCAAGCAAAAAGATGCCACAGCTAAAGCCACCAGCAGTTTAAAGTACAAGCTCATTTGCAAAACATTTACAGAGGAGAATAACATTGTTACAAGCACCCAACGGTGAATAACCTAAGAAGAAAACAAACCTGCAGAGAGTTTGGCAGGAGAGCTGGCTAAGTCAGTGTTTTCTACCTGTTTGTTTTACTTTTCACTTTCCCTTTTCTCTTTCCTAGTCCATGACTTCTCCTTTTTAACAGAGAATTGAATGGAAACTTACTTTCTTTAGATGGAAGGTTTTTGATCCCTGCTTCTTTTCTGTTAGTGGCTTTTCTGTCCCTGTCTGGTAGCTTTACATAAGAACAAAGGTGATTGGTGTTATTGACAGAGTCTTTTTGTTTCTTTTATTAATGTATATGCAAATCAGATGTCTAGTTGTAAATAGTTGACAATAAAGATTTGTTCAAGAAGAAAATCTCCTGAAGTTTTTTCTAAGGTTTTTTTCTTTTTGCATCAAATGTTTTTCTTTTCCTTCTGGGTCTACTCCTCCTACCTCCAGCCCTCATTATTTGTAAATTGGTCCATTTTCCTAAGAGTACACTTTTACCAATTTCTATGTGAAATCAATTATAATATCCATTAACAGGTTTATGCTCTAAAAATCTAACTTCCCACCTAAATGAAACTACTCATATCAAAGCAAAGAGCCTCTTGAAAATAACTGACTAAATCAAAAGACAGAGTTGGAAAAATAATGTAATATTTTCTTTCTGAGAATTCAAGTTCTGATTCAGTTTTCTTTTATTTCACTGTGAGAAAGTCCAAAATTAATATGTCTGGAAAGAAGAAAGGAAGCAATAAAATTTCAATGACGTTATTTGGAGCAAGACCTGGTACTTTGACACAACTAAAGGCTAACTCCAAAAGCATTCTTCATATCCTCTCATCCCTTTGATAATATCCCACAGCTTCCACTCATTTCCAATCTCTTGCTGCAAAAGGCCATGGTTTGGAGCAGCTCTGGAATGCAGCCATATAATGTCTTTTTTCCATGGACTTGGCAGGCAGGCACTGTTTGCTCCACCATGTAACGTCTTTCAGTGCCAGTAACCTTTATTTTATCTGTCAAATGTAGTTTTCCCCAATGTTGAAAGCAGCAATTTGCCAACCAGGCTTGGAGGCCTGTTTGATGGAGCATTACAAAGAGCAAAAGGGAAGGGTTTAAATAGATTTACTCCTCTAATTTCCTGAAAAGATGGCAGACAAATCTAGCCTTCTGATCAAAATCTTTTCTCTTTGCATTAATGTAACACACAAAAACTAGCACATATTACCCTGAAAAAGAAGGATGATATGGACAAAACAAAACAAAACAAAATGACCCTGTATTTCCTAGTTCTGTTCACTTCTATTGCTGCTCAGAATTCTTCGTGTTACTTCATAAGACAAATATTCAGTCTTAAAGTTGCTGTTTTCTACCACCCCTTTACAAAAAAATTTTCTTCCTGTTCTGTAAAAAGACAGTGAAGAACTCTTATTTCCCACTTTGCCAGTTCCTAACTTCTATAAATCAATTCTTAATATGCAAGAAGCATTCAAAACTCTTATTTCTATTTTGGTTGTTAGTGATAGAGTACTGGTATGCATAGTTAGAAATTTTACCCCAGTCCTTTTCAAGCTAGATATTTTGATTTATCACACGTTTTGCAAAGTAAACTTTTCTCCCCAAAATAACAAGAAATAAGAAATAAACCTACTTGCATTATTGAGTTTATTTGCTAGTTGTTTATTATGCTTTCCTGAATGAAAAAAGTGATGCACTGATTTTAAAGTAATGAGACTGATTCCTTAAGTGAACATCCATCTTATTAGTCATGCCTCTCCAAGATAACCTCCAACTTGAAGTCTATGATTTTATGATGATATGATTTATCTATCAAAAATAGTAATGCAAACACTGTGTTCAAACTGACCTCCATCAGTGGTTAGGAATGATAGTCCAGTCCAGAAATGTTAAACACAACACTCTCAAGTGCAGCCCTAACCAGATTGAAATGCAGTTACTACCTGATTTTAATGTGTTGATGTTTTAATAACAAAAGAAATATAGAAACGTGTGGTTTCCTAAGTCAATTTGCAACCTACAAGATCTTTAGGTATAGTTTAAAGGCCCTCGTTTCTATTTGAGTTTGACACCATTGTTCTAACTCTTTTTCGGGAGGAAACATTTCAGGGTGCCTGCAGATTTGCCCAAACCTATTAGAAATCACACTTCTGAATTTACCTAGAACATTTTAAAATTAGTTTAAACATGAGGATATGCTCCCCGAATGAGTGGTTTGGAATTTTTAAATTAAATTTTATGTTTTAATGAACAGAAACCTCCCTCACATCGCCTCACTCTATTGAAAACAGAAAAGATAAACAAATCCCTTGTATAAATACGCATAGTGAAGTAAAACAAATTCCTTTATTGACCATGTCCAAAAAATATGTCTTATTCTGTACCTAGGGTCCATCAACACTCTCTCAGGAAATGCATAGCATGTGTCTTCATTAGTCATGGATGATAATTGCATTAGTCTGAGTTCTTATAGCTTTTAAAGCTGTTTGTTTTTTGCAGTGTTGTTATTATATAAATTGTCCTTCTAGTTCTGTTTATTTCATTCTTCAATTTATATGACTTTCAAAATTGTTCATTTTTATAATATTGATGTTATAGAATAAATTGTTCTGGCTCTGCTCATTTCTGGCTCTGCATCGGTTCATATAAGTCTTCCCCTGTCTCGTTGAAATTATTTATTTCCTCATTTCTTACAGAATTTTCCCATGCCAATGACTTTGTAATGTATGAATAATTATATCTCATATCACCTCCTTCCTTTAAGTCCCAACTGAAATCCTATCTCCTACAGGAAGCCTTTCCCAGCCCCTCAATTTCAGTGACCTCCCTCTGTTAATTATTTCCTATTTGTCCTATATAGCTATATATAGCTCACTTTGCGTATATTTGTTTGCATGTTGTCTTCCCCATTAGATTGCAAGCTCTGTGAGGGCAGGGACTGTCTTTTGCCTCTTTTTGTAACCCTAGTTTTTAGCACAGTACCTGGCACATAGCAAGTACTTAATAAATGTTAATTGAATTGACATCAGTTGGGAGCCCAATACTGACAAGCCAGTTTCCAGAATTTAACTGTTAAGGAGCCTGCTTATCTTTAGGTGGCATCAAGAATATCTTTTTATGAATTATATCATTTGTAATTGACTTTGTAGTTGAAAGTGTCCACATCCAAAGGGGGAAGGAGAGTTATTTCGTGTATTTTGAATGACACCACATATTTGCTAGCCCAACAAATTAATGTTAGACCTTGTTTGTCTATATTAACCATAATATATGTACATAATGTATGTTACATATGTACATAATATATGTACATAATGTATGTTACATATGTAACATAATATATGTACATGCTTATAGTCAGTGACGTTATCTCATGAAATGATAGGTTTACCATTTTCTTCTTGTACACTCTTGATATTTAAAAAAGAAAGTTGTCCACTTTTCAGCTTCGGACTAGCAAACAATTGGTTCTATAAGTTAACTGTAGATTTCATGGGTCATAAACAAGGTACATAAATAAAATTATTATAACTGTCATGATAAACAATTATCAAGAAATAGCAGTGTTAGAAAATTCCCAGCAGAAATTGTTAGTGTAGTAGGTTTCCCACTGGCCAATCTGATTGCTTTGTCTGGCTTCAGGATTTTTCCCGGAGTGGTAGGTGTTGTTAAACTCTTGTGGTTGAAGATCTGATGTGGGAATTGATGCTGAGCTTTGTGAATTTGACTCTGGAAGGACCTCTAGTCCAACAACCCCCTGCTGGCTAAGGGGACATAAAGCTTAGCCTTATGCTTCAGATTTCTTTTCCTGTGCTGAAGAAATCACTTGAATTCACCAGTCCCTTCAATTTACTTTATTTCATCTTCAGTAGGATTATTTATTCATCCTCCTTTTTAATCTACTTGTCTTCTTTGACTGACATATACTAACCCCAAATGATATGCCAGTTCAGATACTGTTTCATGTTAAAATATCTAATACCTAATAAGGAATGTCATGTACCATGCCTTTCTGGTTCAGGTCATGGAACTGTGGATTAGATCAATACATTGTTATTAATGAGCCCTGATTTGTGTTTCTTTGTTATGGCCCTCAAACTTATCACACCTCCCACATATTTTGCTGACTTTTTGAAAGATGCTAAACCAGTCACATTCTATTCATTACCCATTTATCCTCCCCTCCTAGATTTATTTAAATCATTGAAACAACTAAGAGAGATTTGATGGAGAATAATTCAAAATGGAGGTAATTCCCATGACATAAAGCAGCAGTCTCCCAGGGTTGTCCGCAAATTCTGTACTATGAAGTGGACTCTGGTGCCCTTGAAAAATGTGTATATTGTCCATTAGCAATAATGGGAGGCCCTGAACCTGGGAAACTTACACTGAGGAGATGAGATCCCTCAGGATCTATTATTATTTTAATGTTTAACACGATGTAGAGGGGCTATAAAGGCTTTAAGAATGTACTAGGGATTAAAAATTGCCCTCCACAGAGCTTAGTGAAAATATGGAGGTATTTACCTTCAGAAACACTGAGTTTTTTCTCTTTAAAAAGATGATTCTCTCATTGTAAATACACACACACACAAACACACACACACACACACACACAATATGCACATATTTTGCAACAAGCTGTTACTGGGATCTCCAATGCAGCCCAAGCCACAGCTTCTGATGATGCCTCCCAACAGCAGGGTGGAGGAGAAGGAGAACTGGCATTTTCACTCAATAACTTTGATAAAAAAAATAATCATTGACCCTCTGAGCTTCAGTGAAGAGGTTTGAGACCTTCTCTTGAGGAGCACCTGGAGAATATCATCAGTGGAGCAGCCCTAATGGCGGATTCATCTTGTACTTGTGATGATCGGCAGGAACATATTGTTGCAGAGTCCAATGCAGTTCGACAGGCCTTACAGGATCCACTTTCTGAATATATGGGGAATGAATTGAAAGACATGGGCCACAGGGATCAAATGACTACAGCCAGAGGAATACTACAGAAAAACATTTCAATATTGTATACAGCTGCAGAGGCCTGCATTCAGCACCATGATGTAGCTGCTTATAAATCTAACAGGGACTTGATACACAAACGGTTGCACTAAGCTGGAATTTTTATGCTTGTTGCATACGTGTGTGTGTGTGTGTGTGTGTAGTTATGGTCTACAGTGACACAAGAGATCATTAGTTATGAATTTCAATCCTTCTCCTTTGAGCTTACAGTGACTATGTGCAGCTCATTTATCTTTGCCAGGCTGTGGCTTATCTTCTTTGCTTGTGAAATGGGCATCTTAATATAAAAGCCAAGCGACCTCCCATTTGTGACATGAAGTTTATAGGTTTCTGAATTCAACAGTAGAAAGGTATTTATTAATTCTTTTTTAAACAGGGAAAGAGCTGCTTCTGGAATCTGTGGACAAGGTACCCGTCCTGCTCCTGATGCTTACTCCCTGTCAGTCAACCATTTCCTCTTCCTAAGACTAGAGGTCCTCATCTCTAACATGAGAGTGTTCAACTGGATGGCTTTTTATGGCCTCTTAGATCCCTTCTAATTCTACAGTTGCTCTATGAAAATGACTATGAAGGGAGAAGGGAAGGGAAGAAACATTTATTAAATACCTACTATGTGCCAGACATTATTAAATACCTACCATGTGCCAGACACTGCTAAGTGCTTTACAAATATTACCTCATGTGAGGAAGGAAGAAAGGCTTTTGAACCCAGAATTTACTTTTCATTTATGATGACCAAGAGATGGTTAAAGCTTAGTTAGTATACATGGCTCTGAAGCTTATATTGGTGATAAAAATTCCAAACAATGAAAAAATGTAATTAGGTGTGTTGACCCAAGATTTGTTAACGAAAGCCAGAATACCTTAGTCTTCACAATGATTGGTTATAGTGGTTAGCTGGAGGACGACTAGAACAGAGGAGGAACAGTTGGCAGGAGGGAGACAAGAGACTGGTAAGAAATAAAAGGAAAATTTCTTCCCTTTCCCTTCTCTTTGGTCCCTCCTCCCCAGTACTCTACTACATTCAAAGTTTCTGTATCCTATAGAAAAGGGCCTTGAATGCAGAAAATTCATCCCTTTGACCTAAATGGGTCACTCTGAGCCAAAGACTACTTTCCTTTAGGAATCATGACTCTGAGTGAAGAGGAAACAATTAGATACTTATCATTGTGTTACTACATACATGACAATTTGACTTAGGAGGTGATTGTCTTTTGATTAACCAAGGACAGGTGTTTGCCCAAGGAGAATTTTTGCTCAAAGAGGGAAATGTATGCATTTCTGATTTCTAGGAAGTTACAGTGTTCTCTTCAACATTCTAATAGATCTCTCTTCTTAGATCCTGCAGCTTTAAAGGAAAAATAAAGTCATTTTATCTTTCCCCTTCCTCCTCATTCTTCTTTCTATTCCCTCAATATCATGTTTGTGACATCTTTGAACCAGCATAGGATTTAATACCCAGATCCCCCTTTTTTCTCAAAGAATAGTATCAGAGCTGAGCCTCTGCTGTTGTTCTATATTTTCTTCAGGGGTTGGAATAAATAAGCATTGATGGAAGAGGGTTAAGTTTTATGTCCCTTTAAGTAAAAGGTGATGATAAGTCTAGAGATCCTCCCAGAACAAATGTACAGTCACTCGTCTATATGACTCCGAACTGCCTCGGATGACCACTGGAGAGCTCCAACTTCCTGGCCCAGACATACTTTGAAAAATCCAGATGCCGTAACAAAGGCATCAAATTGAGCTGTTTGGCAGCCCTACTGTACTCAGACCTTTCTCTGGCAGTTGGCCAATGCATTGTTTCTGGTTAATTGGCCAGTATAGCAGACACTGTGGATGCCCAGAAAGTGCTTTCTGGATGGGTGTTCGCAAGTGTCAGAAGAGTAAACCTAGAAAAGCACATTCTAGTATATGTGCTCCTTTTTCTTTTTCATTAAAGGTACAGTGTCATTGTATTCCAGCCTGATATTTCCATTTCCGATTTCCAAAAAAAAAAAGCCCCTGACAATCCATCCCACTAGGGGGTAGATGTCTTCAAAAGGTCAAAGACAGATGCTAAATATTGATAGCAGCACTCTTTGTGGTGGCAAAGAACTGGAAACAAAGTGGTCGCCAACTGATTTGGGTTATGGCTGAATATACAGTGACATATAAGTACAACAGAATATTATTGTGCAGCAAGAAATAATGGATATAAGGAATTCAAAGAAACACATAGATGATTTGAATGAACTGATCCAAAGTAAAATAAGTGGGACAAAAACAATCCCAATAAATACAATACCTATAATGACATAGATACACAGAATACTGAAAGGAGGCTAAACTCTGGTAATTGAAAAAGGGGTGTCATCCCAGAGAATAGATAATAAAACATCCCTTCCTCTTATGAGAAGAGTCTGAGGACTACCAGGATAGATGGCCGTATTTATTATTTAAAGTGTTCACTGTGTCAGGTGTTTTTGCTTAACTTTTCATTTGTTATAAGAGATAGTTCAGCTTTGAGGAAGATAAGGAATATTTCCAGAAACAATTACGAACTAAAAACTAAAGATATCAGTAAAAAATTGTTAATGAATCTCTGGGGGAATTTGAGTTCGAGGTAAAAGGACTGATGTGTCTATTTTTGTTCCTTGTTCATTCCTAGGCAAGTGTGAGATTGGCTGGGCTTACTACTGCACTGGTGGCGGAGCAGCCACGGCCATGCTGCTCTGCACTTGGCTTGCCTGCTTCTCTGGCAAGAAACAAAAGCAGTACCCATACTGATAGTGCCAAGGATGGTGCAACGTGACCCAGGTGGGAAGGAATGAGCTCAGACAGATGAAGAATCAAGCACCAAGCAAGCTTGGAAAGATGGATTTATGGCTCTTATCTAACACAATGCTTATAACATATGATGGAATGTTCTTGAGGACATCATTTGACACAGGGTGGGGTAGGGAGATGGGAGGGAAGAGGGGGATTTATAAGAGGGATGGGTGATATGTAAGGGGGGAACATAAATGATGGACCAAAGTCTAAAGACGTTGTAGGGAATAAGATGCTCCCCCCACCCCTGAGTATTACTGGTCTGCTCTATAAGAATATGGCTGTACATGCAGGAAATTCTCTTTAGTTGTAACATTTAAAACTAAGCAAGACAGTATATTAAATGACCAGTGAAAGCAGTATTGTGTTGGAAGGCAGAGTAATCTCCAAAAATTCCCTTTAGGCTTGTCACTCCCAAAAGCACACACACACACACACACACACACACACACACACACACACATGCAAACACATATGCACATACTTGCACACACACACATGCAAACACATATGCACACACACAACATGGCACAGGTTAAAATGGAGATTTAGTCAATGCATTATTTCAACTTTCTTTTTCATCAGTTAAAGTTCAGTGTTATCCCATTATAAATCATACATTAATCCTAATTAATGGACCAATAAGCCACTTTATCAGTATTTTGTGTATCCTGCATAAGCTCCCTCAACATGTAATCACTGTTTATTCAGATTTTTAAAATTAAGCTTCTGTAAGTTCAGCATTCCACTAAGAATGCCATATTTTACACTATATATGCAGCTCCTGCTGCTGGAACTAATGACAAAGGGACAACTCCCTGTCCAGTGGAAGGATGAATTCAGTTTCTGATAGATAAGTATAAGGAGAAAACATTTGCTTTTGTTTCATGATTGTCATACTGTGTTGTATCCTCATTGTTTCGATATTCATTTTTGTAAAAAAAAAAGTGCTATTTTATGTTTGTATTTTAAAAGCTCTGTGAATAAATTTCTCTTTGATCAATATTTAAATGGATTGTAGAGTGGTAATTGGATGAGCTGATTTGCTTCTTTTATCCCCCAAATATGGCCTTTCAAATGAATAATCCCTATGAAATCTGTCTTCCTTTGAGTGGCCTCTGGGTCTCACACTAACATTCACTCCTTTTATACTGACAACCCTGAGTCCTAGCTGCCTACCCAGTGCAATTATCTGCTACCCCTGTCTTAGCAAAATTTGCTCAGATCAAGATGAGAGAACAATGCCTCCCTTGTGTTGAATTCCTGCTGGGGCCCGGGGAACACCTTTAAGATGCAAAGAGGGACATCAGCTGTGTGCTCTAGTTCTTCATCAAAAGGAAGCTATGGAGAGTGAGTGGGGTATGTTGTCCCTGGGCAATGTGTGTGTGGGGTAGTGTGGGGTGGGTTGGTGTGGGAGTACATGCATGACCACCCAAGCCTCAAGCACTCCTGTCTTCCAATTTCCTGAATGCTGGTTTCTGTCCTTCTGTCCCAGATCTCCTGCTGCTTTTTCTGCTTTCATTTCAGATGCTCTGTCATTTCAACCTGGCTCTTATTTTCATTTCCATCCTTGCCTGCTCCCTTAGTATGGAATTTCTCATTTTACCCCAGGATTACACCTCACCATTTACCAAAGTTCAGTATTTTTATCTGACTTGGTTTTCCTTGGCCGGAAGTTAATCCCTCATTTCCAGATACTGTGGCAGAGGGAATTATCACTTGTCTTTCTGAGCAGAGCTTTGAACATTTGGAAACACTAAAACATATTTGTGGGATAAATAGTAAATTTATCAATTCAATAAATATTCATTGAATATTTGCTATGTGCTAAGTGATGGGGAGAGCACAAAGATGAATGTCTTTTACCCTGTAAGTTTCTTGGAGGTTTGTTGATAGTTGGTAGTGTCAAAAGCCACCAAAAGACATTTAAAAGAAAAAGATTGTGCATGGTAGAGGGAGACAGATCACTGAGAAGTATGTGAGCAAGCTTGATGCTCCATCAATACCAAGGCGGTAAATGAATAAAGGCAGCAACTGTAAGAATTTCTACAGCTAATGGAGGTTTGGGGCAAGTAGACCAGTTGCCACATGACTGTGTTTAAAATTCACAACATTTCCATGGAATCTTTGAGTGTGACAAATTGAATCCACATCATTTATTAAACTTGACCTTCTCATCTGTCTTCTGACGATTCTGTTAACCAAAACTCCAAACTTGTGAAATGTTGTGAATGAACTTAATCTACCTCTCACTTCTTGCTTCTTCACATCTTTGACCTTTCCACTTGGTTTAACTGGTGGCAAAAAAAAAAAGAAAAAGAAAGAAAAAAAATCCAGTTTGATCAAAGTATAAGCTACACATCCGAGAGCAGAGAGAAAGAGAACTGGAAAAATAGGTTTGCCCCAAATCATGGAGAGCTCTAAATGCTATGTTAAGGACTTTAGGCTTTATAGTTTAGGCAATAGAAAGCCACTGAAGTCTTTCAAGCTGGGACTCATTTTGGAGGGAGTGATATGATCAGAGCTATGTTTTAGGAAGATTCACCAGTGTGTAAAATGGATTGAAGGAGGGAAGGGAGAGACTAGTTATGAGACTATTACAAAGTTGAAATAATGAAGGCTTGAACATACTGAAGTCAGTGGGATTGGAAAGGAGAAGTCATATAATAGAGATATTGTGGAGGTAGAATTGACAGGACTTGGCGACTGAGTGATTGGTTATGATGGCCTTCAAGAGGTATGTATAGGACTCCTGGGTCCAAATTAAGCTACTAGGAGAGTTTCAGCCAAACTCTAGCCCCCTGAAGCATCAGTTACAGACTCAGGTTGACAGCTATATAATCACATTTTGGCCAGGTGACAGGCCTCCCAGTGCTCTGCATCTCCATGATGATACCAAGCTGAGAAGGATAACTCACACACTGAATTGACAGAGGCCAGATTGAGAGAAGTTGTGATCAAAAAGACTGAAGCACAGGTAAGCTGTTGGAATCAACCAAAGAAGATGAAATTTTAGTGATTAATCAACCTCATTTAGCATTCCTCTCTATCTGTACCCATGCCTTTAAATTTATATATATATTTGTATATGTATATATATATATACATATTGTTTTTATGCTCTAAACCTATTATTTGTAGCCTAAATGGATATTCAAAATTTAATTGAAATTTACATTGCAAAAGTCTTACACTTGGCTTGAGAAAATCAACTTTGCAAGAATAAGATGAGGGTGGTACAACTAGACAGCAGTTTCTTGAAAAGATCTGGGGTTTGGGCTAGACTGCAAGCTTGGTTTGAGTTTCTGTACCTCTGGGTAGAGAGGCAAGGAAAACTTGCATTGAAATCATTATTTCTTGCTCTCCCCACCACCAATCACATATGGTTTCATGAAGAAGGTTAGCTTAAGCATCTTCCTCCAACACTCTTGGCCAGACCTTAGCAAGAATATAAACAAAGAGGAATATTTTTAATGTTTTCCAGAGCTGGCTAACACTGGGACTGAATTCTCTTAACAGCCATTAAATTGGGTTTATCCTATCAAATTTGAAGCCCACCAGTTGGAAGAATGGAAACACCAAAAGTCTAATTCCAAAGATTTTTAAAACAAATTGCCTTTTTCATGTGGGCACTTCTAATTTTGTCCATGTCTATGCAAAAGTGTTTTCTGTATGTCATCTACACAACTCTAAATGGATATGGAAAAGCTGACTATCTGAGTGATTCACCCTTGTTTTAGACACCTTTAAAAATCCCAGACCTAAAGGACTCATGCTGCTGTCTGAGAACAATAAAAGAATCTGGCCAATAAAATTCTGGACTTTCTAAGGCTCGGTTGCTATGGAAAGAGTCAGGCAGCTTCTTGCTGCTTAATTCATATCATGCTGAATTGCATTTGATTGCACCTCATTGTCTGCTGAGCAGGGGCTTCTTCACTCTGTTCTACCCTGTGGTGAGGAGAAGATTGTACTTCGCTTCCCAGATTAGCCAACATTTTCCTATCTCATGTTTTTTTTTACTTTCTTGTTTTTTTTTTAAACTTGAACTCTCCTCTCAGAAAGGTAGTATGAATACTTATGCATTATTAACATAGATGGCTCTTTTCATAGAATTCACAAAGATCTAATTTCTTAGGCTGATTGAAGGTAAATACATGGTCATGGATATGTTATCCTTGTGGTTTCAGAGCAGTAGTGAATCTCCCAGGGATGAAATAAAAGCTGTATACTGACTGCTACATTGCCATCAATGAAGTTGCATTATAATTCCTTAGTCCCTTCAAATTCTGGCTAGGGGAATTAAATCATGGTACCTTAGAGTAGTGGTGTCAAACTCAAGTAGAAACTGGGACCACTAAACCATACATAAGGATCTCTATGAGCCCAAGTTGACTTAGAAAACCACGTGTTTACATTGTCTATGTTCTATTGTGTTTTTTATTTATTTTCTTAAATATTTCCCAATTAAATTTTAATCTAGTTCAATAGACACTTTGTAGTGCTGCCAGATGAATGTAGCCATTGGCCCCATGTTTGATGCCTTTTCCTTAGTTGACCACAGCATATATTTTAATCTAAGATCTTCTAGCATGTGGAGAAGAATATCTAAGTTATAATTGCTTAAAATTCACACAAGGCAACAGCTTGATAAATTTTGAGAGAGGAAGAAACAAAACCATGTCATAATAGATATTTATAGGCAGGTACAGAAGTATACTCAGTATATAAAAACCCAAACTGATTAGCCAGGAAGACATTTGCTTCCTTAGCATAGCACTAAGATGAGTGGGAAATAGTTTCCTTGTTTGTAAGAAGAGAAAATAAAGCATGGCAAATTTAAGTGGAATAATAGATAGAGGTCCCAGTTCCTGATTGAGGAAAGAAATTTTTTTAAAAGACAGGAACCTCAGTTTACCCTCAGATGATCAATTTTCAGAGATGCCAAGGTCTGTGGCCTTGAGGCCACATCTGGCCCTTGAGGTCCTCAAGTGTAGCCCTTTGACTGAATCCAAACTTCACAGAACAAATCCCCTTAATAAAAAGATTTGTTTTGTAAAACTTGAACTCAGTCAGAAGGCTTCACCTAAGGACCTAAAAGGCCACATGTGGCCTCAAGGCTGCAGGATCTCCACTCTGGTAACACATCTCGGGGGCCAATGACCACTTAGCAGAATGGCCAGATGCTTTGTTTCTTAATACAAACCTTTATTATCTCTCACTCCACTGTCCCCTAGAGAAACAATAAAATAAAATGGAGAATAAGGAAACTCATAACAAATACACCTAGTCCAGCAAGACAAATTCCTCCGTTGACCATGCCCAAAAATATATGGCCCATTCTTCATCTTAAGTCCATCATATCTCTGCCAGGAGATGGCTAGCATGCTTGATCTTCAGGCCTCTGAACTTGTGGTTTGTCATTGCAGTGTTCAGAGTTCTAAAATCTTTTAAAGTTATTTTTCTTTATAATATTGTCATTGTATAAATTGTTCACTCTGTATTAGTTTACAGAAGTCTTCACAACTTCTTCTGAAACTATCCCTTTCATCACTTTTTTGCGGCACAATAATATTGCATTGCATTCATATTCTATAATTCCTTTAGCCATTGCCCGGTAGGTGGTCATTCCCTTAGTTTACTGTTTTGAGCTACTAAAGAAAAGAGCCACTATAAATAACTTTATACATATGTGACTATAATACACACATACACACACACACACACATACAGAGTCCCCAGTTCCCTTATCTCCTGCTGCCTGTAGTAGATAGATCTTGTATCTTTTTCATCCCCACATTCCAAAACAATTGGTATGTTGCAGTGTCAAATGGCAAGGGCAGAATATTCAGGACAACTGTTGAGGGAACATAGGAGCTCATATGCCTTTCTCTTGCCGTTCTGTGAATTGGGCAACCTCAAAAAGTGGAAGAATTATATTTGGAATTCCTGTCATTTGAAACAGGTAGGTTATACTCAGCTGTCCGCTCAGACCTCAACACACATACACACACACGCACATACACACATATACATATGTGTATATATATAAATAGGTATATATGTATATGTCTATATACACATACAGACATATTCTATATACATATATAGACATTACATATACATATATGTGTGTATGTATATGTGTGTGTGTAACCTCAGAATCAAAGACTCTTTGAATAAGAAGGAAGAGAGACCATCTCATCCATCAATACCTGAACAAGAATCTTCTTTACAAAAATACCTAACAAAACATCATTCAGCCTCAGCTGGAAGACCTCCAGTGAGGGAAGAGCCATTACAACCCAGGGAAGTCCATATCACTTAGGGATAATTGTAGTTGTTAGGATCCTTCTCCTGACATCAAGCCTAAATTTGTTTCTTGCAACATCCACGCACTGTTTTTAGTTCTAGCCCCAGGAGTCAAGTAAAACAAGTTTCTTGCCTCTTCTACTTTGGTCTTTTAATTATTCGAAGACAACTGCAATGATGTTGCTTTGTATGAATTTTATAAAATGATTACTGCTCATTTCAAGTCTTCTCATCTCCAGGCTAAACATCCCGAGTTCCTTCAATTGATCCCCATATGACAAGAAGTCCCACACCATCACCATCCTGGCTGACCTTCTCTGGATGCTCTTCAACTTATAAATTTCATTTCTAAAATATGGTGCCTTGAACCAAATACAATAATACACATGTGGTCTTACTAAATCCCAGTAGAGTTGAGAATATACCTCCTTTGTCTTGGACACCATTATTCTCTTAATGAAGCTTAAGATTTCATTAGCTATCTTGAAAGCCATCACACACTATTGAGGCAGCCTCCAGAAACCTCCTTTTGATTATGGCTTGCAAGTAACCCTATGATTCTGACATTGTAGAATTGGCCAAATGGAAAAGGAGATATAAAAATCCACTGATGAAAACACATCCTTAAAGAGTACAATTGCTCAAATGGAAAAGGAAGTACAAAAGCTAACTGAGGAAAACATCTAATTAAAAGGTAGAATTAAGCAAGTGGAAGCTAATGATTCTATGAGACATCAAGAATCAATCAAACAAATTCAAAAGAATGAAAAAATAGAAGAAAATGTAAAACACTTCATCGGAAAAAAAAATGGCCTGGAAAATAGATCCGGAAGAGACAATGTCAGAATCATAGGACTACCTGCAAGCCACAATCAAAAAGAGGACCTGGAGAGCATCTTTCAAGAATTTGTCAAGTAAAACTTCCCTGGTCCTGGAACCAGAGGATAAAATAGGCATTGGAATAATTCACCGATCACTTCAGGAAAGGGATCCCAAAATAAAAACTCCAAGGAATATTATAGTCAAATTACAAAACTATCAGGTCAAGGAAAAAATACTGCAAGTGGCCAGAAAGAAACAATTCAAGTATCAGAGAGCCACGATCAGGATTACACAGGACTTAGCAGCTGTAACATTAAAGGATCGGAGGTCATGGGACATGATATTCTGGATGGCAAAGGAGCTAGGACTATAACCAAGAATCATCTGCCCAGTGAAATTAAGCATAATGCTTCAAGGGAAAAATGGTCATTCAATGAAATAGAACGATTTCAAGCCTTCACAAGGAGAAGACTAGAACTAAAAAAAATTGATTTCCAATATCAAGACCCCAAAGAAGCATAAACAGCTAAAAAGGAAACAGAAGGGATTCAATGGAGCACAACTGTTCACAACCTTATGTGGGAAGATGATACTTGAGATTCTTAAAAATTATACCACTAATAATACAGCTGAAAGATATATATGTATATATGTGCATGGGGGTGTGTGTAGACAAAGAGCATGGGTATAAGGTGAATTTGAGGGAATGACATTTTAGAAAATAAGGGACTAGAAAAAGGAGTACATTGGGTGCAGAAGGAAGGGACAGGTAGAATGGGGTAAATTATTTCACATAAAGAGGCATTAAAACCCTATTACAGTGGAGGGAAAGATGGGAGGGTGGGAGATGGGCATTGCTTGAAACTTAACTGTCATCAATATTGACACATGAGGGAATAATATACACAATCAGTTGAACATAGAAATCTATCTTACCTGACAGGGAAGCAGGAGAGGAGAAAATTAAGTAAAGCATGGGGGGAGGGGTAAGGGAGTACTTACAGAAAAGAGAACAGACCAGGGCGAGCAGTAGACAGAAGCAAAACACTGTTGAGGAAAGAGTGAAAGGAGAGAAAGGACAAACAGGAAGAAAAATAGGATGGAGGGAAAAACACAGTAATCATAACCAGATGTGAATGAGATTAATTATCCCATAAAATGGAAGCAGATAACAGAGTAGATAAAAAACCTACAATATATCATTTTACAAAAACACATCTGAAGCAGAGAGACATACACAGAGTAAAGGTAAGGGGCTAGAGCAGAATCTATTATGCTTCAGCAAAAATTAAAAAAAAAAGGTAGGTAGCAATCCTGATCTCAGACAAATCAAAAGCAAAAATAGACCTAATTAAAAGAGATAAAGAAGGTACCATAGACAATGAAGTAATATCAATACCAAACATATGCACCAAATGATATAGCATCCAAATTCTTAAAGGAAAAGTTAAGTGAATTACAGGTTTGTGACCAAACGAGAGATAGACAATGTTACTAAGTGTGAAATAGAGAATTTCGATTATATTGATTTTAAAAGCTTTGGCACAAACAAAACCAATGCAGCCAAGATTAGAAGGAAAGCAGAAAGCTGGGAAACAATCTTTACAGCAAATGTCTCTGATAATGGCCTCATTTCTCAGATATATAAAGAACTGAGTCAAATTTAAAAGAATACAAGCCAATCATCTATTGATAAATGGTCAAAGGATATGAATTGGAAGTTTTCAGATGAAGAAATCAAAGCTATCTACAGGCGTATGAAGAAATGTTCTAAATCACTTTTGATTGGAGAAATGCACATTAAAACAGCTCCAAGGTACCACCTCACACCTATCAGATTGGTTAATATGATAAAAGAGGAAAATTATAAATGTTGAAGAGGATATGGGGAAAAAAGAACTTAAAGAGAATCTTAGAGGTCATCCTAGCTCAACCCCCCTCTTTTATAGATGAATAATTCTTGTTTCATTTCAGTCATGTCTGATTCATTGTGACCCCATTTGGAGTTTTCTTGGCAAAAATACTATAGTTGTTTGCCATTTCCTTCTCCAGATCATTTTACAGATGAGGAAACTGAGGCAAAGTTAAGTGACTTGTCCAGGGTCACTCAGCTAGTAAGTGTCTGAGTCCAGATTTGCACTCAGGAAGACAAGCTCTCCTGATTCCAAGCCCAGTGCTCTATCCATTGTGCTACCTAGCTCCCCACAGTGAATAAACTGAGGCCTATATAGGTCATGACAGAGGCAGGATGTGGAAACTCTACTTCCATCCTAAGTGGCATTCAGAAAGGCATAGTGGCCAGAAAAAGGTGATAATTGCACTGTTCTCTGCACTAGTCATATTATATATATATATATATATATATATATATATATATGTGTGTGTGTGTGTGTGTGTGTGTGTGTGTGTGTGTTTGTGTGTGTGTGTGTGTATGTGTGTGTGTATTACTAACTTCAAGAAACTAGGGCATTCTCAAAAGGGGGCAACTAAGATGGGTAGAGGATTGGCAATATGAGCCTTATGAGAATCAGTTGAAGGCATTAGAAGTTTTGTTTGAAGAAAACTCAGGGACCTGCTAGCATTCTCTGAGGGCTGTCATATGGAGAGAATTTGGACTTATTATGCTTCATGACAAAGGACATAAAGAGAAAGAACAATGGACTAAAGCTTCAGAGATACCCAAAAGGAAGAAAGGAATGAAATAAGTATTTATTAACATCTGCTATTTGCCAGGCATGGTGCTAAATACTTTGCAAATTTATTCTCACAGCAACCCTAAGAGGTAGGTGCTATTTTTCTCCCTATTTTGCAGTTGAAGAAACTGAGGCAGATAATGATTAAGTGATTTACTCAAGGTCACATAGCTAATAAATGTCTCAGTCCAGATTTGAAATCAAGGTCTTCACAATTCTAGGCCCAGAATTCTATCCACTGCATCACTTAGCTGCCTTATAAGTGGAATGAATTGCTTCAAGAAGCATTAGGTTCCTCCTCCATGATAGTTTTCAAGCAAAGAATGGATGAACACACATGGAGTTGTTTTGGAGAAGAATGTTGGGATAGGTTGAATTAGGTGACTTCTGGGATCCTTTATATTCCTTAATTCTGTGGCTCTGTGACTTCCTCATTGACCAATTCCTTTTTATCAATCACAATCAGATCAAGAGTATCAGAGCCCCTCATCATTTTATCCACAGAATCAGTTTATCCCTAGGGCTAATCAAGAATGGCAAGGAGGGTCCTTCAGCAAATATAAGAGAACCAAATCCCTCTATTTCTAGAATATCATGCCTCTGTGCTTGGTTTGTGAACTGCTTCTAAGACCCTCCCTTACTGTATTCTTCTATCTAAGTGGTCTTCAGTACAATGATATTGCTTTATTGTTTATCTTTTTCTCCCCATTGTCTCTCACAAATGTTTTCCAACATGCTCCCCAATCTGGCCACCAGCTTTTCTCACATGAGTATATCTTCTTGCCACTGCTTATGAATAAAGAATATCTTTCAATAGCTATCATCCAGTCATGAGTTTCTTTCTCCTCTGTTTTGGTGACTTGCATGAGGTTAAATCTTGTTGCAGTGACATGTCTAGTACACCTTATCTATAAACCTTTGTGTATTTTTATAATCATCTAATGTTCATTTTGCAAATGAGGAATATGAAACCAAGAGAAGTTAAACATAAGTAGAAATGGATGCTTGAGCAGAGTTTTGAAGAAAATAAGCAGTGCTAAGATATGGGGGCTGGATATTGGAATGCCTTTTAGGTATGGGCACAGAGATGGGAAATACTAGAGTGTCGTGTATGAAGATCAAGAATGTCAGTTTGGCTGCACCATAATGTGTAGTAAGGAATAATATATAATGAATTAGGGACTCACATCTGTCTCCTGGAATTTTTAACTTCAAACCTCAGTCAAATACCAGCTCCTCATAGGAGACCTTTTCTGACCTTCCCACCCAATTAATTTACATTTATTTTTTCTGTTTATTTATCTGTGTATATATAATTTCCCCTCTTTTACAAGTAGGGATTTTTTTCATTTTGGCTTTTGTATTTCTAAAACTTAGAATAATGCCTGGTAAACTTGATAAATGCTTTAAAAAGAAAAGAAAAGAAAGGTAGGCAGAGTGCTGGTCTTGAAGGACTTTGAAAGACAAACAGAAGAATATATGGTTGATCAAAGAGCCATTGGAATTTATTCAGTTGGAGAGTGACTTGGGCAAATTTACATTTTAGGAAAATCATTTTGGCATTCATGTGGAGGGTAGATTGGAGAGACAAGGCACTTATGGCAGAGAAACCAAAGAGAAGATTACTGTATTAGTCCAGGAGAAAAATAATAAGGTCTAGAAGTAGGGCAATAGTGGTGTGAGTAGAGGGAAGTGGTCAGATGTAAGAGAAGTAGGTGTAGAATTAATAAAATTTGGCAATCAATTGGATATGTAGGGTGAGGGAGACTGAAGAGTTTGTGAATCTGGGTAACTATCTGGATAATGGCACTCTCATTAGAAATACGGATGTTCAGAAGTTGGATAGGTTTAGGAGGGAAAGATAAAGAATTCAGTTTTGTACATGATTGGTTTGAGATGTTTATAACGCATCTCATTTAAGATGTTCAGTAAGGAGTTGTAAATTCATGATTAGAGTTCAGGACATAGGCAAAGGCTGAATATATAGATGAGGGAGCCATTTGTATAGGGATGCTAATCAAGTGCATAGGGGCTGATGAAGTCACCAAATGGGAGAGTGGGGAGCTCACCTCAGATGGTTTGCATTTCTTCAGTGTGTTAAGACTAGAGTTTCCCTGATGCAGATTCTTTCTTCCCACCCACGACAGAAGGAGGCTTTACCTAAAAGAAACAAAAGTTAGCCCCAGGATCTAGTGTAGGCAGCTTCCCTGATGTAGCTTCCTGTTCATCTAAGGGCATAAAAAGCCCCATGGACTTCATGGATTTCTGAAGACAATCTGAGTCACTCACTATGTCCTTTACCATATCCTGTTGACTAAATATTGAAGGCATGGCTCTAATGACAGCATTCTCTTAGTTTAGGTTCAATTTTGGGACGAAATGAGGCACTTACAAATCACTAGTCAGTTAACAAAAAAGTTTACTTTGCCAGGATATGCAACAAGGCCTCCTGAGGTCTCTGCTCACCATAATGTATCAGGATGAAGGAGCATTCAGGTAGTCCAGGGTGAATGTTTCAGTCAGGAGCCTGCTGGGTTGAAATCTAGCTTTACTACTAACTCGTTGTTTGACCTTAAATGATTCACTTCTCTTTTGTAAGTCTGAGTTTGTTCATCTATACAATGAGAAGGTTAGAGTAAGATGATTATTGATAAATTTCCTTATGCTTTAATGATCTATGATCATAGTTAATGAATTTTTAATTAATTTAACAGGAAGAATTGTCAGTGTATTTCTATCTCTTCCTGCAGAACCCTTGCAAAATGGCAAGAGCAGTTAAAGGTGAGGCAAGAGAAGGAACTAAGCAGGGTGAATTTCTCCAGAAAATCAGGCTGGGAACGGGTGCTGTGAATTAACTCCATATGGAGAGATACAAAGGTCTATTATTCTGTGAAATCTGGTTTGTTTATCAAGTAAACAGTGATCAGGAGGGTGGTATTCATCTTCTAAGGATTTAGTTTCCTTTTATGGTGTCCTTCTGTGGTTGTCTTGTAAGCTGGATGATTATTGTTTAAGATTTATAGAGTGTCAACAGTGTGTTTTGCAGTGAAAGGAACACAAAATTAAACCTAGCCCCAGAGCAGTAGATTTCTGATCAATATGCCACAGAGGAAAAAAAATACCCTCATCGGTATAGGATGAGAATATACAATGATAGGTGTATCAAATCATCCTATTAGTAGATTCTGTATTGTATTCTAGTTATTTGTGTATGGACTCTAGGCTCTTGTACTAGCCTGCAAGCTCAATGAAAGCAAGGTGTCTATCTAATTCATCTTTGTATCTCCCCTAGCACTTGGCATAATGCTATCCTCATAATAATACTTATAATTGTTGCTCAATTGAATCAATTATGCATATCTTAAGAAAGTTCAATTGAATTCCTTTTAAAAAATATTTATTAAATACCCTTTGTTTCATATGTTTAATTGTCATCACCATGCAGATGTCTTCCAGACCAATATATCCAGCCCTAGACTCTCTGCTGAACTCTAGTCCCACAGTGTTAATGGAATACTGGACATTTGTAGGCACCTCAAACTCAATACGTCCAAAAGAGAACTCATTATCTTTTTCCCTAGACCTACCCCTTTTCTGATTTTTTCTGTTTCTATAAAGGACACCACCATGCTTTCAGCTATTCTGGCTTGTAACTACCTTGGAGTTGTCCTAAACTCCTCACTGTTTCTCACTCCATATATCCAATCAGTTGCCAAGTTTTGTTGATTCTACCTGATTTGATTGGTATAGCCCTAGTCTCCTGGATATTAAGATTCAATTGACAGGGAGACCACTTAATTGCTGTGATACAGTTAGGTTAGGTTTTTTGGTCCCTGCAACTCATTCCTCAGGGCAACTCAGAAAATATCCTGATTTTAGTGGTCCAAAGCACCTTCATGGATGATGGGGCAGTCTCCTATTTGTTCCACATCAGCTCTTTGTCTAAAACTGTACACGAGTGATTTGGAACCTATGATGAGAGTGGGAATAGCATTGTCTAAAGCACCTCATCTTCCATCCACCTGTGTGCTGCCCATGGACTAAGGGCGTTGAAGGTCTTACACTGATATTGTTCCCTGTTGACATCTCTTCGCCTTCTACCCTTGTGAGAAAAAGTTTGGATAACCACTGACCCTGTGCAGGGCTGTTGCTCTTCATCCCAACCACTTCCTCCCTTTTTGCCCTTTACCATATCACATCTCTCATATCTGTCCCCTTCTCTCAGATTACAGAGCCATCACCCTAACTACTGCAATAGCCCCTTGGTGTCCTGCCTCTGGTCTCTCACTTCTCCAGCCCATTCTCCTCACAGCTGCCGACATGATTTTTCTAAGGTACAGATTTAACCCTTTTGCTCCCTTAATTAATACATTCCAGTGTCTCCTAATTGCACATAGAAGCAAATACAAACTTCTCTGTTTGACCTTTAAAGACTTTCATAAACTGGCCCAACTTACCTTTCATACTCTTGCTATTCCCTTTCACATTCTTTGTGGACCAGTCAAATTAGCTCTTCTTTGCACATAACCCTCTGTCTTCCATCTCTCTGGACTTGCACAACCTTTCACTTATTTCTTAAATGCAGTTCTTTCTCATTTTTGCCTCTTAAAATCCTTAGCTTCCTTCAGAAGTCAGCTCAAACACTACCTTTTACATGTCTTTTCTGATCCTCCCAATGTTGGTGTCTTTTTCCTTGTATTTTGTATATACTTATAGGTTATATTATTTTTTGTATATATATTGTATATACTTATAGGTTTGTAAATACTTTTGTTTGTTTGTATATATTTATAGGTTTGTTTATACATACTTATAGGTTTGTTTATACTTATAGGTTATATTGTTTTCCCAAATTAAATGTAGAGTAAGCTTCTTGAGGGCCAGTACTGTTTCATTTCTATCTTTGTATCCCTAGTGCCAGCATCTAGAAATATATCTGACAAATGGCAAGCAGTTAATAAATGCTTGTTGATTGATTGATATTTCACCAGAAAGATGAGGAAAAAAAAATAGTCCTTGTGCTCAGACAGCTTGCATTCTGCTGGAACATACGATGAATATACAGATAATTTGTTCAAAATTAGTAAGTAGGAAGACATTGTGAAGGATTTTGGTTTGGGGGGCACTGAGAGTTTAAGCGACTTGTGTCTGAAGTTACATAGCCAGTATGAATCAAGAGGCAGAACTTGAATGCAAGTCTTCTGAAACTGAGGTTCCTTCTTCATCCACTACGCAATGCTTTCTCTGAAGCACATGGAGAGTAAACATGTAAAAATGAGAGGCATGAAAGGATCTGAATCCAGATTCTGACTCTGTTACTTAGTACATGTGTGACGTGGAGCAAGTTCTTTTGCCTCTCTGAGCTCCAGTTTCCTCATTTGGAAAATGGGGGGAGGGAGACAGGTGAGATGGCTTTCCAGTTCTGAGCTATGATCCTGTTAATCTTAAAACGCCTAACTCAATGACTAATTGTTCTTCAAAATGTAAGGGATGAAAGAGTCAACTTAAGTGTAAAATTAAGATTTTACTCAGACAGTGTCAGGTTACTGATAAAGCTAAAATGGCAACAGTAGAATTCTGTGCATCAGACATGGTGGATTTGTTCTTTCTTTGCAAGCAGATGTCAGCTGTTGTAGATGCATTTGTCCCTTCTGGAGTCTGAAGGAAAAATTTTTCCACATTTTTCATCTTTGGGAGTTTCCTCTCCTGGCCCCAGTTTGCTCACCGTTAGGCTCCTTAGTTTGACCTTTCCTTGTGTTAGGGTGTTTTTAATGTCAATTTTTCTGTCATGATGAAATTATTTTGTCTTTACAATTTGTGTGTGTGTGTGTGTGTATGTCTTTTCCTGGAAACTATGAAGGACAGGTGCATTTTGAAAAGGGAAAATTAGCATTTTCTAACACTTATTCTGGGTAAAAATATCCTTCAGTCTAACATTTATTGCATCCAATTTGGAGCTCCACTGGTTATGTGCTAGTCTTTATTTGTTTATGTGTGTGAAATCTTCTAAGAGGAGCATAGATACTCAAAGCAAAAGGTCTGAATCTGCATAGGCTATTTCCTGAGGACACAAGCTCAGGCCTCCTCTGGAGCTGAGCTCTGCAGGAGAGCATGCCTAAGCATCCTGAAGCACAGTTTCAAGCTGGGATGTCATTAAGGGGTGAAGACCTTTTCCCTCAGGTGATCATAGCCTTTGGCTTGATGAGGAAGGATGTCACAGCAACAGTACGTAGTTAGAGCTCTCAAGTCCTCACTTGTGTGCCAGTAGAGGCATTAGCAATATGTGAGATCAGGACCTTGGAGGAGTAGCTGGGCAGAGCGTACTCAGTGAAGGGGATAGAATGGGGTCAAGAGAACCAGGAGGAGAGGAAAGGGCAGCTCAGCTAAGCCCCCAGAAGCACTGGCATAGAAGGAAGGAGTGAAGGTTATGAAAGCACCAAAGGCCTCAGAAATATGCCAACTAAACATTATGCACATGCCAAGGTCATGGGAGCAGCTGTCTAGAACTAACACTGCATTATTGCCTATGTACAGAAACTCTAGAGGAATTCATCCAGGCCCTGGGGAATAAAGCCGTCCCATAGCCATACTTCTGTTTCTCTGATTTTGGACTTCTAAACACCTGTTTCCCTGCATTACAGGGCTTTTTTCCTGAAGTGATGAGGCTTTCTAAAGATAATATTGATGAAACTTTGTCTGATAGGGGTTCATTTCTGAGGCAGAAGCTTTCAATCATTTGATTTTGTTTGGCCTCCAATAAGTTGGTTAAGGATGCTTATCTGGTAAAAGAGGATAGGGACCTGGAATTCCTGGGGAAGGAAAGGAAAAAAGAACTCTGATCCAGTTCAGTACTGATTTATTAAAGTGATTTTGATTTTCATGGCCTGCTTACTTAATTGTCTTTTGTTTGGAACAAGGAAATTTCCCCATCCTGGCAAAACAGAAAAGTTTAAGAGGGTGTGTCTATTAGAAGGTTGTTACGGACCGGTACTACGGGCAGAGCTAGATCTGGATTTGTGAGATACAAAAGTCCAAGTACTAGCTCTCTCTTCACTACCTTTGTAGCATTGGACAACTCCACAGAGCTCAGTTTTCTCTTCTGTACAGTGAAATGACTGGACTCAATTACCTTTAAAGTATCTTCTCTTTCTGAATCCTTTGGTCCAGCCATAATAGCTTTCTTTAGAATGTTCCATTCACATAGGAGGTTTATTTTTATAATAATATAGTAAATCTTCTGTTATTGGAAGACAGTGTGATACTGAGGAAAAAACATTAGATTTGGAGACAGATTTCAATTGCAATCCTTACTCTACTGCACGTTTTCAGTTAAGTCATTTAAACTTTTTAGGTGTCAATTTCCCTGTATATAAAGTGATAATGTTGGACTAGATCTCTAATGTCCTTCCAGCTTTAAATCTCCTTCCAGCTTTAAATCTATAATCTCTAACATTGAACTTATCATACCTTTGCCCCTGGTAAACACTGGGTGCCAGTGAAGGGGTGGAAGCCATATTTTTAGGAGGGTGAGAGGTCACAGGCCATTGAAATCACACCCCACAGACATTTTTCCTATACTGTCTTTCTAAAGCTGGATCAGGCTTTGGCATTTTCCAAATTTCTCACAATTTTCAGTTCTTTGTATGGCACTCTCTCCATTTCCTTCCCCACCCCTCACTTTTCAGGCTGATTCATTGGCCTTCCTACCTTCTCCTTCCTTCTCTCCCTCCCCTCTATACTTACTAGTTGGGCAATTTGTTTGTTTTGTTTGTTGTTCATCCTTAGTTCTCAAAGAGTGCCAATGACCTTAGCAGGGTGGTGTCTTGACTTGCAAGTGAATTGGATTTAAGTGAAGCAGGGCTTGAAAGTGAAGGGAGTGGATCTCCCCCTCCCCACCCCCACCCCCCAGGGAGTAGAAGGAAATCCAAAGATGAAGGGAAAGTATGCTTACTCCTCTGTCTAGAGGAAGGAAACCTCTGACCCCAGAAAGAACCATCATCATATCATCAAGGCCTGTGCCTGCCTACATTCAGAAGAATGTGCGTTTATGACCCATAATCTCTATTAAAATATAAATCTGAATCTTTATTACTAGCTCTGTTTTCTCAAATTAGAGACACAGGACCCACATTCTCTCTATGTGGCTGCTAAGAATCATTGTGGTAAGGCTTAACAACTTAGTTTTTTTTGGACAAATATCTTAAGGAATAAAACAGTTAAAAAACACATCAAAAATTTAAAAGTGAAGCCAACATTTAGTAAAGACACCTTATGTGTGCTAGATAGCAAACTTCCTCAGAAAAAGAGAATTAATGCATTTAATTGCTATTTATTTAAAAAAAATCCATTTGGATTCCAAGCAGCTGTATCATCCCTAGAGTTTAACCTGTTTCAAAAATTTATTCCCTCCTGAGTAGCCTTATGTTACTCAGTTGGAAACAGCAGCTTCTATGATGATCTTAAGGGCTGTCCATTCTCATGGCCTCATCTAAAAGCCAAAACAAGGTATTTTCTTCAAACTGGGTTTGGCCAGTGGGGACCTGTCACTACATGACTGAATCTTATGGGTATAAGTTCTTTCTCTTAGGCTTTTCTATAAAAGAAGTACAATTTTTGCCTAGATGCATTATTCCTACCTGGTTCACAGATAGTTCTAAATCTTCAGATACTTTAACTTAGTTTAAAAAAATAAACATATAGAAGAGAATTCTATAAGGGGTACCTGGTAGGGGACCAGGGAGAAGTGACACACAACTTCCAAGCTTTATAAACATGTACATAGTTTTGGATCTCTATCATTTCCTTATCCTACCACCAGGGTTGGGAACTGCAGAACAAGAGTTGGGGTATCTTGGTTGTGGGACTGAGGCTTCCCCAGAGGAAATCAGAAAAAAATGGACTAGATCTCAGGCATGTGATGCTGCTGAACACACACCCACACACATCTCTCCTAATAAAATTTTATGTTGACACCTTAATTCTTTAAGGACGATAATAACTATCATGTAATTAATGGCACTTGAAGCTTCTCTCGATCCTTTATCTCCATTATTTCATTTGATTTTCACATACAATCCAGCAAGAAAAGCACCATAGGATTTATTATCACTGTTTTATAGAAGAGCAAACAGGCTGAGCAAGGTGCCCAGACTCTCAGCTAGGGAACTTCTGAAGACATATTCAAAACCAGGTCTTCCTGTTTCTGTGACCAGCACAAAATATAGATTTATACCATCAATCCCATCCCTCCAATAAGTTTATACCCTGAACTTCCCTTTGCATGCTGTTTTCTATTCACTATAAACCAGTCCCTAAGCCTACTTTTGCCAGTCAATGGAATCTGGAGTGGAATTTGGAAATTGATTTTAATTCCACTGGAATTGGAATGAAATTCTCTCTATTCTATTTTAATGGTAGATTAAGCACACAAGAGGTACATTTACTTTTTCCTTCCAACCTTTCCTTCTCTATTCACTCACACCACCTTTCTTTTAGCTCTCACTTTCTCCCAATTCTGTTCTATGGGCCTATGAGAGACACTACCCCCTCTCTTGCTAGTCCCCCAAGGCATTGCTTAACCCTCTTGATGGTACTCAAGGCTAAATAGGTCTCTGACCCTGGTTTAACTGAGTAGACATCCTATCAAGAAATTGTTGTAGTTTAGCCCCTGGAGAGAGAAGAACCCAATAATTAGCTCATCTACCCAAATTCAGCTGTCTGTAATCTCCATGTAAAAATGCACGTACTTTTGTCTGGCTGAGCATTTTAAAAAATAATCTCCCTTTGGCCCTGAAGGCTGCTGGTCTGGTAAAATAGAAAATGATGATAACCACTTGTGTTGATTGAAGCCTATCTATCTTGATAAGCATTTTGTTTTGCTTGAAAAAAAATATACCTCTGGAAATTCAATGCCAGTCAAACTTAAGTCTTATTCTGACTGGTAAAAGTTTAACCTTAATATTAAAAGGTGGATTATGTCTATTTAGAACCTTTTCATTCAGTGTGAATCGGTAAGTGTTATTGCCTGATCTTTTCCCACCTGCAACTGTTAGATTTTAGTGTATTAGAAGTGAGTCTCTAAATTTCTCTACTCACAGGCACAGTGTGAGTGCGACTCCACTGTCTAACACTCTCACTGCTAACCTAGTAATTCCTGGATCAGGCAGAATGTCAGAGTGAAGGAAGCAACCCAGATCAGAAGCTCTGAGCCTACCTGGATTGGGAATTGTACCCAGCATTTGATAAAATATTTAACTCATATCCCTTTTGCGTCTTTCTTGAGCCTGTCTGGGTGAATGTATATAGGATTGCTGAGCATCTTCCCAGGAGCAAGAGGACAGAGTATACAATTAAACATGCCCATTTCAAAGAGCTTTGGGGACCTGGGTTACTCAGCGTTGAAAATGTTAGAGTCCAGTGAACTGAGGAAGGAGATAGCAGCAGAGTATGTCATAAAAACCCTGTTAACCCCACATCCCCAAATTTGCTCCTAGCCTCAGCTTAGGCAGAGGAAAAGCTGGTTGAGAAACATTCTTAAAAATCAAAATAAAAGATACCAGTTTTACTTTCTGGTTAAAACCAAGAACTACCTAGTTTTGGCACCAGGGCCAAAGGCATGCCACCCTTACACACTCATTTCCATGGTCCTCCATCCCTCCCCACTCTAAAGCTTCAACACTAACACCTGAAAAAGATATGCCTAAGAACCTATAAATCATAGATCTTTTTGAGCTTTCTACTCTGCTACCGTCTATCTGTGACCTCAGCATAGTACCTGTCATATAGTAGGCACTTAATAACTGTTTATTGATTGGTTGACTGTGATCATCCCAAAATATATGCTAAGATATTGCAGCAGCACGGAAGGTTACATCAACAGAAGAAAGCATTCTATTAGAGAAAAAGAAACAGGACTCCAAGTGCTGCTGAATCCCCAAGCCCAATTCCTATAAAAAAGTATATCCTATATAGTGAAAGTTTGGAAGATGATCTGTGGAGATTTGCAGTATTGCTGTTCTGTATGGGAAACTATAAATACTTTTTCAGAACACTAAATTCACTCAGATGTAATTAAAATAGGCTCCACTGTTCAGGATGAGTAATGATCGTCATATTTGCATTCATCTAATCGTCTGTGTTCATCTCATTATTTCTGACTACAGAGAACATGAAAAATGCTAGGAAAGCCACATTCTTTAGATGTTACATATTAAGTAGAATGTTTAAGGGAGGCATATTCCATCCCAGAAAATTTAGGAGTCTTTATTTCAGAGGTTTCTTTAGCAAAAAAAAAAAAATGATTCATAAGACAGCTTACTTTGCTTGCCATAAATTTCCTTCCAATAGGGTTGTGCCAAGTGTATTGTGAATATAGTGATTTTTCTTATGCTATAGAAAACATTACATAAATGGGCAAATGTGTCAACTTCCCCTGAAACAGGGTTTAGGTGATTAGGACTGTCTTTGCCCAATTAGCTTATGAACCTTGAGATATGAGAGGACAATACCCTGTTTTAGAGATGGTCTGTACTCTAAAGGTCTCTCATTTGAAAGGTAGTGCTATGGGCAGGCAGGTGGCACAGTAGATAGAGTGCCAGTCCTGGAATCAAGAAGATTTGAGTTCAAATCCAGCCTCAGACACTTACTAGCTTTGTGACCCTGGGCAAGTCACTCGACCCTGTTTGCCTCAGTTTCCTCATCTGTAGAATAAACTGGAGAAGGCAATAGCAAACGACTCCAGTATCTTTGCCAAGAAAACCTCTAATAGGGGGTCACAAAGAGTTGAACATGACTGAAAAGCTGACTAAATAATAACCACAAAAATGATGAGTCCACATCAAAAGAAACCCAGGACCTTCTGTCATTCAGTTACGGAGCATGCTGAGGTATTTAATTCAACAGGCTTTTATTAAACAACTACTGTGTAGTCAGTACTGCACTAAGAAGTGGAAGAGATACAAGAGGAGGATATGAATCAATCCATCAACAAGCATTTTTATTGTCATGCGGAACTTCTGGGTGAGGAAACTCCTTCTACAAATGCAGGTCAACACCTTCTCTGCAACTTATAGTTTTAGAAGGCTGTCTAGAACATTGAGAAGTGACACGAATTTCCCAGGATCAATCAGTCAGTATGTATCAGTAGCAAACCCTGAACCCAGTTCTTTTTGGCTTTAAAGCTGACTCTCTAACCACTAACTATCAATCTCTCACACAGTTATATACTTTAAATCAGGATAGATATGCAGCTGCCCCTAACTCCTTGTTCACGTTTGAATGTGAGAGATTAGCATTTAGTAAAACAAATTCCTATCTATCTATCTATCTATCTGATCTGTGCAAGCTTCAAGGTTGGAGTACTGATTGGCCAATCTCCCTACTCTGTTGCAGTAGTGTGTGTCCATATATCTATATTTATCTATATATTACGGATACGCACACGTACATATATATATATATATATATGCATATATTTTGTAGATACATACATACATCTATTACCACCCCCACCCCCCCACAGACACACACATACTACTGTAATGGGACAGGGGGACTAGCCAATCAGTACTCCAAAATTAAACCCTACCAAGAGATTGCATGGAAAGTAGGGGGAGAGTTTGATTCTAGCTATTTGTGACTGAGGAGCTGGTACTGTACACCAGACTAGGAGGTCTTCTAATTATTTGAAGAGTACTCTAGTTTCATATAGCGAATGTTATTGTAAATCCTATTCTTGCTATATCTTAGTGAATCCCTTTTCTAAAAGCTAATGGAGTTACATTTATTTTGATTGATAATGGGAAACATACCAATGTGGGCTCTGGCACTACAGCTTGAGAAGCCATAATCCCTCAGACTACCCTCGCCCAGAAGCCTGAAGGGAATAATTGTCAGGCATCCTTTAGGGACCTGGTCTGCCAGTGCAAGTTCGATTTGGGAGAGTGAGCACAGACAGAGTACTACACTGTAAAAACAGTTGCCTGTGAATTCTGTCCAAAGCCATATGTTCTTCTGAATCCTCATGAGCCCTTGATTACATTCTGATTCTTCAGCCAGCCCTTCTCTTTGAGCCCAAGAGATTTGTAGCTTTCATTGTGAAAAGATGAGTAACTATCCACATAGCCATTTCCATACTCCACTGAGATTGAACCTGAGCTAAGCTATGGGGCAAGCCTCATGCTCCACCCTCCCTTGTGTCTGCTGCAGTTGTCACATCTGTTCAGCACATGAGGACTGATTACACACTATTGCTGTTCTACAGTTTCAATTTAGTTTCATGTAATTCTCTACAGCACTGCCACTTGGAACTCTGCCAATGACATATTGCTTAATTCCCCACCATCATGTTTATTCCCAACCCCCCTGGAATAAAAATGGATTTGAAAATGTAGCTACGAATTACATTTCCAAATGAGACATTGGTCGAGGGAGGAGCAGTTAAAGGAGGTAATAGTGGTCAGTATCATTTGTTCCAAATTGCTGAAAATGATTTACAAGCATTATTTCAACTCTTCATTATTTCAGAAATCTCTGGCCCACCTCCCACTATTCCTTTTGTCCCTAGTGGGAGGGAGTTTTATTTTGCTAATATTTAAGGTGAGGAGACTGAAGAAAATCTAATGGAGCACACTGTAGAGTCAAATTGGTGAGAGAATTAAATTAAAAACTGAGGATTCCATACAGACTGGCTATAGCACATGTGTGATATTTATATGGTGCTGAAACTTAGAATAAAAAGTGAAAAATTCAGTAGAACTAATATCATGCAAGGAGCAATGGGGTGCAGTGGACGGAACCTTGGCTGTGGCACCTGAATCTCAGCCTCACTTCTTAGTAATAATAATGATAATAGCTCATATTTACATAGTGCTTTAAGGAATGCTTGATTGACTTCCTTCCCCACCAAACCCCCTAGAAATGGCAGGAAGAACTACCAGGTCATTTTAATAACGCCACCCAGTTGGCAATGGTGCAAAAAAGAAGAGCTTGTAAAATAATCAGGAAGAAATTAGGTGCTTTGTCAAACTTCTAGACCCAGAGGAGGTCTTCACTTAGGCAATTCATGATTCTGGAGCCTGAGGGAAAAAAGAGGACTTTAGACAATGGAAACACTATGTTCCAACCTGGTGTTGGTGATGGAGATCTATCCATCTGTCAAGAAGCATTTATAAAGCACCTACTATATGCTATGGATACATGGGGTATTCAAAGACAAAAACAAAATTGCCTATCCTTTATCTACCAGGAGAAACAACACACATATACATACATGGAAATACACAATATATACAAAATAAATACAAGGCATTTTTTTTTTAGAGGAGGAGAAGGGAAGACATTAGCAACTGGAGAAGTGAAGAAAGGTCTTATGGAGAAGGTATACTTGAGCTAAATTGAAGGAATTAAATATTCCCGAGGGTATTTCTGAATTCCTGGGTGAACATTTTGTGGGATCCGAGTGGGTAGGAAGGGAGAAGTTTCATAGTGGATTTACTCATGGAGCACGTTGTTTTAAGGAGAAGATACGATTCCACTACAATAAGGAAGCTGGAGTTCTCCTCTATATTTTTTTCCTCTGGATAAAGGACTCACAAAAACAACTTTGGGAGCTGCAGGGAACTGTAGGCAGAAGGATACAGAGTCACTAACTACATTGCCTGAAAATAGGTGATGAAATGCAACAGGGAGCAAAGAGAAGCAGGGATGTATTGGGAATTTTGAAGAAACACAAGAGGACCAAGGATGGATTGATTCTTGGTAGGATCCACATGTTGATGAACTGTGAGAGGCAACCCCTGGAGGAAGCCTTGCCTGATCCATGACTGTAAGTGACTAAGACTATACAGGTCTCTGGAAAGGAATTGCTCATTGATGAAGGAATGAGGAAGAAAGGAAAGGAGAGGAAAGGAGAGGAGAAGAGAGGAGAGGAGAGGAGAGGAAAAGAGAGGAGAAGAGAGGAGAGGAGAGGAGAGGAGAGGAGAGGAGAGGAGAGGAGAGGAGAGGAGAGGAGAGGAGAGGAGAGGAGAGGAGAGTATCATTGCATGGATTAGAGTTCTTAAGTCTTTGAAATCATTATTTTTTATAATCTTAGGGCTGACATTGTTCTCCTAGTTCTACTTCAGTCTACATCAGTTCAAAGTGAGGTTCAAGTAACGTATGCTTCCCCCACTCCTTCCTTGTTTATATAGACTTCTTGTTATGTAAGGTATTGTCGCCTCTCCATTTCTCTCCTTTTCTTTCCCATTGTATCCTTCCTCCCTACCCCTTTCCCCCCTCCATTTAAAATCATGAAAACATAACAAAAATAATTCCCAGGACTGCCATTTCATTTGGTTTCCTCTATGAGACTTACTAATATCATGACTCTCAGGGGAAATTTATAGTATTCCCCCATACCCAAATGCAAACACTTTTTCCTTCCTCATAAATTATTTTTTCAATTGATTGCTTATATTTAACTTTTTATGTTTGTCTTTATTACTGTGTTTGTATTTCAAAGTTTCTACTCAGTTTTGATCTGAAGAGATCAAAGAATTAACATTAGGAATGTCAAGAAGTTCTCTATTTCATTAAAGGTCCACACCACCCATCCCCCCATCATTATACCCAGTCCAGTATTGGTGGGTAAGTTATTCTTGGTTTGTAAGCCTCTATAATTTGCCTTTTAAGATATCAAATTTGATACTTTTCACTCCTTTATATTGGTGGCAGCTAATGTACAATTCTAATTTTTTCTTACTTCATACTTGAACGCTTTTACTCTGGCTGCTTGTAATATTTTTTCTTTGGCTGGGAAGTTCTGCATTTTGCCTATAAAATTCCTAGGAGTTTCATTTAGGGACTTTCTTTCAGGGAGTCATTGGTGGATTCTTTCTATTTTCACTTTCCTATATAGTTCTACAAGTTTTGGGCAAGTTTCTTTCATGATTTATTAAAATATGATATCCAGGTTCTTTTTTGATCATGACTTTTAGGTAGCCTAAAAATTCTTAAATTAGCTCTCCTTTAATTGTTTCTCAGGTCAATTGTTTTTTTCTGTAAGATATCTTAAATCTCCTATATTTTTTCAGTATTTTGTCTTTGTTTTATATTTCTTGCCTCATAAAGTTATTAATATCTGTTTGTCCCGTTCTAATTTTCCAGGAGTCTATTATTGTGGTAAGGTTTTGTATCTCTTAGACTAAGCTGTAATTTCCAAAATCTCCCCTCCATAGCTTTCAATTCTTTTCCAATTCTTTATAGGTCTCATTTCATTTATAATACCATTCAAAACTAATTTCTTAACTCTTGCATCATTTTTTTCCTAGGAATTCTAATTGAGCTTATGGAAAAGCTGTTTTTCTTTGAATCTTTGATTGCAGTTGTTTTGAAGTTATTCTCCTCTTCTGAGTTTTTATCTTGGATATCCTTGTTCTCATAATAGCATTTTATCTTTTTTTGGTCATTCTGCCTTGCTTTATCAGAAGGCTCTTTCAAGGCTGAATCTGTTACCCTCACCCTTCTGTGAGATCTCAATATGCTGCTTTCCTGAGTATAAGATCTGCGCTGGGTGGTGACCCTGTGTTCTGGGTTCTGGGCATGAGTTCATGATTCAGACCACAAGCTGCTGGCATGGGCAGGGGCTGAGTCAGATCATCTTTGGGAGTTACTGAACTTTGGGCCTACCTTGGAGTTCTGGGTACTGAATTTGGATTCCTGGGCCCTCTTAGTAACCCCTCTCTATTGGCTTGAGCCTGGGGTTGTATGTATGGCTAACTCTGGAGGCTCCCTAAACTGTTGGCCTATCTCAGAGCTCTGGGAATCCTTCTAGGTAATACTTCCATGTTGTCTTGGGCATGGAGATAAAGAAGTGATCAGCTCTTGGTGTCGCAGTACAGTTGGTCTAGTTGGGAGCACTGGATGTTGAATCTGTGATCCTGTCTTACTCCTGTTCCACATTTCCTACCCTGGTCATTTGTCTGTAGTTTTTACTTCAGCATCCCAATAACTATTCAGTCTGATGATTTTCTTAAATGTTGATGGAATAGTTGAGGGGAGGCCTGGTTTGTCCTGCTTATTCATATGCCACCATTTTAGCTTTCACCTCTTCCTCCTATAACAAAACTTTTTGAAAAAAAATATCTACAATCCACTCTGCTTTCATTATCTAACAACCTACTCTTCAGTAACCTGGAATTTAGCTTTAGTCCTATCATAAACTCATTGTTGATTATCAAAAAAAGTCTGATGGAATCTTAATAAAGCTGCCCCCAGCCCCAATATTCAAACTTCCTTATGGGCCTTACTGAACAGCAGGCATGTCCTGATTTGACCACACAATCTGGCTTTAACCAGACCACAGACCCCCAGATCCAGTATCCCAAATATGCCTCACTAGGACAACAGGCATGTCCATATGATGGAATCTTAGCCACTGCCCCTAGCTAACCACTGCCTCCAGAACCAATTCTCATATCTCTCACAGAAACAGCAGGTATATCCATGACCTCATATTTCTCACAGAAACAACAGATATATCCATGCACTTAACCATAACCACATCTATTTAATCTCAGACAGGATCACAATAGCCAGCCAATCAGTAAGCAGTGCCACCAAGAGGCCTGAGCAGGATGCAGACCCCAAAACAATGGAATAGACTTTCCCTAAATAGGCACTTGCGCAGTAATAGCAAAAGCTGTCCTTTAGTCGAACTTATGATGTAGAGAGGCTTATTATGATGTCATTATTATACACATATGCCCCACCAAAAAGGGTTTTTCTGTATACATTGTGGGTAATCACATGCTCAATTTCACTGAGGCTGGGACCCCTCGCCTATTGCCTAATACCTTGACAAACCCCACCTGCCTTTTTAATAGTCATATATTCTATTATATGATTGCATCTTTTGCCCTATAAAAATCCATCTTGCTTTCACTAAGCTGCCAGTTCCTTGTTGGAACTCAGCCTGCTTCCTGAGGGGCATCTCTCTCAATAAATGCCTTTGCTTGGATTGCAGAAGGTCTGAATCTGTGAATTCTTTCAAGGTAATCCCACAACACACCATGAAACCACAAGTCAAAAGGCCATTTTCTCAGTCTTAATTCTCCTTGATTCCTCAATAACATTTGACATTGTGGTCAACAATCCTGGATAGTCTTTCTTCCCTTAGCATCACAGACACCATACTTTCCAGGTTCTCCTCCTTCCTCCTTCTCTGTCTCTTCACTGGATACTTCACTTATATATTATGAATAAGATTCAACTATTATCTTTATTCAGAGCATAGTGCTAAGTGCTGGGATGAGATAGGGTTTTTGCCCTCATGGAGATTACTTTCTGGTAGAGAAGCAAAACAGAAATACAGATTGTAATGACAAGCAAAGTGGAACTTTTTGTTTTGCTCTTTTTTTCTTTTGGAGTTCTAGTTCATCTCAGCAGTAAGGTAATCAAGAGCCTTTGATTGAGACTTGCCTTTGTTTGAATCAAGAGTCTTTGATTGATTAAGAGTCTTTGATGACCTGCTTAAGTCACAAGAAAGCCTAAGTCACATGAGTTTGAGTCACATGGTTGTGATCCTCTCTGTGGGCTGACCTTGAAGAGGTGTATACATACTCTAAGGTTAGCATTTTGCTTTGGGAGGCTCATTCATTGGAAGAGTGTTCTTATGACTTGGCCAGACAAGACTCTAGGTAGACATTAAGGAGCACCCTCCCTGGCTCTGGCTTTGAAAACCCAGATGTTAGTGCTTCCCTCTCTGGTAATTATGTATGTGTTGCTATGGACAGACAGTTAGAAGCCCTGTAGGCTGATTTGTGTTATTTGCTCTGTTTGCATAATTTCTGCTTGTAATTTCTGTTTGTGTTTTCTCTGAAGTTCAGGGTGCTGACTTTTCCCCCTGAACTAAGTGAATGATATATGTATATGTAGTTAAAGTGAGATTGTAAACAGTTTAAAGTAGCTTTCCTTAGAAAAGCAGATCAAAGAATCTGTGCTAGCAGCCCTCCTGTGTGCTGGTGTTGTTGGCCTTACACCTCCACAGCAGCTGCAAGCAGCATTGTTGTTACACAGATAACCATAATACGTGACATTGAATAAATTCATTAGAGAGCTACAAAACAAAGTAATGTTTGTCAATGAGACAAGGCCATTAATAGAAATAGGGGGATGGGGATCTTGGAAGAGGTGGCTTTTGAATAGCATTTTAAAGGATGGATAAGCATTCAACAGGTAAATAGGAGGAAGGATGGTTCTGTAGGCATAAGAAACAGCCTAAGCAAAAGTAGAGGACATGTTTGGAGGAAACATTTTATCTTGGTTGAAGCATAAAAAGTATCAGCATGTTCCATCACTTCTTCATTCTCCAAATGCTCTACACTGAGCTGATTACCTTTCTCCAGCAACCTACCCCTTCCTCTGCCTTCACTATCTCTGTAGTTGGCACCACTAGTTATCTAGTTTCACATGTTCAAAATCTTGGCTCTTCTTTCTCTCTCACCTAGGCAGCTAGAGTAGAAAGAGGACTGGGCCTGGAGTCAGGAAGACTCCTCTCCATGAGTTCAAAGCCAGCCTGAGGCATTTAATAGCTGTGTGACCCTGGGCAAGACTCTGTTTACCTCAGTTCCTCATCTGTAAAATGATCTAGAGAAAAAAAATGGCAAACTGCTCCAGTATCTTTACCTAGAAAACCCCAAATGGGGTCATGGAGAGTCAGACATGACTGAAAAATGACTCAACAACAACAAATCTCTCTTACCTACCATAAACAATCAGTTACCAAGTCCTTCTAAATCTACCTCCATAATATCATCATCAGACAGACCAAAGATTGATAGATTATGGGGTTCACAATAGCTCTTGTATATTATCTACTAAGCTCTAGAGGGCTTGTGCATCAGTGGAAAGAGTGGTCATGTAGACAAAATCACAGATCTTTGGAGTCAGAAAATATAATCCAAGAGATTCTATATGGTTGCAAAAAGTCAAAATTGATGGCGACCTAAAAGACAATGGAAATATTGAAGGAAAATTTAAGTTGGCTGTGGAATGTGTCACCAGAAAAAAAAATCAGTAAGAGCGTGCATGATTAGAAAAGGAGGTGTGTCTGTCATGATACCACAAATGGATGAAATATTAAAAGACCCAAAGGGAAAAAAAGATTCTCTGTGAACTTACTGAAGGCCATGGACAAGAACTGCACAGTAAAAGAAGTGGATGTATTGCCATATGCTCCCATGGAAGGAGATCCTATTAATGAGGTCCTAGCTCCAGCAAAGCATCCATGCATACATAAATCTTGTCATGCTCAAAACTCTTCAATGACTCCTTTTTACTTATTCAACAAAGCTCAGATTCTTTAGTCTGGCATTTCAGATGCCTCACAATATTGCACTACTCAGACTTTCTGAATTTTCCTTTTACTTCTTCTTTCCACATATTCTATTAAGCTCTAGCCAAACTGACAACTTGCTGTTCTTCCTATACTTCCCATACTTTTTTGGGGGAGGGCAAGGAAATCCAGATTAAATTACTTGCCCAGGGTCACACAACTAGTAAGTGTCAAGTGTCTGAGGCTGGATTTGAACTCAGGTCCTCCTGACTCCAGAGCCGGTACTCTATTCACTGCACTATCTAGCTGTGCCCTGCTCTCCTATGCTTTTCTAACGGGGTCTTTTTGCTCACTGTTCTCCCTATGTTTGGGATGCCTTCTCATCTCTACCCCACCCTTGACCCCATCATTTCATTTAATAATCTCTTAAAGTTTAGTTCAAATGTCATCTCTTCCATGAAACTTTCCCTAAAAAATCCAAGTGGCAGTAATTGTTCCTTCTTAGGACCTCACACAGCACTTAATTTTCACCTCTCTTGTGTACTTAACATAATTTTTGTGTGTTCTGGTTATCTGCATTTATGTCATAATCTCCAACTAAGCTATAAACTCCATTATCTCTCCTGAGACCTCACACAGAGCTGTCTAGATAGTAAGCACTTAATAAATACTTAATGAAGTGAATTAAATGTTCTCAGGTTTTATTTCCTACATGGACATGAGCTTCAGACTTGCAATCAACCATTTGATCACATTTCCATATAAAGGCTAATTCTAAATTGAAGTTTAGATTTTGTGCTTCCTAAATTTCCAACAAAATATGAGTTTGTGTGTGTATTGCTTAAGCAATGACTATGTGCATTAGTCAACAGTGTTGGTACCAAGTAATTGGCTTTTTTTCAAACTGACACTTCACATCTTGGCCTCAGTTTCTTCTCCTCCCCCTCCCCCACTTAATAGTATTTTATTTTTTCCAATTAGATGTAAAGATAGTTTTCAACAGTCACTTTTAAAAGATTTTGAGTTTCAAATTTTCCTCCTCTCCCTCTCCCCAAGACATCAAGCAATCTGATATAGGTTATACATGTACAATCATATTAAATATATTTCCATATTAGTCATGTTGTGAAAGAAGAACATAAAGGAAAAACAGAACAAAAGGGAAAAACCACAAGAAAAAAGAGAGAAAATAGTCTGCTTTAATCTGCATTCAGACTCCATTGTTCTTTCTCTGGATGTGGATAGCATTTTCCATCACGAGTCTATCTCAGTTTCTTCACCTGTAAAATTAAGGGATTAAATAAAATGGTTCTAAGGTTTCTTTAAGATGACATTCTGTGAATCTGTGAATAACATTTTAGGGTTCTTTTTCAATTATATAAATACTAAAGAAATGTTGCATAATAAAAAAAAAAGAAGTACTGGAAAAAAAAGTGTACTTCATTTGGAGTCAGAGGTCCTTGATTTGAATCCTAGCTCTGTCACTTAATACCTGCCCAATCTTGGATAAATTTCTGAACCTTTCTGGGCCTCAATAAGATGAGAGGGTTAGACTACTGTAATGACAACCACACTGGCATACCCAGGATGGCTGCTAGTGCAAGTTCTTTTATCTGCTTTACTAAGAAAAGATAGCTATTTCAGGGGCCAACAATCTTTTTTTTTTAATCACACAAAATACAAACACAGGAAATACAAAGAAGAGAAATAAAGACCAACAGGGCTCTACTGCCTGAATCAGAGCTTTGTATCCACCACTAAATCAAGAGAGCTTTTACCTCTGAGCAGTCGGGGAGCTCTGAACACACGCCACTCAGAGTCTTGACCAGGGAATCACAATATCTTTCTCATAAGCAAGCCCCCAAAGCAAAACTTCACCTCTCAGAATATATACTCTTTTAGCTAATGGGTTCAGTGCCTAACTAGAAATTAGCAAAAGGTGTGTAAGCCTTCTTACAAGCAAGCAAGCTTCCCTTAATGGACTCCACATGAAGCCTATTGATGGGTGGGGAAGATCTTATTCCCCATTAACCTTACAACTACAAAATAAGATCACAACTCTAAAGCTAGAAAGGAACTGGGAGGCCATCTAGTTCAGCCTCTTAATTTACAGTTAAGGAAACAGAGGCTGAAATAAGTTAATTACATAATAAACACTGGAGATAGGATTCTTTTTAATCAAGAGTCAGTACTCTTTCTGCTGTACTGTGCTACCCTTGAAGAGCCCTTCCAACTCCCAATCCTGTGATATTAAAAGTAGCAAATATAGAATTCAGACTCAGGTTCTCTGACTATAAATCCAGTGCAATTTCTTCCTACACAAATATTTCCATTTTCAATCAATATTGACTGTGCCCCAACTATGGTCACATACAAGGGACAGTTTTGTTTTTGTCTTTGTATTCTTATCACAACCACAATTCCTGGCACATAATAAGGGCTTAATAAAAGTGTTAATTTAAATTACAAGGTCCTGTTCAAGGCTCTGTCAATACAAAATTCATTATGTAACTTAAAGAAGAAGAACCTTATAATCTAATTGAAGGAGTGGAGAGAACATGTATATAAATAACTGATACAAGAGGAGAATGAAATAGATGCAAACATATCTAGCAAAGGGTTTTAAGATATTAAAGGAGGAAGAAATCATATTAACCTAGGGGAGGTAGATGGGGGGCATAAAGGTGGGTCATCTTCGTGAGGACATGACTTGGGCCTAAAAGAAAGGAGGGACTTCAAATTATGGAAGTGGGGGATAGTTTAAGCAAAAGAATAGAAGCAAGAGAAGAAATAATAAAAGCTGTGGATACCAAGTAATTGGAATAAATGAAGTGGAATTATGATAACACACAATCACAAAATCTTAGAGGTGGATGAGTACTCAGAGGTCACATAGTCCATTACCTACCTGAAGAGAGACTCCAAACAACTCTATAAAGTGGTCATCTAAGTCCTAGATCTACATCTTAGATCTAAGTTCAGCACAGTGTCTGGCACATAGTTAAGTGCAAAATTAATATTTATTCACTATTATTGGCTATTGACTATTTAGTTAATATTTAAAGATCTCTAAAAATGAGGACTTCACTATCTCCCAAGGCATGAAATTCAACTTTTTGAACAACTCTGATTATCAGGAAGCTTTTCCTTATTTAAACTCAAATACAATAATGGTCTAATGGATCTGTGATCTCATCAATTTGGAAGTTCCCTTTAGTGATGCAGCATATCCATCTATCCATGCCCATCCTATTTGATTCTTGTCCCTCTCACAAGTTCACTACAAAGAGTTTATCCAATTTGTTGGAGGTTCTCCTTGATTTCTTGTGACATTCAGAAGTTACTAGTGGAGCTCTCTGACTGTCCATGAGTTGTCCCTTACCCTTTACATATGACCATCACATCTCTTCCTATTATACCTTTCCTCAGATATAAATCTTCTAATCTAGTCTGCTCGTGCCCACCATATTCTTCTACATGCAATATCCATTTTTAATTCTTCAGAAACTGTTATAGTCCATGTTTCACTGCAGCAACACCAGTAAAAAAATTATTATTTAAAATATTTCACCTATCATTCTGTCCTCTGTGGCCAAGCAGAGAAAAATCTAATCCCTCTTCTACCTAATAGCTCTTCAAATACTTGATGACACATATTATGTCCCCATTAGTCTTCCCTACACTAAACATCAGCAGTCCCTTCAAGGTTGGTTCTCCAACCTCCCTCTTATCATAGTTGTCTCTCCCAGATGCACTCCAGTTTGTCAATATCCTTCCTAAAATGCATTGCCTAGGATGGAACACAAGATTTCCAATGTGGTCTGACTAGTTTTTAGCAGGATTATCCCCTAATTTGTGCTGGATAGCCTTCTTCTTAATGCAATTCAATATAATAATTTGGGGCCATAAAGTCACATTATTGATATAGTTAACATAAACTATTATCTAGCCATGCCTCCCTGTTGTGCATCAATGCAGTCGATTATTTGAGCCCAACTGTAGGACTTTACATTTATCCCTTCTGAAATTTATCATATTAGATATGGCCCATTGTTCTAGGATGTTAAGATCTTTTTTTTTTGTCTCCTGACTCTATCAACTTATGTGCTAGCCATTTTCCTTGGCTTTTTTTCGTTTTAGATTTGATATGTAAACCATCTTTGCTTTCATCTAAGTCCTTAACAAGAATATTGAACCTTATAGGTCTAAGGACAGAACCCTGAGACTCTGCACTGGAAGGTCACTCTCCAAACTGAAATCAACCTATTAAGGATGACTTGTTGGGTCTGCTCATTCAATCAATTCTGCATCTACCTTACTGTACTATCATTTCTCCCATACACCCAAAGGGATAACATGAAAATTGGTGTCAGAGAATACAGTGAAGTCCTGAAGTAAGGTAGGTGTATTGGGAATTGAAGGAAGAGACTGGAAATAAGAGGTACTACAGAAAGAGAAAATGTAAGTCTTGGCAATTGCTTGGATATTTGAATGTTCTGGGTGAGGAAAAGGGAAGAATCAAAGATGGCTCCCAGGCTACATATTTGGTGAAACTGTGAGAATGGTGGTGCCATAAAGAAGCAAAGGCAAAAGACAGTTTTGTGGGAAAATAATGAGTTTAGTTTGCATAGGTGGAGTTTGAAGCACAGATGGTATATCCAACTGGAGATATCTATGGGTAGTTGGGAATGTGGAAGCAAAGCTTGGGGGCAGGGATGAAGAGGGAAACTGGATATGTAAATCTGGGAGTTACTTGTTTAAAACCCATAGAGCCATGGGACAGGATAAGATCAGGGGAGAAAGTATACATAGAGAAGAGGGCCTAGAGACAAAAACTTGGGGCATTTTTTAAGAGGAAAGAGGAGGATAATGAGCTTCTTTCTTTCACTTTTATTCTCACCCCTCATTATTATAATCAGTTCCAGATGTTAGGATAACAATTCATTCCCACTTGCTTTCTTGAATTCATTGTCTGTAAGGTTTCCAGTTGACTTTTTTTTTTTTAAAAAACAACTTCTTGACTTAGACTGTACCAGTGCTTTGGGGCCTTGAGAAACATTTGTCTCCTGGGTCTTTTGCTTCCTAATGACCACCATCCATTTTTTCTGTGTGTTGGTTTACTGATGAGCTGGAGAAGAAAATGGTGAGCCACTCCTGGATCTTTGCGGAGAAAACTCCAAATAGAGTCACAAAGAGTCAGACCTGACTGAAATGACTGAACAAATACAGATTATACTAGTGCTTTTGTGAGTTATGCCCTACTGTGATGAAATTCTTTGCTATTAGATCATCCAGTTAAAAACAAGGTTACAGTATTTATCTTCTCTGAGATATTTTAATCTCTTTAATTCGATATTTTATGTTCTATCCACTTTCATAAAAGCACACACGAATAGAAACAATAATATAAGGTAGAAGGCTGTGGCTGATGCTATATGGATAATTGCCCACTGACCTGTGTACTAGAGGGCCCACCAATTCTGAAAAAGGAACAACTCATTAGAATTTTTTTTAAACTGCCCCTTAAACAAATTCTGAGATGCTTGATTCCTTTTGGAGACTGATAGGGGAAGAAAAAAAGGGGAGAACAGGAAAGGGATGTGGGAGTGTTGGCTCATTTTTCAAATTTTTCTGAACATTCTAGTTACAACTGGGAATGAAAACAGAAATACCAGAATAACCATGTGATGGACTATGGAATTTCTAGTTGGCCTGCAATTCCAGAAGTGCCATAAGTTTCACAAGAAATGCTATCTTTGGTTCCTTTCCCACTGAGTTCTACAGTTAAAAGGGTCATGCATTTGAGGGAAGATGCACAGGTGCTTATCTCCACTAAATCCTGATTAGAAACCACTTTTGTTTTTCTTACTGCTTGAACAATAATCTTCCAACCTCTTTTCTTATCACCTACATTGCTGTGATAACTTCCTAACTAATCGTGCTTCCATCTTTTAAATTGCTGGCTGAGTAGTCTTCCTAATGCACAGTTCTGACCATATCACCTTTGTATTAAAAAATCTTTAGTGAATTCTAAATGCTTACTGAAGAATAGTATAAACTTTTGACAATCTGGTTCTAAATTACCTTTCCAGGTTTACTGCCTACTATTATTATACTTGGACTCTTCACTGCACCTGGCTTTGTCTTCCTTCTCCCCATTCTGTACCTTTGTTCATGCTATCCCCCTATTTGAAATGAGCTCTCTCACATATTTCCATTGGTTGAAAAGTTCCCTTCTCTCAAGACCCAGTTCAGGTGCCAACTCTTCCATGAAGGCTTTCCTAAAACCCCAACCTGATCTCTATCTCCGCAAATTTCTCATAGCGTTTTGTCTGGTCCTCTCCTCTGCACACTTAACACAGTCTCCCTTGCATCACAGTCATTGGTTTGCAGCCCCCATCCACCCATTAGATTGTAAGCTACTTAAGAACAAAATCTCTGTTTTATCTATTGTTATCTGTAATGTTCAGCACATTACCTTGTTTTAGAATCTGATGATGATGAGTACTACTTTTGGAGAAGGGCCAAAGTTCAGAGATAGTACCATGCTCTCTTGGCTTACCAGAGCCTAAGCTACTTTCTATCCTTCAACTCTATCTCTCCCATTGTCTAGAGGGGTATGTAGATTAACAGATCTATTCAATCAAAATTAGCTCTGATCTATCCATTCTTTGGCTAACCTCACTTCCTTTTAAAACTTCAAGTATTTCCAATGAGCCTTTGGTAAAATGACATTGGCCTAATGGAGTTGGTTACCTATACATGCTGGCATAGATGATGGAATTCTATATACCATGTTGTTAGGCTTAGCATAAAACAAGTAAATAGTGTTATTTAATAAAGAGAAAACACACATAATAAAACATGTAAAACACACCAGTCAGCTGTGAGCTCACACAACTATCCTAGATGCTGAAGTCCTCTTCTCCCTTCCCTCCCCCACCGCATACATACATAAGATCAATCAGGACCCAAGAGCTCTAGTACATTCCCAGTATAAGTCCTCCCTTCAGCAGGCAATGGAGTATAACCAAAATTCCACTGGCTACTTTACTCAAATTTTCTCATTGGACTATTATTAATTTCAGATGCAGGCTCTTTAGAGTCAAGGTCTCAACTCAATCATACAGGATCTGATTCAAACTGGAACTCAGGGAGGTTGATGGTTTATTTGCTGTAAATTGTAACCAAAGAAGGTTGGTGGCTTATTTAGGGGGAACTGGAATTCAGGAAAGTTGGTGGTCTCTCTGGTCAATGGAGGGACCTGTGTCCTCACTTAGGTACAGGTTACTTACCCATCATGGAACATGGCTGGTATAATTAGCAGCTAGGTCAGGTAAATATCAGTACCACCATTGTCATTTCACATGTCCTTGTCTCCCTCTGACTCTGACCCTGACTACCACTCCTTGCTGCTACTGCTACTGTTCACTTAGGTCACATCCTCTCCTGTCAAACCTCAAAGCCTTCTACTGACCCTTGAAGGGGAGTAAAGGTAGGCAGAAGTAACTGCAAATGGGATCTCACACTTGTAAATGGTAAGGACTAAATAAATGTTTGTTGACTTGAACTAAATTGAATTTATTTAATAAGATTATTGATATATAAAATCTCAGCCACATAGGGCTCATCATTTTCTCCTGCTTAAGCTAAAGGAAAAGGTTTTCTAACTCAATCAACCCATAAGGCTAATTCATCTCAAAGTAAAATAAGTCATTAATTCCCACCCACAATGTGCAACAACTATGTCAGGTCTTTTTAAAATCAGTGTCGATGCCCATTTCCTCAATTGTGTTTCATTTTGTAGGAGAACATCTGTCTAGAGACCCCTTTCACAGTAGAACAAACACACCTGAGCAACCAGACCCGTATCAAGCAAGGCTATGTGTTTGTTGAAATTCTATCCTTTGTTTAGGTTTGCCTCCTCTCTTCATTATTGTAGTCTTTGCTGTTATCACCTTATCTGTAGTAATAATGTGTAGAAAGTGCTGCACATCATTAATGAGTCATTGCCGTTTTGTATAATTGCTGAGGTGCACCACAGACTTCACATTCCAGCTGTTATCCTCTTGATTAGAGATCTCTGCATTTGCAAATTTCAGTAAGGAAAGACAGGGAAGCTGAAGTTTTATGGGTTTTTTTTTTCTTATTCTATCTAATCACCACGATTGACCAAGGCAGATTTTTTGGTGAAAGGAGAAAATTGGCTGAGTCATTTGAAAAGACAATTAAGATTTTTTTGAAGGGTCATACGTTGGCATTTATTATTTAAGTTGAAGAACAGGTTTATTAAAGGGTTGGGGGGGCCCTAGGGGAGAGAGAAGAAGGGGGAGACAGGGAAACGAGGGCCTCTCATCTGCATCTGCTCGATTCGGAGTTGATCCTGATTTCCGAGCTTCGGTCCGGGGCACACAACGAAGCACACGAAGAGATGAGGTTCCGGGGGTTTAGGTTTAGGAAAACATCAGGGGTGGCCTGAGTTACACATCCAACCAGAGGTGGGGGCTGGGATTCTCCTTGGATCAGCGAAACCGCTTCTTTTTACATACTGAAGCATAGTGATAAATTCCATCCCACTTATTTCATCTCTTATAAAACATTCTTGTAGTTATAGTCTTTGTGCTAAAGAATTCTTTCATCGCCTCGCTAACTCCTTGTATTTTGCTTCTAGTTTCTTTGTGCATCCAGCTTGTAAGCTTCCTGCTTTTGAGCCGCTGCTTGCTCCTCAATTAAAGTGGTCTGATCCTGGTAAGGCTGAAATGCTGCATATTTCTGGTTTAAGTCCTTTCCTTATGTTTACCGCAATATCTTTCATTTCTAGATACTTCCAAGCTAGTCGGTTTGTTCACATTTTCCAGAAGTTCATAGTCTTCACTGGTGGCTGTCGGCTCGCCCTTGGGTACATGGCCATTTTGGAGAACATGCCCTGGCACAATCCCCATGGCCTCCTCGGCAGTCTCCACTATCTCGTTTCAGACCCTCCCGCTAGTTTGCAGGAACGCCCTAGAAATGGCCACCACGCCAGAGCTTACTCTGGTCCAGTAAGCCGGCCACAGGCCTTAGCGTAACTGCGCGCATGCGCCAGAAGAGAGCCTCACCTCACCTCTTCCCCCACCCCCAACGGAGCCGCACTTCCCTTTCTGGCCCCAACTCTCGGGCCGAAGCTCTCTGCCTTGCTCTTCTTAGCCCCGCTTCATGACTTTTCTCGACATTTCTGATTTACTAATAACTGTCTTTGTGCGGTACTTCACCAGGTTCAAATAGCTAGCGGTAAAAATAACTATAACCGCGGAAGGTAGGTGCTATCCTTATCCTCGTTTTACCGAAAGAAGGTAAATGGTTGATTTGCGCAGGGCCACACAGCTAGTAAGCATCTGATGCCTTACTCCAGCGCCAATGCTGGCTGCCTTTGTAGATGGGGAGTCCTCTGGTCCCCCATATATTCAACAAACAGCACCAAAAATTCTGTGCTGTGAGACAACATCCTACCTGAGCAATGGCTTCTTGGGATTTCCTAGGGTGACATTTCCCCTCCAAAACTTCTATGCACTTTTCCGTGCCAACCTCATTCGCTACCACCAGAGAACTAGCCAAATTATCAAGCATTCCTTGTGTTGATTTGAGCTCTCCAGGAGAAAATGCTGAATCTGGTATTTACTCCCAGCACTGGAGCAAATCACAATCCATCCATCTACATCTTATCATTCTGGGCCATTCTTGACCAAGAATTGTCCTAAATCTGACGTAGAAATTCCAACCCATGTGATGGATCCTAACGTACCATTCAGGCTGTCTTTCTATTATCTTTCACTTTTGTCATAGTCTTGGCCCAAATCCTTTTCCAGTCTTGGGTGTGCATAAGCTTTTTTTTAAAAAAAATCAATCTAATGCCCAAGTTACCACTGGTAATATTTTGGCGCTTATTTACAGACTGTAGGTGTCTTTCATTGCTCTTTGGATCACCTCAAATTTTGATTCTTCTAAGATTCCATGATGTTCAACTCTACAGTATAAATGAGAGAATGTACTATTTAGATGAGATGGACTTTTTCAGCAGGGAGCAACTGGAAACCATTGAAAGTGCTATTCAGTTTCCTTCAAAGGTGATACCACCTACTTTAACCCTCCTATTCAACTCTAGGTTGAGATCACTGACCATCTGCAGTATTTATCCAAGATATATCTAAGACATATATGTATATACGTACATATATATATGTGTATATATATATATAGATATAGATATATAGATATATTAGTGATGGACTAGCATGAGCTACCATTGAACAACTTACCATAATTTGGTCAATATGCATTTATCATCCATTTGATTTTTGCTTTGTAAATGAAAGACCAAAGTCTTTTTAGATAGAGATCAATTGAGAAGGGTTTGTAGCATTTTGGAGTTTGATACAGTCAAAACAATGTCATTCACATACAGGAACCTTTTGTGAAAATATCAGGTGTCATTGTTTGGTCGTGTCTGACACTCCATGATCCCATTTGGGGTTTTCTTGGTGAAGATACTGAGTGATTTGACATCTCCTTTTCCTGCTCATTTTACAGATGAGGAAATTGAGGCAGGGTTGAATGATTTGCCCAGGGTCACAAAATTAGTGTCTGAGGCCAGATTTGAACTTAGCACTTTGCCCACTGTACCACCCAGCTGCCTGAAAACATGAGTAGCTATATGGAATTCTCTTTCTATGTGTGCTTTACACAGGCTGTTATAGATGGTACTTGTATACTTTTGGCAATTATACATGTTGTTTATGTTTCATGGCATCTGCATGTGCCATTAATATAGTTTTCAAATTCTGTGGATTTCCACTTTCAATTTTTGGAAACCTGATTTTTCTTAAGATCATTGAATAAGGTCATCTTTGTGGTTTTATGTGTCACAGAATCTTGTATGAGCTTAACAAATGTATGAGACACACATTGAAAAGGTTCCCCAAAGACTCTCTTTGTTCTACCAAAATGAATACTTTTTGGAATCAACAAACATTAATCCTTGAAGAACCTTATATTCTCTATGCTTCTCCATCAACAGTGTAACTGTAAATAGACATAGTAGGTGGAGAATTGAACTTAGGAAGAATGAGTTTTATTTCTTGCTCAAACATGTCTTAGCTGTGTGACCCTGCACAAGTAACCTGGCTCCTCTCAGCCTCAGTTGTCCTCATCTGCAAAATGAGGATAATAGTGGTACCTACCTCACAGAGTTGTGAGAATAACATGAAATATGGATGTCAGTTAAGTCATCCCACCCCATTTAAAATAAGTGTTAAAATGCTACACTTAATACCTTACCAAATAAGAGAATGTTTTAATCAATTAATTGTAGACTTTAGACTAAGTATAAAAAATAGTCTTTAACTAAAGTGAAGTTAAACAGAGAGTGTTAGGGTTGGCTGAGGAAGTATGGTAATAATGCCTTGTGAGATCTGAATACACCAAGGAGTGAGTTTAGACCGGGGGAGAATTGAAGAGATTTGAGCAAGTGTTGAAAGGAAAGCATTCCAGCTACAACCCTGAAAAGAAATTGATTGGGTAGAGGAAAAGACCTGGGCCTCAAGCCTCATTCTCGATCTCTATCCCACCCTTTGAGAGAATACCTTGTGAACTTGAGAGGTCAGGAGGAATTCCTTTCTTCCCATTGGCATGTAAGCAACATCCCCAGATCAGTTTATGGCAATGTTTCTATCAGGAGAAAACGGATGCAGATCAAGGCTCTACAGAAAAGCTACACAATATCTAGGGGGGAAATCTTGAGGAGTCTAGCAAAAGGAATTGCAGGGCTTTGAGTTACCACTTTACCATGTGTGATTTCTAAGTTTGAGCCCTCTTTCCTCAGAGACTGAGGTAGTAGAGGGGAGGATGTGCCCTCATTTGGGAGGGATGCATTTATACTTAGTTCTTGCTATGTCTTCTCAGTAAATATCTCTTTGTAAAAGCAAATTGAGGTTAATTGGTTAAAAGGCACTGGGATGATAACCATTAGCAATTAATACTGAGGTAACACTAGATTGAGGGGTATGAGGCATAAGAAAGATACCCACAACCCAACAGGGGTGCTCTTAGAACGCTGGGGAAGAAGATAGAGCCCTATTCTATGAACTTGACTTCACAGTGAGAATGGGAGTTGGGATAAGAACCCCTCCATCCCCACCATATATATAGGCTACATGTATAAAGTAACTCACAAACCTCAAAGCACTATATAATTCTAGCTATTATTATCTACTGAAGAAAAGCATCTGCGAAAGCCTGTCTGTTTTCTTCTCATGATTTCATCAAGTATACCTATGTACTGTGTACATAGATCATTCAGTTAAAGAGTTTGTAGAGATGAGAAAGTCATATTGGCTCAGTAGATGCTGGTGTTTTCGCCATAGTCTTTAGTACATTATCCATTAAATCAGACCCTAGTTGTATGACCCTGGAGAAGTCACTTAATCTCTTTCTGCTTCAGTAGTCTCATCTGTAAAATGAGAGGTCTGGACTCAATGATATCTAAGGTTCCTTCCAGATCTAAAATCCATAATTACTGATTTGCTCTTTGATCTGTGATGATATATTTTTGTGAGTTGGCCAGGAAAGCTGTCATTTATGACATTGTCTCCATGATGAAATGTGTTTAGCAAAAAACAAACAAACAAACAAAAAAACTTATTTGCTCTCTCTTTTTTGTTTTTTTTTCTTTCTCATGGTTCCTCCCATTCATTTTAATTCTTATATACAACATGACTAATATGAAAATATGTTTAATAAAAATGTATTTGTAGAGCCTATATAGGATTGCATGCCATGTTGGGGAGGGGGAAGGGGCAGGGGAAAGAGGTGGAGAAAATTTAAAACTTATGGAAGTGAATGTTGAAAACTAAAAATAAATAAATATGTAAAAAAAATCCTTAAAAATTAATAGTTCAAAAAAAAAAGAAAGCCATATTTTATTAATAAGAAATCATTCCAAACTAACCTAATTTCCTTTTTAGAAAGGCTTACTAGACTCTTAAACACATAAAATGAAGTAGTAGCAGTACTAGTAGACACAGTATATCTTGATTTCAGGAGAGCATTTAACAACAACTCTGATAATATTCTGGCGAATATAATGAAGAATTTACAGGATTAGAATACAGTTATGTAGTTTTGAAACATACTGAGTAAAAATTTTGGTCAGTGTAAATCTGGAAAAAAGTCTCTAGTATGATAGTTTAGTGCTCTCCCCTTCGTACTATAATATTCAACATTTTTCTCAATGACATAAATAAAGACAAGGAGATCATAGCTCACAAATAATTGGATGACATAAGTCTGGGGTGGGGGGAGATATTGAATACCAAGCTCAAATTTGAAAAAGTTTTCAATAAGACGTAATAGTGGCCTAAATCTAGTAAGATAAAATATATTATATATAATGTAAAGTCATTTTGAACCTGTATTTATCTTTAGAAAATTCAAATTCACCAGTACAGGAAATAGGAGACCTGGCTTGTATGTGGTTCACATGAAAGTGCTAGGGAATTAGTTCACTGAAAATTCAGTATTAACCAAATGTGTGATCTTGGCGCTTCACACCCCCCCACCCCCCAAAGAAAGAAAGAAAGCTACTATTAAAATCTTGGGCTGCTCTAATAAAAGTATGATATTCAGAACAAGGAAGAGGGTAGTACTATTTTGGGCCATTATAGTCAGACTACATTTAGTACATTGTGTCTAGTTCTGGGCCAGCTAGTACCACCCCCTCTCCCCCCGCCCCATGCATACATACATACAGATAGTCACAAAAGGTACTATCATATGGCAGATGCATAGCATATGGGAGGAGTACCCACATGGATGAGATCATGGCTTCATCAAGCTCTCTAAATAAGATTGTAATGGTGTCCTCTTCTCCATGTGAAATACAGATGTATTTCAGAAATATTTTGTGCTTTCTTTTTTTTTAATGTGTTTAATATTTTATTAAGGATTTTTTTTCATCAGTCATTTCATGGTACACCTCCCTATTGAATCCCATCTTATTTTAAAAAAAGTTAAGTGAAAATAAACTGATAATCCATTCAATAAACATTTATTATGTGTCTGCTATGTGCCAGGCACTGTGCTAAGTGCTGGAGATACAATTAATAATAGAAAGACAGTCTCTGCCCTTAAGGAGCTTACAATCTAATGGGGGGGGCAACACACAAAAGAAGGTAGGAAAGCAGGTGTGTGTGTGTGTGTGTGTGTGTGTGTGTGTGTGTGTGTGTGTGTGGACACACACAAACCAGAGGGCATTTGGTTTCCTGGAGTTGAAGCCAGGCAGAGCAGTAGATGCAAAGTGGAGTGAGCCCCAAAGTCCAGTTGCTGCCCTCTGTGAAGGAAGGAATTAGATGGAGTTTGGTACTCCACCCTCCAACCCTCTAATCATAAGGGAGAGGAGGCTGGGGGAGGTGGTGTCCATCAAGACTTGAGTTAGCAGTATCAACCATACTTATGCATATCTGTATATCATATAAATAGATGTAGCTATAGATATATCATTATTGATATCTATTTACGCAAAACGGAGTTCTCAGTGGCTAGAACTTTGGGCCTAGAGTCAGAAAGACCTGAGTTATCTGGCCTCAGACATTTACCAGCTATGTGACCCTGGGCAAGTCACTTAATCTCTGTTTGCCTCAGTTTCTTCAACGGTAAAATGGGGATAATAATACCACTTACTTGCAAGGGTTGTTGTGGGTATCAAATGAGATAATATTTGTAAAGCACTTAGCACTATGCCCGCCTACATAGTAGGTACTTAATTAATGCTTAGTCTCTCCCCTCAAGGAGCTCACATTCTAATAAGGACAATCACACATATAAACTGTGCACTTCTTTGTAAGCCATTTATAAATGTAAGCTTAGTAGTAAGTGCTTAATAAATGTTACTTATCTGCCATTGTTTTCTACAAGGAAGAGAAGAAACATTTATCAAATGCCAAGCACATGCTAAATGCTTTACAAATATTATGTCATTTTATCTTCACAACAACCCTGGGAAGTAGGCGTTATTATCACCATCCTCGTTTTACACATGAGGAAACACACAGAGGTGAAGTGACTTGCCCAGGGTCATATAGCTAGTAAGTGTCCGAAGCCAGACTTGAGCATGTGTCTTCCTGACTCTAGACCCAGCACTCTGTATAGTGCCACTTAGTTATATTGGACACACAGCTAGCTTTATTTAGCATACCCTTCTGCCATTGAGCACAGGGTAGGTGGCTCAGTGGATAGAGCACGGGGCTTGGAATCAGAAAGACTCATCTTCATGAGTGCAAATCCAGACACTTACTAGGTGTGTGACTCCAGGAAAATCACTTCACCCTGTTTGCCTCAGTTTCCTCATTTGTCAAATGAGCTAGAGAAGGAAATGACAAACCACTTTAGTGTGTCTGCTAAGAAAACCTCAAATAGGGTCATGAAGAGTCAGACATGACCCAACAACAACACAAAATCTGCCAGTAAAAGCCCATGAGACTAGATTTTGTCTTTAAATCAGCTATCATCCCCTTCCCACTTTTCACACCACCACCAACTGCTGGTCCACCTTTTCTTTCCATGCATGTTGTGAAGCTGAACACTGTATCTCATCTTCTCCCTTCCCCTCCTGTCTTTGAAGCAGCCATATAATCCTTTGCAGATTTTTCCATGTGTTTATATTGTTAGTGACCACAAGAAACAACCAGAGGATGAAAGTCCCCAAACATAGAAAGTGAGGATTATTAAAAGAATTCACAGGCTCCAGATTGGGAGGAGCTTCAGTATCCACTTAGGACAACCTTTGCCTAAATAAGAGGGCCCTCTAATCTTCACTTGAAGATCTGCAGGGAGGGAGAAGCCACTGCTTCCAGAGTCAGTCCATTCTACAGTTCTCCTGAACAGTTCTCCTTATCAGGACTGATGCTAAACTTGCCTCTTTGCAATGTCCACTCATTGGACCTCGCTCTGCCCTCTAGGGCCAATAACAAAGAGGCCTACCCCCTTTGACATGATAGCCCTCCACCCACTTGAAGATAATCGTCACATCTCCCCTGAGTCTTCTCTTGTCCAGACCAAAGATCACTAGTTGTCCAACCATTGAAGCCCTGTATTATCTTGGTTGTCCTTCTCTGGATGTTCCTGGCCTTATCATTTTCTTTCTAAAATGTGGTGCCCAGAGCTGAGCAGGGCATGGTACAAAAGAACCATCCCCTCCTTATTCTTGGACATGATCCCTTTCTTAGTGCAATCCAAGATTGCATTAGTGCTTTTGCCTGTCATATCAAGCTGTTGACTCATGATGAAAATGATGATAATAATACCATTTATGTATTTAAGATTTGCAAAGCATTCTACATATATTATCTCATTTTCTTCTTACAACAATCCTGAGCGTTGGGTGCTATTATTACCCCCAAAAGGCTAGGAGACCTGTTGAGGCTCACACAGATTTGAATTCAGGTCTTCTTGATGCCAGGTCTACCATGCTATCCATTAACAATAATAACAACAACAGCTAATATTTATCTAGCACTTAATACGTGCCAAGCACTTTACAATTATTATCTCATTCGATCCTCATATTAGCCCTGGGAAGAAGATACTATCCTCATTTTACCAGGGTCACACAGCTAAGAAATATCAGAGGCCAGATATGAACTCAGTTCATCCTGACTCCAGGCCTGATACTCTATCCATTGGGCCATCTAACTGTGGAAGTCATCCCTGGGGGTTTCTGGAATGCAAATGAGATTAGGTCTGATATTTCTTACGTCCTGTCTTGATTTCCTCACTAACTCTAATTCTTCTCTTGAGAGTTAGTCACGGGCAGCACCCCTATTCCTCTTTTAATCCTTGAAGAGATGCTCTTGGGCCCTCCTTTTAGTACCAAATGAGATAATCAATGTAGAATTGTCATTTACAAACCTTAAAGCAGTGTATAAATGAGAACTACTAGTAATAGTGGTAATAGTTAACCCCCTTGAATCTCCTCGCATCACCATACCTCTCTCTTCTGAATCTACTCTAAAAAGAGAAGTGAGGGAATAAAGGAGTACATTGTTGATGCTAATTGGTGTTTAGGTAACCAAGGATTCCAGCAAGCTTTATTGTGCCCCATAAGAAATTTGCAGTAGTTTCACTCTATCGATCTCAGTACCTCACTATTTTAGGCAAGAAAGTTGTCTGAGGTTAATCTCTGGTAAATTTCAAAGATGGCCACAGAGCAAATATACTTTTTGGAAATTTACCCTTCCTTAAGTCACAATAGTCTAAAAGATCAGGAATTTCAAGACCAAGCTTCTGTCTTCAATCTACCTACAGCTGTCATGCAATCCGAGACACTTGTATTCACCTCCCTTTGGTTCTTCCACCATGTCTCAAATGACGATTTTGTAAGACTAATCACGGACCGCATTTGATGATGATGTTCTAAGTCTCACTTAGCCTGCTATGGTTGTTCAGAAATTAAGTAATGATAATTGCCACCTACACAAGGACTAATGTAAGGAGTAGCGAGATCATTTGGGAAATGAGCTTTGGATTCCTCTGATAAAAGGCATGCCACAACTACTGACTTCTTGTTTCCCCTCATATCTTCCCAGCACTTCTACTTTGATGTGAACGCGCACCATTTTCTTCACTTGATAAAAATTCAACTTTAAAGGATGAGCCAAGGCAGCATATGACAGGTGGGTGGATTCTCCAAATAGCCACTGGGGAACATTCTAATGAGTTCCTTCCATGACATCCCTCAGGGCTCAGAAAAACTGCTCTGTTGCCTGCCTTCCAATGAAAATTTTAGAATCACAGATGACTCTGGAGAGCATCTAACCAATTTTAGAAGACAATGAGGATTTCCTTCCCTTATATCTTCTGTCTCTCATTTCAACTAACTACTGTGTAAGGGCACCTCTTCACAGAAGGGTTCATTGCAAAGTATTTGTGAGTACTAGTCAATTTTTTGTTCAAATGAAAGATTACAGTAGGTTAAAAAATCTTCCATTTGATTGTGTGAGGTTGTTTTTTCCTCAGATTGAATTGTCTTTGAAGTGAACAAGGGAATGAAGGAAGACCTTTAGGTTTGTTTCATAAAGACACCATGCTTTCAGAGATTTCTCCAAGTTTTTAACATTGAAAATTTTATGATTTGCAGAATAGTAACACAAAATAATACTGCAATTTCTTAATATTTGACTGTTTCAGAATGTTTCTTGTAAAAGTACCTCAACCATGTTTGGTGGTGTAGACCTGTAATACTACTATGACACAGGCTGAGGTTGGTGAATTGCTTGAGATCAGGGGTTCTGAGCTGTAGTAAGCTAAACCAATTAGCTTGCAGCAACATGATAAGCCCCAGGGAATATGGGGTCACCAGGATGCCTAAGAAGAGGTGAATCAACTCCAGTCCTCAACAGAATAAATCAACTGCCAGTCAGTAGCAGGATCAGACCCATCAGTGGGCATTGAACTTCCAGTGTAGGTGAGATAGGGAGACACAATGTCAAAAAGAGAGAGAAAGAATAAAGAAAAGAGAAGGAAATAAAGTTTAAAATGCACCTCTTGGCTTTCTCTACTATGACAATGGAGGGTATATTTTCCTCTTGAGAAATGACAATGAGGTAAAGAGGAGGTAGAAATAAATGAAGACCTTTACCTTGGACCAGTCCCTTCTTGACAATATGAATTGAATCTCCTTCCCATATTTTGTTGCATCTTCTCTCCAGGCAAGGACACTTGGGAGATCCCAGAGGTAGGGAACCATAGCTGTCCCTCTTTTTTGCCTCCTGTCAGTCCCCACTTCTACCTTTGACAAGGTGTTTTTCTTACAGGTCATTGAAGAAATTTCTGTCAGCTTTGTGATAGAAGCAAGCTCACTCTTCCCTGTACTTCTATACATTTGTGAATATTGTAGGCAAGCAATAAATATTGATTATAACAAATTCTGAAAAGGAGAGATGTAAAGGAGATCCCTAGGTGGTATAAGGGATAAAAGACCGAGCTTGAAGTCAAGAAGTCAAATCTGACCTCAGACACTCACTAGCTGTGTGACCCTGGGCAAGTCACTTAACCTTTGTTTGCCTAATGAACTAGAGAAGGAAATGGCAAACCACTCCAGTATCTTTGTGAAGAAAACACCAAAATGGGGTCATGAAGAGTTGAGTATGACTGAACAACAACAACAAAAAATACCAATTATTTTATATTATTGCTAAAACTCAACATCATAATAATAAACAGTATAACAGTAGGAAGAAAAACAACCACTGGCAACAGCTTAGTTCTCTTCCTGGTGCCACAGTTGATAAATTTTCACTATTTCATAAGAACTGGAGCTTACTCAGGGAGGGAGGTCAATAGAAAGAATTTCAAATGAGAACATGCAGATTATATGCTGAATTTTCCTCGCTTCGTAAACTACATTATTAAAGCAAATTATCATAAAGACCTCAGAGGACTTGTCTGTCTGGCCCCATTCACTAGTGCATTCATTTGGGTCACTGAGGCACGCAATTCTGGTTTTCCTTGTTCAGACTTTATTATCTGGTTGAGACGTTATTGCTTCTTGGCAAATATATTCATAACTTATGGAACCACAGGTTTGCCACTCCATGATGTAGGGAGTCAGCCATGGACATATACATCCCACGTCTGCAGAGTTCATAGCGAAATTAAAGCCACATGATCCTTCATAGATGGATATATATACATACATATATATGTATATGCGTGTGTATTTGTGCATATTATATATGCACATTTCAGATAAGACCCTTGACCCTTCCAGATCTTTAGACTAGCATATTTTCCACTGCTGTATGTAAGCAATTATTATCTGTCTGAGAAACTAAAATGCATACCATCTGTCATAGGACCCCATTAGTCAACACTAAATCTATCACAAACCCTTCAGTGGAGGGTAGCTAGAGCCAAAGTAAATATGAAGTACAACCTAACAGCCCAGAGCCATAGATTTGTCATTACTTTGCTCTTTCAGGAAAAGTAACCAATTGCAGATCAGTAACGAGTAGCAAAAATGGTTGGTTCCTTGCTGCCTTTTCTACATCGTTGGCTTCAAAATAACCAAGCTGTCAAAAATTCAAAAACACTCAATTCAATCCAACAAGCATTTATTAGGGGTCAGGTCTAGAGTATACATAATATGAAAGTAAATAAAAAAGCTGTCTAGATTGTGGCACCAAATTTCAGGGCTTTTCAGTAAAACCAAAGGAAAGAAAAATCTCTGACATATCTACACAATAATACGATAATGATAATAACAGCACACATTTCTTTAGCACTTGCAGGTTAAAACATCTACTTCCTTCCTTTTTTACTTAAGAGGCAGCTAGGTGGCTCATTGGATAGAGCACTGGGCCAAGAGTCAGGAAGACCTGATTTCAAATGTGGTTACAAATGCTTACAAGCTATGTCACCCTAGGTAAGCCACTTAATGTCTAGCTTCCTCAATTGAAAAATGGGGATAATCATAGTGCTTACCTCCCAGGGTGTTTGTGAGGGTCAAGAGAGATAATATTTTTAAAATGTTTCTCACAGAGTAGGCACTATATAACTTATTCCCTTCTCCTTCCTGCTTTTCTCACAACTCTGAAATAGAACAAAGATTAAATCCAGTGCCCTTTCTTTCCATCATACCAAAGATGCTTCTCTTTGAACAACACTCCCTACCCCACAAAAAAAAAACCATTTGTATTTGTGTAACACTTTAAGGTTTACAAAATATTTTAAATGTGTTTTATCGTAACCATGTAAAGGGTGTAAATGGTTGAAAAATGAAGTGTTCAGTGTCACTGAGATATGAAATTTGCATAGCACCGAATCAACCAACAAGTATTTAAAAAATTATTCTATTTTTAATTTGTGGAATAAAACAAGCATTTCCATAAAAAGAGATGATTGCACATGAAACTACAAATCCACTACGTACAACTTGCTGTTACTTCTAAATATACAACAAAGTTACCATGTAAATTTCTTTTTTTCCTTTTTTCTTCCCCCGATCTAAAGATGGCCACCATTTATATATATAGATGTATATATATATACATATATATGTATACTTATTTTGTATATTTATATATGTATACATGCATATGTATATATGTGATATTTATTCTATACATTCTATACATCTATTTATTATTTATTAAGTGGCTGTTATATGTCTGGCACTGGGTATGCAAATACAAAAGCAAGACAGTCCCCCTGTCCTTAAGGAGCTTACCTTCTATTCCTTAGGTGTAGATGGATCATTTTCCCTATATATTTGTTTCCCTGGGAACGAGACAATTGTCTCATTCATTAGATTGGGCTAAAAACTCCTTAATGGAAAGCTAGGTGGAGCAATGAATAGAGTGCTGAGTCTAGAGTCAGGAAGACATCTTCCTGAGTTCAAATGTGGCCTCAGACACTTAGTAGCTTTGTGACTCTGAGCAAGTCACTTAACCCTGTTTGCCTCAGTTCCTCATTTGTAAAATGAGCTGGAGAAAGGAAATGACAAACCACTCCAGCATCTTTGCCAAGAAATAGGGTCATGAAGAGGTGGAAATGACTGAAAAATGACTAAACAACAAAAAAAGCTACTTAATGTTTCAGGCACCAAACATGCAAAAGGGCAGAGCAGTGAGTAACTCTGTATTACAAAATTACAACAACCACATCTTTCATAGGACATTATAATCCCTGGGCTGTTACCTCAGATATATCTGGGTCAGAGGTCATGGGGGTCCCTGATAGTGTTTATAAGACTCTTACATATGATCTTCTATCTGCTATATTATAACATCTGTAAAAACAACAGCTCATAAATATGTATACACACACACACACATATATAATACACATTATGACATTTTGTGTTTGGCAAAGAACTTTCCATACATTATTTTGTTTGGTCCTCATATCAACTATATGTGGTAGGTCATTCAAGAATTATTCATAATCCTCATTTTATAGTCTAAAAAATGTTGGCTCAGACAAGTTAAATAACTTGCACAAAGTCACTGTGTTAGTAAGTGGGGGAGCTGAGAACACAGGTGCTCAGATTTCAGATCCATCACACTTTCTACTCTATTCCCCCTTTTCATTCTACCTACCAACATAATAGGTGGATATCACTGTGAAAATCTTTTTTTTTAATATTATCAACAAAGATCAGCAGCAAGAGATAGGAAGAAAAATTCCATTTAAAATAACTGAGAGTCTGCATGCCAAGACAAACTTAGGAACTATATGAACATAATTACATAACACTTTTTATGCCAATAAAGTCAGATCTAAACAATTGAAAAAATATCAATTGCTCAGGGGTAGGACAAGCCAATATAATAATGACAATTCTACCCAAGTTAATTTACTTACTCAGTGCCATTCCAGCCAAACTACCAAAGAATTATTTTATAGAGCTGGAAAAAATAATAACAAATTTCATCTGGAAGACCAAAATTCTGATTATCAAGGGAATTAATGAAAAAAAACATGCAAAGGAAGGTGGCATAGCTGTACCAGATCTCAAAATGTATTATAAAGCATTAATCATCAAAACTATCTGGTAATGGCTAAAAAATTGAGTGGTGGATCAGCAAAATAGACTGGGTACACAGGACACAATAGTAGATGATGATAATGATGTAATATTTGATAAATCCAAAGACCCCAAATTTTAGGACAAGAACTCACTATTTGACAAAAACTGCTGCAAAAAGTAGAAACAGTATGGCAGAAACTGGGCACAGACCAACATTTTATTCCATATACCAAGATAAGGTCAAAATGGGTAAATGATTTAGATGTAAAGGGTGATACTATAAGGCAATTAGGAGAATAAGAAATAGTTTACCTGTCAAATCTATGGAGAAGGGAAGAATTTGTGACTAAACAAGAGATAGAGAATATTATGAGATGTAAAATGGACAATTTTGATTATATCAAATGAAAAAGGTTTTGCACAAACAAAATCAGTGCAACCAAGATTAAAAGGAAAACAGAAAGCTGGGAAACAGTTTTTACAAGTGTTTCTGATAAAGGCCTCATTTCTTAAATGTATAGAGAACTGATTCAAATTTATAAGAATATAAGCCATTCCCTAATTGACAAATGATCAAAGTATATGAACAGGCAGTTTTCAAATGAAGAAATCGAAGCTATTTATAGTCATATAAAATGCTCTAAATAACTATTGATGAGAGAAATGCAAATCAAAACAACTCTGAGGTACCACCTTACATCTATCAGATTGGTGAATATGACAGAAAAGGAATATGATAAATATTGGATGGGATGTGGAAAAATTGGGATACTAATGCATTGTTGTTGGAGTTGGATCACAACTATTCTGGAGAGCAACTTGGAACTACGACCAAAGGGCTATAAAACTGTATGTACTTTTTAATCCAGCAATACCCATACTAGGCCTGTATCCCAAAGAGATTTAAAAAAGTGAGAAAGGGACCTATTTGCACAAAAATGTTTATGGCAGCTTTTTGTGGTGGCAAAGAACTGAAAATTGAGGGGATGCCCATCAGTCAGGGAATGGTTGAAGAAGCTGTGGTATATGATAGTAATGGAATACTACTGTGCTATAAGAAATGATGAGCAAGATGATTTCAGAAAAATCTGAAAAGATTTACAGGAACTGATACAAAATGAAGTGAGTGAAATCAGAACATTGTACATAGTAACAAGAATGCTGTATGACGATCAGCTGTGAATAACTTAGCTATTCCTAGAAATACAAAGATCCAAGACAATTCTGAAGGATTGTTGAAAAATACTGTCCATCTCCAGAGAAAGAACTGATGGAGTCTGAATGCATATCAAGGCATACTATTTTTCACTTTATTTTTTTCGTGTTTTTTTTCCTTTTTTAGTCTGTTTCTTCTTTCACAACACAACTAATATGGAAGTATGTTTTATATGATTGCACATTTATAACCTCTATCAAATTGCTTACCTTGTGGGGGGGAGTGAGAGGAGGTAAGAGGAGGGAAATTTGGAACTCAAACATAAAAAAAATGAAAGTTAAATTATCTTTGCATGTAATTGGGGAAAATACTATTAAAAAAGAAAATCTTAGTTTTTTTTAAAGAGGCCTTTTCAATGAAAAAATAAGGAAAAAAATTGTGAAGAATATGGCAAAAGGGCATTCACTTAGGATTGTTAAGAGTTTAGATGGCACATTGGGAAGAATTACAAGGCAACTAGATTTTCAGTTACTGTTGAATACAGAAGCTGAAAGATCTTTCAGCAGTTTTCATTCTATCATTTCCAGTGCAAAGGTCATTCTCCTTGACAGGGAATACAGAAGCAAATTAAGAATTGAGTTCTGCCCTCTCTCTCCTGTCCTTTATAATCATCTCATTCACCATATCTCTCTCTGTGTCTGTCTCTCTCTGTGTCTCTCTTTGTCTGTCTGTGTCTGTGTCTGCATCTGTGCCTCTGTCTGTCTGTCTGTCTCTGTCTGCCTGTCTGTCTCTCTCTCTCTCTCTCTCTCTCTCTCTCTCTCTCTCTCTCTCTCACACACACACACACACACACACACACACACAGGCATAGGCACAGGCGCACGTGCATGCATGCACCCAACAACCCTTTTACAATGCTTAGCTTTTCTCATCTGTCTCTGCTTTTTGTTTTCCTAAGCAATATACTTACAAGTAGTACCTTGCCGTGTTTTTGTATTCATCCCATTACCTACCTTTACTTCTATCTGTACTATATAACTTTGAAAATATTTTACTTGATTGCTGAATTTGCTGTTCACCAAATTGGTCACTTCAAATAGTTCCTATTCTTCTTTCTCTTCAAAATTGCTCCTCCTTTTGTCTTCAGAATATTATTTACAAGAATTTTCCATCTGTCCTGTGCTTATTGTTTCTGTAGAATTTAAGTACATTGGCTCCTTTTTATCCTTTCCCTGCATCCTTTGAAATCTTCTTCATTGAACTTTAGAGTATATGTCAGATTATGCTCAATTTTCCTTTTTATCTATCACAAACTCTAAAAGGAACAGATCACTTTCTCCAAAAACTTCCATCATTTCTAGTCATGTAAACATTTCCACCCTTTTGGTAAGAAGCTACTCGGCTTTTGTAGAAGAGAGGCCTTCCACAAATGTCTGGAAAATTAAAGTTCCCTGTCACTATGATATCATGCTTTGGCCGGGTTTGTGATATATTTTCTGAACTCATCTATTTCATCTTTCTGTTAGGTGGTCTGTAGTACCAATGACAAAATCATTGTTTTTCCTTCTGTTGATCTGCACTGTGCCTCCTCCTCCCCCCTTGCTGGATTCCTTACATTGTTATACTTTCTTGATATTCATTGCTACCCCACCTCAGTGCCCTTTTACCTGTGCTATTTTTTTTTGAATAAAGGATACTGATGCAGAGTAATATTCCATTCACGGATTCCATCTCACCCAGTCTCAAGAATACCTATGAGGTCAAATTTGCCTCTCTAACTTAGCACTTACAGTTCCCTATGCTTGTTGCTTAATCTTTAAACTTTTTAGGCCATGGAGTTCACTATTACCCTTTTTTATTTTCATTTTTCTCCTGTGAACTTCTGTCTCTCAATTGCTATCCTTCTTCCTTGGTTGGTCCTACTTTTTATGGTATATACCCTGATACATACATATCTACAGACATATACATATATGTATTATATATATACATATACACAAATACATGCGCACATATATGTAGTTTTCTCTCTATTCCATACTTTTTATTTTAAAACCCTTCTTATTCAATTTGAAATACAGCAGGGTTCAAACCATCAGATCTAGATAGCTAACTCTACTGTCTCTTCTGAGTACTAGTCCTGCATTATCAACTGCCTGCTAGACATCTTCACCTAGATGTCCCATAGACACAGCATATCCTATATGAAACTCATTATCTTTCACCCTAAACTTATCCATTCCTTAAAATTTCCTATTTATCTTGAGGGCACCACCATCCTTCTAGGCACTGAGGAGTCATCCCCCATTGTTCCCTCTTATTTAACTCCTCCCCTCAATATCAAAACATTTGCCAATTCTAACTGATTCTACCTCTACGATCTCTCCTATTTATTTCATTCTTTTCATTCATACAGCTATGATCCTAGTTCAAGTTCTTTACCTCCTATCTGGATTATTTTTTTAAAAAAATACATTTTATTTGTTTCAAGTGCCAAAACTCTGCCTTCTCACCCTCCCACCAGAACACCACACTTCAAATGAGAACAAAAGAAAAGTAAAACCCATTATAAACATGTATAGTCAATCAAAACAAATTTCCACAATGTCCATATAGAGTTGTCTCCTTCTGCATTCTGTGCCCTTCACCTTTCTTTTGGGAGGTGAGAAGTATGTTTCTTCAGTTCTCTGAAATTCTGGTTGGTCATTACACTGAAAGGAGTTCCCAATTCTTTAAAATTATTTGTCTTTATCATATTATTTTCACAGTATAAATTGTTCTACTGGTTCTGTTCACTTCACTCTGAAACATACAAGTCTTCCCAGACTTCTCTGAAACCTCCTTTATTTCATGTAGTACAACAGTTTCCCATCATATTCATATACCATAATTTGATTATCCATTCCCCAATTTATGGTTACTTCCTCAGATTCACATTATTTGCCACCTCAAAAAAAGCTATAAATATTTTTGTACATCCTTAGAGTTTGTTTTGTACAGAACTAGTTCTTCTTTTAATACTCTCCTTCTAACTTCTTCTCTCACCTTTCCCCCCTTTCCTCCTATTTCCCTGTTGAGTGAAATGTATTTCTGTACCCAAATGTGGGTATCATTATTCTTCCTTCTTTTGACTAGTTCAAATAAGAGTGAGTTTCATGTGTTAGATGTACCTCCTTCCTTTTTTGTACATATGTGTACCTGTCCATTCTGATTATATCCAGTCATTTCCCCAAACTCTCCTCTCCTCTCCTCCCTTTCTGGCCCAGTATATCCTCTCTTTCCATTCTTAAGAACATCAAGACATAATGGAACCACTCCTAGCTTTTGTCTAATTGGAATCCCTATTTGAGCCCTCATGATGACAAAATTCAGAGAGGAAACATGTTATCGCCCTGTATTGGGATGTAAGTAGTTTATTCTCATTTAGTTCTTTATCATTGTTCATTCATGTTTACCTTTTCATGTCTCTTTTCACTCCTGTGTTGGAACTTCATTATTTCTATACAATTTAGTTCTTTCCACCAGGAATATTCGGAAGTCCTCTATTTCATTAAAGGTCCATTCCCCACACTCCTTCCCCCACAGCATTACATTCAGTTTTGTAGAATATGTTATTCTTAAATGTAAGCTCATATTCTTAGCCTTCTGGAGTATTGTATTATAAATTCTCCACTTTTTTATAGTGATGACTATTAAATCTTGTGTAATTGTCACTGTGGCTCCTCAGTACTTGAATTCTTTCTCTCTGACTGCTTGCATTTTTTCTTGGACTTGAAAACTCTGGATTTTGACTATAATTTTCCTGGGAGTTTTTGTTTTGGGGCTTCTTTAAGGGGATGATTGGTGAATTCTTTCTATTTCTACTTTGCCTTCTGGTTCTAAGAGATTTGGGAAGTTTTCTCTTAAGATTTCTTGAAATAAGATGTCAGGCTCTTTTTTCTTTATTTTGACATTCAGATAGTCCAATGATTCTTTTTTTATATCTGAAAATTTTTATTTTAGACAAATACTAAAACAAATACATAATTAGAAAAGAAAAAGAAACATTATAAACTTAAATATAAAATAAGAAAAGAAAAATGGCACATACACAGCAGAACATAGGAGAGGATTCAAAATATATAACAATAAGTTATCATTTCAAGAAAGCCTATATATTAAATACTGTGCATTAAGTTGAAAGCTGTCCATCTTTTCTTTGCTTCCTTGTAGGTTTTCTTTTGTTTTCCGCTGTACAGTTTTTACTTTGTTCTTTTTTCCTCCTTCCTCCCCCATACCCACTACCCCAAGGCTATGATCGAGCATGGATATATTTATATATAGGTATTAATATATACATACATGTATACATATACACACATAAATACATATATAAACATATACTTTCTCTAAGAGATTCTACTCTTAATCTTGTTCTTATGTTTGTGCATATCTATCTTTTCCTATTTATCCTAACTCCTCTACTTTACTTCTACCTGCTACCTTGCTCTCCTATTACTTAACCTACCTCCACTCCAGCAATCCCTCCCTTATCCTCCCTTTCCCCTAAATCTAAACATCCTTCTATACCCCCCTTTTAACCTATTCTCTTATCCTCCCCCTAAAGATCCCTCTTTATCCTCTCCCCCTTCCCTATCCCCTTAAAGTTTTATTTCTTTTTCTTTTTTAGATTTAGACTTTTGTACTCTTCTAGATGTATATGTATTTTCCCCTCTTAAACCCATTCCTGATGAAATGCTTTCAGAATAGTCCCCCTCCCCCATCTAATTCCTCTGTATTGGTTCTTCCTTTTGCACCTCATTTGTATAAGATAATTACTCCTTTAGCTGTTCTTGAACAGTTTTACTTTTTGAAGTCATATCATACTCAGGTATACCCCAATCTTTCTTATAAGCTACGTAGTTACTAGTAACAATCTTAGACATAGGTTTTACATTTTTCATACATAAAAGGTAAACATTCTATCCTTATTTAGTCCCTGTAATTGGTCATTGGTACGCACCTTATATTTATTTCTCTTGGCTGTTGTGTGTCAAATCTTCTGTTGAGTTCAGGGTTTTTTTTTAACAGAGTCCTGAAAGTCTGACAGTTGATCAGATGTGTATTTTTTTCCATTCAAAATTATGCTTAGTTTTGCTGGGTATGATATTTTCGGTCATAGGCCCAGTTCTTTTGTTCTTCTAAGTATGGTGTTCCAAGACCTGCAATCTTTTAGTACCACCAATGCTAGATCTGGTGTGATTCTAATTGTGGTACCATCATATGTAAATTGTTTTTTTTTCTTATTGCTCATAATATTTTATCCTTGATCTGGGGGTTTCGGAATTTAACCATAATATTCCTGTGAGTTTTCCTTATAAGACCTCTTTCTTGGTGATTGGTGGATTTTTTCTATTTCTCCTTTCTCCTCTTGTTCTAATGCTTCAAGATAATTTTCTTTAATCATTTCTTGTATTGTGGTTTCAAGATTTTTTGATCAGAACTTTCAGGTAATCCAATTATTCTTATGTTTTCTCTTAATCTGTTCTCTAGATCTGTTGTTTTTCTTATGAAATGTTTCACATTCTCTTCTATTTTTTCATTCTTCATTTTTAAAAAATTTCTTTGTCTCTTATAACTTCCCTGGCTTCCCCTTGCCTAATTCTGATTTTCAAGGAGTCATTTCCTTCCTTCAGATTCTGTATCTCCCTTTCTAATTGATTGACTTTTTTTGTCATAATCTTGTTTGTCTTATATTATTCTTATTTTTCTTTTTAATTTTTCCTCATTCTTTCTCATTTGATTTTTAAAAGGTTTTCAATGAATTATTTTTGGACAGGTGACCACTTGACATTACTCTTTGGAGTAGAAGAGGTGTTTTTGCTTCAGCATCCTCTTCTGAAGTTGAAGTATTATCTATTCCCGTAGTAGCTCTCTATGATTGGATTCTTTTTCCTTTGGCTATGCATTTTTTTTTGTAATAGTTTTTATTATCACCTCTAGTCTTGGGGCATGCGGGGTGGTGCCTCTGGCCTCTGATCCTCTTCAGTTCTCCCCTCTGACCTCAAACCAAGACCTCCAGCCTCCCGGAAGTGCCCACAGCCCTGCCCCACTGCTTCTGCACTCACTAGGTGTTTGCTGGTTCCTTCTTGTCCCCGCTGCTTTCTGTAGCACAGTTGCATCTGATGTTCCTTGTCAGCAGAGGTTCCAGGTCAGACTTGATGAGGTTTAGACTGTGGGAGCCCCTTTGAACTCCCCTTGAATCTTCCCACTAGATGAGGTGTTTGCCTGAGGCCATAAGCCTTTCATTATTGGTAGGCCCAAATCTCTAGGCTAGGTTACTCTAACCTAGCCTAACCCTCTATTGTCTGGCTGCTTCCCACCCTTGATCCTATCAAAGTGTCTATGCCCAAATCTGTTACCCTTAAACTAGCCTAGCCCTACATTGTTATCTCCAGGTAGCCTCCAGCTACTTCCCACCCTTAATCCCATTCTCTTGGTTCCTGGAGTCTGACCTCATCCCAGTCCTATGATGCTCTCCCTTAGACTCCTCCTCAAGACCTTCCCTAAACTCCTCCTTCCATCACCCTAGGACCACCCTAGATCCCTCCCACAATCTTTGTGTGTATAAGTTTCAAGGCTTGAGTCAAATTCTTTTGAGCAGGACCTGGTGTTGGTAAAACATGTAGTTCCTTGACCTTTTCAAACTCCCCTCACTGTCTGGGGGTAAAAGTTCCTATGGCCAGGCCAAGGCAGCCTTCCAGGCCAGCTAACCCCAGGACTTGCTGCTTGTCATTTAAATAGCTTGCAGCTTGTTGTTAAAGCTGACCCTAGCCTGGAGGTATTTACTTTTCACAGGGAGGAAGTCTAGGCCTGGGATTTTTCTTCAGGTCTTCTCAGATTGTCCCAAGAGGACTGTTTTTCTGTGCCTATTCTTATTCGTTTTCACCATACTGTGTTCACCCAGAGGTGCTATTCTATCTCTTTTGTGGAGGAAAATCTTGAGAGCTTGAAATTTTCTTATCTACGCCACCATCTTCGCAGAATCCTCTCTAGTCCAATTGATGAGGCTTGGGGTTGCAGGGTGCTCAAGATCCCAAAATACCAACATGCTGGGCCCTGCTGAATGAATTCGACTCAAGCCTTCTCAGCTAAGGAAAAACAAAGTTTATTAAGGATTTGCCATATTGGGTTGTCTTAAGAAATCTCACCATTTGTGATGCTTGTTTTCACAAGTGGGCCAGATCAATCTGCCCTGAGTTAGATTGAATCTGAGCACCTCCATAGGTGAGATGAGACTTATATACAGAAAGATTATGGGAAAGATTGGGGAGTGGTCTTGAGTAGTCTGGGATGACTAGAGGAGGGGTTTAGAGCAGACAGGGGTGACTGGGGTGAGGGGGAAATAGCTGAAGGCTACCTGGAGATGACAGACAATAGAGAACTAGGGTAACAGAGCCAGGGTATGGATATTTTGATCAGGATCAAGGGTGGGAAACAGCCAGAGGGCAATTCAGAGGTAGCCAGACCATGGAAGGCTAGGCTAGGCTAGGCTATTTGGGCATGAAAAGCCAGATCAAATCAGGGTGGGGCTCAAGGGGGTTCCCACAGTCTAAACCTAATCACAATAATTCTTAATATTTTTCTTCTCAATCTATTTTCCAGGTCAGTTTTTTTTTTCTATGAGATACTGTGGTACTGGAGAAATCGAGGAGAACCCTGCCCCCAGCCCCTAACTAAAAACCCAGTTTGCATAAGAAAAACAGACTTAGTTCCTGCCATTTGGCGTTTAGTGGGTGTCCTTGGGCCCTGTGACTGTTCTGGGAATATGGATTGATTGGCCAGGGGAGGGGCCTGATGCTAGCAAATCTTGGTTTGTTTCCTGAGCCAGCTGAGAGATGTCTCTATCTTGTGTCAACAGACCCAGCTGGAGCATCCCTTGGTCTGCCTATGGCCTTGAAGGATGAAGGCCTTAACCCTAGACATTCCCTTGAATTATGTGACTGTTCCTTACTCTTATCTCATGAGTTATGTTGCAAGATGTATGGCAAATTGGACACAGAGATCCTGGGTTGTAATTCAGTTGACACTTTGTCAGCTGTCTGATATGCTGTATTTACAATCTATTCAGGAGGTTCCTCTTCAGGGATCATGATCATAAAAGTGAAAAACAAAGGCTTGCCGAGCCTGCTAAAAATAACATATCTAAGTTTCAAGAGATAATTAACCATTGTACCGAGATTTTTTTGTGTATATACTACTTTTTCACCCCAATCTGGGGCCATTTTGATTTGGGCTGTTAATTGCCCCTGAACGGACACCGGCTAATAAAATTCTCCATTTAAAACTTTTACTCTGTGGCGTGTCTTGCTCGCTGTTGGTACTACAATACCTTACATTTTCTTCTGTATTTTCAGTCTTTTGACTTTGTTTTAATATTTCTTGTTGCCTCATGGAGTCATTGGCTTCTATTTGGTCCATTCTGATTTTGGGGAAGTTAATTGCTTGAAGTGGTTTTGTACCTTGTGCCAAGCTGTTAATTCCCTTTCCAATTCTTTTTTCCATAGTTCTTAAGTCCTTTCTATTTTTTTTTTCCTTTAAGGGCTCTCATTTAATTTGTAACCACATTTTTAAACTCTTTAAAACAACAAAAAAAGACTCTTGCTTTTTCTCTTCCGAGAATTCTAATTGATTGGGAAGATATATAAACTGATGCAAAGTGAAGTGACCAGAACCAGGATAATGTTGTACACAGTAATAGCAATATTATAATAATGACCAGCTATGAAAGAGTCAGCTGTTCTAATCAATACAGTGATACAAGACAATTCCAAAGGATTCATGATGAAAAATGTTATCTATATCTAGAGAGAGAACTGATGAACTCTCAGTGCAAACTAAAGCAAACTTTTTAAATTCATTTCATTTTTCTTTTTTTTTAAACATGGCTTAATAAGGAAATGTGTTTTGCATGACTTTGCATGTATAATTGAAATCATATTGCTTGTCTTCTTAATGGGTAGAGGAGGAACTGGAGGGGGAGAGAGAATTTAGAACTCAAAATTCTTTTTGAAAATGAATGTCAAAATAAAGTAGATTTTAGAGCTCAAAATTATTTTTAAAAATGAATGTCAGAATAAATACAGGAGACTAAAAAAAATTCAGATTGAATTTTTGCCCAAGCTATGTTATTCTCTGAGCTTTGCTTGTAGATATTCTTTTTATTTATTTATTTGATATTTTTGGTTTTCAACATTGATTTTCACAAGAGTTGGAATTACAAATTTTCTCCCCATTTCTACCCTCCCCCCTACTCCAAGATGGCATATATTCTTATTGCCCCATTCCCCAGTCAGCCATCCCTTCTGTCGCCCTACTCCCCGCCCCATCCCCTTTTCCCTTACTTTCTTGTAGGGCAAGATAGATTTCTGTGCCCCATTGCCTGTATATCTTATTTCCTAGTTGCATGCAAAAACTTTTTTTTTGAACATCTTCTTTGAAAACTCTCCCTTCTTCCCTCCCCCCACCCCCACCAAGAAGGCAAGCAATTTAACATAGGTCATATATGTATCATTATGCAAAACCCTTCCACAATACTCATGTTGTGAAAGCTAACTATATTTCCTTCCATCCTATCCTGTCCCCTTTTATTCAATTTTTTTCAATTCAATTTCAATTTTTTATTCAATTTTATTCAATTTTCTCCCTTGACCCTGTCCCTCTTCAAAAGTGTTTGCTTTTGATTACCTCCTCCCCCATCTGCCCTCCCTTCTATCATCCCCCCTTTTTTATCCTCTTCCCCTTACTTTCCTGTGGAGTAAGATACCCAATTGAGTGTGTATGTTATTTGTTTCTCAAGTCAAATCCGATGAGAGCAAGATTCACTTATTCCCTTTCACCTGCCCCCTCTGCCCTTCCAATAGAACTGCATTTTCTTGCCACTTTTATGTGAGATAATTTACCCCATTCTATCTCTCCCTTTCTCCTTCTCTCAATATATTCCTCTCTCATCCCTTAATTTGATTTTATTTTTTTAGACATCATCCCTTCATATTCAACTCACCCTGTGCCCTCTGTCTATCTATCTATCTATCTATCTATATACACACACAAATATATGTATATATACATATACATATATATATATGTATGTATGTGTGTATGTATGTATATATTCCCTTCAGCTACCCTAATACTGAGGTTTCATGAATTATACACATCATCTTTCCATGTAGGAATGTAAACAAAACAGTTCAACTTTAGTAAGTCCCTTGCAATTTCTCTTTCTTGTTTACCTTTTCATACTTCTCTTGATTCTTGTGTTTGAAAGTCAAACTTTCTATTCAGCTCTGGTGTTTTCACTGAGAAAGCTTGAAAGTCTTCTGTTTTGTTGAAAATCCATATTTTGCCTTGGAGCATGATACTCAGTTTTGCTGGGTAGGTTATTCTTGGTTTTAATCCTAGCCCCATTGACCTGCGGAATATCATATTCCAAGCCCTTCAATCCCTTAATGTAAAAGCTGCTAGACCTTGTGTTATCCTGATTGGGTTTCCACAACACTCAAATTGTTTCTTTCTGGCTGCTTGCAGTATTTTCTCCTTGATCAGGGAGCTCTGGAATTTGGCAACAATATTCCTAGGAGTTTTCTTTTTGGGATCTTTTTCAGGAGGCAATCAGTGGATTCTTTCAATTTCTATTTTCCCTCTGGTTCTCGAATATCAGGGCAGTTCTCCTCGATAATTTCTAGAAAGATGTCTGTCTAGGCTCTTTTTTTGATCATGGCTTTCAGGTAGTCCAATACTTGTTAAATTGTCTCTCCTGGATCTATTCTCCAGGTCAGTGGTTTTTCCAATGTGATATTTCACATTGTCTTCCATTTTTTCATTCCTTTGGTTCTGTTTTATAACGTCTTGATTTCTCATAAAGTCACTAGCTTCCACTTGCTCCAATCTAATTTTAAGGTAGTATTTTCTTCAGTGGTCTTTTGGACCTCCTTTTCCATTTGGCTAATTCTGCCTTTCAAGGCATTTTTCTCCTCATTGGCTTTTTGGAGCTCTTTTGCCATTTGAGTTAGTCTATTTTTTAAGGTGTTATTTTCTTCAGTAATTTTTGGGTCTCCTTTAGCAAGTCATTGACTTGTTTTTCATGGTTTTCTTGCATGACTTTCATTTCTAGTCCCAATTTTTCCTCTACTTTTCTAACTTGCTTTTCCTAATCCTTTTTGAGCTCTTCTATGGCCTGAGACCGGTTCATGTTTTTCTTGGAGGCTTTTGATGTAGGCTTTTTGGCTTTGTTGACTTTTTCTGGCTGTATGTTTTGGTCTTCTTTGTCACCAAAGAAAGATTCCAAAGTCTGAGTCTGAATCTGAGTCCGTTTTTGCTGCCTGGCCATGTTCCCAGCCACCTACTTGACCCTTGAGTTTTTTATTGGGGTATGACTGCTCGTAGAGTAGAGAGTACTTTGTCCCAAGCTTGAGGGGCTGTGCTGTTGTTTTCAGAGCTATTTCTACATGGTGAGCTCTGCCACAGCAGCGCTCCTCCTCCCCCAAGAACTGCCAACCCAGACCAGACTCAGATCTAAGCAGGCTCTACATTCCTGCTCTGATACACCACTTAATTCCTCCCACCAGATGGGCCTGGGGTCAGAAGCAACTGCAGCTGTAGGTCTGTAGCTGTGCTCCTCCACCACCCCTGGGGCAGTGGCCAAACCATGAACTCCTTTCACTCTGTCTCCGCAGTTTTTCCCACTAACCTTCTCTGTTGTCTTTGGTGTTTGTGGGTTGAGAAGTCTGGTAACTGCCACAGCTCACTAATTCAGGGCACTAGGGCCTGTTCCGCCAGCCTCCCAGTCTGGCTGGTCTGGGCTCAGCCCACGTTGGCCTCTGCTCCGTTCCCAGCTCTGTGCGATAGACCTTACCCAGGGACCATCCAGGCTGTCCTGGGCTGGAGCCCTGCTTCCCTCCACTATTCCATGTGTTCTGCAGTTCTAGAATTTGTTCAGAGCCATTTTTTTATGGGTGTTTGGAGGGTCCTGGGGGAGAGCGCTAGGCAAGTCCCTGCTTTCCAGTTGCCATCTTGGCTCTGCCCCCATGAGGTCGCTTGTTGATATTCTAAAGTCATTTTTCTTCTTTTTTATGATGGGATTCTTTTTTTCATGATTGTTATTTGCTCATTCTTCTAGTCTGTGTTCTGATTTCAGACTTGCTGTTCGGGCTGGGCTCAGTTTTTCTTTTGTAGGGAAGATATGGGTTGGTCCTATTGCTGTTTTCCTGTGGTTATTTAGTGTTGCATTACTCCAGAATCTCCTCGGGTGGCTATATGGCACAATGGATAGAGTGCTAGTCTTGGAGTTAGTCTGGACAAACTCTGTTTGTCCCAGTTTCCTCATTTATAAAATGAGTTGGAGAAGGAAATGGCAAGCCACTTCAGAAACCTCCAAATGGGGTCACAAAGAGTTGGACATGACTAAACAAAAACATCTATATCTATGTAGATCTGGAACACACACTCACATCCACACCCACACACATGGGCATGCATGTATGCACACACACACATTAACTAGATCTACTCTAAGACAGAAATTCTGCTAATTCATCACGGATTAGTAGCCATTCCAACAGAAGCCACACATCTTAGCAGAGTTTATGTCTCACAATATGCCTCTTGATGGCCATTATCCAAAATCCTATATTTTGAGTGAGCTGTAAGCATCTGTACCCATCATTTTTATTTCCTTCTTATTCTAAATAGTTTTTTAATCAACAGGGCCAAGATGAATGAAGATGCCAAGAATCAGAAATGAGGAGGGAGAATGTTCCTCCTCACTTCTCACTAGCCAGAGAAAATGCCTAGAACCAAGAGACAAAGTATCTCATTTGTGGAACACCCAGAAGGCCAGTCTACATTGATTGAAGAGTATGCAGTGGGGAGTAAGACATTAGAAGACTAGAAAGGTAGGATGGGGTGATGTTATGATGGGAGTTGAATGCCAAACAGAAGATTTTATATTTGATCCTGGAAGTGATGGGAAGACATTGAGTTTACTAGGGGTGAGAGCGGGGGTGGGGGAGTGACCTAGTCAAATCTGTGCTTTAGGAAAATCACTTTGTTGACTGAATGGAAGATGGGTTGCAGTGGGGAGAGACTTGAGGCAGACAGACCCACTAGCAGATTTGCATTGTGTAATGTCTTCAGTACAATATTAATATATTTTGAAGCTGAGACAGAAGCTGAGATTTCCTGAATCTGATTCCAGTTCTCTTTCTACTATGAGATGCTGCCTTTTATCAGCCCATGCTGTCTTTCTGTGCATTTATAATTTGTAATGATTGTGAGTCTCCTTGAGGGTCTTTTTTTCCCCAGGAAAATTCTGTACTCTTAATTACATGATCACATATTATGAACTGGTAATTCAAACTCAATATGTCCCAAACCTAACTAATCTTTATCTCCAAACCTTCCTCTCTTCATGACTTTCCTGTTATTATAGAAGATACCATCATTTGACTAGTTACCCAGGCTGGTATCCCCAATGTCATTCTCAGTTCCTCACATTCACTCAACCCGAATATCCCATCTGTCAAATATTATTTCTAGATTTATAATACTATCTATCTATCTATCTATCTCTCTATCACCTTCTTTCCTCTTATGCGGTTACTTTCCTAATACAGGACTTCCTCACCTAAAGCCTTGATTATTACAGTAGCATTTATATTTTGAATTGATATCTTTTCTTTTTATATCACCCCTGTATTGTTCCTTTCTTACACTTCCAGAGTTCATTCATTCATTGTAAAAAAAAAGGTTCACACAGTATGGCCCAATGGTCAAGTCTGTCCCATAGTCTTTTTTTGTAAGGCCTGAGAACTAAAAGTCCTTTTAAAAAACCTTTTTAACTTTATTTAAAATACATATAAACAATTCTAACTCCTGGGCCAGTGGCCAAATTTGGCTCAAACTTAGTTTGCCCACCTCTGCTACTTAGCCACATGTTTTTAAAGGAGAGGGGGAAAGGAAGAGATAAAAGTTAAAGAACATTTTAAATATATTTTAAAAATCTGATAATATGTTCGTATTCCATATCTTTGACTTTCTCTATACCCTCCAACTAGGCAAAGGGTGGGGCAGGGTGGGGTGTCTTCCAGTCTCTTCTCTCAGAACTAGCTTGTTTTTTTGAAAATTTGCAACATTCATTTTCATTGGTTTTGTGGTTGTTCTTTCCATTTATATTATTATAGTCATTTTACATATTGTTTTCTTGTCTCTGCTTCATCAATCTTCCTATGTTCCTCTATATTCAATTTAGCTATTGTATCTCACAGCACAATAGTATTTCATTAAATTCGTGTACCACAATTTCTTTAGCTATTCCTTCAATCTCTGGGTAACTTACTTGTTTCCCAGTTCTTTGCTACTACAAAGAGTTGCTACAAATGTTTTGGTGTGTGTGGAGCCTTTCCTTTTGTTAACAATCCTCTTGGAGTATATAACTAGTTAGAATGATGGAGATCTGAGGATGTCAATTCCTGAAAATATAGAATGTGAGGGAAACATTCCAGTGTCATGAAGATGAGCTTTGTCTGTGTTTCTACTAATGCCACATATGTATATATGATAGTATAAAACTGAAACCAATCAACCCCCACCTTTACACATGCATAAAATTTGATTGGTCTCTTTTCTGGTTGAATAGGCTAGAAGCACCTCTCTATTCTCCACAACCACTAAACAGAAATAAAGCACACTTTCATTGGGAAATAGGAGGCAAATTTATCCCTTTTTTTCTGAAAACCCCAGAGAATTAGGGAAAAAACTAACCAGAAACATTACCAGGGAGAATGTTCAATGAAAGAAGGTAATAAGTTGAAATGAAAGATTATTGATATAATGAATAAAACTAAGAGATGTGAAAAAGTAGTTTCCAGAAGAAAATCTAATGATTAAAAACTAGAGAGATTGCTCCAAATCACTAATAAAAGAAATTCAAATTTTAAACCGAAGTTTCACTTCATACCCATCAAATTGGCAAAGATAATTTTAAAAACTGAAGCAGTCACTGTCGGAGGGACTGTCAGAGGATGGAAACACTAATTTATCAACTGGTTCAACAATGCTGGATATCAATTTGCAATTCTTTGAGAAAGCCACTAAACTCTTCGTATTATCATTACTGGCATATATCCTAAGGAGGTTAACAATCTTACAAAACCAAAATCCTCATAGCAACATATTTAAGCAAAAACAAAGGGCGGGGGGGTGATGAGAGACACAGAAGTTGCCTACCAATTTGTAAATGACTGGATATATTATGATATGTGAATGTAAAGGAATATAACTATTTACAGTAAGGAATGACAAATATAAGGAATGCAGAGAAACATAGGAAGAGTTCTAAAAAGTAATACAGAATGAGAGTCAAGAGAAAGATATTACATGACTGCAATAACATAAACAATACCAACCCTAAGAACAGCAGAATTAATTATAATGAATAATGTTGGTTCTGGAGAGTAGATAATGAAACACACCTTTCTTCTCTAACTAGAGAGGGTGGGGAGGGATTTATCAATGCAAAATGCTGTAACACTCTCAGATCTAGTTGCTGTTAGGTGACATTGCTTAGTTTCTTTGTTGTTTCAAGGAAGGGTTCAATGTAAAAAAGTTAATTGGACATCATTATGGCGTGCAAACAAAAAACAGAATAAAATTATTTTTAAAACGGTAAAAAAGGAATCAAAGTGAAAATGAAGAGGAAAAAGAATATGAAAAGTCTGAGAAGAAACCCTAATTTGTGTCATAAGGTTAGAAAATGAAAAAATATGACACAGAAAGGGAGAGGGGAAGAAACTATAGGTCCTTTGAAGCTATGTGCCAGGTTTAAGATTTCCCCCCCAAAGGTAGATTTGGATGCTATGAAGAGGCAGCCATTTCTTGTGAAGTAACAAGTAATAAAGAGATAGCATATTACTGATCAAAGGAGGAAGAGACCTTATCAAATCTGATGACCTCTAACCATTTCTGTTGATCCACATGACATCAACACGGGATGGAACCTAGAAAGTCCTGTTAGGGATTTTGAAATCCTGGGCAAGAAACTGAAGCATGTAGGTAATATAGGTCCAGGGCAAGGCATTAAGAATGAAATAGCAGATTTGGGAAATAATTGCTAAGGAAGATGGCATCTGAGAATTGAATTTGGATTTCTGAATCAAAATCTCAAGATATAGAGATAATGAGTTCTTGTGTCTTTAAAAACATTTGCCTAGATACTTGTGAATCCTATCAAGGAGATTTTAAACTGAAAAGAAAAGGAGAGAAACATCTCACATGAACAGATGCTGTGTCAGATATCAGAAGGGGTCCTCTGAAGGCCAGAATATGGATAGCATGGAATAGCATCTCTCTCCTGATCAACTACGAACTCTCTGAAGTATTAGGAATGTCAAGAGGAAATAAACAACAACAGAGCTATAGAAACCAGGTTGTTCCACCTTTGTGGTTCATGGAGGAAGGGTAGAGACTCTTGACAGCATACGTAAGACTGTTCTCAACCCTATTGCTTTTGGAAAGACCCAGTTTATATTTAGGAAGAGACATTGAACCTAATAAGCTTTGCAGGCATGGTGAAGGTACAGTGTAGGACATTCTCGGGATATTTTTATGTACTTCACTATTGTACTAACCGAAGGGAACATAAGTGGAATTGGGGAATTGGAACAGTAACTATGATATATTTATGTGTTCCACCTTCTCGTGGGCATCCTGTGTCTACATGGTAATTTTTTATTACTGCCAAACTTCTTTGCTCGAACTCCATCATCAAACTGATATCAGCATACAACTATAGGAACCCATAAGGAACAGAAACATCACATAAGTTCAAAAGACACAAAAACACTTCCATTGTACAATATCATCTCTTATTCTCAGTACTTTCCTAAGAGTGAGGGCAGGGCTGTGTGGGACGGAAGTAGGTACATTAACAAAAGTCTGATATGATACAGTCATTCAGACTTAGCCAAGCCTGCATCATATAAAAGTGACTGGATTCTGAATCATCTTTTCGTCAGCATGTTTGAGATACCCAAGCAGTAAACCAAGTGCCTTGAGAATAGCATCACTATGAGCAATACCTCTCCTGAATTGCTATCAGGCCTTGCTCTTCCACTTTACTTCCTGAAGATTTGCCAGAGCCAAAAAAATGAAGGAAGCTGACCTCATCCTCTCCTCACTACAGTTCTCAAGTGGAGTCATCTCATGGTTTTCTACCCACTGGTACAATTCAGAGATAAGCCTTGCAAAGGTGGATCTCCTTGCTGGTTTAAAAGTTCTGTTAGCTAAGCCAGGAGAATGTCGGTATCTACACCATAGGTGATGCAGTTTAGTGGGAATGTTTTCATGTCTTTTGAATTCCTGTTTAGGTTTTATTCTGAGTGGTCTCCTAGAGTGATTCTATGGTAAAGTTTGGGCAGAACAGTTTTGCTTCAATAAAAAAGTGAACATGTGGTCAACTTGTTTATTTTTTGACAGCTTTTGTGATACCTGACAATTGTTGTTTGTCCTTCATTCTCAAAGAGGTCTATGACATCAGGAAGCTGATGCCATGACCTGCAGTAAATTAGATTTAGGTGAGAGAGAGCTGTGCAAAGTCAACAGCCTCACTTTCTCCTCCAGAGCCATCTGGGTCCAGTGACAAGATATAGATCAGGATGACTGAAAATGACCCCACCTGTCAATTATACTTCATTTTAAGGCCTGTGCCAAAATATATGAGTGTGGTCTGGGCTGTGCCTACCAAAACAGTTGACTTAAAAGTGAAAAAATTCTACTGATTTGGTATACTGCAGAAAAAAAAAAACACCTTCAGCTTGTTTATCAAAATCCCTTTTAAAAAATCAACTACATTTAGTCAAATAAATTGGTATGAGACTTAACCATAAGGCATTATGCTATCATTCAAGAGAAGAAAGTGTACTTACTAGTCTGGGAGTTTTACTAGTCTGGATTTGCATACTAGCCCAAATTCTCTCACTAATTTGCCCTGTAACTTACTTGCTATGTGACTTTGGACAGCTCACATACTTTTTCTGTGAGGGAACTGGGTGAAGTGATTTCTAAGGTGCCTACTAGCTCTAATAGTACACATTTCTACATTCTGTCAAAGATGCAGTGTGGCATAGTGGATTTAGTGAGCCAATCTCAGAGCTAAGATCAGGGTGCAGGTCTTGCCTCTGATGCCCCAGATTCAATGCCCCAGACAACTCTCTGAGACTATAAATTACAACAACGTTGCCCATCTGCATTGGCAGAGGGAGTTTCCACTTCTGAAGTTTCCTACACCAAGAAAATCATAGGTCTAGACCAAATTCAATACAGTAGGAAATACCATGTTGAAGGAGACAACATTTTCCAATAGTCAGTCAGTGAGCATTTATTAAGCACCTACTACGTGTCAGGCACTGTGCTAAACAAAGCATACAAAGAAAGGCAAAAGATAGTTCCCGCCCCTGAGGAGCTCATAATCCAATGGGTTCAATGGAATTGTCGTTATAGTATTCATTTTTGTGATGAGGGGGACAACTTTGGCCAGAAAAGAGCAAAGAGATCATTTTAGCATTGGTCTCGCCTGGAGCACTCCCCTCCCTGCCCCCATGAATTCTTTTTTTCAGGAAAATTTAATTTGAAAATGTTCTAAAGATGATGGCCACCGGTAAGATCTTGACCTAATCATGTACAGTGGGATTACACTTGCCTCCTTGCCCAGAAAGCTATTTGGGATACTCAGACAAAAAGAGAAGTACAAAGAGTTCTTATAAATAAATAAGGAGGTTTACTGCTGAGATCAGCATAGAGGCAAGTCGAGGCTTTTGAGCTTTGCAACTGCCAACTCTACAAACATTGGTGATGTGTGAAGCATGTGAAAGGGCAGAAACCTCACTCTGCACTCTCTGAACTCTGCCTTGGCATGGCTTGGAATTTGGCTTAGGCAGGCAGGCACAGGCCCAGGCTTAGCTCAGCTCAGTCCCTTGTGGACAACAGCTTTCACTGCAAGGCAACAACATAACTTATAAGTGTCAACAGCTGTCCTAGAAAGATAACATTTGTTTAAAAGTAAGCATTCTTGAGCAAATGGTTTTCTTTGAAAAAATTAAACTTATGGGCATTTCAGAATATTTTAAACTTTGGTTTCAAAATGAAACTATTGTTGGTAAGAGCATTTTGCCCCAAATTCCCTAAAATGAAAGCATAGAAGTTAACATTAAAAACCCAACAACACATTGACCTGCAGGAAAGACCAGGCTGTGGAGTGAAAAGATATTCCAAAATAGACACATTGCCCCAAGTCAAAGGTTTGCTTCCTCCTTCCTTCCTTCCTTCTTTTCCTTCCTTCCTTCCTTCCTTCCTTCCTTCCTTCCTTCCTTCCTTCCTTCCTTCCTTCCTTCCTTCCTTCCTTTCTCTTTTTTCTCTTTCTTTCTTTCTCTCTTTTTCTCTTTCTTTCTTCCTTTCTTCCTTCCTTCCTTCCTTCCTTCCTTCCTTCCTTCCTTCCTTCCTTTCTTTCTTTCTTTCTTTCTTTCTTTCTTTCTTTCTTTCTTTCTTTCTTTCTTTCTTTCTTTCTTTCTTTCTTTCTTTCTTCCTTCCTTCCTTCCTTCCTTCCTTCCTTCCTTCCTTCCTTCCTTCCTTTCTTCCTTCCTTTCTTTCTTCCTTCCTTCCTTTCTTTCTTTCCTTCTTTTCTTTTTTTATAAGACCATAAATTTAGAGCTTAAAGCTCATCTAGTCCAATCCAGAAACCAAAGGGTGAAAGCATTTTACAGTTGAGAGTACTGAGACCCACAGAGTTTTAGTGTGCAAGGTCACACAGATAATAAGTGACAATCAGGCATTGAACCCAGGACCTTTGGCTCCAAATCCAGAAGTCCTTCTTCAATCTATGGTTTTCTTGACTATTCTCCATCGAGAGAGATTTCTATCAGCAATGGAATTTCTGAAATAATAATTAACAAGTGTATTTAAAAGGCTCTGAGAGATTTGTTACCAACTTTCCTCCCTAAGAACAGATAAACAATCTCATAACTTTACTAATGAGACATTTACTGCTTTTCTGAAGGAGACAACACATTTTCACAGTTTATATATAAATCATTATTTATAAATGCTTGTCTAACACATAATCATGACTGGCATTTTACTGGGATTAGGTGCATTGAAAATTAACTTTAAGCAAAATACTTTATAAAAGTAAGATTTCCCATGTTGCTTATTAAACAATGACATTCTACACATTTCCAGTACATACTTACCAAAGTACTCAAACACATTTTCTGATTTTAAGGTAATGATTTCTCCCTTCCTGTTCTCAACTCTTCTTGGTTTTGTTTTTTCTTTCTGAATTTTGCCAGGGAATGCTTTTGAAGAACTGAAAAGATGCTAATGGTGACTTGGGACTAGGGGACATTATGATGGATTATGAACCTTTATAAAGGAATATGAAGTCCTGGGCAAGAAATTCACATCTTCAGGACACTGGTGGCATTTTAATCACTGCTCCTTATGGAAGGCAAGTCCTGCAAAGGAGAGGGGGTTGGGGAAATGAACAGATGGTTAAAAAGAAGGTGTCTGAGAAGAGGTTTTGAATTTTAAGACCTTGGTTTAAAATATAGGAATGACAAACTCTTGGCCAGAAATAGAGTATACTTAACAAGGGCCAGTTAAAAAATAAACAAACGAAAAACATATTTGCCTAGAGTCTTGTGAGTCATTCAAAAGGATTTTAAACTGAAAAATAGAGTTGAGGAGCAGAAATCTGCATTAGAAAGTAGCAAATAGAAAGATGCTAAGAGAGTACTGGGATTTCTAGTTTATCTTGCTTGTTGCCCAGAACAGTAGCCAAGACACTCAGACATTTATAAGAAACAAGAATCCAAGAAAGGAACAGTAATGAAGCCCATGATTTCAGATTACTGTACACAAATAAAGTACACAAGCAAGATGAACTAGAGGTCCTAGTGCAGTAAGGTAAATTTGGCCTTATTAAGCGTCAGTGAGATTTGATGGGATGGGACTCATTCAAACCTAGATTCTGGATTCCTCCTTAACGGTAAATTTGCCACCTTGGAGAAACCTCTGCCCTGACTCCCTGCTCTTCTGATTGGTGACTTTTTCCTCAAGACCACAATTTTTGAAGGGACCCCAACCATACTTTACCTTATTTATATCTTAACTCACTTTCTGGACTCCTCTTTCTTTCTCACCCGTCACTTTGCCTCCTATGCTTGTAACCTTTTCAACCCCCCGTTCCCCTTTTAGAATGTAATGTACTTGAGGGTAGGGCCTGGTTAGTTTGCTTGTATCTATAACCCTTGTGTTCAGCACAGTACCTGTTATTGCTATTCAGTTATTTCAGTCATGTCTAACTCTTCGTGACCTGATTTGGGGTTGTCTTGGCAGTATTACCAGAGTGGTTTGCCATTTACTTCTTCAGCTCATTTTATAGATGAGGAAACTGAAGCAAGTAGAAGTTAAGTGACTTGCCCAGGGTCAGACAGCTAGGGTTTGAGGCAGGATTTAAACTCAGGACTTTCTAGCTCCAGGTCTAGTTCTCCATTCACTGTTTCACCTAAATACACAAGTAGATGCTTACAACAACATCCCCAACAATACCTTTAGAGGGTAGAGGCAAATAAAATGAAGAGAAAAACCTCCTGGGTTCTGTTTAATAGGAACATTGGAATAATAATATTGCTAACATTTAGATACTGCTTATGCCAGGTACTGTGCTAAGGAAGTAATTTACAATTATTATCTCATTTGATCCTTACAAATACACTGAAAGGCAGGTGCTATTATTATTATCTCCATTTTACAAATGAGGAAACTGAGGAAAAAGTGTTAAGTGACTTGCCCAAGATCACACAGCTACTAAATGTTTAAGGCCAGCTTTGAACTTAGGTCTTTCTGACTCTAGGCCCAGTTCCCTATTCACTGCTTCTGCCTAAGTACAGATAGGTTGTTGTTCAATTGTTCAATCATTCTGATTCTTCATGACCCAGTGCACCATGGCATGCCAGACTCTTCTATCCACCATTATCTCTCAAATCCTGTCCAAGTTCATGTTCATTGTTTCCATGACACTATCGATTTCTTCCTCTGTCGTCCCCCTTTTCAATCTTTCCCAACATCAGGGTCTTTTCCAATGAGTCCTTTTTCCTCATTATGTGACCAAAGTATTTAAGCTTCAGTTTCAGTATTTGCCCTCCAGTGAATAGTCTGAATTAATTTAGGTATTGACTGATTTGATCTCCTTGTTGTCCAAGAGACTTTCAAAAGTCTTCTCCAGTGGCACAATTGGAAAGTGTTGCTGCTACTTTGCTCAGCTTTTCTTATAGGCTAACTCTCACAGCCATATATTGTGACTAGAAAAACCAAAGCTTTGATTATAAAGACCTTTGTCTCTGACTTTTAGCATGCTGTCCATGTTTGCCATAACTTTCCTTCTAAGGAGCAAGTGGTTTTTTTTTTAAATTTCATGACTGCAGTAGCCACCTACAGTGAGGTTTGAGTCCAAGAATATAAAATCCGACACTGCTTCCATTTCTTCTCTATTTGCCAGGAATTAATGGGACCAGTTGCCAAGATTTTAGTTTTTTTATGCCAAGCTTCAAGCCAGCTTTTACATTCTCCTCTTTCACCCTCATTAAAAGACTTCTTAATTCCTCTTTATTTTCTGCCATCAGAGTAGTATCCTCCACATATCTGAGATTGCTATTTCTCCCAGCAACCTCAATTCCAGCTTTTGATTTGTCCAGCCTGGAATTTTGCATGATGCACTCTGCATATAAGTTAAATAAATAGACAACATACAGCCATATAATACTTCTTTTCCAATCTCAAACCGCTAGTTTCTTCATGTTTGGTTCTAACTGTTGCTTCTTAACACATAAACAGGTTCCTCAGGAGACAAGTGAGATGATCTGGTACTGCCATCTCTTTGAGGATTTGCCCCATTTTGTTGTGAGCCACACAGTCAAAGGCTTTAGTGTAGTCAGTGAGTAGAAGTAGATTTTTTTTTTTCTGGAACTCCCTTGCTTTCTTAATAATCTAGCTATTGTTGACAATTTGAGCTCTAGGTTCTCTGCCTCTTCAGAAAAACAGCCTGTTCTTCTGGTAATTCTTCACATATTGTTGAAGCCTAGCTTGCAGAATCTTAAGCATAACCTTGCTGTCATTGAAATGAGAGCAATTGTTCAGTAATTTGAATTCTTTGGCATTGCCGTGGTTTAAGATTGGGATGTAAAGTGATATTTTTTAATCCAGTGGCTGCTGTTGAGTTTTCCAAGTTTGCTGGCATACCGAGACCAGGACTTTAACAGCATCATCTTTTAATCTTTCAAATAGCTCAGCTGGAATTCCATCACCTCCACTAGCCTTATTGTTAACAATGCTTCTTGAGGCCTTCTTGACATCATTCTCCAGGTGGTATGGCTCTAGGTCAGTAACCACACCAACATGGTTATCGTTATCAGGATGTTAAGATCTTTCCTGTATAGTTCTTTTGTGTATTCTTGTCACCTCTTCCTAGTCTCTTGTGCTTCTCTTACATTCCCACCATTTTTAAATTTTTTATCATGCCCATTTTTGTATGAAACTTTCCATTGATACCTCTAATTTTCTTGAAGAGATCTCTTGTTTTTCCCATTCTGTTGTTTTCTTCTTTTTTTTTTTGCATTGTTCATTTAAGAAAACCTTCTTATCTCTCCTTTCTGTGCTCTGGAATTCTGCATGCAGTTGGGTATATCTTTCCATTTCCCTTGTTCCTTTTGCTTGCCTTCTTTCCTCCGCTATTTGTAACGCCTCACCAGACAGCCATTTTGCTTTCTTGTTCATTTTTTTCCTTTGGGATGTTTTTGTTATTATTGCTGTTGCTGCTGCCTCTTGTATGATATTGCAAACCTCTGTCCCTAGTCCTTCAGGCACTCTATCTACCAGATCATTAGATCCCTTACATCTATTCTTTACTCCCACTTCATATTCATAAGGGATATTATCAAGGTCATATCTATATGGTCTGATGGTTTTCCCTACTTTCTTCAATTTAACCTAAATTTTCAATAAGAAGCTCTTAATTTGAGTCACAGTCAGCTCCAGGTCTTGTTTTCACTGACAGTATAAGCTTTTCCACCTTTGGCTGCAAAGTATGTAAGCAATCTGGCTTCTATCTTGACCATCTGGATGTCCTTATATAACGTTGCCTTTTGGGTACTTTTTAAGAAGATGTAGTAGGTCTTCATATGACTGATCCACTTTAGCCTCTTTGTCATCAGTGGTTGAAGCACAGACTTGTATTACTGTGATATTGAGTGGTTTACCTGGGATTCGAACAGATATCATTCTGTCATTTTTGAGATTATACTCCAGTACTGCTTTTCTCACCCTTTTATTGACTATGAGGGCTACTTCATCTCTTCTAAGTAGTATACGTAATGATCATCTAAATTCATCCATTCCTGTCCATTTAAGTTCGCTGACACCCAAGATGTTTAATCTTTCCATCTCCTGCTTATCCCCAACCAGCTTACCTTGGTTTACAGTTGTTACGTTCCAGGTTCCTGTGCAATGTTGATCTTTATAGCATCAGACTTTCCTTTTGGCACCAGGCATATTCATAGCTGAACTTCTTTTTGGCTTTGGCCCAGCTGCTTCATTAGTACTGGAAGTACTTGTAGTTGTCCTTGTGCTTTCCCCAGTAGCATACTAGACGCCTTCCAACCTGAGGGGCTCATGTTCTGATGTCATCCCTTTTGTCACTTTATTACTGTCTGTGGGTTTTTCTTGGCAAAGATACTGGAGTGATTTGCCATTTCCTTCTCCAGTGGATCACTTTTTGTCAGAACTCTCTACTATGACTTGTCCATCTTGGATAACCCTGCATGGCATAGCTCATAGTTTCATTGAGCAATGCAAGCCCCTCTGTCATGACAAGGCAGTGAGCCAAAAGGATGATTCAGTTGTGTCTGACTCTTTGTGACCCCATTTTGGGGTTTTCTTGGTAAAGATACTGAAGTAGTTTGCCATTTCCTTCTCTAGCTCATTTCACTGATGAGAAGCTATATGGCCAATACAATACCCACAGTGGTGGCTACGAATATGCAGGCGTATTCCCAGGTTTGAATCGCAAGATATAACAGACTCTCTTCATTGAAGGCAAAACCAAAACATTTATTCAAACACCAGAAAGCCAAATTCCAACACCAGAAAGCCAAATCCATCATAGCAACAAAGAAATCTATACACATTACCAATGCAGGGGGCACCGCCAACCCCAAGCTTTCCCTCCTGTCAGGCCTCCCCACAGACAAACTCCCTTAAGCAAAACCACTCCCTCTCATTCATGCTAGCTGCTGCTCTCTCTGCCTGCCTCCTCTCTCTCTAAACTGCAATGCCCATCTTCTCTCTCCCAGTTCTGACTCACTCCAACTTCTTGCTCCACCCCTCCCTGCTCCTCCCCACCCCCATTTGGCAAGCTCCTCCCACCACAGGCTCATGTGACTTTCAGGCTTCTGTGTGACCCAGGCTCAAAGCAGGTCACATGGGCCTAATTAAGGGATGGGAAAGATCTTCCCATTTTCATTAATACAACAGGAGGTGAGGCAAACAAGTGACTTGCCTAGGGTCACACGTCTAATAAGTGTCTGAGGCCAGATTTGAACTCATGAAGATGAATTTTCCTGATTCTAAGCCTTGTACTCTATACACTGCACCATCTAGCTTCCAGCCTAACCTCTCCTCATAAATGTACTTAGATCTCCAACAATGACCTGTTTTTTAGCATCAAGACAAATAAAATGGAGAGAAATACTAAATATAGAAGTATTATCAAGGAATAACATCAAGAGTTCCCATGGTTATGGGAAGCAATATGAATATACTTTTACTGTCACCTGTATTAACTTGCAGGGTTTCAGGTGGAGATGGGTTAAAGACACTTGGTACATCTTTTTTTGCTCACTTAGTCTTCTCTGTGCAATTATCACTATTTTCCATTTGTGTCCTGGCACTGCGACAACTTTTCCATCTGTCATTTGGCTGCTACCTCTCTTGTCTATACCATCACCCCCAGGAAGTGAATATTTTGCTTTCACTTTCACATACAAAGAGAAAAATCTTCATATGGAAAAGGACAAGGCAAAAATGACTAATAGGGAATTAAAACCCAAGACAAATAGGAAGGTAGTGACAGAGCACCTAACTGTCCTTGAAGAATCCAGCCAAACTCCATCCCAGGGTACTGAAAGAAATGATAGGTATGTTTGCTAAGCCAACATCTATTACTTTTTCAAATACTTTCAAGAACAAGGGAGCTATTGCTGCCATAGAGTAAAGCAAATGTTTTCCCTATTTTCAAAAAAGAGAGAAGAGTGGAGTCTACAGATTATAGACCCAGGAACTTGACTTCAGTTCCCTGGAAGCTACAATGATGTATTATTAAAGGAATTGTTAATGAACATCTAGAAAAGAAAGCAATGATCACAAAAGCCAGCATAGCTTTATTAAAAAAAGTAGGATATGTTATACTCATAGAGCTTTAAAAAATAGTTACTACTTTGTGATACATCAGGAGAATGGTGATGAGATATATCTAGATTTTTGAAAAAAAATCATAAAGTTTCATGATATTCTTGTGGACAAGATTAAGAGATGTGTGCTAGTGGTAGTACGGTTCTATGGATATAAAGCCAGTAAAATGTTTGGATGCAAAGAGTTATCCATAACAGGTTGATTTCAATTTAGAAGAAGCCGTGTCTCCAAGAGAGATTCCTCATGGATCTGTGCTTATTAAACATTTTTATCAATGACTTGTGTTCCACTGTAGGTGGTAAGCTTGCCTTATCATATTTGCAGATGATACAAAACTAGGAGGGAGAGCTAACACATTGGATGATGGTGTAAGGATTCAAAATTGTCTTGACAGTCTAGGACTAGACCAAGCATCATAAAATTAAATTTAATAGGGATGCATCTCTTGGCAGAGAAGGTTTGGACTAGAGTTGAAGAATAAGATCTATTTCTGTCTATCTATCTATCTGTCTGTATCTTTTTCTTCAGATACAACAAATGTTGATTGGTTTTGTTTGATCTTATTTGTTACAAGAGTGAGCTTCTTGCGGGGTGGTGGTAGGGAGAGTTGGTGGAGGAGTACCAATAGTGAAGGAAAAGAAGGAAAAGAGAATCAATGAAACAAATGAATTGTTCCTGTTTCAGTCATATCTGACTCTTTGTGACTTCATTTGGGATTTTCTTGGCAAAGATACTGTAGTGGTTTGCCATTTCCTTCTCCAGCTCATTTTATAGATGAGCAACTGAGGCAAACAGGGTTAAGTGAAATATCTGAGGCCAGATTTGAACGGAGGAAGATGAGTCTTCCTGACACCAGGCCTTGCACTCTATCTACTGTGCCACCTAGCTGCCTCTCATAAGAGAAGGTCCTCATTTCATACAGAATTGTCTTTTCTGTTCTTTATTAAAATGTTCATGTTTGTTAAGTTAATCATTATAATAATGTAGAATATAATTTAAATGATTTATAATGTATATAATAATTTATAATATAATTTTATATTTAATATAATTTTTGTGGTAAAAATAAATACAAAAAAACCAAGCATTACATGTGGGTTTAAGAGATTGTCTTCACAGCTACAAAATAGGGGAGGTGTCACTGGAGAACATCAGGAAAAGGTATGAAGGATATAGAAAGAATGAATTTAATATTTGACAGCTGGGATATGACAGCCAAAAAAGCTAGCAGAGTATTAGGTTGTATTAAGAAAGGCTTAGTGTCAAGGACTAGGAAAGTGATAGTCCTGGCATACTCTGTCCATGAGGTCAGGCCCATTATATTTCGTTCTGGGTGCCATCTTTTTGAAAGGACAATAGTATAGAAAATGACTAAGAAGGGTGACCAGGATGGAGAACACATTGGAGCCCATGCCACAGGAAGCTCAGTGGAAAGAACTGGGAGGTTTTGCCTGAAGGGGAGATGACTCAGGGGGCACAGGATATTTGCCTTCAAGTATCTGAAGGGCTGTGCTATGGATGAAGGACTAGACTTGTTCTTTTTCACCCCTGAAAAGCCGAACTGGGAGCAATATATAGAAATATAGAGAGGCAGATTTCAGTACAATAAGAAAAAATAAATCTTCCTAAGAATTAGAGCTCTCCTGAGACGGAAGGGGCCACTTTAGAAGGCAGTGGATTTCTCCTCACCAGATGTCTTAAAGCAAAGACAGGATCACCACTAGTCAGGTAGGTCATATATAATTCAGGTACAGGCTAAACTAGGTTAACCCCAAGGGCCCTTCCAACTATGACGTCCTATGATGATGTGATTTTGATTCAGGAGTTGGGCTATTTAAAACAAAGAGGGAAAATTCCCACCTTGGAGGTTAAGATTTATGAAGACTCAAGACCTTATGAAGATTTTTGAAGCAGTTTAGTTTTAGGCCAGAGTCTTCAGAATCAATAAGATTCCAAGGGGTGACTCATTTTTTCACTGCCAGTTTTAGGGCTTTTCCCAATTTTCAGAAGTGATTTCCTTTTAACATTTACATAGCTCTATGTATTTGCAAAAGGGAAGGGTAGTACTGCAGTCTGTAGATGCTACACCCTGTAGGCATTTCTAAAGGTTAAATATAATCCTGAAAACTATGAAAGTAGGAGGGAAATTTTTTGCTCGTAAAAATGCCCAGTTTTCATCTGATCGTATGAGTTTTCATCTAAAATGCCTAAATATTAAAAGTGTGTTTAAATATTTTAATTAAGTAAAAATATCTAGACTGCCTCGGACTAGAAGCTTTCACTGAACATTGTCACTATATCCTTCCACATCGACTAAAGCAGAAAGCTGGAACTGAAATTTCAGTGCCTCAGATCTTACTGACCAAAGAAAAAATTGGTTTTAAATGCTTCATCTGAAAAAGAAGTAATGCTTAAGTGTTGTACAATTTTACATGAGGCAGAGACAAATTGTAGCATGAAGAGTGTGGTCTTCTAGGTCAGGAGATCTCAGTTCAAGTTCTAATTCTGTTAATAACCAACTGTTTGGCTCAGGCTAAATCATTGGAACTTAACAGGGCTGCATTTAACTTATCAACGAAAGGGGAGAGTTGGACTGAACCAGGGATGTCAAATCAGGATGCTTGTAATATTCCCAAGTATCTAATATAATCCACTGTCCCTTTCTTCAGCCAAGGTAGGTGTGTATGTATACATACATATATATATGTACATGTGTGTTATATGTCAAGTCATATCGTATCTTATCATGTTATATTAAATTTAACAATGTTATATTATGTCGTGTTATATTACATTGTTATATTGTATCATGTCGAATATTATTATAACATCCCCATATCCTTTAATTTTGTATCATATGTCATATTTTAATAATATACATTTGAAATATGTATGTTATATATACATATTATATACACGTATATACTTAACATGTATATGGAAATACATATATAACTAATATATATCAGAGATCCTACTCTGGCCAATAAAGGAGATTTTGAGGAGAAAAACAAAACTCAGAAACAAAAAAAAAATTTAAATATGAAAAACCACAGGTGAATGAGATGACCAGAGAGAGGAAAAACAAGTCCCTAAATGACTTTGGGACTCAGATGCTTGCTTGAAAGAAGTCTCCAGTGTGCCATCGTGTATTCATTCTCTGCACCAACAGGTTCTGCACTTGCTTATAGGGTCTAGAGCGCACCGTCTGCATTGAATGAACACGGATGGGTAGGTCCTCATTTTAATTTTTCTAACTGTGCTCCACAGCACTTCTATATCAATTATTGGCTTAAATCCAAATTCCTGGTTGGTAAAGATTATTGCAAAGTGATGCTTTTGAGATTCTCCAAGGCCTAAAGCCATAAGCTAACATTGCTGTGAACAATGAATCCTCTGCCCCTGTGGCATGAAAAGCTTATTCAGTAAGGAAGCCAGAACTCTTCACCGATGGGTGTTTTGAAAGAACATGTTTATAGAGTTCTGTTTATGAGTCATATCGAAAGCTACCACTTATTGAAATGAGAGCAAACTAGGTTTTCTTTTGTCCTTTCATATTTATCAGCAATTCATTATGTAATTTCTGAGATAATTATTTTTCTTTGAGCAATGTGGATAGAAAAAGCAATCGCTTTAAGTTAAGCCCCATTAAAAGCCACACTACATTTTGTGAGACAAACTGGTAGCTATAGGCTCTCCAGTACAATAACTTTCTCTGTCTCCCAAATGCTGGTGCCATTCTTTTGAAAAGACTGAACCTGTCCTTAGAAGCTCTTCTGCTACATAGACCTCACACAATGATTCTTTTCATTCCTATACATTGGCAAATCCTCATTCTTCTGGTAAAGGAGAGAAAAATCTTCCTCTTTTCTCTCATCCCAAATTTTTTGCTCACATTAACTCCATGTCTGGCCTAAGAGTGTAGGATTCAGAATCAGAGGACCATGTTCAAATCCTGGCTCTACTACTTAATATTTTCATAACCTTATGTGAGTCACAATCTTTCTGAGACTCAATTTCCTCATCTATAAAATGAGGCAATTTGACAATACATTTTCTAAGGTCTTCTAGTTTTGAATATGATTTAGAGAGAAATACTTAAAGAAGTGGCATTGCAATTGGTGGGGGAATGATGATCTATCTACTCCTTGGAGAATTCTTGAATCATGTGTATTTTCCTCCCATAATCCTCATACTTATCAACCCATCTAATATACATTTTGTGTGAGTTGGGTAAATGAAGTGGGAATGTGTGGCTGTATGCGGAGCTAACTCCCTTTCATTCATGTAAGCCAGCAGAGCACAACCCACTGTGGATTTATGGGTATGTACTTGCACTCCAGGGCTTGGGTAGCAATAGGACAGAGGTAGTGAGGAAAGACTAGGACAAGCCAATTCAGCTAGATAGGAGGGTGTGAGAAGGACACCTAAAGTCATATGGGCTGGAAGTGAAATCCGGGGAAGTCAGTAAAATCCAGGGGAATCAGTCAGGTACCACAAGGCCAGGCAGGTAAAGTCTAGTATTCAGAAAGTCAGGCAGTAGGGATTGAGAACCTGGACTTGAATAATAGGCATGGAATGTCTACAGAAAGAAAATGAAGCTCGATAAAGGTTCTGGGGGCTTCTGAGACAGAGATTCTTTGCATATTCCCTTACCAGGGCTATAACTAGTCTCAGAAATAGGTTGAGGGTTTGACCTGAAACCACAGGTTAGGACACCTGTTTGGAATTAGGCAAAAAGGAAGAACTGCAGGGTAGTTCCTGACAGTGGAATTTAGCAACTATCCTAGAACTCAGGGTTTGTTTTGTTTTTAAATATATGAACTCTTTCCTGACCATTTACATTGTAATATAGTAATGATCATCAATTAATTTTTAGAGGGAGGGATGATCTGTCCAAAGATCACATGAATGCCACAGGATGCTGTTCCCTCATACGAGAGTGTATGAGAAATAAGACGTATTTATGATCACAACCAGAAAGAGGTAACTCTTGTATGCACTTTTGAAACTACAGGTCAGCACCCCATCCATAGACATTAGAGACATGTATTGTGTTCAAGACCCCTATGGTGCTGACATGTTACCTATCTGACTAAGGCCTTGGTCTGTACTCTCTTCGGTCTGGACACTTCAATGGAAGCTGCTTTAAGAAATATTTAGGCAAAAAAATGAGCCTTAATGGAATACAATGGAAATGCCTGAGTCCTGCATTAAGAAACCATAACAGCAATTAGGCTAGCAGCTGTTGTGGGGTGTAAGACCCAACAAGACCAGCAACAAGAGCTGCCAGCACAGGTTCTTTGATCTGCTTTACTGAGGAAAGTAACTTTAAGGGGCTAACAATCTCACTTTAATCTAACATACAAATATCATTCACTTAGTTCAGAAGGAAGAGCCAGCAACCTGAACTTCAGAGCAAATACAAATAAATTACAAACAGCAACAGACAGACTTTACCTGATTCACATCTCAATTCATAATTACCAGGGTTTAACAAAGTCCCAACATCTGGGTTTATAAGCCAGGGGGCTCGGCTCTTAACGGCTCCCCAGAGTCTCTTCAAGTCACATGCCACTCTTCCAATGAGTGAGAGCTCCAGACAGAATGCTAACCCTTGAGTTTTTATACCCTGTTCATGGCTGGAAGGGTTCACACCTAATCAGCAAAAGGATGTGAGCCTGGGGCTTAGCATCTAGTAAGACTTAATCAAAGGCACTTGATTACTCTTGCATTCAAAAAGAGAAAATAGTAAAAATATGTCCCACCTTAATTACCAATACAGAAACTCCCTTGCAGACCCACCAGAGCATTGGTTGCTACTACCATGAGCTTGGTTACTTACTTGCCTATTGTTCTGGAACTCCCTATTATCACATAGAAGGTCTTTAAGCAATTTTATAGTCCATAACAAAACCCACTGAGACCATGTCCTTGTACAGTCCTATACCAATCAATTGACAAACATTTATTAAGCACTTACTATGGTCCTGGCACTGTGCTAAGCACTGGTCATACAAAGAAAAAGTGAAAACACTCTGGTGAAAATAATCATTTATGTAGTACCTACTATTTACCAGGCACTGTGCTTAAGCACTTTACAAATATTATTTTGTTTAATCCTCACAAGTACACTTCAAGGTAGGTACTATTATTATCCCCGTCTGACAGTTGAAGAAACTGAAGAAAATAGAGGTTGTGACTTGCCCAGGATGACACCTTTAGTATATCTGAGGCAAGATTTAACTGAGGTTTTTCTGATTCTCTGTTCTATCTACGGTGTCACCTAGCAGCCCATCTATCAAATATGAAATGGAAACGAAATGAATATCTGACCACAGTTACATATAAAGTTTGTCCCCTTAAAGTCCATATGAGGAATCACCAAAAAGTTGTCACTATCCTGGTCTGCATTATCTCTCTTTCTTCTTAGTGGTTATCAGAATCTGCTGGATGACCTTGCATGATATCCATATTTCCTGAGGATTAAAGCAAATTTTGTTCCACTTTTTTTCCATCCCTGCTTCCATCCCTCCCTTCATCTCTCTCTCCCTCTCTCTGTCTCTCTCTCTCTGTCTCTCTCTTTGTCTGTTTCTGTCTGTCTCTATCTCTGTCTCTCTGTCTGTCTCTGTCTGTGTCTGTCTGTCTGTCTCTCTGTCTCTCTCTCTCTCCAGGAATATCTCTGATAATTTCACACAGTTGCGAACCACATGAATCCAATGGACATAGATGATATCCCTGCTTGCCCCTTAACCCTCAACAAATTCTGGGAATACCAGTATACAATTAACCCTCTCAAAGCAGACACTCTGCCTGTTCAGTGCATCTACAATTATACCATCAATCTAGCTCCAGGGGTATTCACTATGCAGGCTATGCTTATCCTACCCCAGGACCAGAAACACCAATAATGGAAAAATTTATATACTGTAAAATAAAAAGCAGTTTACCTAGCTGTCTTCCTTCCCAACTGTGGCACCAGTGGTATTTGTTAAAAAAAAAAAGCAGAAACTATAGATATGCCGCAAGTAACTGGCCTTTAAATGACGTAAAGGATTGGGGCCTGCTCCTACTCATTGCCTACGTCCTGGACTAGATGAAGCAAGCTGCCATTTTTACCAAGTTCTCAGGGTAAGATGGTCAACAGTATGGAGAAAAATGCATTTTTATGCAGTTTTATCCAATAGTTCATTGCCCCTGTGTCATAAAAGTGGGTGTGATCATGTGTTGTTGTGTTTTTCCTTCATTCTCAAAGAGGACCATGACATCAGGGAGATGATGACACGACTTGCAGTTGACTTTGATTTGAGTGAGTGAGGATTGTACAGAGTCACCAGCCTCACTTTCTCCTCCAGAGCTATTTGGGTCCAGTGGCCATCGGGACTAACGGAGATGGCCCAGGATGCAGTGGGAGACCCTGGTCCTTTTAGGAGTGAGATAATGCCCATTCAGTGAATGTTAACCAAAGGATAAAAAGGGAAATGCGTGTTCAGTAAAGGTGTTTACTACTCAAATGGAAGATGTCCATCATGGATTTTATATGCAAAGATATTCCTTGTAGATGGTAATGTCCCCTGAGTTCTTCTATTTGTGGGTGACATTGTGCTGATTGCACAGAACATAATGATGCTTCATGTGAAATTCATAATCAATCATAGGAGTTCAGAGTATCCACACATGAAAACTCAAATGGATGAAGAATGCATGTTGTCTAGGACATGATATGCAGTTGGACAAAAATATCAGCATGCACAACACACATATGTATATATATATATGTTTGTGTTTATATATACATATGCACACATACATATAAGTATGTATATATACTGTATTATATATAATGTATGTATATAAATATATGTGTGTATACACACACATATATACATACATATATGTGTGTGTATGTACATAGACATATATATATATATATATATAATATGTTCAGTTGTTTCTGACTTCTTGTGACCCCATTTGGCATTTTCTTGGCAAAGATACTGAAGTGGTTTACCATTTCCTTTTCCAGCTTATTTTACAGATGAAGAAACCGAAGTAGACAGGGTTAAGAGACTTGCCCAGGGTCACAGAGCTAGTAACTATCTGAGGCTGGATTTGAACTCAAATCATCCTGACTCCAGGCAACCTTGGACAGACACTGCAGTTGGACAATGAAATAGATCAAAATTGAATACATGGACTGGAATAGTTTGGGAATTCACATTGTGCTTTTAATTATCTCAAACTTTTAATTATCTCAAAAAAAGCTAAAACTTTGAAAGTGATACCAAGGACAATGGAGAAATGTAGGTCAGCATGAAGAGTTCACAACATATCACCAATAAATAACTACGTAGTAGAAACAGGGTAAAAGACATCATCAGAGATATATTATTGAGAAAGGAGAGGCACAATTTATGAAGCAAGAGTGAGGTACCTGCATGGGTGGCCTACACATTCCACTGATGTCTATGTAATATCAAGAGATGTAGAGGAAGGCTTGCAGTATATCAGGTGGACTTCCTGTGGAGGATTTATGGGAGGATACAGACAAGACTTGGCAGGGTGAGAACAAATGAGTAGATTACAATCTGCACCAAGGAGTGGTGAGATCACAGATCTACCAAAGACCTAAAGTCCTAAAGTTTTTTCTTATCAGTTTTGGTGCATCGTTCTAACCTATTGAAAAATGCTTCCATGCCTTCATCCTGGTAATTGAGAAAAATGTTGAACATCACAGGGTCAAAAAAAGAATAAATGCTCCACTAGAGACCATCCCTGAAGTTGTTATCAAATAATTAATAACTGTTTTTTGATATTATTCACTCATTCACTCAATAAAATCTAAATCTAACAGTAGTGTCATCTATTCTATATCTTTTATTCTTGTCCATAAGCATAGCATAACATTTTGTCAAATGCCTTGCTAAAATCCAGTTATACTAAATGTATGGCAAGAATAAGTCATACACCTACCAATCTAGCAATCCTGCTTAAAAAAAAGTTTGGTCTGCTATGACTTGTTCTTGCCAAATCCATGCTATGGCTTTTAATGATCACTACTGCACTTTATAAATGCTCACAAAACGACTTTTTTCTCACCCTCAAGGTGCAACAAGGTTTATTTCACATTAATATATTAACTGGATTTTGTTTTTTTTTTTAAAAAAAGAAAGTTCTCTTTAGTGATTTTCTCCCACTCTGGCCAATCCCAGAGGAAATAAAAGGAAGTTAGTGTATCCATGGGAAAGTCACTAATCAGGCATGACGCTCAAAAGGAAGAGATGAAAACTGAATTGGCACTAATATGCCGGGCCCCAAGGCTCAGCAGACACCTGGTCCCAGGTACACGTGATTTCTGCTTAGCTGGGAGCCCTTAAGTAAGGTGGGATAAAATGTACAACCTTTAGTTCTGGACCTAGGAGGCCCTTTAGGCACAGGAGGGAACCTTAAGATTCTCAAAACATGAATTAAGAGTACAGGGGAGCAAAACCAAGCAGTTATTTGTATGTTTTCCCCAGTAGTCTTCCCTTTACTCCCCCTCCACCAGCTCTGGGCGAAATTATAAAAAAAAACCACAACAAAGTGGTGGGGACATAAAGGGAAAAACAGGTAGAATGAATAGGTGTGGTACTCCAAAAGGGATGGCAATGGAAAAGATGGGACTCAAAAGCATGTCAACACCCAATCTTATGGTCACGTTGAAAATCTACACTAGACTTCCCAGCTGGAAAGAAATTTTAGAATCTTAGAATTTTTAGAATGATTTAGAATTTTATCAAAACTCAGAGTCAAACTTCATAGCCTTGTAGACTTTACACTTTTCCTTTTGTTGAAAACCTACTATTTTTGCCTCACCCTATTCTCCAAAATTTTTTTAAAAAGAAATCAGAGACAAAGGCTCAGCAAACACATCTGACAATCCTGCCACTCTGTAAAATAGCATTCCATAATCAATGAGGGAGTCTTGTACATCCTAAATTAAGACATAGACTTATAGAACTGGGAGAGACCTTCAGGATTATCTAATGCAGTCATCTTTTATAGGTCAGAAAACTGGGGAGCAGAGAAGTGGTTTGTTGAAGGTCACATAGCCAGTTGATGGCAGGGCCAGGACTAGAATCCATGTCTCCTAAATCACACCCATATTATGCTTTCTCTATTGCACTATGCTGCCCTTTCAGGATATGATGTAGCCTTGAAAATCAGCTGAGGGTTGAAGCAGCTATACAAGGACATCCTCAGGCATTTTTGACAAGGACTCTGAAGGACTCTCACATTTTTGCTTACTCAGCCAAAATGAATTCATGGATGGATTGGTCTTCACTGACCTTGTAACAGATGCCTGGTAATGAGCTCAAGGGGTTGAATAACATGTTCCAAAACTGGCTTCCTTACAGCACAAATGTCCTGACTGGGATCCTTATTTTTACATGGCACATGCTCAGGAATGTGGCACATAGAACCGGGACAGCATAGTACTGTTGCTATTTGCATTGATAAGCAAGCTGCTGCTGATACTGCCCTGAAAGCATCAATTAAGAGAGGTGAACATTAATATTACAGTGCAATTCATGTAGTAATGCACATTTCAGCTTTAATTAGTGCCATAATTCTTAGTGTAACCAGAGACATTGGTGCCTCTCCTGACTTTTTTCTTTTTAGAACTAAAAAAAAGAGAAGAGAGGAAAGCCATAGGACTCCAGATAATCACAAATGTAATATCTTATCTTTGTGTTCATATAAGATTCACTTACTTTAATATTTCCTAAATGTTTCCTCTGGGAATAATGAGGAGACTGTTAATGAATGGAATTACATGCAGAAAGGTGCAAATTCAGGCTCCTTGAATTTTACCAAAATGCTCCACAATAATTGGGATGATCTGTCACTAGGTACCATAGCTGTTGTGGGGGGAGGGGAGAATATGTGGAGGGGGGATTCATGATTTCTGGATTGGTTAGAGCAGCAGTACATATTACACACTGGAGGCTAATCATGATTTAGTTGTCATTTGTCTGGCATATAATTTCCTTTGACACATTACTTCTATCAGGGATTTAATAACTGTTTGTGCATGCTCACGGGCAAGGGTATACCTTGCCAAGTTAGAGAGCTTTTCTAAATCCCTCATTCCCTACCTGTTTAAAGTGGGTATCCCATATGATTTCCATTCCAATTTAATCCATGATTCTCATTCAATGTTCCCCATGCTGTATTAAATATTCAATCACTTCTGGACTCTTATAACATTTGATCTGGAATCGAGAGCCTGCACAATATTCACTCCAATAAACAAGTAGTTTGGTTATCTAGAAGTATTTTAATGGATGCTTTATTTCTCTGTTGGGGATGGGGAGGGGAACTAACATCCAGTTCTGATGGCTAGAATCCCTAATCTCAGATAGTGGAAACTAAAGTTAATTTGACTGAGGCATATTTATTATCTAATTATTGAAATCACAAAGGAAACATCTCATAGTGGGAAATAGTTTTGGACAGGTTAGTTCCTGATCTGGGTTATGTTGAAATTTATTCTTTGATAATACTTAATCCCACCTTTTTTTCTGAATCATTCCATACACTGCACACATTTTAATCTCTACAACTAAGTAGGACATAGACATTATTATTCAGTTTGACAGATGAGGATGTTGAGGCTTATAAACATTGGTTTTAATTTATAGTACACTGTCACAGAGTGGAAATTCTCCCCATTAACTCCCAGTGAAAAACCCCTAGGGAGCAAAAGGAAATGCTCTAAGTCAGTGTGCTTGGAAATGAATTAGTAGAAATGACTGAGGGAGAGAAGGTTAGGTCCAAAGTCATTATCCAAGAGAAGAAATGGAGGCCTTACTAAAAGTCTGTAGTCACAACTAATCAAACCAGAGAGAGTAGGAAGGAGGTAGGACAAGGAGTTTGCAGCAGCAGTCTAAAGCCAGCAAAGAAACAATGGAATAAACACAATGTGCAAATGAGTGGTAGCTTCTGGTGAAGTGATAATTTGAAATCCTGTCAATCCTCTGTTTGAGGATTTTTAAAATCCTATTTTTAAAAAAATAATGATGTTTCCTGACCACACCCTGTTCTCTGTTGTGTTCCCAGATAATTAACTTCAAACTGTTTCCTTATTGATGATCAGTAAATGTTGATTGACTAATTGGAACCCAGATTAGTACCAAGGCTTGTTAATTCCAGTGTCAGGGTTCTGAGAATTAACTCCAGCTTCCTCTTCTGCTTATTTGTCTACAAGGATATCTGACAAAAGCCTGAAGGTATATTAAACCTCACCTCTATACTAGCATAGACTGAGCTGAGTCCAAGGGGATAGATCCAAAGTCAGGAAAAACCAGAAGGTCTGATCTTATTCAAAGTAGTTTCGAGATGCTGAGGTGCTTCTTGGGCTAACTTGGCAGTTTCACAATACTACCTGGATGTGGGTGTTTAATAGAAAATATGTGCTGATGGTCAAAGTGAATTTGGAGAAAGAAGTAAAATTTCAGATTATGCATACACAAAGAGAGAGACAAACATCCAAATGCTATTAACCTCTTATGCTCAGTATTGTGTTAATATAACACACAATATTTAAAAATGTGGTTTAAAATTGGTTTTCTACTATGGCACAAAGTACAATGTGGTTAATTTATAGTTGCTATAGGAATTGCCTTCCTGAAAATGCATCACTTTATATTCCAAAAGCACAGGGTGGGAGGAGGAGATAAGAATAAGATGAAAAGACTCAGAAGATGAAAGCAGGAAGTGAAGAGAGACTTAAGTGGATTAATCCATCTTTCATTCTGCAAGATACTGAGTGAACACAAAACTCAGTTCCAAAGCCACATTACATGCTGTGCATGTGGGTTGCAAAATACCTGATAATCCACTTGAATATTTCTAAAATTAACTTCTCCAAGTGAACAATTTATATTTAAATAATGGAAACAGAATCATAGAATTTCTGAGTGGGAAAGCACTTCTGAGTCTGACCAATATTTGGATAAGAATTCTCTCTACACAGTACTTTTCAGGGGTCATCTAGCTTTTACCTTCAGTGAGGAAAAACCCGCTTTCTCCTAAGGTGGTCCATTTCACTTTGAGAGAGCTCTAATTATTTCGAAGCTTTTCCCTACATCACATCTAAATTGGCTTCTTTATAACTTCTGTACTTTGCTCCTAATTCTATTCTCTAGCCTTAAGCAGAACAAATTTAACTCTTCCAAATGATACATCTTCAAATATTTGGAGATAGCTAATATCTTCTAAGTATCGTCTCCTCCAGGATATGCATCTCCAGTTCCTTCTATGATCCTTAAATGGCATAAACTCCAATATCCTGATTGGAATTACCATCCTCTGGTTATTCTCCAGCCTACCAATATCCATCCTAAAATGTGGTACTCAAAACTAAACAAAATTCAGATGTGGCGTCTGGTAGAGGCATAGTACAGTATGCTAATCACCTCCTGAGTTGCATAGCTGATCCCTCTCTTAATGCATTAACTTCTTGACTGTGAGTGCACTATTGACTCATATTTAGAGCTTGCAATATACTATCACTAGTAAATATTTTAAAGATTATTTGCCACACCCCCTCCAGCATTTATCATTTTCCTTTTATGTCATATTAGATAGGTGTGAGATGGTAACTCAGTGTTGTTTTAATTTGCATTTCTTTATTCAGTAGTGATTTAGGGCACTTTTCATAGTACTATTGATAACTGATTTCTTCTTCTGAAAACTGCCTATTCGTATCCTTTGATCATCTATCAATTGAGGAATGGCTCTTATTTTTAAAAAATTTTGGCACAGTTACCTAGAAATTTGAGAAATAAGGCTTTTGTCAGAGAAACTTGCTATAAAATTTTCCCCAGTTTCTACTTTCCTTCTAGTTTTGTCTATATCAGAATTGTTTGTAGAAAACAATTAATTACATGTAATCAAAATTATCCATTTTACTTTTTGTGACCCTTTTTATTTTTTGTTTGGTCACAAACTCTTTTCTTATTCATAGATCGGAGAGGTAAATTTTTCCACTCTCCTCTAATTTGCTTATGATATTACCCTTTATGTGTAAATCACATACCCATTTTGGCCTCATCTTGGTTTACAGTGTGAGATGTCAGACTGTGCCTAGTTTCTGCCAGACTGCTTTCCAGTTTTCCCATCAATTGTGTCAAATATTTAGTTCTTGTTTGGATCTTTGGGTTTATCAAACAATAGATTCCTATCCTTATTTACTACTGTATGTTGTGTACGTGATCTGCTCCAGTGACACACCACTCTATTTCTTAGCCGATACCTAAATGTTTTGGTGATTACTACATTGTATGTAGTAATGTTTGTATGTTTGTATGTTTGAAATCTGGTACTGCTAGGACATTTTCTTTCAACTTTTTTCATTGACTACCTTGATATTCTTGGCCTTTTGTTTTTCCAGATGAATTTTGCCATTTTTTTAGCTTTATAAAATGATGCTTTGGTAGTTTGATTGGTATGGCGCTGAATAAGTAAATTAACTTAGGTAGAATTGTCATTTTTATTACATAGCCTCAACTTGTTGTTCAGTAATTTTGTCATGTGTGACTCTTTGTGACTCCATAGACCATTCTGTCCGTGGGGTTTTCTTGGTAAAAATACTGAAGTGGATTAAGGCAAAAGTTAAGTGATTTAATGATATGGTCAATTATACTTAGAGTTTTTCCTAATATTGAACCAGCCATGCATTCCTGGTATAAATCCTACCTGGTCATAATGTGTGGTCTTTGTGATATATCACTGTAATCTTCTTGCTAGTATTTTACTTAAAATTTTGTACATCATTATTACACTGCTCTTTTCTTTCTCTGTTTTTGCTCTCCCTGGTTTAGGTATCAAAACATATTTGTGTCATAAAAGGAATTTGGTAAAACTCCTTTACCTAGTTTTTAAAAAAATAGTTTAATATATTACTGGAATTAGTTGTTCTTTAAATGTTTGGTAAAATTCACTTTTGAATCTCTCTGGTCTTGAGGGCTTTTTCTTAAGGAGCTCATTTATGGCTCGTTCAGACTCCTTTCTATTCCCATTCTGTTTTCTCCAAAGGTCTATTATATCTAACTTTTCTAAATTCCTATTCATCTCCTTAACTTATTTCTTTATGTTTTTTATGTTTAGATTTATCTAAATTTGAAAGATGAAAGTTAAGATCCCCCACCAGTATACTTTTACTGTTTCCTCCTGTAATGCCATTTACTTTTCCTTTAAGAATTTGGATGCTGTGCCATTTGGTGCATATATGTTTAGTATTGATATTACTTCATTGTCTTTGATACTTTTTAGCAAAGTGTAGTTTCCCTAATTATTCATTTAATTGGATCTATTTTTGCTTTTACTTTCTCTGAAATCATGGTTGCTGACAATATTTTTTTAAATTCAGCTGAAGCATAATAGATTCTACTCCAGCCCTTTATCTACATACCTTTCTGTTTCAAATGTGTTTCTTGTAAGCAGTATATTGCTGCATTTTGGTTTCTAATCCATACTCCTAACCATGTGAGTTTTATTGGTGAGTTCACTCCATTCACATTCACAGTGATGTTTAGTAACTGTGTTGCCCTCTATCCTATTTTCTTCTGTTTATCCTTGTCTCTCTTTTTACCCTGTCCCTCTTCAAAAGTTCATTTTGCTTCTGACCACTGCCTTCTGTAATTGACCCTCTCTCTTATCACTCTCCCCTTGCTCCTATCCCCTTTCCTTCTTCCAAACTGGGTAAGATAGATTTCTATACCCAATTGGTTGATTGATTGATTGATTGATTGTGTGTATAATATGTTTTATATATATATATACATATATATATATATATATATACATATATATGTATGTATGTATGCTCTTCTACCTCTTTGAACCAGTTCAGATGAAAATGAGTTTAAAGCATTGCCCTCCCATTTCTGCCATCATTGTGAAAGCTCTCCTTTGCATACTTCTTTCATGTGAGATGATTTTCCCCATTCTTCCTCTCTCTTTCCTCTTCTCCCAGGGCATCCTTTTTTTTTTTCATCCCACCCCACTTTTTTTAGATCATCTCAACATCACACCCATACCCTCTGTCTATGTAGACTCCTTCTAACTGCCTTAATAATGATAAAGTTCTTAGGAGCTACATGCATTATCTTCTGATAATAAGAATGTAAACAGTTTAACCTTATTAAATCTCTTGTGCTTTCTCTTTCATGTTTCCCATTTCATCTTTTTGTTGAATCTTGTGTCTGAATGTCAAAATTTCTATTTAGTTCTTTTTTTTAAATCAGAATTTCTTTCAAGTCCTCTGTTTCATTAAATTTTCATTTTTTTCTTTGAAGGATTATACTCAGTTTTGCTGTGTAGGTTATCCTCGGTTGTAATCCTAGATCCTTTGCCTTCTGGAATATCATATTTCAAGCCCTCTACTCCTTTACTGTGGTAGCTATTAAATCTTGTGTGTCAATGTCTATTCTACCCTCTGGTTCTAAGGTATTAAGGCAGTTTCCCTTTATTTCTTGAAATACATTGTGTAGACTCTTTTTCTGACTGTGACATTCAGGTAGTCCAATAATTCTTAAATTATCTCTCCTTGATTTATTTTCCAGGTCATTTGTTTTTTTTTCTGATGAGATATTTCACATTTCTTCAATTTCTTCATTCTTTTGACTGCTTTATTATTTCTTGGTTTCTCATGGAATCATTAGCTTCCAGTTGCCCAATTCTAATTTTTTAAGGACTTATTTTCTTCTGTGATACTTTGTACTTCTTTTTTCATTTGGCCAATTCTGCTTTATAAGGTCTTACTTTTCATTACTGAAGTTTTGTACCTCTTTTGCCATTTGGCCACTTCTGTTTTTAAAGTGTTATTTTCTTCCTTCTTTGCATCTTTTACCAAGCTATAAATTCTATTTTCATAATTTTTTGCATGGCTCTCATTTGTTTTCCCAATTTTTCCTCTACCACTTTTATTTGATTTATTTGATTTTGCTCTTGCTTTAGCCCTTCCAGGAATTTTTGTTGGTATTGTGCCTAATCTGAGATTTTTGAGACTTTGCTTGTAGCTATTTTCACTTCATTGTCTTCTTCTGAATTTGTACTTTTATACCTGCCTTTCTTTCTATCTTTTGAATGCCTGTATCAGTAAGGCAATAATAACAATGTAAATGATAATTGTCAAAATGCCTATATAGTTCTGTATCACAAAGTATACGAGGCTCTCCACATAGAAGGCAGAAGAAGTAAACCATTTATTCAGACACCAGAGAACCATATCCCACAAGCCATTTATCCAATCTATCAGAGCAGTAAAACATTCAGTACACAATATGACAATATGGAGCCTGGCCATCCCAAAACCTCTCTGACCCCCTGCTGTGGTCTTCCCAAAGACAAACTCACAGTACAGCTAAGTTGGTCTGTTCAGCTCTAACTATCACAATGGCCATTAGCAGCCATTAGCAGCCATAACTACTCTCTCTCTCTATTTCCTGTGACATAACTTCCTTTTCCTGTCAGGAAGCTCCTCCCACCACATGTGTCTTAGGCTTCCTGTGACATAAGCAGGTCACATGGACTATTAATGGGTGGGAAAGATCTTCAAATCTAAATTACTACAGCATTGCCAACATAGATGCACAAGAAATTTGTTAACAAAAGTTAACAAATTTCTTGTGCATCTACGTTGGTCTCTTTAGAAAATTCCTCTTTTCCTGCTCATTAGAATTATTTCTTAGCATATGTAGAATTTCGTCTTTGAGTATCTGATTCCTCCTGGGCTAACTTCTCCTATAGAATTTTATCCATTGGATCTTACTTATACTTTGAATCTTCTTTTCTAGTTTACATTCCAAAACTGAACAATCATTTTCTCTCAATGTTCCCATTATTTCTACCCCAGCAACCAGTTCCTCAATTTGGCCAAAAACAATCCCAGAATGGAATTCACCCTTCTTGACTTTTCTGCTTTTTGAAGGATGAAATTATCATTAATGTCAGATAAGAGATTATTAGTTGTTGTGCTTTTGGCAGAGAGAACATTCTAGAGGATATCTAGATAATCAAAATCTCACATCACTGATCTGTCTTGTCTCTGTGCTAGGCTTGCAATTTCCCCCTCCAAATTCCTCATACTTCTTTCTTTCTAGGTGGTCTGTATTATATTCAGATGAAAATGTCTGCTCCGTGATTTTTTTTCTCATAAATGTATTCAAGCATGCTCCATCCCTTTGGTTCCTGGATTCCATCATATAAATAAGTGTTAACATGCAAGGTTATTCCATCTATCACACCTTCCTTCCATGTCTCTTTTAAAAAGACAGCATTCTTCCAGAATCATATTCTAATCATAGGCAAAAATCTTACCAAGTCTCAGTGATACCTATGAGATCAAATTTTCCTCCTTGAATTATTATCATGTTACTTTTTTATCCATTCTTCTTTTTCTTCTTGTTCTTGTTCTTCTTCTTCTTGTTGTTGTTCTTCTTCTTGTTCTTCTTCTTCTTCTTTAGATATTCTCATGTGGAGGATATAAGCAGTTTCCCCTTGCCTTTTCTTTTCCATTTAAAGTCCTTTTGATTATATTTAGAAACCTACAAACACTTTATTCCCATCCCTTCCTAAGTGCACTCCATCTCTGACCAGGAACCTATCATTTCTAGATTTTAATGTGTTTCAGAAATCCAAATCTCATTCACAGATAGATATCAGCTTCTTAATCAGATGTTCACTTCCCAAATTTGCCTTCATTTTCTAAATCTCTTGCCTTCATTAGGCAGTGTTAATGAAAATATCACCTATATTCTAAAGGCTTTTTTGTTTCTTGCCCAAAATTCTATTTTCTTTAGCAATATTATAGAGTAGTTTTCTAGTTTCCTTCTAGTATCTTCATTTGCGCCCATATGAATCACTGGAAGTGGGTATTAATTACCTGGTTTGATAAGTCTTGGGTGATGCCCTGTCAAGTCTTGGATCAGTGTTTTTGGAAGACATCAGACCTTTCTCTTGATATTATCAGATGTGTCAGGCACTGTGCTAAATGTTGCGGATACAAAAAGAGTCAAAAGCCAATCCTTGCTCTCAAGGAGTTTATAATCTCAGTGTCCAGTGTCTGACTTCAGTTGGAGCTTTCAGGTACAGTGCTATCTCTTCCTCATAGGAGGAGTAAGCTCTGCCATCTGAACTTTCTTTGAGAAATAATATGAAAAAAATGAAAAAAGAGCTTGAGTTTTCCTCTGGTTCTTCTAGATCAGGTCTCTTTCATGCTGTGTTTCATCAACTTCTATTTCTCTAATTGAGTCTCCTTGTGGCACAGGGGAATTAGTTGGCTTTTAGAATCAGAAGACTTGAGTTTAAATCTAGATACTTCTGCGTACTAGTTCTATGATCTTAGGCAAGTCATGTAATCTTTTAGGCCTCAGTTTTCTAATCTGTAAAATGAAGGGACCAAATGAAATCCCCTCTGAGGTCCCTTCCACTTCTAAATCTATGCTACTTTGTTTTTCCAGTGTCTTGTTATCCTGAAAGTGAGCATTTTAATAGCTAATAATAATAACAATAGCACATAGCTTTAAAACATTTTAAAATTTATTTTATTTTTAATTTATGGAATAAAACAAGCATTACCATAATATGATTTTTAAAAAGATGATTGCGTATGAAACTGCAAATCTATTATGTACAATTTGCTATTTCTTGTAAATATATAATAAATTTATCAGGTAAATTCCTTTTTGTCCCTCCCTGTCACCCTAGAGATGGCTACCATTAGACACAGATATGTATGTATGCATGTGTATATGCATGTGTGTGTGTGTGTGTGTGTGTAAAATCATTCTTACCTACTTCTGTTTATCATTCTTACCTACTTCTGTTTATCAGTTCTTTCTTTGGATGCAGATAGCATCTTTCTTCATATGTCCTTTGTACTTAATTTGGGCATTTGTAATGGTCAGAATGACTTAGTTGCTCAAAGTTGTTCTTAAAACAATAGTGCTGTTACTGTATACAACATTTGCTTCATTCTGTCCGTATAGCTTTTTAAGGTTTTCAAAGTGCTTTACATATGTTAATTCACTTGATACTGACAACAACATTGTGAGAAAGGTGCTGTTATTAACCTCATTTTACAGAAGAAGAAACTGAGTCACAGAGAGCTTAAGTGACTTGTCCACAGTCATACAGCCATTAAGTGTCTGAGGCAAGATTTGAACTCCAGTCATGCTGACTCCAAGTCCAGAACTCATATTATTTATTTATTCAGTTGTTCTACTTACTGTAGTATAATATTAAAAATAATTCAGATTTCTATAGCATGTTAGAGTTCATAATGCAGTTTCTTCATAACAAGCCTGTCAGATAGGTAGTATGAGTATTATTATCCCCATTTTGCAGATGCAAAAGCTGAGGCTCACCAAAGGGGGAATTTGTTTTGTTTAACTATGCATATTTATTACAAGTTCCCCACCCCCTTTTTTATTTGGGAGAAGAAGGTGAGAGAGAATAAGTGCTTATTAAGTGAAAAAATTTGATTTATAAAAGCTATGTCTTGGTAAACAAAAGTAAATATTAAAAAGGCTAAAAGGAAGATCCCCCAAAACTATCTTTAAAAAGTGAAGGGATCTGTCTGATAGTTCAACTAATGAATAAGCCTCATGGAAGAATCGTAGTCCAGGTTTTCCATTTCCAAGTCTGGTACACTTTCCACCACATTATTCTACCTTTATTACAACAGAAATTCTTAGGGTTCTTTAAATGTCCAAATGGAAATAGAGGAGTCTTCCATGAGTTCATGCCATTTATTCTTCCCTGACTAGGTTGATACCATGGTATCTGAACAGCTCCCTATAGGGATATGGAAACACGTTTATGATGAGATGTGCCCTCACTGTAGTTGACAAAACCCTTGCTGACCTCTTCACCAAAGTGCTTCTTATCACAGAACACAGCTGCAAGTGTAACATCTGGAGCCAGAGATGACTTGACTCAAACTCTCTCTGTTTAAAAATGCATGTGCAGATGTATAAAATGTATATGCAGTTCTAGTCTCTTATCTTTGGCTGCATGTGAAGACTCTGGTGTTTCTTGTTTAGCAACTCTGTCATCTCTCTATCCTTATCAGGAAAATTCCTGTGTGACTGTGCCTTATTGTTAAGCCACCAAAGGAGGGGATTTAGAACATGCTTGTGGAGAAGATGCAATGGCTTACTTGATAGACTGGTCGATCTTGAGAAGCTTTTCCACCTATTTGCATTGACTCAACAGATACTGTCAGAAATCCGCTGATGTTCTGGAAACCCTGCTGGTTCTACAAGCAAATCCTAATCGCCAAACAGCAATACCAAGAGTATTTAAATTCTCTAAGCCCAGTTTCAGTGACCAAAGGCAGGTTTTTGTGTTGCAAAGGCTTCATTTTAAAAATTACCAATACGAAGCTTCTGCAACTTCCAAAAGAATCACTTTTTTGGTTTGCAAGCTGCCACCACTGAGTATTTTTATATTAAATACAATTTATATAGGGCAGCTAGGTGGTACAGTATATAGAGCACTGGACTTGGAACCAAAAAGACTCATCTTCATAAATTCATATACAGCCTCAGACACTTCCTACTGTGTAACCCTGGGCAAGTCACTTAACCCTGTTTGTCTCAGTTCCTTGTCTGTAAAATGAGCTTGAGAAAGAAATGGAGAACCACTCCAGTATCTCACTGCCAAGAAAACCACAAATGGGGTCACAGAAAGTCACACACAACTGAAAAATGATTTAAAAACAACAAAAAACCATTTACGTGGCCTCCAAGAATGAAGCCCACTGCCTTGCACGTGTTGGCAGTTATCATATGTTTGTAGTGTTGTTTTGAATTGAACAGAATGAAGTTCTTCGAAGTTCCTAACTGATGGCTGGTCAAGAATTTGAGCCCTGAAAATATCTGGCTCAGTGTAACATAAAATCGGTATGTTGAGCAGCTCCAAACAAAGTCTACTTCCTGTCTTCGGGGGAAAGGCAATAAGATGTCACCCTAGGAGATGATTTGTGAATGTGCATTTAAAGTAGAAAAAAACATAGACTAGAGGAGTTGGGAAAGGACTGCACAGTTCATCTAGCCCGACCCAAGTAGCTAGTATTTATACAATACTCCAAGGTTTGAAAAGTGAAACGAGTTATGATTTGACCCTCCCAATAACCCTGAGAGGGAGGTGCTTTTATTATCCCCACTTTACAGATGAGGAAATTAAAACTGGGGGAGGTTAAGGTGACTTACCTAGTTAGGCAGCTAGGAAGAGTCTGAAGCAGGAATAAATTCAGATCTTCCTGCCTCCAAGTCCAGCCCTCTATTCGTTATATAATTAGTTCCCTCCAAGGCTATGAGCCAGTTAGTGGCACAGCTAGGTCTTAAATCCAGGTATTTGGACTCCTGAACCAGTTAAAAGAGCCCTGTGCTAGAATCAGAACATAGGACTCGACACTAGCTAACTAGAGCCAGGTTGGTAGCATAACAGAGCGTTGGATGTAGAAGCAGAAAGATGTGAGTTCAAATTCCATCCCAGATGCTTACTAGCTATATGCTCCTAAGGGATTCACTTAACCTCTCACAACTTCAGTTTCATCACCTGTAAAATGGAGATCATAACAGCACTACCTCACAGGGTTATTGTGGGTATCAAACAGAGAAAACATATGCAAAACACTGTAAACCTTAAAGCTCCATGGTGGCAAAAAATTGGAAATTGAGGGGATGCCCATCAACTGGAGAATGGTTGAACAAGTTGTGGCATACGAATATCATGGAATACTATTGTGCTATAAGAAATGATGAGCAAGCAGATTTCAGAAAAACCTGCCAAGACTTACATGAACTGGTGCTGAGTGAAGGGAGAACATTGTACACAGTAACAGCAACATTGTCCAATGATCGACTTTGAAGACTTAGCTCTTCTCAGCAATACAATGATCTAAGACAATTCTAAAAGACTCGTGATGGAAAATGCTACCCACATCCAGAGAAAGAACTATGGAGTCTGAATGCAGATCAAAGCATACTACTTTCTCTTTTTTGTTTTATCTTTCTCGTGGTTTTTCCCTTTTGTTGTGATTCTTCTTTCACAACATGACTAATGTGGACATATGTTTAATATGATTGTACGTGTATAACCTGTATCAGATTGCATGCAATCTTAGGGAGAGGGAAGAAGAAAGAGGGAAGGAGAAAAAAAAACTGGAATTCAAAATCTTATAAAAAGTGAATGTTGAAAATTCTCTTTACATGTAATTGGAAAAAATAAAATACTATTAAGTGGAAATAAATTTTAAAAGGTAATTGCTAGCTATTCTTATTTTTACTTACTACTAGCATGACAACCTATTTGGATCTCAGGGGTTTAGTGGATAGAGTGTCTGGAGTCAGGAAGACATAAGTGGAAATTCAGACTCAGACATGTATTAGCTGTGTGACCCTGAGCAAGTCACTTCATCTCTGTTTGCCTCAATTTCCTCAACTGTAAAATGGGGGTAATAGTAGTAGCTACCTCCCAAGGTTGTTGTGGGGAACAAATGAAGTATTTGGAAAGTGCTTAGCAGAGTGCCTAGCACATATTAAGTATGTATAGATGCTTCTTCTCTTCCTTTCCCACCATCCTCATTTTCTTCATCTTTAAGAGGGGCTGGACTAGATAGCACAGAAAGTCCCTTTCAGCCCTTTCATTACAAGAACCACAGATTCTGACCTTAGAGATCACCTAGTACAACCCATACCCAAATAAGAATCTCCTCCATAACATGCCTAACAATTGGCCATTTCCTGGTTGTTGTCCTTCATCCTCCAAAAGGACCAAATGACGTCACTATGTTGGGGTCAAGGTACAGTGTGTCTGACTGGGGCTGATCAGACCAATAAAAGTTCAGAAGCTCTACCAGGCTGGGCACAAATAGTCCATGTGAACATTTGAAGTGGAGATGGCTCTAAACTTGCACATCTCACATTTCTAAATTGCCATTTGGCCTGTGTTTGAAGACCTCCTGTGAGGGAGAAATTGTTATTTTCTACCACAGCTCATCTCACTTTTGGACAATTCTAACTACAGTATAAAGATGCTTTTCCTTACGTCTAACTTCAATCTGCCCCTGCAGTTGCTACCCATTGATCCTTATTCTTTCCCAGTTGGCTAAGTAGAACAGATTTAATCCCTCTTTCACATTAACAGGTCTCCAAATACTTCCTATTGTGTGTCCTTTATGTCATCTATTCTTCAAGCTAAATATCCCCTGTTCCTTCAACCAAGGCTTGTGCAGTTAGATCATTGCTTCAGCTTTGGGACTCACACCTTACCAGTAACCTCAGTAGCCTTTGCCCTCCTGATTGGCAAGTTGGAGGGTGGAGCAAAACACTCCTCCCAAAGCCTCTGTTTAAAGAGGTCTCACAAGCCAGTGAACTAATAATTTCCTATTAGCTGCACTCTTGGATTCTGAAAGAAAACACTTTTGGGTTCCAACATCATGAGGCCCCCATTACTGAATACCATCTCCCTGCCCTTCCCCTAGCTTCCTTTTGTCTGCTGTCTTCTCCCTTAGATTAGGAGCTCCTTCAGGGCAAAGATTGTCTTTCCTTTCTTATTTGTATCCCCATTGCTTAGCATAGTGCCTGGCACATAACAGGCCTTTAAATGTGTATGGTATTATACTATGGCCTTGACCCCTGAGTCCCTTTACCATCCTTTATGCACTCCTTTGGACACTTTCTAGATTACTAATATCCTTACTAAAATATGACACCCAGAATCTTTTTGAATCCTATGTCGTCAATTGTATTAGCCAACTTTCCTAGCTTTGTATCATCTGCAAATTAATAACCATGCCAACTATGCCTTCATGCAACCATTGATAAAAAAATGGTAAGTGACACAGAGCCAAGCACAGTTCTCTGGGGTACTCCACTAGAAACTGCCTGCTGTGTTGACATTGACCCATCAACAATTACTCTTTGAGTTCAGTCTTCCAACTACTTTTGAATCCAGTGAACTACATTATCATCTAATTTGCATCTTTCCATCTCCACAAGAAGATGTATTTTATCACAGCTTCACTCAAATCTAGGAAAACTATATCCCCAGGATTCCTTTCATCTACTAACTCAGTAGCTCTGTCAAAAAAGGAAATAAATTATACTGCCTCTTTATAGTCACTGCTTCCTTTTCTAAATGCTTCTCAAAAATCCTTTTAATGATCCATTCTGGAATTTTCCTAGGAATTGATGTCAGGCTCATTGATATATAGTTTTCAGACTTTTTTCTATCTTTCCAGTTTTCCATGATGATATCCACCAGTTCTTTCATTCTCTTCTATAAACCTCCTTCAAGGGTGATACTGAACGATTAATAGCTACTCATTGGGGGTAGCCATTCAACCAACTGAATTACTACCCTATATTATCATCTTTTTCACAAGCATTCCATGGCAGGACTTTGTCCAATGATTTGCTAAAAGCTAGGTAAATCGCACCTTCAGATTAACATGATTTCCTAGTTTATTAGTGTTATCAAGAAAAGAAATCTCTTTCATTGACTGTAACCTATTCTTGATGAAGCCATGCTAGATTTATTTGACCCCCACTTCCTTTTCTAGATATTCATTAGCCATCCTTTTAATTATACAATCTAGAATTTTGCCAGAAATGAAAGTCAAGCTCATTGTTCTGTAGAATGTAAGCACTTCTATTTCTTCTGTTCTCTTTCATTATGGGGATATTGGGACAGTCTTGGCCCTTCTCTAGTACCTTTCAAAGATTGTTGATAATGGCTTATCAGTCATACCTGCCAGTTCTTTCAGTGATCTGGGATGTGATCTATCAGGTCCTGGTGACTGGAACTCATAAAAGGCAGCTAGATATTCTCTTATGGTCTCTCTTCTTATTTTGGGCACCTGATAAGCCATTAGCCTTCTTTATTTTATCCTTCCCAGTCCAAAGATGATTTCCTTTGGCAGAGAAAACAGAATATGCTCTAGGATTTTCTGTGTGTCAGTTTACAGATCAAATTTAGAAGGCACTAATTTCCTTTGTCCCTAGTTCAATGTAAAATCTGTCTCACCAAATCTGCTCATACCTAAGATAAGATGTAGTTCTATTAACTTTAACATTTCTGAGGGAATATTGTCATAACAGAGGAGTGGTGATTTGGTCAATTGCTATCTAGTACTGACTAAGGGAAAGAAACATTGTGTGTGGAAGGTATGAGTTGTCCAGAGAATGTTCTCTCTACTGGAATAGAGATTATTTACCCCAGTATCCAGTATCAGAGTTGCCATAGTCATGGGTGAAATATACTATAGAGGCCATATGCATACTGGCGCTTTGTTTCTCTGCCCATTGAGTAGTTTCTGATGGTTTTCTAGGTACTTTTGGTAATAAGAAGGTGTCTTGGATAGTGGATATTCTAGTCACCAAAAAGCTATGTTCCTCATTGTATAGGGATTGCTTTGGTTCATTTATTAGTCTCTTGTGAGTTTAGTTATCATGAATCCATTTCCTAGGAAGTGATCCCATTTGCTGGAACTGATCAAATAGAGTCATTGAACATGGGGTTGCTAGTGAGATTCAGACCCAGCAGAAGGGCAACCTGAAACAACTTCTTTTCTCCTCCTTGTCTTCCATCCCTAACTTCTTTTTTTTGACATCAGAAGTATCAAACACTGTGAGCCAAAACTCTCCTGAGTGGGGCCTGCACCAGATTAAAATGTAATTGGGAAATATTTTTAAAAATAGATAAAACCCCATAGAATGTAGATAATATTAATATGTGGTTTTCTATATGTGGCACTCAAGGATCTTTATGTATGGGTTTAGTGGCTCCCCTTTCTGTCTAAATTTGATACCACTGTTCTTTGTTGCAATTTATCCAGTATGACTCACATATTCCCCTCCCAGAAAGACAGCCAACCCATACAACAAATGAAACTTAGAGGAAAAAAAGAAAGAAGAGAATTGTAAAGGAAAAAAATCAGGAAAACTGAGAAGTATATTAAAAAGTCTTAAATATATATGTAATGGACCACAGTCATAGACCTCCCACATCCTCAAAGGAGTTGGGTGGCACCACCAACTTCTTAACTACAGCAATTATAATTCTAAGCCTGTCTTTCTGATGAGATTTAAAACCACATCAAGTGACAGGAATGTTTTTAAAAAGCTAATTTTCACCATGTTTACCAGTGACACCGTGAGGAAGACACATCTGATAGCCATGAATGCCAGGTTTTTTCAGGGCTATCAGCCACATTTTCACATTTTTACTAAAATGTTTCGATATTCACAGCTTGACATATTTTTCAGTGGCCTTTAATGACATTCATACCCTGGGATAATTTACATGACTGCTATAAAATGCTTAAGAATAATTGGTAAACCACTTAGGAGCTCAGTTTACTGGGACTTTGTGAATTCTGAGTAGAATACGTTAGATTAGTCCAGTTGATTTTGCACAAATTTGTTATTCTCAAGACTTGGATATTTGGAGTGGACAGGCAGCATGCATTAATCTACTGAGAGGTGAGAATTGTAAATTGTCACGTTAATGAATTTCGCAGAAATTGGCAGGGGGGAGGAGGGCATTTGGATCTTGGACAGTTTTCTTTAGATTAAACAGATAATGTTGCTTTGTATTTGTAGCACACTCTTGGCAAACAATCTCAAAGTAATTCTGAGCTACTCTTTCTAATTAAAATGAAATCTCACAATATTCCTGTATGATGGAAAGGATAATGGATAGAAGAGAGGTCAATGGTAATTGGGAAAAAATGAGGCAAGAGGAGAGAAACAGTGACCCAACATGCACTAAGAGCTGTCACTCAGGCCTTTGTCTTTCAGTCAACACTTTATTTGGCAAGACAACTGTTTGCCAGGTACATTGCTTCTTTTCATTTTGAATAAGGAAACCTATTTTAAAATCCCCTTTTACTAATGTGTCTATTTGATAGATGGCATAATGGATAGAGTGCTGGACCTGGAGTCAGAAAGATTCATCTTCCTATGTTCATATCTGAACTTGGACACTTACTAGCTATGTGACCTTGGGCAAGTCACTTAATACTGTTTGCTTCAGTTTCCTCATCTATAAAATGAGCTGGAGAAGGATGGCAAACTACTTCAGTGCCTTTGCGAAGAAAACCCCCAAATGGAGTCACAGAGAGTCAGAAATGACTGAACAACAAATTTATTTGATATTGTTGAAGCACAGCGGTTCAAAAGTTCTTGAGTGATCATGGACAAGTCACTTCAACACCCTCGGTTTCACTTCATTTAATTCATTTGTAAAAGGAAGATGTTCACCAAGATCTTTACAGGGTCCTCTCTAGCCCTAATGTACCAGAATTATACTGTCACACTTAAAGTCCCTTATAGTTTATAAAATGTTTCCCTACGACAATCCCATGAGGCAGGTAGGTAGGTGGTTTTGTGTTGTGGTTCCATTAGTAGAAAGATACATGATGAAAATAAATTTACTACTACTATTTTATCACATTGCTCAAAAGGGAAATGAACAGTAGTCATTGTCACTGATTATGGTAGATCTCCCATGCTCAACTGGATCCTTGATCACATGGTTGTGGCTATTCCCTCCATAACAATACAGATCACAAACCATCTATGCCTGCTCATCCTGTGTGATTCTTGCTCAAATCTACCTTTAAGTTCACCAAAGCAGGTATATTCAATGCTGGTGGGGTGGGAGGGGAAACTTCTCTAGTTTCTCTTGGAATCATGAGGACACTAGTGAAGTACATTAGCCATCAGTTGTTGATGCCATGTGACCAGCCAATCTTATTTTAATTTTTTTTTAGTTTTCAGCATTCACTTCTATAAGATTTTGAGTTTGAAATTTTCTACCCTTCTCTCCCTTTCCCCCTCCCCAAGATGGCATGCAATCTGATATAATATATATATATATATACATATTAAGCATATTTCCATATTAGTTATGTTGTAAAGAAGAATTAGAACCAAAGGGAAAAGCCACATGAAAGAAGAAACAAAAACAAAAAAGAGAGAAAACATAGTATGCTTTGATCTGCATTCAGACTCCATGATTCTCTCTCTGGATGAGGATAGCATTTTCCATCATGAGTCTTTTGGAATTGTCTTAGATCCTTGCATTGCTGAGAAGAGCTAAGTCTATCAAAGTTGGTCATCACACAATGTTGCTGTTACTGTGTACAATGTCCTCCTAGTTCTGCTCACTTCACTTAGCATCAGTCCATGTAAGTCTTTCCAGGTTTTTCTGAAGTCTGCCTGCTCATCATTTCTTATGGAACAATAGTATCCCATTACACTCATATACCATAACTTGTTTAGCCATTCTCCAATTGAAGGGCATCCCCTCAATTTCCAGTTCTTGGCTGCCACAAAAAGAGCTGCTATAAATATTTTTGTACATGTGGGTCCTTTCCCCATTTTTATAATCTCTTTGGGATACAGACCTAGATGTGGTATTGCTGGGTCAAAAGGCATGCACACTTTGATAGCCCTTTGGGCATAGTTCCAAATTGCTTTCCAGAATGGTGGGATCTGTACAGAACTGCACCAACAATGCATTAGTCTCCCAACTTTCCCACATCTTCTCCAACATTTATTATTTTCCTGTTTTGTCATGTTAGCCAATCTTATAGGGGTGATGTGGTACCCTAGAGTTGTTTTGATTTGTATGATTTAGAGCATTTTTATATGACTCTAGATAGCTTTGATTTCTCCAGCTGAAAACTGCCTGCTCATATCCTTTGACCATTTATCAACTGGGGAATGACTTGGACTCTTATAAATTTGACCCAGTTCTCTATATATTTTAGAAATGAGGTCTTTATCAGAGACACTGGCAATAAAAACTGTTTCCCAGTTTGCTGCTTCCATTCTAATCTTGGTTGCATTGGCTTTGTTTGTGCAAAAACTTTTCAATTTAACGTAATCAAAATTATCCATTTTGTATTTCATAATGTTCTCTGTCTCTTGGTTGGTCATAAATTCTTCCTTTCTCCATAGATCTGATAGGTAAACTATTCTTTGTTCTCCTAATTTGCTTATAATATCAGCCTTTATATCTAAATTGTGTACCCATTTTGACTTTATCTTGGAATGTGATGTAAGATGTTGGTCTATAGTTTCTGTCATACTATTTTCAATTTTTTTCCCAGCAATTTTTGTTAAAAAGTGAGTTCTTATCCCAGAAGCTGGAGTCTTTGGGTTTATCAAACAGTAGATTACTATAGTCATTGACTACTGTGTCTTGTGTACCTAACCTATTCCACTGATCCATCACTCTGTTTCTTAACCGGTACCAAGTAGTTTCAATGATTGTTACTTTATAATACAACTTTACATTTGGTATGGCTAGGCCACCTCCTTTGCATTTATTTTCATTAATTCCCTTGATATTCTCGACCTTTTGTTCTTTCAGATGAATTTTGTTATTTTTTCTAAGCTCTATAAAATCATTTTGGGTAGTTTGATTGGTATTGCACTGAATAAGTAAATTAATTTAGGCAGAATTGTCATGTTAATTATATTAGCTCAGCCTACCCATGAGCAACTCATACTTTTCTAATTATTTAGATTTGACTTTATTTGTGAAAAAAGTGTTTTGTAATTGCATTCATAGAGTTCCTGGGTTTCTTTTGGCAGGTAGACTCCCAAATATTTTATATTGTTTACAGTAACTTTAAATGGAATTTCTCTTTCTATCTCTTGCACTTGGTCTTTGTTAGTGATATATGGAAATGCTGATCACCCAATCTTATTTTCAAGCATGCATCTATTTGAAGACATTCTTTTTTCTGTCCTTCTTACCTCAGCTTCAGTCCCATATCATCAATTGTTTATTAAATATGTCAAGTTGGAGGTATCTTCAGCTCAGCATGACTATGACTAAAGTTATTAACTTTCCCCCAATCTCTACCCCTTCCAAATGTCTCTATTTCTATCAAAGGCATGACCATCCTTTTACTGGCTCAGGTTCATGATCTCAGCATTCTCCTTGATTCTTATTCTCCCTCACCCCATAGATCCAATCAGGTGCCAGTTCTTGCCATATCTACCTTCATAGCATCTCTAATATCCAGCCTGTTCTCTCCACACAAACAGCTAGAAGCTTAGCTCAGGGCTTTATCACCTCTCATCTAGATTATCACAGCAGCCTCCTACTTGGTCTCCCTGCCTCAAATCACCACTCCAGTCCATCTGACACACTGCTGGCACAGTCATTTACCTTGAGCCCAGATCTAGCCATATGAATCTCTTCAACCAACTACAGTGGCTCCTTATTGCCTCTAGTATAAAATATAAAGTGCTCTTTTTACCTTTTAAATCCCTATACAACCAGACCCAACCCACCTTTCCAGCCTCATTGGACATTAATCCCCTCTGCACTCTACTGTCCAGCCAAATTGAACCTATCTCTATTCCTCCCTCACAAAACTCCATCCCCTATCTCCATGCTTTTTCACAGGCTGTCCTTGTATATGGGGAATACTCTCCAACCTTTCGTCTGCCTCATAGAGTCTCTCTCTTAGACACCATCTCCTACATTAAACCTTTCCTGATCCCTCCAACCTTTAATGCCCTATCTCCCAAACTAACACACATATATGTATGCATGGATACATATGCATGTTGTGCTAGTTTTATGAGTTATGTTATATATATGTTTTATATGTATTTGTTTTGCTTTCCTCCCTTCTCCCACCCTAAATTAGACGGTAGGATCATTTAAAGCAGGGATTATTTCATTCTTTATATTTGAAACCTCAGTACCTGGCCCATAGTAGGTGCTTAACAAATGTATGTTAATTGATTTATTCTTAATAGTTTCTTATTTTTTATGTGTTACAACCTGTTCACAACCCCTATAGGACGCTACATTGCCCTCTAAATGACTCTTAATTTTTAATCCTTGTGTGGAGACCATATCATTTCATGATTTACAATGATATAACAACTTGAACAGATTATTAGCATTGGAAAAAAATGATTCTTCGTTTCAGGGAGAAGTTTGGGATCATTAAAGAAGTGCTACAATTCTCCAAAGGCAATCTAGCTTGATTTTTTTCCTTTTTTATAAATTTCAGGCCCAACCTATTGTCCATTTGGTGTGTCTGTCAAAGGTGCATATACTAATGAATGAGCTCTCTAATTTCATGTCATAATCTGGATAGTAGGCATTCTTCATCCACCTGGTTTCTCCTGCAGGAGAGATTAGACTAAATTTGTCTGAATGCTTATGGACTTCGCCTAAGAGACTCTGTGATCCTGCAAGTCCTGGTATAAGCAGCACAATACCCTCGATAAACAGGAGTATCTTGACAACCTCCCTCTCCTCATCCACAGGGAATTGCTCTTCCACCTGAACTCTTTCCCATACTTTATCAATGATAGCGGTCAGTAATGCAACCTTCATCCAAAGGCTTATTACCTCAGTACTAGAGTTGAATTCATGCTCCTGTCAATACTGTTCTTATGAGTTTGACACAGATAAAGGATGCAGGCTACCTGAGTATATTCTAAAGGGAGAAGTGAAACTACTGTGTGTGGTAATTTAAGGATCTCTACCACCTGAGGACGAGGCATCTTCTGGCCCATAGGCCAGCATCTTGGAAGCCAAACTGACTCCTAACTCTGTGGGATGGTGGCAGCAGCTATTGGGTGAGCTAGTTGATCTGCATAGATTAAAATAGTAATAGTAATATTAATAGCTAGCATTTATACGATACTTTAAGGTTTTTAAAGCTTATATCTATCTAGATCTACATATCTAAATATAGATGTGTTGTTATTGTTATTCAGTTGTTTAAGTCATAGCTGACTCTTCATGACACCCATTTGAGGTTTTCTTCGCAAAGATACTGGAGTGGTCTGCCATTTCTTTCTTCAGATCATTTTACAGATGAGGAAACTGAGGCAAACAAGGTAAAGTGATTTGCCCAGGGTCACATAACTTCTGAAGCAGGGTTTGAACTCAGGAAAATGAGTCTTCCTGACCCCAGGTTGGACACTGTATTCACTGAGCCGACTAGCTACCTGTGTGTGTGTGTGTGTGTGTGTGTGTGTGTGTGTGCGCGCGTGCATGTGTGATTTTATTTGGTCCTCACCACAATACTATGTTGGAAGTGCTATTATTATCCCTACTTTATAGATGAAGAAACTGAGGCTTACTGAAATTAAGTGAGCTGCTCAGGAGCACACACCTAACAAATGTCTTGAGGCAGGATTTGAACCCAGTTCTTCCTGACCCCGAGTCCATTCTGTCCTTTGCACCATCTAACTGCCTATAATACCAATCCTCTCTCACATATGTGTTGGTAAAACAAATGGGCTCTTAGCACTCAGTTCAACCAAGTGCCCTTGAAGAGTTTGGCCTTTGTTTCCTTGATTAGATTGAGAGTCCTTGGTGACCTCCTTGCATCGGGGGAGGGCCTAGTTTACACATGAGTTTGAGTGACTTGTTTGGGACATCAGAGGCTTTTAGGCCACGTGGGTTTAAGTCGCCTCTTTGTGACGATTTTAGGTCACGTGGGTGAGTCGCATGTGTGACTCACCCTTGACCCTGAAAAAGATATAAAACCAGGGGTTGGCTTTCTATTTTTTGGGGCTCTTACCCACGGCAGTGGTGGTGCGCGTGACTCTGGGCCCGCCCTTGTTCTGAGCTCCCGGGCTGAACCTAGATGTTGGTAACTATGAATTGTATTTGGTCTGTCTGTCAATGTTTGTAATTTGTTTGTATTTTGCTCTGAAGTTCAGGATGCTGGCTTTTTCCCCTGAACTAAGTCAATGGTATTTGTATGCTGAATTAAAGTAAGCTTGTTAACCCCATAACGTTGCTTTCCTTAGTAAAGCAGATCAAAAGAGCCTGGGCTTTTGCAGTGTGCTGGTAGCATTCTTGTTGTTGGGGTTGTGTTGGTCTTTCACCACCACAACAGCTGCTAGCCAGATTGTTGAAACAACATAATAGAGTATAATGGAAGGAATACTGGACTCATTGTCAGGAAATGAGATTTTTATTTTCAGCTGTGTGACTGAACTTGGTTAAATGAATTGGCTCATTCGTCCTTCAGGTACCATAGCTATAAACTGATTGAGAGTGGGGAGGAAGGTGAGAATAGCCAAATCTACTATTTCATCAGTGTGGGAACTCTCTTCACCAAGTTGCTAACTGGAAATTTGACTGTAGCTTTTAAAGTCTTATGGAATTGTCTGGATAGCTAAGGGGTTAAATGACTTCCCATGGTCAAAGTATGCAAGACGGGCAAAACTTTGAAGTCAGGTCTTCGGATAGTCTCCTATCCACTAACCACCTCTGGTTCTCCAAAATTAACTTAGAGACAGAAAATGTCTGCAACTTTTGAAACCATGAAAAGAAATGGAAATTTTGGAGTAGACACATATACTTTTATGGCTCTAAAAGCATTTCGTTAGTTGAGAAACATAGAAAGATGTCATATCTAACATAGTTTGACCCATATTTCTTATAGGGATGTGAGTGTTTCAGTGAGGGGTGGCACAGCAGAAAACCAGTGGGAAGGATAATATATATATATATATATAGAAAGATAGATAGATAGACAGGTAGACAGATAGACATAGAGAGGGATACATACACAAATATTTATACATTTATTCACATACCTATATATACACATATATGCACATATATATTATACACACACCTATATATGCATATATATGTGTGTATATGTTTGTGTGTGAATGTTTGTATATATACACATGCACATAAGGCTAGGTAGCACAGTGGATAAAGCACTGGACCTGGAGTCAGGAAAAAGTGAGTTCAAATCTGGCTCAATTACTAGCTGTGTGACCCCGGGTAAGTCACTTAACCCTGTTTGCCTGTTTTCACATCTGCAAAAATGAGCTAGAGAAGGAAATGGCCAACCACTCCAGCATATTTGCCAGTAAAACCCCAAATGGGGTGTCAGACATGACTGAAAGTGACTGAACAGCAATAAACCACTTCACTATTTTTGCCAGGAAAACCCTAAATGGGAACAGAAAAAGTTAGACACAACTCTCTCTCTCTCAATGCACACACACACACACACACACGTACATACATATACATATACACACATACACATATATACACATACATGCACACACCTATACATGCACACACATATATATACATACATATACATATACACATACATATGTGTACATATATTACATACATAATATATAATACTATGTATGTGTGTGTATTTCAGAGTTTTTTTTTTTAGAAAAACCTAAAAAACCATTCTTCCTTGGGAAGAATGTTATATGGAATATTTTAGGACTTTCACATCTGTAACATGACTAGCGGATTTTTAAAGCCCCCTCCATCTCTAAGATTCTGATTCTCAAATCTTATGCTCTACAAAGCACTCTCACAGACATCACCAAGCACCAATGAAGATGAATCCACTGTACCACACTCCCAACCTCTCACACAATGACTGCTCCAGTCTCTTTAATGATAGAGTCTTTGAAAGGAATCGAACAATTTGTTGTCCCATTGTTCCGGGGGTTCAGAAGCAATGACTTTAAATCAAGCAGGGCAGGTTAAGAAGGTTCTAAGGACAGGCGTTGAACAGCAAGATTCATTATCAAGGGAAAAGGGAGAGGTCACTGGGACAACATTAATAGAAACATTGATCTTACTCTCTGAGAAGAGGAGACATAGCCCTGAGAGCAAAGGCTTGGCCTTCCTGGCCTTCAAGGGCTTTTCTGGAACTAACTTTCATCCCTTGCAGGTTATAGCCACCATCACGTGAGATGTGCCATTAAATCAGGAAGAAGTAACCTTGTTTTATGAACCTGGATAATAAACATTTTTTTAAAAAACAGCAACACAAGACAGAGTTTAACAAATGACCCTAATATCTTCCGAAGGCACTTTAGGAAGATAAGCCATCTGGCTGCTCTGCAGCTTAGCTGCCGAGATCTCCAGTCCATTATATGTTTCCTGCTGTGCAGCACATGCTGAATCTATCATACTGCTAATAAACAATTATAAATAAATAATAGCTTGTTCCAGAAGGAAAATGTTTACTCAGATTAAAAAAAATCCTAAGAACAAGCAACATAAAATAAATTTTCCACCTTCAGTGCCTTGGGAGTGTTTTGACACAGAACAGGGAAAATGTGTGACTGAAAACTTGCATATAGGCATCACAATCTGTGACCTACCCAGGGAAGGCAGACACAGAGTTAGGCAGAAGGAACTCTTTTTATATATGAAATTAGAGACTGGCAGGAAGTGCTGAGCCTGTTGCTTGTGTTCTCATCATTTTCCCCATGCAGAATTTTAGCCCTTTCTCTCCCTGCCTGGTGAAGTATGAGTTATCACACTAAGCATCTTTGTGAGCCCTGGCAGGGCTGTAGATCACAGTGGAAGTTTGATCAAGGGGGAAAAAATTGCTCTCCGGTGGTAAGGCTCAGTAATCTGGGATGCTGGCTGCTTTGAGATATGAGATAAATTGACTTGCTGATTAGGACATTGCAGCTATCAGTTCCAACAACATCCTTCTAATAATGAGGAGAGAAAGCTACCTCTCTCTTCGGAAACTCATTTTTCTGCCTGTTTTCCTGTTTCATCTTGGTTCCATGCCTGTTGAAGTGGCTTAACAGGGATCTTTTATAAGTGGTAACTCCTTGGATAGGTTGGTAGAAGAGTATCCTTCTACAGACTGTAGAGGACTCTTCAATTTTGTTTCATTTCTTTAACTGAGATTCAAGAGCTTTGGGATTTGGGGTGAAGAGGGGAAGAAGCCAGACTAGCACTGATCTCCATCTCTCTTCAAATGTTTGAGAGGCTGGCATTTGATTTAATTTGATAAGCATTCATTAAGCACCTGTTGTATGCAGGGCGCCATGATACTAAAGGCAGCTTCAAAGTTTAAATAAAATATAGTACTTTCAAGAAGCTTGGAGTCCAGTGGAAGATAAGAAACTGAATGCAGATAACAACTTTAGCATCTGAAAAGGGTCAAATGGTAGAAGTGGTAGTAGATGTCAGGAGCAGGGTAAAGGAAGCCACTGGGGAAGGAGAACTGATCTAGATGGCAAAGATATAACTAGGCCAGGACCACAGGGGAAAGGGAGCATTTTGGTTCAGTAGTTAGAGTGTTGGATTTGGAGTCCAGAAGCTCTGTTATTTGAATCCTGTGTTAGACACTCACTAGAGGTGTGACCCTAAACAAGGCACTTAATCTTTCTCATCCTCATTTTATTCATCTGTAAAATGGGGATGATAACACCTATCTCACCCGTGATTGTTGTGAGGATTAAATGAGATAACTCTTAAAGGACAATTTGCAACCCTTTAAGTCTAAATAGATGTTAACTCCTATTATTGTTAATGTTGTCAGTGTTATCATTCTTTGCCTTCTGGTGGGGAGTGCTCTAATGCAAAAAAATTTCCCTTTGGGTGAGAAATTTAAAGAGCCCCACTGACAGCACCTGTATTCCTTGAAGAAAGAAAGTAGTGGTAGATTTTGGTTTGGGGATGAGGGCCAAGGCTGGTGGTAGTCCCTGGATGGATTAGGAACAGACCACCCTTTGGATTGGGGGATTGTAGCTAACCCATCTTTTGGACTTTAAAGGGAGAGACTGCCTAGAATTAAATAATTGGGAAGTGAATGAAGGAGGAGGGGATGCACTGGGGCAAAGATGATGGATGATAGAAGATGAAGATGAAGGCAATAATAGCAATGAAAACTGACATTAAATGCCGGAAAGTGGTCTGCATACCTTATCTCATTTGAGCCTCATGTGTAAGGTGGGGTGCTATGGCTGTGTAGGCTCATGAAGTAGTGGCCCAATGAGGCAACATCACAAGAGAAAAATCAACATTAAACAACTCAGCAATATCTGTTAACCTGTTTGCTTTAATCTAGGAAACTGTCCAGGGACAGGTTCAGAGGTGTTGTGGAAGTATCTCAGATCTTTATGGAACTGGTGACATCTGGCAGAGGGATCCAGGTGTACTTGGTCAGGCTGTGAAATGATAGAGTCCCTACCAAAGGTCCTAAGATCTCTAAAACCCATCTAGTGGGCATGGGAGTTGTTTCAAGCCACAGAACTAGGGTTAGGGCTGTTCTTATAAATGATTCCCAGGTCCCACTTAACTCCAATGGCTGCCATATATTTGGCCTTGGTAATTTGGTCAATACTCTTCTAGAAAAACCCTTGACAGAAGGCAGAATGATCCATGGCAGAAGGGAAGGAGAAGTTGGGGTTCATGACTAATCATTCACTATAGGTTATTTTCTCTTGTACTTTCTGTTACCCTTTGGAGTGCTAACACCTTTAGGTCTGTGCAGCCAGGTTACAGATGTATCTAGTATGTGTCCCCTGAAGTAATACCTTTTATAACAGTATTTGTGTGGGGAACCAATGGTAAGTAGCCAATCATCCCTTCAGTCCCCAGGTAGTTTCCTGACAAGTTCCTCTCTAAATGAATTGTCATGGGACCAGGCTGGAAACCTCTGGCACCATCTAGAGGCTGATAGGTACAGATAGAAACAGAGGGATACAAAGGGAAAGGTTCCGAGTTGGCCCCAGGACCATCTTTGATGTTGTATTTTGGCCTGATTGATTGAGTCTAACTCTTCTGTGGGTAGATATTCTATTAACTTGTGGCTTTAAATGCTCCGCTGTGGAATGATCTTGACTGGACTTTTTGTTACTCCTTCAAATTTTATGTTAGCATGGCTTCTAGAAGAACCATAATAGTTCCTAAGAAGGGACATGAGTATGGAGATTATAGTATAGACTGATATTGAAGAACCGGCTCAGGGTTGGTCTTTTTTTACTCATTGTATTTATAAAAAAGTGAGGAGGCACTGTAGCTTATTTTCATCACATTTATCAAAACATGAAGAATGTTATAGTAACCAAGATGTTAATCTGCAGGGAAAATAGCAGAAGTCAGGAAAATAAAGAAAGTTGTTGAGGAAAAGGGAAGCAGACTCAGGCCCAAACCTACCTTGGTAGCTATGGCTTACCTTTAGAACTGTCTAGGATTATTATTTTTTTTCAAGCATTTTATCTCAAGAAATAAATGCACTGACAAGAAATGTCCCTGGCATAAACATATAACAAAACTTAGTGGACATCAGCAGCAGGATGGGGACTAACCTCCACAGACATTCCAGAGGAATGCCAAACTAATGAGGACCAGTCAATACAACCTGGGGGCACCCAAAGCAACTGAGACTAGGATTACATAAATGTTTGTCCTGGGCACATGCAGAACTATGCATCAGTATTATGAAAGGGTTAAGCAGTGGTAGAAATGAGGCATCCTGGATGCTTGTTGGAGTAATATTTGGGGAGAAGTGAGGGATCAGTAAGGCCTGAGTGTGCCAAGGAAGGAACAATGTGTTTTGGTGAATATAATTAATTATCTGTGAAAAGTTGTTATTCTGCCCTGCTATGTACTACAAACTTATTGCCCATAGATGCTATTTAGAGCTATGTGGGACAATAAAACATAAATAAATCTGGCTTCTTCACCATTATTTCCCAACCTTGGATGAAGTAATGGGAGGGGTAGAGGTAACAATGCATATTACATGATAATTGCATTAGTGAGATGCATGTCAGTGTAGAAGAGAGATTAAATTTGTTTTGCCTCCTCCTAGAGGGCAGAAACTGAGAGCAATGGGCAGACAAGGAAACAGATCTCAACTCATCATAAGGAAAGATTTTTTAACAATCAGAAATTCCTAAAATTGAATGGATTACCTTGGAAGGTAATAACTGCTTTAACAAGGGAAGTCATCATGCAGAAGTTCGATCACTACCCATTGGGTGTCCGAGTCTACAATCTCACACTCAGCTGAACCAGGTTTGGGCATGACAGATGCACCTGGGACATGTTAACACAGAGTGTAGGATACATTCTGCTTCCAGAAAAGAGTGAAGGTTTTGGAAGGGAAACTGAATGAGGAAAACTGAGGTTTTCACATTCTAGGCAACTTGCCTCCTGGTCTTTTTATCTAGCAAAAAATAGCAGATTCACCAGCTCCAGATTGGGGGAAAAAAAGGCTATGGTAGAACCTGCCAACTCTATTTAGATCTTAAGATAGTATTAGGCCTGGAATAACACTAAATTGGTGGATCATTTTTTAATAGGGCTTGGCCATGCTTATTTGTGATTAATTAATCTGGGTGGATATGCTAACTAACTGTTCCCGTTTATCTAGCAAAGTATGCAAATCATGGTCTGCCTTGAATTATAGCCTAAATTGTGGAGGATCTTCAAGACCTTATAACAGATAGATCCATAAACCCCAGCTGAATTCCCAAAACAGAGCTTCCTGCTCAATATCAGAATCATTGGAATGTTTAGTGTGGTTCAAGCATAGAATGTATCTCCATATAGATCATTGTGTGATCAAGCATGTACAGGGAGCTTCAGTATCCATCAGGTCTGTCAATTTACTAACCAGGCCAGAGACCAGGAGGCCATCCAATCCAGGAATCCAAGTAATATCTATTGAGTGTCTCTAATGTATCAGGCACTGTGCTGGATGCTAGGGACACAAATACAAAATGCATCGATGTAGTTCCTGCCATTACAAGTTTACCTCCTATTAGGGAAATACAACATTTTCATGTGTAAATTAATACAAGATAAATAGAAAACTAGTATAGATGTTGATATGAAGAACAGTTTGCTGGGTGATACATGCTCATTTCTAATCCTTTGTTGTTGTTTTGTTCTTCATTCTAGAAGAAGACCATAACTTCAGAAGGTGATGCCATGACTTGCAAGTGAATTGGATTTAAGTGAGGGAGGGCTGTGTGAAGTCACCAGCCTTATTCTCTTCTCCAGAGCCATCTAAGTCCAGTGGCAAGATATAGATCAGGACAATTGGAGATGGTCCTGGATGCAGTGGGAGAGCAATCTCTTCTCCCTTCTAGAAAGAGATGGATCCAAATCTTCAAAGACCATGCCTATCACTACCTATAGGGCTTCGATTTCTGGCATAACTTTCTCTTCTGTTCACTGCCTTCTGTTCTCACCACTTCTCTTTCTCAATGGCTGGATCTATTGCCTAAGACCCACATGACTTTCCTTCCCTGTACCCTATGTCTCTTGTTGGAGTCTGGGCTGCAGTGTCAGTTAGAATCACCTTGTTATAACAATAGGCTTGTTAGGCAAGGGGGAAAGAAGAACCCCAGGTCCACTTTAAATTCTGACTGTTAGGAAGTGTATCATATTATTAATGAAATAGTAGCATAGCTCCTGAACCCCCCAGTCAAGGATCAAGTAACTATCTGCAATTTCTGCCATATTATAATCCTGTCTGAATTTCAGCTAAACAGTTGGGTCTCTCATCAACCTCCTCTGTACTCTAACAATGTAAAAACATACAATACACAACTTTCATGGTTGACTGTAGATTTTATGTAAAGACAAAGTCAAATCAGGATAAAAACCACAACTTAAGGAATTGTGGAGAAACAAATCATATAAGAATCCGTGATAACAAATAGGCGCCGAGGAAGAGAAAAGTCAGTAAAAGGATCAGGTGTTCTTAAAGAAAAGTAGAGAATTACAATTCTTAGCTTGCCATCTCTGTGACCTTGGGAAAGTCATTCAACTTCTTTGAGCCTCAGTTTCCTTATCTGGAAAATGAGGGAGTTACAATGGCTGTCCTCTGAGGTCCCTTTTAGTTCTAATCTATGATCCCCTGGTCCTGTGAATTCTACCACAACTGGAAAGCCCTCAAATGCATTACTGTTAGACTAAAAACCTTGATAATTGACTTATTGAATCACTTGGCAGAAGTGATATTCACCAGATTGGACCATCAGAGGGCAAACAACCTGGTTCAGATATATATGGCATAGATATGTCTATGCTATTTGATTTGTTCAGTGTCCCTAGACTTTCATGAATTCAGTATTTGAAGATCTGCTGTACTAGAGTTGTCCTCTCCATCAATGATCTACAAGAGTGGATCTACTCTCAGGCTCCTACTCAACCTGCTGACTTGGCCTGAGCCAACCTCTGACCCTTATGCCAGCACCAACTGTTTACCAAATTGATTAAATCAATGGGGAAGAAGATGGAGTTTGGGGGGCATTATGCAAGGTGGAGAACATACTGTAGTGGCATCCTGCCTCAATGAAAGACCTGTAATGGTTTTTTGGCTTCACCACTATTTTGTTCCCAGGTTCTATGCACTGATGTCATGTCTTGCCAATCTACTAAAGCCTCCGACACTTTCCAATGGACACCAAAGAGAGAAGATGCATTTAACAAACTGAAGTACTGGTTCAACTTATCTCCCATCTTAGTATACTTGGATCTATAGAAATAATGTGCTGGGGAGACTGATGCATCCAAGACTACCATTGGAGCCATCCACTCAAAGGTTATAGTATCTCATTTCCACACCACAATCCTAAAAATGGTTTTCCTTCAAGGTGGCCAATATAGGAAAAAACTTTACAAAATGAGAGACCTGGCTGGATTCACAGGAAAAGTTATATTTGAAGTGTGAAGGCACCACCTGATGGAGCACAGCAGCACACTCTGATGAAAGTAGGGCACCTTCAGACTCCACTGCAACTCAATCAATGTCAGATCTGCTGGACATTATTTTTCAGTAGGTTCAATTTCAACATCACCTTTATTCCTGGACATCATAATTTATTAGCAGAGGTACTGTCACAAAAGTTAGAAGTTGGGCACCTAACTGATTAATCACAATGACAGGTTCTTTTACAAATTGTAAACTTTCCAACTGCTAAAACTCGATCAGATTTACTGATACTGACCTTCCAGCCCCATGTGCAGGATGACTATTCTTAGGCCCATTTGTTTGTCCTCAAAGAAGGCAAGATGCCTTCTCAAGGAAGAAGCAATTTTAGATTGGCTCCTTCACCTCTGCTTATGCTTATATATCCTTTCTGGTTCAGCGGGAAAGATTCCACCTCTACTACAACTTTATGAGTAGTCACCTGAAATTTGGTGGCCATAACTATGACAATTGACTAGATTGTCTAGACATGGGGTAGAGTTGCCAATAATCTGATTGCAACTCCTCTACATCCCTGGGTGGTAATAAAGCTAGAGTTTGTCATAGGTCTTCCCCTATTCTAGGGGTAAAAGTAGACATCCTGACCAAGTTTATTCCCTTCTTTTCTGTTCAACTTTCCATCTCACCTAAAGCTGTCCACCATTTCCTGAAGGGAAATTTGATTCCATGGACTTCCCTCTCATATCACATGTAACCATGGTCCCTAGTTTTTCTCACATTTCTGGTATAGTCATTTATGGCTCTCCTGGGACTTCAGCTTCTTTGGTTGTAAAATGAGAGAGTAGGACCAGATTGCTGTAAAGTTTTTAAACTCTAATGATCTATGATTCTCTGAGCCTCCACCCCCACTTACCCCCACTCATATGGACAGAGAGCACACACCAAATCCTGGAATAGTATCTCTGTTCCCATCAGGATCACTAGTCCACCCTACTGCCTACCATGGAATTTTGTGATGACTTGGTCCACTCATCTATCTAGAACGTGGTCCTTTGTATAAATGACAGCACCCACCCTTGTTCTTCTTATACACTGCAATTCTGACAGCAAGTGACTACCTCAGACATTTAGTGGCCATCCAGACTAATTTGCAGCATTACCTACTAGCAGCTAAAGTTATGCTCAAATGACAGGTCAACCAACTCCTGGGATGTCCTTGAGGATAAAGGTCCGGGTCTGGCTATCCTCGCTAAATTTCACCAGCAGAGTTTTCCTGAAATTGGCATAAAGTGTGGTAGGCTCCTTCTGCATTCCTCAGGGTAGAAGTCCTATGGCCTACTACTGGTTACAGTTACCCTCATCCCTTTCTATGTTCACTGTGTCAAACCCATCTTCATTACACTGGGTTCACATTGACTCTAAATGACATTTTAGTTTTTATCTCCATTGATAATGGCAGGAAGAACGCATTGTTCATGATATCGTTCACTTACAGAAGCAACATTGTCACTTCCTATACTTAGTGCATTGGACTTAAGAATTATAATAATAACTCAGAGTCCATATTGCTTAATTAGCTGAAAAGTGAAAAAAACCCCAACAACAACCAAACATATAGGTAGTTTATGTCAAATATTTTGTCCTAATTTATTTGTTTACCACCATCAAATTTATTTTTATTGTTTTGAGTGCTGTACTAGGAAAAATGCTAGATATAAAACCAGGGAACCTAGGTCTGAGTCTAGCAATGCTACTGCTGTACTGATGGTACAGTGGATACAGCGCTAGACCTAGAATCAGGAAGACTTGAATTCAAATCCAGCCTTATATACGTACTAGTTGTATGACCCTGGGCAAGTCACTTAACTTCTGCCTGTCTCGGTTTCCTCAACTGTAAAATGGGGATAAATAATACCACCTACCTTGCAGGGTTGTTGTGGGGATCAAATGAAATAATATTTGTAAAAGTTCTTAGCACAGTGCCTGGCACATAGTAGGTGCTATATAAATGCTTATTCTCTTTCTGTTTACACACACATGCACACACACACACACACACACGCAGACTTAACACACACTTACTAACGGTGTAATTTTGAAATACAACTGCCTTGGACTTCAATTTCCTCATCTGTAAATTAAGCGGCGGACTTGAGCTCAAATTACACCAACTATCAGAGCAGGCAAAGCAATTAAGAAAACAAAATACGGCAAGCCTTTTTTTTTAACACCTACCACATACAGAATATTAAGCTAACATTAAAGTTTTAATAAGGCATAGAAGTTATCCTAAAGGAACCTTCAATTTAGTAGGGAGATAAGATATCAGCACATATTATAATACACTATGTTAAGTAATAAGTGCATTAGAGTTTCTAAACGGTGTAATGTTGTGTGAGGTCTGTAGAGGCAAAGTCATTAATGAATAGGGATGTCAGGGATTATTTTATAGAGGAAGCAGCATTTGAGATGGGTTTTTTTCCCCACATTTATTTATTTTATTTTTAATTTATGAAATAAAACAAGCATTTCCATAACATAGTATAATGAAAAAGATGATTGAACATGAAACTGCAAATCTATTATGTACAACTTGCTATTCCTTTTAAATATATAATAAAGTTATTATATAAATTTCTTTTTTTTTCATTTCTTCCCCCCCTTCCTCCCCCTCCCAAAGATTGCTACCATTAGACACAAATAAGTATGTGTGTAGGTGTATATATATATACACATGCATGGATAGATGCATATACATACACATGTACACACAATAATTATGTACATATACACACACGCATATATATGTAAAATTATTCTAAATATACTTCTATTTATTATCTTTCTTTTCATCTTCTATTTATCATATCTTTTAATCTATTTATCTTTCTCTGGATGCAGATGTCATTTCTCTTCATATGTCTTTTAAAGTTAATTTGGATATTTATGATAGTCAAAATGACTTATTCACTTTAATGCATGGGCAGGAATTCATAAGGTGAAGATGAGAAGGTAGGGTATTGCAATCATAAGAAACATCCTGAATAAAAATATGAAAGTATAATGTGTGTTTGGAGAAGAGAGAATTGGTCAGTTTATCTAAAGTATAGAACATAAATATAAAGAGAGCAATAATATAAAGTAACTGGTCAAAGTCATGTGATGATGCCACTGGTAATGTCCAGCTATGGAGGTCCCTGGATGCTAAGCACAGGAATTAAAATTTTACTTGGGAGACAATAGAGAGCCCTTGAAGTTTTTTGAGCAAGGGAATGGCATGATCAGATCTATTCATGAGAACAATTATTCTAACTTCAGTATGCTAGGACTTGGAGGTGGGGGAGAGTAATAAGGTAATACCTAAAAGGAAGATATTATAGTCATTGACCTCAATGAAACTCCTTTCCTGGTGAGTGGAGTAACCTTCTCTTCTCTCCTTCATCCCTTTTTTCCCCAGAGAAAATGCAAGTGTTGTATGCAGACACATCAAGAGTAATTGTTTTTTTTCCTGCTTTTCCCCTATAAATATGGAACTATAGATCAGAGAGATAATTTTAGAATAGCTATTTAATATTTTTTTGTGGCTAGACCTGACCAGATATGTATAGAAAAAGAAAATATATGACAGATAAAGCACAATTGTGAGGTTACTTCAGAATCATTTTTAAGGGTATTTGAAAGAAGGTAAGATTCCAAAAGAGTGGGAGAGATCACTTCTTAATGAAATAAAAATAAACAAATGTTGAAGAGTAATAAATTTGATTTTTCATTTAGCTGAGGTCTCAAAAGATATGTGTTGTCTTTTTGAGCCTTTACTTCTGAATGTTAACTTTTATTAAATCATTATTTATTTATGTAATGTTTTTAGTTTTCAGCATTAATTTTAACAAGAGTTTGAATTACAAATTTTCTCCCCATTTCTGCCCTCCCTCACACTCCAAGATGGCATATATTCTGATTGCGCCTTTCCCCAGTCAACCCTCCCTTCTGTCACCCCACTGCCCCCCATCCCCTTTTCCCTTACTTTCTGGAAGGGCAAGATAGATTTCTATGCCCCATTGCCTGTACATCTTATTTCCTAGTTGCATGCAAAACCTTTTTTTGAACATCTGCTTTTAAAACTTTGAGTTCCAAATTCTCTCCCCTCTTCCCCACCCCCCCCAAAAGGCAAGCAATTCAACATAGGCCACATGTGTATCATTATGAAAAACCCTTCCACAATACTCATGTTGTGAAAGACTAACATATTTTGTTCCTTCCTATCCTATCCTCCTTTATCCAATTTTCTCCCTTGACCCTGTCCCTTTTCAAAAGTGTTTGCTTTTGCTTACCTCCTCCCCTTAACTGCCCTCCCTTCTATCATCCCCCCTTTTTTAATCTCCTTACTCCTCCTTTCCTGTGGGATAAGATACCCAATTGAGTGTGTATGTTATTCCTTCCTCAGGTCAAATCCTATGAGCGCAAGATTCACTCATTCCCCCTCACTTGCCCCCTCTTCCCTCCCAGCAGAACTGCTTTTTCTTGCCACTTTTATGTGAGATAATTTACCCATTCTATCTCTCCCTTTCTCCCTCTCTCAATATATTCCTCTCTCATCCCTTAATTTGATTTTTTTTAAATACCATCCCTTCATAGTCAACTCACCCTGTGCCCTCTGTCTATATATATATACATATATATATATATGTACACACACACACACACACACACACACACACACACACCCTTCAGCTACCTCAAAACACATGAATTATACACATCATCTTTGCATGTAGGAATGTAAACAAAACAGTTCAACTTTAGTAAGTCCCTTACAAATTCTCTTTCTTGATTACCTTTTCATGGTTCTCTTGATTCTTGTGTTTGAAAGTCAAATTTTCTATTCAGCTCTGGTCTTTTCACTGAGAAAGCTTGAAAGTCCTCTATTTTATTGAAAATTCATATTTTGCATTGGAGTATTATGCTCAGTTTTGCTGGGCAGGTGATTCTTGGTTTTAATCCTAGCTCCATTGACCTCCAGAACATCATATTCCAAGCCCTTCGATCCTTTAATGTAGAAGCTGCTAGATCTTGTGTTGTTCTGATTGTGTTTCCACAATACTCAAATTGTTTATTTCTGGCTGCTTGGGGTATTTTCTCCTTGATCTGGGAGCTCTGGAATTTGGCAACAATCTTCCTAGGAGTTTTCTTTTTGGGATCTATTTGTGGAGGTGATCAGTGGATTCTTTCAATTTCTATTTTACCCTCTGGCTCTAGAATATCTAGATGATATCTAGGCTCTTTTTTTGATCATGGCTTTCAGGTAGTCCAATAATTTTTAAATTATCTCTCCTGGATAATTTTCCAGGTCAGTGGTTTTTCCAGTGAGATATTTCACATTGTCTTCCATTTTTTCATTCCTTTGGTTCTATTTTATGATATCTTGATTTCTCATAAAGTCACTAGCTTCCACTTGCTCCAGTCTAATTTTTAAGGTGGTATTTTCTTCAGTGGACCTATGGACTTCCTTTTCCATTTGACTAATTCTGCCTTTCAAGGTATTCTTCTCATTGGCTTTTTGGAGCTCTTTTGCCATTTGAGTTAGTCTATTTTTAAGGTGTTATTTTCTTCAGTATTTTTTTTGGGTCTCCTTTAGCAAGTCATTGACTTGTTTTTCATGGTCTTCTTGCATCATTCTCATTTCTCTTCCCAATTTTTTTCTCTACTTCTCTAACTTGCTTTCCAAATCCTTTTTGAAGTCTTCCATGGTCTGGGACCAGTTCATGTTTTTCTTGGAGGCTTTTGATGTAGGTTCTTTGACTTTGTTGACTTCTTCTGGCTGTATGTTTTGGTCTTCTTTGTCACCAAAGAAAGATTCCAAAGTCTGAGTCTGAATTTGAGTCTGTTTTCACTGCCTGGCCATGTTCCCAGCCAACTACTTGACCCTTGAGTTTTTCGTTGGGGTATGACTGCATGTAGAGTAGAGAGTACCTTGTCCTAAGCTTGAGGGGTTGTGCTGTTGTTTTCAGAGCTATTTCTACACAGCAAGCTCTGCCACACCAGCACTCCTCCTTCCCCAAGAACCATCAACCTGAACTGCAACTCACATCTTAAGCAGGCTTTGCACTCCTGCTCTGATCTGCCACTTAATTCCTCCCACCAAGTGGGCCTAGGGCTGGAAGCAACTGCAGCTGTAGTTCTGTCCTCAGAGCTGCACCACCTCCACTACCCCCAAGGCAGTGGCCAAACGACCAACTCCTTTCACTCTTTCCCCACAGCTTTTCCCACTAACCTTCTCTGTTGTCTTTGGTGTTTGTGGGTTGAGAAGTCTGATAACTGCCACAGCTCACTGATTCAGGGTGCTAGGACCTGTTCTGCCTGGCTCCCAGTCTGATTGGTCCAGGTGCAGCCCACGCTGAGCTCTGCTTGGCTCCGCTCCCACCTCCATGTGATAGACCTTAACCAGCGACCATCCAGGCTGTCCTGGGCTGGAGCTCTGCTTCCCTCTACTATTCCATGGGTTCTGAAGCTCTAGAATTTGTTCAGAACCATTTTTATAGGTTTTTGGAGGGACCTGGGCGGGGGGGAGCTCACACAAGCCCTGCTTTCCAGCTGCCACCCTGACTCCGCTCCTATTTTAATTTTTTTAAAAAGGTGCTATTTAGGGGGTGGAGCCAAGATGATGGAGCTTTCCCCCAAACCCTTTCAAATACTTATAAAAATGACTCTAAACAAATTCTAGGGGGCAGAGCCAAGATGGCAGAGTAAAAGAAGGGACTTTCTTGAACTCTCCCCCAAATCTCTCCAAACACCTGTAAAAAATGACTCTAAACAAATTCTAGAGCTACAGAATCCATGAAATGACAGAGTGAAAAAGTCTCTAGCCCAAGACAGTCTGGATGGTAACTGGGAAGGGTCTATCTCACCTTGCTGGGAGTTGAGTGCAGACCAGGGTGGGTCAACCAGGCCAGAGCAGATTTGGCCCCACTGAATCACTGAGCTATGGCAGTTTCCAGACTTCTCAACCCAAAAACGCCAAAGACAACTTAGCAGGTCAGTGGGAAAATTCTGTTGGACCAGGGTGAGAGAAAGGCACAGTCTGGCCCCAGCCCCAGGGCAGCAGAGGTAGCTGCAGCAGCAGCTGCTTCCAGAGCTCTAGGCCCACAGATGGTGGGGGGGATCAAGGGGCTTGTCACAGCAAGAGTACAGGGAACTCTTTACTGGCACTGAGGCAGGACTCCCTTGCTTTGCCCTGCTTGGATCTGGATCGCAATCCTGGTTGGAGGTCCTGGGGTGAAGAGGAATGCTGGTGTGGCAGAGACTGTGGCGGCTGTGGAGAGAGAGTCCTCCTAGCAGTTCCAAGGCAGAGAAGAGTGCTTGAGGTCACTCACAGACCAGAGCACAGGTCAGTGCTCTTCTTGGATCATACCACCTCTGAAGAACTGAAAATTTACACGTGCTTACAAGTAGCTCTGAAAACAGCAGTGCAAAACCCCTGAAGCTTAGGACAGAGCACTCTCCATTCTGGAAACAGAGTCATACTTTGACAAAGAGCTCAAAAGTCAAGTAATTGTCTGGGAAAATGAGCAGACAGTAAAAAAACTGAGAGTATAGAATCTTACTTTAGTGACAAAGAATATAAAGGCTGAAGAAGATAACAAAGTCAAAGATCCTATATCAAAAGTCTCCAATAAAAATATCAATTGGTTGCAGACCATTGAAGAGCTCAAAAAGGATTTGGAAAATCAGGTAAGAGAATTAGAGGGAAAATTGGGAAAAGAAATGAGAGAGATGCAAGAAAATCATGAAAAATGAGTCAACAGCTTGCTAAAGGAGACCCCCAACAATACAGAAGAAAATAACGCCTTAAAAAATAGACTAACTCAAATAGCAAAAGAGGTCCAAAAAGTCAATGAGGAGAAGAATGCCTTAAAAAACAGAATTGGCCAAATGGAAAAGGAGATCAAGGAGAAATATTGTATACAGCCAGAAAGAAACAATTTGAGCAATGCAGAAACACAATCAGGATAGCACAAGGTTTAGCAGCTTCTACACTAAGGGATCGAAGCTTGGAATTTGATATTCTGGAGGTCAAAGGAGTTAAGATTAAAACCAAGAATCACCTATCCAGAAAAACTGAGTATAATACTTCAGGGGAAAAATGGACTTTCAGTGAAATAGAGGACTTCCAAGCATTCTTGATGAAAAGACCAGAGCTGAATAGAAAATTTGACTGTCAAATACATGAATCAAGAGAAGAATGAAAAAGTAAACAGGAAAGAGAAATCATAAGGAACTTATTAATGTTGAACTGTTTACATTACTACATGGAAAGATGATATTTGTAGCTCATGAGACCTTTCTCAGTATTAGGGTAGTTGAAGGGAATATACATATATACAGACAGAGGGCACAGGGTAAGTTGAATATGAAGTGATGATATCGAAAAAATAAAATTAGGGGGTGAGAGAGGAATATATTGGGAGTAGAAAGGGAAAGATAGAATGGGGTAAATTATCTCACATAAAAGAGGCAACTAAAAGATGTTATAATGGAAGGGAAGAGGGAGGGAGCTGAAAAGGAGTGAGTGAACCTTACTCTCAATTGGATTTGGCTTAAGGAGGGAATAATATACACACTCAATTGGGTATCTTCAGTGGTGGGATTCAGCCAGTTCATGCTAGTTCAGTAGAACTGGCACCTAATTTTAGGTTTAGTTTCAGGAACTGCTTGTTAGCAGAGGTGGGACCTGCGCCTGCCACGTCAGCAGCAGGGGCGACACCTTGGCTTGGTTCTGTGGAGAACCAGTTGTTAATTCATTTGAATCACACCACCAGCATCTTACCCTACAGGAAAGTAGGGGGGAAGTGGATAAGAGGGGGAGATGATAGAAGAGATGACAGATTGGGGGAGGGGATAGTCAGAAGCAAACACTTTAGAAAAGAGACAGGGTCAAAGGAGAAATTTGAGTAAATGGGGGACTGGATAGGATGGAGGGACATATAGTTAGTCTTTTACAATACGACTATTATGGAAGTGTTTTGCATGACTACACATGTATAACCTATATTGAATTGCTTGCCTTCTTTGGTGGGGGGGAGGGAAGAAGGGAGAGAATTTGGGACTCAAAGCTCTAAAAACAAATGTTCAAAACTGTTTTTACATGCAATTCGGAAATAAGATATACAGGCAATGGGGTATAGAAATCTATCTTGCCCTACAAGAAAATAAGGGGAAAGGGGATTGGGGGGAGTCTGGTGATAGAAGAGAGGGCAGACTGGGAAAGGGGCAATCAGAATACATGCCATCTTGGGAGATATGGGGAAAAATTTGTAACTCAAAATCTTGTGGAAGTGAATGTTGAAGACTAAAAATAAATATTTTTTTTTAAAAAAGATTTTAAAAAACCAAATTCTAGAGCAGCAGAACCCACAAAATGACAGAGTGAAACAAATTTCCAGGGCAAGACAACCTGGAATGTTGACAAGAAAGTTCTGTTGCACCAGTGTGAGAGAAGAGTGTAGTTAAGAGCAGGCTGCACTGGCCACACGGGACCAGAGCACGCCCCAGGGGCCTGAATCACTGTCATCTATGGCAGTTTCCAGATTTCTCAACCCACAAATGCCAAAGACAACTTAGAAGGTCAGTAGGAAAGGTCTGTTGGACCTGGGTGAGAGAGGAGCAAGGTCCTCCATAGCCCCAGCCCAAGGGCAGTGGTGTTGGTGGCTGCAGTGGTAGTGGCTGCTTCTGGGACCTCTCCACTCACAGACGGTGGGAGGATCCAGCAGCTAATCAGAGGTGGATTGCAGGGATCTCTTTGGTGGCACTAAGGCAGGATTCTCTTGCTTTGCCCATTCTTGGATCTGGGTTGCAGTCTGGGGGCTAGGAGGAAGGCTGGCATGGTGGATCTTGTGGTATCAGTGGAGAGGGAATCCTTCTCACAGTTCCAACGCTGAAAAGAGTGCCTGTGATCACTCACAGACTAGAGCATAGAACAGGAGAGGACTAAACACTTCCCCTTTTGATCATACAACCTTGGAAGAATTGAAAATTTACAGGTCCCTAGAAATATCTCCAAAAACAGCTGCATAAAACCCCTGAAGCTCAGGACAGTACAGCCTCCACACTGGAAGCAGAAACCTACCTTAACAAAGAGCTAAAAAGTCAAGGAATTGGCTAGAAAAACAAGAAAACAGCGGGGGAAAAAATCAGACTATAGAATCTTACTTTGGCGACAAGGAAGATTAAAATGTACAACCAGAAGAAGACAACAAAATCAAAGCTCCTACATCAAAAGCCTCCAAGAAAAATATGAATTGGTCTTAGGCCGTAGAAGAGCTCAAAAAGGATTTTGAAGTAAAGGAAAAATTGGGAAGAGAAATGAGTGATGCAAGAAAATCATGAAAAATGAGTCAACAGCATGCTGAAGGAAACCCCCCAAAATGCCAAAGAAAATAACTCCTTAAAAAATAGACTAACCCAAATGGCAAAAGAGGTCCAAAAAGCCAATGAGGAGAAGACTGCCTTAAAAAGCAGAATTGGCCCAATAGAAAAGGAGGTCCAAAACTCACCAAAGAAAATAATTCCTTGAAAATTAGAATGAAGCAAATGGAGGCTAATGATTTTATGAGAGATCAAGAAATTATAAAACAAAGCCAAAAGAATGAAAAATTAGAAGACAATGTAATATTTCATTGGAAAAACAGCTAACCTGAAAAATAGATCCAGGAGAGATAATGTAAAGATTATTGGACTAAAAGCCATGATCAAAAAAAGAATATAAGCTCCATGAGGACAGGGATTGCCTCGCTTATTGAATTTGTATCACCAAGGTGCATGACAGTGCCTGACAAATAGTAAACTCTTAATAAATGCTTTTTATTCATTCATTCGTTTGTTCAATTGATTTTAATTCCTAGATATCAGAGACCGTATGTCACACTTCTGTATTTCTTATAGTGTCTAAACTGGAGCTGGACACAAAGTAATTACTTAATAAATAAATTTGTTGAATTAAAAAAGTGCCATTTCCCTATTGCCCAGTTCAGAAGATGGATCAGAGATTCAGAACAAGAGGGACCTCAAAGACCATCTAGTCCCATCCCCTCATTCTGTACATCAGGAAACTGAGGCCTGGAGAAGTTCATTGATTTGCCCGTGATCACACAGCTTGTAAGTATCTCGAGTGGGATTTGAAAACAAGAGAGTTGGACTAGCCATCTAGTCTCTTTCAATTTTAAATCCTATGATCTTAGGACTAGAGAACTTCTAGGAGACTATATATTGGAAATAATTTGTGATTCCCTGTGGTACAGACAGACAACTTGTTGAATTGTCTTCAACAAGTCCAGTTCTTTTTCAGTGGCAATTTAATACCATATCTATTTTCCTGCATTTTTCTATTCCTTTCAGTTTCTCCCCACTGAGTGCAATTTCTACAGCAAATAACTTACTGAACAAAAATCAGGAGACTAAGGTTTAGAACGTACTTTTTCCCCCAAAATACAGGTATTGCTTAAACTTGATGGGTTTTAGGTTAATCTCTAAATACTGTCATGAAACATGCCCATCTAGCTTAAATAAAAATACTACTAAAATAATGTTTCTGTGGGGGGAGGGGAATAAAATAACTTCATGGCCTTCAAATCGAACATACAGAAAATAAGCCCATTTCACTGTATTGGTAATAAAAAACCATAAGAAGTATTTAATAAATATCTTGTAAATATAGTTCAAATATGTTCAATTCCTTTTATTTGTATGCATGTCTCAGCTTGACTATAATAAGCTCCTTCAAGGCAGAATTTATCATCTTTTCCTATCCTTACCATATCCAGCCTTTCATATTGCAGGTTTTCAATAAATATCCTTAAATCAATAAATATTTGTTGAATAGATTGTGTCAGGCATATAATTTAGGGTTATTCTGATTCAATAAGTTTTGTCATTCTCAAAAAAGAAATCACCACGTTGCCTCTTACTAAAGCCACAATTCTTCTGAAATGATGGCAAAAGCATCTCATCACTGTGACATGTGGTACAACTTTATAATGATCCTGGAACCATACTTTCCTTTTTTTGCTTCCTTCCAAATGAGGCTGTTGGATTTGTAGTAGCTAAATTGGATGTAAATCCTGATTCTTTAGACTTTGGGGTCAACTAATATGTCAGGATAAATGATTTCTACTAGACCGATCTTACAGAATTATGTCCATGCTTCATTTCCCCATCATGTACTCATTCCTCTGTCTAAAATCTGGCTGTGGTTCCATGACTTTGCTGAAAATGCTCTATCCAAATGTCACCTCTTCTCTGTCAGTTCCAATGGTGTCTTCTCAATTTTCATAGATCTTGACCTTTCTGCATGATTTGACACTGGACCATCTTCTCTTTCTTGGTACTTGATACTCATCCTTTGATTTCCACAATGTTATGCTTTCTTGGTTTATTTCTTACTTCTTACTTTCTTACTTCTCTGAGTTACCCTTTTGGTCCCTCATTGGTTTATCTTCTCCCTCTTACACTGTAAGCATGGGAATTTCCCTTGGCTGTCAAAGTTCAGGGCTTCATGAGGCTGTTTGGGAAAGGAGGAACAGCTCTCTGCCCAAAGCTTCAGGATTCCATACTCACAGGTTCCTGTCCTCATCTCCTGGGCTTGTTTAAGAGCATCAGAAAGTATCTTCCAGGCTTGGTGTTGGTTTTTGGAGAGTAGAAACGACCTTGGTGTAGTGAAGCTGGAGTGAGCATGGCAGGAGAAATGGGGAGTAAGTTCTGCATGACAGGATTAAATGGGTGTCTGAGTGGAAAGAATATTGATAGTTGGAGCTATGAGTTGAGGGTTAAAAGATTCAATGAGCGTGAAACGCAGTGGGTGAATGAGGAAGAGTGCAAGTACTAGAACAAGCTGCCTCGTTCTCTGAATGCTGAGCCTTAATTGGAGAGAAAGTGAGTTCAAGAGTCTAGGTAGTAGCATCCTTCCCTTCTTCATTTCCTCTTCCTTGCACAGCTTAAACTCTAGCACAAAAAGATGGTGATGAGAGGCTGTGCATGAATAAAATTTCCCTATTTTGATTTCTCTGTCTTTTGGAGAATGAAATTTTCATTGTTATATCAAGAAGTTATTAGCTGCTCTGCTTTTGGCATCAAGAGATAGTACCCTAATAGCTAATATATAACACAAGCTTTCCATTATTGCTACATCATGCCCCTGGGACAAGTTTTTGATTCGTTTACTGAAGTTATCATCTACTCCCTCTTTCTGTCTGGGTAGCAAGGAATATATTACTTTTCTTTCTGTGTCCATTGATTTTCACTCAAATATCCTCACAGTACTTTAGTGCCTGGACTTACTCAAATGAATACATAGTCTTCACTTATACAATGCTACTCTGCTCCCTACTCCTTTTATCTGTTGTATCTCTTGAGTGAGGCAAGAGTAAGAGCCATATTCCAGTCATGGGTCTTACCTTGCCAAGTCTAACTTATACCTGTGAGATTAAATTTTCCTTCTTGCATTAGGATCTCAGGTTCATCTTACTTGTTACCTATAGTTGGTACATTTGTGTATAAACCATAGGTTTTTATTATTCTCTCCTTTCCTGGATTTTATCTCCTATGAATTTCTGTTTCTCACTTCTATTCTTCCTACCTGACAGCTGTTCTCTATAATACCTAGCTTGGTATATGTCCCTTCTTTCAGTTTAAAGCCTTTTTATCTGAGTATTATAACTATCTGGGTATGTGAAAGGCTTTCAGATGGAAGAAGGATGAGGCTTGTTCTGTTTGGCTCCAACAAGCAAAACTAGGAAAAATGGATGGAAGTCGTGAAAAAGAAATTTTCTATCCATCGGAGCTATCAAAAATTTAATGAGGTGCCTCAGGAGGTAGGAAGTTCCTCCCTTTCTGATGATCTTCACTCAAAGGTTGGATAACCACTTATCAGGTATGTTGCTGAAGAGTGTGTTGTTCAGATGTGTGTTGTACTAGATGGTTTCTGAAGGGCCTTCCAATTCTGAGGGTCAGTGATTTTTATTCATGGCAGATAGTCTCAATCTACGAGGGAGGCTATCCATGATAAAAGTGGTTGAGAGTATTATGGATGGTAGGGGGAGAAAGGAAAAGGTTTAGAAAAGTTATTGTGAAGAATAAAATAAACATATCAGGGGAGAGTAGAAAGCTTTCCAAACAGCAAAAAGGCTTCATCTGAGGTTACACACTGTGAATTTATCGAGTGTGATGGATGGAAGAGATGCTTCATTACTTAAATCTCTTGGGTTTTTCCTAAGTAGCTGATCATATTACAACTTGCATGATAGTTGTGCCAAGGCAGAAGACACCATTATTTGCATGGTGGTCTGTACTAATACTACAATATACTACAATAGTACAATATACAATAATACTACAATACTAATACTACAATATGAGATGACCAGATGTCCCATTAAATGTTTCTTCTTGACTTTGGACATTTGATAAAACCAACTCTGCCCCCACCCTTTTTTTTTTTTTTTTGCTTCTCTAAAGAGTACCTGTGAGCCATTCCCCATTTAGCTGTAACTTCCTCTTCATTTTTAAATTTTTATTGATATTTTATGTTTCTTACTACACTGTAGTTATCTCAAGTATCTCCCTCCCTTTCTCTCCAAGAGATTCATCCCATAAAACAAATAGTATTTTAAGAGAGAAAAACAGGCAGCAAAACTGATCGATACATTGGAAAAGTCTGAAAACATGTGCAAAAGGGTGGGGGTGTCTTCTCATATCTCTTCATTCAAGTCCTGCTTCATCTTTATAATTTTGTTAAATTTACTTTTTGATTTTTTATGTGTAGTTGTGTTTTTTCCTTTTTCTGTTTACATTGCGGTAGCAACTATGCCAATTGTTTTCTTGACCCTACTTACTTCATCCTGCTTTAGTTCATGTAGCTTCTTCCATACTTCTCTGCATTCATCACAATCATTTCTTTTTTTCTTTAGTATTTTATTTTGCCCAGTTACATGTAAAGAGAATTTTTAGCATTTGCTTTTAAAACTTTGAGTTCCAAATTCTCTCTCTTCCTTCCCCATCCCCCTTATTGAGAAGGCAAGCAATTTGATATAGTAATAAACATGCGGTCACACAAAACATTTCCATAAGTCAACACATCATTTCTAATGGCACAGTAATATTCTATTCCACTCACATACCACAATTTGTTTAGGCATTTCCCAATGGATGATCATCTACATTGTTTCTAGTTCTTAGATATCACAAAAAGTGATACTATAAACATTCTGGAGTATATGAAAACTTTTTTTCTTATCAATACCTTCCATTGGGTATAAGCCCAGTAATAGAGTCTCTGGTTAAAAGGACATTTAATCACTTTATTTGCATAGTTGTAAATTGCTTTCCAAAAAAATTGTGAACCATATCATCAGCAAATACAGATATTTTATCTCATTTTTACCTATCCTTATTTCTTTAATCTCTTATCTTGTCTTATTAGTATTGCAGGCATTCCAAGAACAATATCAAATAATAGTGGGCATTCTTGCTTAACTCATATTTATTGGAAAATGTTCTAGTGTATCCCCATTGCATGTAATGTTTGCTTTGGGACTTTGATCCGTGCTTTTTAGAATATTAAAAGGGTCTCTCTATGCCTATACTTTGTCATGTTTTTAGCATAAAAGAATGTTGTATTTTGTCAAAGGCTATGATATATGATATAGGTGCTGTCAGCATCTATTGAGATGATCATGTGGTTTGGGATGTTTTAGGGATATTGTTAATTATGTTGATTATTATTCTAATGTTAAACCATTCTTGCATTCCTGTGTAAATCTCATTTGACCATAGTGAATTATTGCTGGGATAAATATGTCTTTGAAAGGATTTTGTTTGCATTTTTTGACAGTGTTCACTGATAATATTGGTCTACAGTTTTCTTTCTGTCTTTTGTCTTTCCTTGGTTTAGGTATTAGGGTTGTACTTGTTCCAATAAAGGATTCTGGTAGGATACTTTCTCAATTTTTGACAATAATTTATGAAGTATGGGTACTAACTGTTCTTTAAAATTTGAAAGAATTCTCCTGTAAATTCATTAGTACCAGAAGTTCCCTACCCCCTGGCTCCTCCCACCTTTGGAAGTTCTTTTACACCTAGATCCATTTCCTTTTCTGAAATTGCCCTTTTCCATTGTTTCTCACTCCTAGAATAATTTCAATTATTACAGGTGTCAGAGAGGACACTGCCCCATGGTGGGGCTCTTCTCTAATCACATCTCTCCGTCATGCAGCCCAGCATCAAAATCTCTTCTTTGAGTCCATGCTCTCCCGCTCCCCCATGTAGTTGCCCCCAAATATTCTAACACCTCCCCTCACTTAATGTAGGATGAATAGATTTTTCAAGCACCAAATCCTCCAGGCCTTACCCAGTAAGGTCTCTCCTCTCACAGACCATTCCTTTACCCATAGGAGCATTCATCAGTGGAACCATATTATGCTGCCAAAGTAAAGACTTCTTCCTTTCCTTCTATTTTCAATCTTTCCACCCTTCTCACCCACTCCCCTATAGGCTCTTCTCTTTCTGAGACCACAGACATCACCTTCCCCTCTATGTTAACACTGGATTTGACCCCAGCATTTCATACCCTTATCTTATTGCTTCCACTTCCCTCCCGTTTTCATGTACCTTCCCCCTGTGTCATAATGTAGCCCCAAAAAACAAAACATTGATTCACCTGTAGGCAGGGTGATGTCAAGTTCTTTCGACTAAAATCTCATCTTTTACTGGAAGCCTTCTCTAATTCCTCTTAATTCTAATGCCTCCTTCTACTAATTATTTCCTAATTGCCCTTTATATAGCTTGCTTTGTATATAATTGTTTGCATGTTGTTTCCCCTATTAAATTCACAGATCCTTGAGAGAAGGGACTATTCTGACTCTTTTTGTATCCCCAGTGCTTAGCACAGTGCCTGGCACATGATAGGCACTTAATAAATGTTTGTTGATTGATTGAATAATGCCCCCATCAGCCTCTTCACTGTTACCTTTACCAAATTTCCACTTTCACCTCTGTCTTCTTGTGTACATTTAGAAAGAAGTCTCTTCTTGTGTACATTTGGAAAGAAGTTAATGTGTGGCTCTTGATGTCCTTGTCTGCTACATTTATTCACTTTTGCATTTCTATTTTTGTGGTGTTTGAGAAGCGAATAATCTCTTCAGTTTTGGTTTTCCTTCTAGAAATGTTTTGAACTCTTCTTTATTGTTGAAAATCCATCTTTTGTTTTTCCTGCATGGGTGAGTTCAGAGTGGGTCAACTTGGGCCATATCCTGAGCTCTATTACTCTTTGGAACATGTTATTCCATTCCCTCTTATGTTTTCTAGTGGATACAGAGTCTTGAATTATTCAAATGCCCTTGCTTTGTATTTGAAGGTTTTTCTTCTGATGGAATGTATAAGTTTTTGTTTCTGAATTGAATTGTTAAATTTAACCATTATGTTGTCTTGGACTTTGAAGCCTTGGGTTTTTTTCTGGAGGTAGTCTATGAATTCTTTCAACTGGAATTTCATTTTCTATGTTGAGAGGTTCTGGGCAGTTCTCTTCCATTATTTCCTTCATTATGGTGTTAAGATTTTTTTGTCCTGTTGTGTTCTTCTGGGAGGCCTATGATCCTTAGGCTGTTTGCATCGTGTCTTTGATATCAGTATGTGCTGCTTGCAGAGTGAGTATATTTTCTATTAGTGTTACTGTTTTTTTTTCCTCCTCTTCTTCTGGATTGTCCTTCACTTCTGTGTATTTGTATTCACAATCTATTTTTCTCTTTTGTTTTGTTGGTGAAATTTGGTGAAATCTTTTATTGCAGATTCCAGGGTTTTTTCAGTTATTCTTTTTGCCAAGGTCTCTACCCTAAGTGACTTTTGGATGTCAGAACTAGCCCCACCTGGATGTTGTGCCCTTTTCCTCAGACCTGGTGGAGTGCTACACAGTTCCTCCCCCCACCCTCACCACACACAGTTTTCTGTTCTGGTGACCTGTTCCTATGTTCTCTGGTCTGGAACTAGAAGTTCTGAGCTTTACAGCACTGGTACTACTGGATTGTGGCACTTGGAAGGCTTTTGTTCCTAAAGGGTTATAGCTGCCTGGCTCTCTGTTACAGCAAGGGCAAATTTATGCACCTGACAATAAGGTCTCCATGGCACTGGAAAGAGGCAAAAGGGGACTGGAATGTGGGGGTGAGTTTTGTTGTAAACCTTATTATGTCCTTGGGTCCACCAGTTCTGCCTCTCTGCCAGTAATGTGGGAAGGGAGGAATGGTGCTGAGTGAGCTCAAGGTCGGTGAGGGTCATTTCATGGTTTTGAAGGTTTTTAAAACCTTCTATTAGATACTGTGTATCCTAGACTATGAGGATAACTGAAGTTGCTCTATCTTTGACATATAATTTCTGTTTTGGAGAGGTTTGGGAAAGCATTCAGATCAAAGAAAATGTCTAGTTTTCCATCTTGTTGCTCATGTGACCTGGTTGTGAAAGAGAACTGTAACTTTCCTCTTAGCAAAGGATTCAGTAAAGTGCCTGGTACACAGTAGATACTTAATAAATGCTTATTGATTTGATTTTCTTCTGGTTTTGCTTATACAAAGACTGTCAAGATTTATATGACTACTCCTCTGTCAGTATGTCTACTTGTTGGTCCTTGGACAAGGCTTTCACCTTTATAATCCCATCAGTCAAATTAAAGGTTATGTTCCATTTCCTCAGCATTCACTCACTATTCTCCTGCTATCTGGTTGTTGACCAACTGAAACTACTCTATCCAAAGATACCTCTTACTTATCTGGTCAAAAGATTTCTTCTTAGTCTTCAAGGTCCTCAGCATTTTTGCAGAGTTTAACATTCTTCCTTGGTACTTAATTCTTTTATAAAAACTATTTATTAACATGCTTTGTATCTTGTTCTGCTCATTTCCTACCATCCTTAAAGAAGTGGCCTAGAGCCATGTACTTTTTCTGAAAGTTGTAGAGAATACTTTTAAATCTCATTGTGCTTATTGTTTGTTGATTACGAAAAAAAAAAACATTTGATTTGATAGATCAAAATGCCATTGTAAAGTATCTTTTAAACAAGATATTTTCTATCTATAAATCAAAATCATTCAATAGTACTTGAAACACATAGTTACATAAATAAATCTGTTCAATGACTTTTTTGATCTTGAGCATCAGGTGAGGCATACGTGAGGGAGATGTATGTTAACAAAAGTACTTGCCATTGTTACAGGGGAGAGATACTTAAAAGTCCAAGTTCAAGAATGTTTCTTTATGGATGGTGAAGACCCAGAGTTGAAGAAAGAAGTGCCTTGGACTGCCTTCAGGAAATTACAAAATTCCTATAATGATTCTATGTTTCCCATTGAAACAAATCTATCCATCTTTTTAATAACAGCATTTTACCAGCATTGCTATATAGAAGGAAAGCATGAAATACAACATTAACTGAAAAAGAATACTACAGAGGAGGACAGAAAAGTGTGAGCAGGCAGTGACATATAAAAAATGAGGAACTTCAAACATGAACAGTAGTAAAAAATGTCATCAAGGAAATATATAATAGGAAGAGAAGATAGACTGGTCAGGTTCCAAGGGCAACCAATGGCAGGTGGATACAAAGTTTCGCAATGTCAGGAGAAAGTGAGGAAGGCCTCCATTGTGCTGTGTATACTCCCTTGTCATAAACTTATGGGAGGATATGGACAAGAATTGAATAGGATGAACAGGCAGGAGTGGGTTATAATCATTGAAGGGAACTCCCAACTTGGTGAGATGATCACAAATCCATTTGAATGTTTGAGTATTCTATTTATGTTCATGTCTCATCCCTCTAGATTGCAAGTTCCTCAGGGACAAGCCTGCATCATTTTCTCCACCTTCACATTGCCAACATCTAGCACCTTGTTTTGTATATTGTAGGTGCTTGATCAATGTTTGTTAGATTTAAATGCATTAATTTGAACCGATTATTGCAGAGTAACATTAATGATCATTTTAAGCAAATTACCAGACTTAGGCCAACATGGGAAATACAGCTTTGAAGAATGACTCCTTTATCAATGGTGTTCTAGTAAAAGTTTGACAACTGGTTAAAAAAAATAATGACCACACAACACACTTTTAAGTTTAATTTTCATTGATATATTTTCTATTTAATTTTCTTACGTCTAGACAATCAACAAAACAATAAACCAAGCCCTGATTTGTAATGTTTGCTGCTTTCCAAGGTATAAATGTTCACATTAAAAATTCAAGTTGGCTCTTGAGCCACTTCACATTGGCTCCAGCACACCCCTGCTTATAATCCAACTTTAGAAACTCAATCGGTATTATGAAATTTCTGAGAAACTTTAGAGGAAAAAACTCACTAGCAGAGTTTAGGGGAAATTTTAGAACATTCTTTTTGTAAATAATATACTAGCATTTTTTTAATCTCACAATATGAGACTGTGCAATGAGTCTGTACAACTCTAGTCTGTTGTATTATTATACTTTCTAAAAAAATAAAATCCCAAGAGTTGCCAGCAAGTATGTTTAGGAACTGGCATTTCTCATAGCCCACTATATACATCTGTAACCTAAAATCTCATCCTCATGCCCAAGCTAACCTGAAATAGAGAAGGCCAACTCTGTCTTCTCTAGAAGTCCAGAGCCATGCCTGAGACAAGTTGCTTATGCAGGGATGTCTCATGTTGTGCCTGGATGATGAATGCTTTTGTGAGCTTTCAACCTTTGCCAACTGTGATTTACTGTATGGCAGTTTTCCCAAAGTATCTTGACTCATTAGAATTGGGGGGTGTGAGGCAATGGTGGAGTTTGGTGTATACTAACAGCAAATAATACATCAGTGAAGAGAGAGATCATATACCCAATCAAGGTGAAGAGATAACTCAGAACACAAACAATCTCAATTCATCAATAGACATTCATCAGTAATGTGTTTAGCAGATGGCAGAGGTACAGTCCCACTACTACAAAGATTTTCCCAGGTCAGACCTAGGAGGGTAGCATTTTATATGTTGTAGCATTATCTGTCGTGAAAATTTTTCAGGTGGAAGTGCTCTGGGGCTTTTGTGATTGATTCTAGAGCTGCCTACTTTCATAGGGACATAAGAATTTGAATAGCACCATCTAGTTCAAATCCTTCATTTTACAAACGAGGACATTGAGGTCCAAGGAAATGACTTATTGAAGGAGACACAGGTAAAGTATGTATATATTTTATTTTTATATGTAAGGACAATTTGATATTGAGCACTCTGATCTGTCCACAAGGGTATCTTTAAGGGAGCTATGGATTAATCTTTGGTAATTTGCTTTAAATTAGGAATTGTTCAGAGAGTAGGACATTTAACACTGGATTTGGAGTCAGAGAACCTGGGTTTGGATCTTGACTACAAATTCACTATCTGTCTGAAACGGGTCAAGTTGCTTGATCTCTTTAAGCTTCCCTTGCAGCTCTAAATTCCAAAATCACTCTAGCAATATTCTCTGGTTGTACATCAATGAAGTGCAGTGGAGAGAGTCCCGACCTTCTGTTAAGAGGATTAAGATTAGAATGTTGCCTTTCCAGTTTACCAAACCTTGTGACTAGCCAAGTTACTGAGCCTCAGTTCCCTTACCTGTAGAATTCAGGTAATGGTGCTAGTCTGTACTATATACCTCATAAGGGGTATATTTAATTAGTATAAATTACATTATAAATTAATACATAAATATATAAATTAATATACAAATATATAAATTAATATATAAAATAAATATTATAAATTATTATAAATATTCCCTCATAAAGGAAAACTTTAAAAGCTGCAAATAAGGTTTTTTGGGGGGGGGGTCTTCATTCTTTTTGTCTTCACATGCCACCAAAATTAGGAGGAAAAAAGGTGCTAAAGAAATTTTAGTTGGAACAGGCATCACTCAATGTTCTTTTAATATATTCTCCACATCCCTGCCACTGTACCTTTGCTCATGCTCTTTGACCTAGAACACCCTTTATCCTCACTTTTACCTGTCTGATTCCTCCCCATGTTTCAAGGCCTAGTTCAAATGGCAGCATCTTCATGAGCTCATCCCCTAAAACACCTTCCTACCCACATCTCTGAGTAATCTTTCCATCCTCTGCACTCCCATGAGACTTTGTATTGGGAGTCTTGTGCTATATTGTAAAGAGCACCAGACAGCATCAGAAAACCTGACTAGAAGCCCCTTCTTCTACCCCTTACTAGCTGTGTGACCTTGGGTAAGTCATTTAATTTCTCTATACTTCTTTTTCTTCATCTCTAAAAAAGTAGGGGGTGGGGAGAGGGAGAAAATTACACTTGTTCTACCTAACTCACAGGGTTCTTGTATGAATCAATTCAAATGATATATGTAATGTGCTTTTAATTCTAAGAGGCTATATAAATATAAGCTATTATTATCAGTCTCCCCCATTAGATTGTAAACTCCTTGAGGGAAGAGACTGTTGTTTGCTTGTTTTTATATGGCCAGCATTTAACACATTGCCTGGCACATAGTAGGCACTTAACACATGTTTATGTATTGACTGGGTCTTCTAATGAATCTCTACTCTTTTCTCTCACCATGGTCTGGAGATGTCTCTGGGCCCTCAAAACTCTGTCAGGGCAAACCAAGCTGGGAAGATATGCTGCCAACACAATATTGACAGTGTTGATGGTGGCTATGAATATGCTGGCATAGTTCTGAATTGCAAAATATAATAGACTCTCTATATGGAAGACAGAACCAAAGTATTTATTCAAACACAAGAAAACCAAATCCCAACACCAGGAAGCCAAATCCATCACAGCAACAAAGAAATCCATACACAATAACAATGCAGGGGGGACCACTTCCCAAGCCCTCCCCCTGTTAGGGCCTCCTCACAAAAAAAAAAAAAAACAAAACCTCACAGCTAGCTGCTTGCCTGCTTCCTCTCTCTCCCTCAGCTCTTACTGCTCTGACCTACTTCCTTCATTCTGCTCCACCCTTCCTGCTCCACCCATTCAGCAAGCTCTTCCCACCACAGGCTTTATGTGACTTAGGTTTCCATGTGACTTAAGCAGGTCACATGGGCCTATTAATGGATGGGAAAGATCTTCAAATTAAGCAAAAATACATTAATAATACCCAAGACATTAAGTAGCTGTCTTTGTATTCCCCAGTGCCTACCTAACGCAGAGCTAGGTGCTATTTGTAGGCACTCAGTTCAGTACATTTTTCCCCCTCCACATAGTGGGCACTTACTTTAAGATCTATAACTACATTAGCATGACTATTCCCTTTCCCCTTGCAGATTACAATCCCTCTATAACTTTATGGTTGGTTTTAAAGCGTTTTTCTGACCAAAAATCTATGCCCAAACTGGTGATGAACTTTAACTAAGTTTGTTCACAGTAGTCTTCAAATAGTAGGCATAGGCCATGACCAGGCCTATATTTGAAGCTGTTGCCTCCAACTACCCTAATACTGAGAAAGGTCTCATGAGTTATAAATATCATCTTTCCATGTAGGAATGTAAACAGTTCAACTTTAATAAGTCCTTTATGATTTCTCTTTCCTGTTTACCTTTTCATGCTTCTTTAGGACCAGCCAGAGTTTACAATTCCTTGCATAGCCTTTGAGCATATTTGTTCACCTCTATAACTCAGTAAGGTATTGGAGCAGAATTTTAATTAATCAATTGATTTTTAGTTTTCAATATTCAATTCCACAAGATTTTGAGTTCCAAATTTTCTCCCTGTTTCTCCCCTCCACCCACTCCAAGATGGTATGCATTCTGATTACCTCTTCTCCCAACCTGCCTTCCCTTCTATCACCTGCTCCCACTTCTGTTATCACCTTCCCTTCTGTTTTCCTGTAGGGTTAGATAGATTTCCTATTGACTGTATATCTTATTTTCTAGTTGCATGTAAAAACAATTTTTAACATTCATTTTTAAAACTTTGAGTTCCACATTCTCTCCCTTCCTTCCTTCCCACTCAACCTCACTAAGAAAGCAAGCAATTCAATATAGGTTATATATGTGTAGTCAAGCAAAACACTTCTATAACAATCATGATGTGAAAGGCTAAGTATATTTCCCTCCATCCTATCCTGCCCACCTTTATTCTATTCTCTCCTTTGACCCTGTCCCTCCTCAAAAGTGTTTGCTTTTGATTAGGCCCTCTTCCCATTTATCCTCCCTTCTATCATCCCCCCTTCTCTTATCCCCTTCTTTCTACTTTCCTGTAGGGTAAGATAGATTTCCATACTGAATTGAGTGTGTATGTTATTCTCTCCTTAAGCCAAATCCGATGAGAGTAAGGTTCACTCATTCCCTCTCACCTCCCCCCTCTTCCCCTCCATTGTAAAAGCTTTTTCTTGCGTCTTTTATGTGAGATAATTTACCCCATTATTCCTCTCCCTTTCTCCTTCTCCCAGTACATTCCTCTCTCACCCCTTAATTTACTTTTTTAGATATTATCCCTTAATATTCAACTCACTCTGTTCCTGCCCTCTCCCCCCTTTGTGTGTGTGTATGTGTGTGTGTATGTGTGTTTGTGTGTGTGTGTGTGTGTGTGTGTATTTTCCCTCCAACTGCCCTAATACTGAGAAAGATCTCATGAGTTATAAATATCATCTTTCCGTGTAGGAACATAAACAGTTCAACTTTAATAAGTTCCTTATGATTTCTCTTTCCTGTTTACCTTTTCATGCTTCTCTTGATTCTTATATTTGAAAGTCAGATTTTCTATTCAGCTCTAGCCTTTTCATCAAGAATGGTTGAAAGTTCTCTATTTCATTGAATACCCATTTTTTTGCCCCAAAGTATTATACTCAGTTTTGCTGGGTAGGTGATTCTTGGTTTTAATCTTAGCTCCTTTGACCTCCAGAATATGATATTCCAAGCTCTCCAGGATGCCTTAACGTAGAAGCTGCTAAACCTTGTGTTATCCTGATTGTTTTTCCACAGTACTTGAATTGTTTCTTTCTGGCTGCTTGCAATATTTTCTCCTTGACCTGGGAACACTAGAGTTTGGTTATTATTTTCCTAGGAGCTTTCCTTTTGGGATCTCTTTCAGGAGGTGAAGGGTGGCTGCTTTCAATATTTATTTTCCCCTCTGGTTCTAGCGTATCAGAGATGTTTCCCTTGATAATTTCTTAAAAGATGATGCCTAGGCTCTTTTCTTGATCATGGCTTTCAGATAGTCCAATAATTTTTAAATTATCTCTCCTGAATCTGTTTCCCAGGTCAGTTGTTTTTCCTATGAGATATTTCACCTTGTCTTCTATTTTTCCATTCTTTTGGTTTTGTTTTATAATTTCTTGATTTCTCATAAAGTCATTAACTTCCATTTGCTCCATTATAATTTTCAAGGAATTATTTTCTTCAGTGAGCTTTTGGACCTCCTTTTCCATTTGGCCAATTCTGCTTTTTAAGGCACTCTTCTCCTCATTGGCTTTTTCGGACCTCTTTTGCCATTTGTGTTAGTCTATTTTTAAGGTGTTATTTTCTTCAGCATTTTTGGATCTCCTTTAGCAAGCTATTGACTTGTTTCTTATGATTTTCTTATATCACTCTCACTTCTCTTCCCAATTTTTCCTCTACTTCTCTTACTTGATTTTCAAAATCCTTTTTGAGCTCTTCTGTGGCCTGTTGGCCAATTCATATTTTTCTTGGAGGCTTTGGATATAGGTGCTTTTACTTTGTTGACTTCTTCTGGTTGTATGTTTTGATCTTCCTTGTCACCAAAGTAAGATTCTATAGTCTGATTTTTTTTCCTACTGTTTGCTTGTTTCCCTGGCCAATTACTTGACTTTTTAGATCTTTGTTAAGGTAGGTCTCTACATCCAGTATGGAAGATATACTGATCCAAACTTCAGGGGTTTTGTGCAGCTGGTTTTAGATATTTCTGGGGTCCTGTAAATTTTCAGTTCTTCCAAGGTTATATGATGAAAGGAGAGGCGTTTCTCTTCTACTTGTCTGTGCTCTGGTCTGTGAGTGACCATAAGCACTTTTTTCTGTCTTTGAACTGTGAGGATTCCCTCTCTACTGACACCACAAGCTCCACCATGCCAGATCTCCTTCTAGGCCTAGGACTGCCAGCCAGGACCATGACACAGATCCAAGCACAGGCAAAGCAAGTGAATCCTGCCTCAGTGCCACCAAAGAAATCCCTGCAATCTACCTCTGATCAGCCACTGGATCCCCCCACTGTCTGTGGGTGGAGAGGTCCCAGAAGCAACCACTGCCATCACCCTAGGGCTGGGGCCAGACTAAGTTCCTCTCTCACCCAGGTCCAACAGACCTTTCCTACTGACATTCTAAGTTGTCTTTGACATTTATGGGTTGAGAAGTCAGGAAACTGCCACAGCTGCCAGTGATTCAGTCCCCTGAGGCCTGCTCAGGCTCTGTTTGTGCTGGTGCAGCCCACACTGGACTGCACTCTTCTTTCAGACTGGTGCAACAGACTTTTCCTGTTGACCTTCCAGGTTGTCTTGGGCTGGAAATTTGTTTCACTCTGCCATTTTGTGGGTTTTGCTGCTCTGGAATTTGTTTAGAGTCATTTTTACCAGTATTTGGAGGGGTTTGGGGGACAGCTCAAGGAAGTTCCTGCTTTTACTCTGCCATCTTGACTCCACCCCTCAGAGCAGAATTTTAGTAGAAGAAAAAGCACTCAATAAATAACTATTGAATAGGGATTATATCTGTGATTTCATGGGTATAAGGATACCAGTGCAGGTTGCCACTTTCTATGCAACTTGTAGCCTTATAGAATTGCCTAGATCATGTAAAGGTTAAGTGACTTGCTTTGGGTCATATAGACAGTATATGCCATTTTTATTGAATGAATGTCACATTTATTGAATTAATTAATATGGACTTATGGACTCTACTCACATTAATTCAACAAACACATCTGTTTTCAAATGATTAACCTAAGTCCATTCTGACTGATCACCAAATGCTGGCTGCCAAGTGATTTTTATTATTTAGCTACAAAAACTTACCAAAGTATATGGGGACAGGGATCCACCCTAATAAAATCATGGATCTTTGGAAGCACTGAAGTATTTATTATGTTGTATTATAATTGTTTGCATATTTTTTGTATCTCCTTCTAGACTGTAAGCTCCATGATAGTGAAGTCCATGTCCTAGTCTTCTATTACAGTAAGCATTTAGTGAGGTACTTGGTGAACTTATTGCATGTGGCCAGAAAGAAATGATTTAAGAATTCAAGTACCAAGGAGCCACAGTCAGGATCACAAAGATTTAGCAGCCACCAGTATAAAGAAGCGGGGAGCTTGGAAATAGCAAAGCATATACATTACAACTGAGAATAATTTATCCAGCAAAATTGAGTATAATCCTAAGGAAAAATAGACTTTTCATGAGGGTACTTCTAAGTTTTCCTGATGAAAAGATGAAAGCTGTGTAGAAACTTCAAAGTGCAAACACAAGAGTTAAGAGAAACATAGAAAGGTAAACATAAACATATAATGATATAGCTAGCACTCAGTGAATTTATTCATTTGTTAAATAAGCAAGTGAATTCAGGACACTAACTATGCCAATGATTTCTTTTACATCTAGAATTGTGAAATCTCACATTATTTTCCTTCTGTTCACTTCTGCATATCTCCAATTCTTATATTGTTTTTTTCTTTTAAAATTATATGTTTTTTTCAAACTGAAAAAATTCATGTTCTTTGCCCCTAACCCACCTTGTCTCCACTCCTATTGAGAAAGAAAGAAAAATAAATCCTGTTATAAATATGTATAATCAAGCAAAACAAATTTCCACATTGACTGTGTAAAAAAAAAGTCTCATTCTGTACTTTGAGTCCATCACTTCTCTATCAGGGTATAGGTAAAATGTTTCATCATTAGTTCTCTGGAATCATGCAAAGGTCATTGTGTTGATCAGATTTTCTAAATCTTTCAAAATTGTTTGTCTTCACAATATTGTTGCAATTGTATAAATTACTCTCCTGGTTATGCTTATTTCACTCTGCATCAACTCATACAAGTCTTCCCAGGTTTCTCTGAAACCATCCCTTGCATCATTTCTTATAGCACAAGAGTATCCTATCACATCTGCCTTCAAAAGTATAGCCATAACCCAGTTGATGGCCACCCTCTCAGTTTTCAATTTTTTGCCACCACAAAAGAGCTGCTATAAATATTTTTGTACATTCTTAGAGTTTATTTTGAACTAATCACTCTTTTAATGTACTTTCCTCTTGTTCCACCTTTTCCTTCTGTCATTTCCCTCCTGTCACCCTTTTGAGTGAATTGTATTTTTGTACTCCACTCTTTATTTTTCCTTTGATCAGTTCAGATGAGAGAGAGGTTCAATTTTCTCCTATCCTCTCACCTCGTTCTTTTCATTAGTATTGTTTTCTACTTATTTACCTGATTGTATAATTTTGCCTAACCTTTTTCTACTCCCTAGCCCCTCCTACTGTATTTCTCTTCCTTTCCAGTTCCATTCTCTTCTCCTTTTAAGATAAGTTATAACAGAACAACTCCCAGGCCCTTTATCTATTTAGTCTCTCTTCGCGATTCCTGATGATAGGGTTCAGAGGGAACACATACATCATCTCCCCATAGAATATAAATAATTTATCTTTGTTTAGCTCTTTATGATTGTTCATTCATGTTTACCTTTTTATGTTTTTCTTAAATCTTGCGTTTGCACTTTGAACATAATTCTGGTCTTTTTATCAGGAAAGCTTAGAAGTCCTCCATTTCATGAAAGATCCATTTTCCCCTATAAGATTTCACACAGTCTTGCTGGGTTAATTATTCTTGGTTGCAAGCCTGTATAGTTTGTATTCTGTAATATTAATATGAGGTCTCCACTTCTTTATAATGGTAGCTGCTATTGGGAGTGTGTGTGATATTGTGTGATCCTAATTGGCTCCTTGGTACTTGAGTTCTTTATTCCTGACTGCTTGCAGTGATTTTTAAAAAATTTGACCTGGAAGTTTTATATTTGGGTCTGTAAATGTTCTTGGAAGTTTTCCTTTTGGAGTTTCTTTCAGAAGATGACTGCTGGATTCTATTTCCATTCTTCTCTCTGATTCTAAGAGATCTTTGCAATTTTTCTTTTATAACTTCTTTAGACTCTTTTTTGTTGGTCATGGTTTTCAGATAGTCCAATGATTCTTAAATTTCCCCTGCTTGACGTTTTTTTCCCCCAAAGTCAGTTGTTTTTGCTGTGAGATACTTTACTTTTTCTTGAACTTTTTTCAGTCTTTTCATTTTATTTTTAATGTTTCTTGCTGTTTCATGGAGTCATTAGTTTTGATTTGGTCCATTCAACTTTTCAAGGAGTTTGTTGCTTGGACGATGTTTTGTACATTTTGTGACAAACTCTTAATTCTTTTTCTAATTCTTCTACATTCTCTCTTCTCCAATTTTTTACTTAGTGCTCTCATTTCATTTATTAAAACATTTTAAACTCTTGGAGATAGTTGAATTTGCTTTATCTTCAGTGCGTAATTTCTATTTTTGAGAATTTTGAAAGGTCATGGGAATCAGAGAAAATGGCTAGTCCTCAATTGTGTTACTCGTGTACATTTTAAACTCTTAAAATAAATTTGTACAATCTTTTCCAGGAATTCTAGTTGAATTTGTGCCCAAATTCTAAGTGTGTGTACGTATTTATGTGCGTATGTGTATTTATGTTTTATAGTCATTGTCTTCTTCTGGGTTTGTGTCTCCTACATTCCTATCACCATAATAGATTTTTTTTTTGGTGGGATTCCATTTGTTTATTATTCCAGCCTACTTCCTGGCTTCAGCCTTGATGTTTGGTGCAGGCTCTGTGAACTTTTGGAAAGAATGTCAGAATTGGTCTGCTGCTGTTTTCTTGGATTATTTATTATATTTTTCCAAGGTATCTGATTCAGCTCAGACTGAAAACTTGAAGTTTTCAGTCCTAGCAAATCCAGGGCAAAGTCTGATTGTTACCTCCCTAGTTTTAGATGAGCAAGATTCTGACCTGGATTTAGGTCTGAATAGGACTGTGGACCTGCCTTGTTGGAGGTCCAATTGACTTCATCAAACTCAGCCCCTACCAGCCAGTTGGAAAGCTCTACTGATTCAGAGTGAGCATTTATACCTCAGAAATCAGCAATACTACAAATCAGGACCTGATGTATTGTGTTATTATTTTTCTAGACTTAAGAAAATATTGATATTGCAGATTAAACTAAAAAGTGTATGTATATGTATTTTTCCCCTGGGGAACCTGATTGTTAAACATTTACAAACACACCCCTGTAAATGTTCAATAAACATTGCTTGAACTCACTAGAAGTACCCAAGATTCAGGGGATGGAGTCAACCCCAGATCAGAGGTCTGGTGACTGTAGGCTTATGATAATAATAAAATGATATTAATAATAATAATTAGCATTTATATATCTCTTTAAGGTTCACAAAGTGCTTTACATTCTCTATCTCATTTAAGCTTCACAATGCCCCTGGTTTTTCCCATCACAGCCTCCCTGCTTTTCAGTTCCCATTTCTATGTTGACGTCCACCATTTAAGTGCCTTGAGAGTATGAATTATCTTTCTTTTTTTCCTTATATTTCTACCCCCAGCACTTAGCACAGTGCCTGACACATAGTAAGTGCCTAGTGAATGCTTATTGTCTTTCCTTGTCCTCACTCTGTGTTGGTAAGCAAAATGGGCTCTTAGCACTCAGTTCAACCAAGTGCCCTTGAAGAGTTTGGCTTTTGTTTCCTTTGATTAATTCAGTGTATTTCATTGAGTCATACTAGGTGCTGAGCCCCAGGCCCAAACCCCTATTAGGTGCTAAGCCTATGTGGGTGTGAAGCTCCCAGGGTACTAAGGGGAGGTGCTAACTCAAGAGCCAATCATAGGAGCCTAAGTTCTGGTCATTCAGATGACATTTGATGATGTCTGAAATGGTATAAGAAGAGAAGACAGAGCTATTTGCACATGGCTCTCACTCTTGGTGGTGCACACTCTGGGCAGCTGTAGCTAAGAGCCCTCTAGCTCGTAAACCCGGATGCTGGGACTTTGTTAAACTCTGGTAACTATGTATTGGGATTTAGGGAATCAGAGAAGGTCTGTCTATGTTTGTACTTTGTTTCTATTTTGCTCTTAAGTTCAGGGTGCTGGCTTTTTCCCCTGAACTAAGTGAATGGTATTTGTATGCTGAATTAAAGTAAACTTGTCAACCCCTTAATGTTGCTTTCCTTACTAAAGCAGATCAAAAGAACCTGGGCTTTTGCAGCATGCTGGTAGCATGCTTGTTGTTGGGCTTGTGTTCATCTTTCGCCCCCACAACAGATGCTAGCCGGATTGTTGAAACACACTCCCAACTCAAAATACATAGAAACACAAACTCATGCATGTGTTGACTTGAAAGATAGCTTTTACTAAGGTGGCTAAAGAAAATAGCTGGTTTTGGGGTTGACAAACACAATCATCGTGTTCCTTAAATAATGAAATTATTGATCTACCACTGTGACAAATTGGTATATTAATCAATGTCCTAAACATATGTATTTTCAATGTTTCAAAAGTTATCTTTTATTTTTACAAAAACCGTAATTTTTCACTATTACCATTTTACTATCACCTTCATTTTCAAATACGTCTTTCCCTTCAACCAGGGAACAATCCTTTGTAAGAAAGAATAAAATAAGAGAGATTTAAAATCTAAATCTCTAGTCATCAAAACTAACCTACACAACATCTGTCTGAGTCAGACAATGTAGATAATGTTCCATACCCACGATCCCTCACTTTTTCAAAGAAAGTAGGGATGTACATTTTCTTATCTCTTCTTCTGAGGCAAGCATGTAATTATAGGTGTTCCATTTCACCAAACTAATATTTATTTAGATTCTAACAAATTCAAAAGAATTTATCTTTTTGAAAGAATGGGCAAGAATGACTCAAATATTACCTGGAAGATACTATCCACACGTGGAGTGTCAACTATGTAAATCTACTTGTGTACATTTGTTGCTCCATTATAGGTTTAGGTTTTCAAGACTAGCCTTCCATGGATTGTAATATTCCTTGTTGGCATTATTCCTACAATTTGGGGTTATTTTACAAGTTAAACTGAGATACTTATGCTTCCAAAATCTCCTTTCCAGGGTCACTTTGAGGAAAACACTTTGCAAAGCTTAAAGTGCTTTAGAAATATGAGCTATTAGCCAGCCAGTCCCTGGTTAGAATTCCAAGTTTGAGTATGATGACTTACTTGAATTTTAAAAAAATTATTAGTTGAGAACTTTGTACCATCATTTAACCTCAATCTGATGCAACCAAATACAACAAATTTTTTGCAGGTTTTCTTCTGCTACGGGTTCTGAGTCTTTTGATTGCTGCAGGCTCTCATTTTGTTGATTTACACTCAGAATAATCACCATCCCAGTAATCCCTTTCTGTCTCTTTGAATGAGGTAGAAGCTGGCTTTTTGTTCCATGTGACTTAACTGAAATAAGAAAAGGGAAAGACAATAGCCACACCATGCATTGTTATGTTAGCATGTGAGCACATGGTGGTCCTCAACGGAGAGAACCTTCCCCCTTCTTTCAGGTAGGCAATTGTATCAATTTTATTGATTATTAGATCTTTTCTGCTTAATTATTTACATCTAGACACAATTTATATCCTTATTAATTGCTTTAGCCAACTTCTAGTCCACTTTCAAGCCTATTTTTGATTCAAAAAAAATAATGCATCACTTTTACAATATATATTTCAAAGTACATTTAAATGGAACATCAGTTTTTAAATAGAGATAGAGTGTGATTTTTCTCACATCCATATTTACAAATATAAGTACACACATCTGTTGAGAAGATGTTCAGAATGCTTTCCAGCGGGACTACATTCCATTTAATTGGAAAAGCTGCATTACATTAAGTGGGGCCTATTTTAAATGTTCTTGGAATTGTCTATAAATACAGCAACACAAAATATGCGCATAAATATCTGTTTACATATCATGGCTCTGACACCAAAACAATTGATAGAACAGTGATCTTCGTTATAACTTTGATTTAGGGAAATAAGTTAACATATATGATTTTGTGCCTTCAATGTCTAATACATTACTTGGAACATGGCAGGTACTTAAGAAAGGCTTGTTAATTACCTTAGAATAACTGGACCATATTAGGTTTTTAGTGTATGCAGTTTGTTTTGACGTGGGAGTGGAGAGGATTTAATTTAATTTATATTCAAATCTGTCTAACATCAACAATAATAATAATAATCCCCTGTTTTATAAAGAGTCAGCTAGATGGCTCAGTGCATAGAGTGCTGAACCCGGAGTCAGGGGGACCTGAGTTCAAATATGGCCTCAGACACTTATTAGCTGTATGACCCTGGGCAAGTTACCTAAGCTCTGTTTGCTTTAATCCATTAGATAAGGAAATGGCAAACGCCTCCAGTATCTTTGCCAAGGAAACCCCACAGACAGTATGGTCCACAGGATCGTGAAGAGTTGGACTTGACTGAACAACTGAACAACAACAAAAATGTTATAAAGGCATTCTGTTCTATGCTGAAATGACAACTTCTTATGATCCTCAATTTGTTTTTTTTTGTTTTTTTTATTAATTTATTTTAAATACTAAAACTCAAGTATACAATAAGAAAAGAAAAGGAAACATTATAAACTTAAATGGTAAAACTTAAATACAAAATCAGAAAATAAAAAAAAGCATTGCCATCTGCACAGCAGAATGTTAAGAGAGGATTCAAAATATATAGCAATACATTGCCATTTCAAGAAAGCCTATATGATAAATGCTGCACATTGTGTTCAGAGATGTCCATCTTTTCTTTGTTTCCTTGTGGGTTTTCTTTTGTTTTCTGCTGTGCATTTTTTACTTTGTTCTTTTCCCCTCTTATTCCCCCCACCCAAGAAAGCTACAATTAAGCACAGAGATATACACACAAACATATATATATATATATATATATACACACATATATATATATACACACACACATACATAAAGACATACATACATACGCATACGTATACTTAGATATCTATAATCATATTCATATATAGACATCTATGTTCATATGCATCTATGTAAGACTGTACTATACTTGTTTGTCCTTTGTTTTTCTGAGGGTGGATAACATCTAACTTCGTAAGTCCAAGCCTTTCATATTTTTCTAAGTCTACCAACATATCATTTTCTTTGCCACAGAAATATTTCAACCTTATACAATCTAGTTATTTTAAATAGTCTAAAACAATGTTGATTAATATGGCTGACATATAGCATAGTTTCCCTATTTTTCTCTTTTGATCAAATCTATTTTAGCTTTAATTTTGTCTGAGATCATGATTACTACCCGTTTTTTTTCCTAATAAATTCTATGCCTGATCTTTATTTTATGTTTGCACGTATCTCTTTTTCCTATACCTCCTGACTCCTGTACTTTACTTCTACCCAGTACCTTGCCTTTCTATTACTTAACTTACCCTGCCTCCAAAGATCCCCCCCTTATCCTCTCCCTCCACCCTTTCCCCTTGACCTCTTGTTTCTATCTGAATTTACAAGACTTTTTTAGCCTTCCAAATATATACATTATTCCCTCTTTATCCCATTTCCATTCATCTAGACACCCTTCTATATGTCCCCCCATCCTATTCCCTTACCCTCTTATTTCTTTATAAATTTGGAAGACTTTTATTCCCTTCTAAATGTATATATTGGTTCTCTCTTTAATCCAGATCTGATGTGAGTAGGGTTCTCTCTAAAAATCGCTCCCTTATCTTCTCCCCTCTCCCTATCCGTTTAGCCTTTTATTTCTTTCTGAATTTACAAGACTTTTATGCCTTTCTAGATATATATGTATTGTTCCTTCTTTAACTCATTCTCAATGAGAGTAGGGTTCCAGAATTACCAGCCCTCTTCCCCCATCTAATTCCTCTGTGTCAGGTCTTCCTCTCACACCTTATTTGTATAAGATAATCACTCTTTTTACTTTTTCCTAGATGGTATTACTTTTAGAATCATATTATACTCAGCTCTGCTCCAGGCTTTCTTTCAGACTACCCAATTACTGATTATGATCTTAGACATACAGTTTACATTTCCTCATATAAAAAGTAAACTATCTATGCTTACTGAGTCTTCGTAATTAGCATTTGAAGTTTATTTTCTATTGAGCTCTGAAAGTCTGGCAATTTGTTGAATATCCTTTATTTTTGTTCCGAATTATGCTTAACTTTGCTGGGTATGATATTTTCAGCCACTATTCCAGTTCTATTGCTCTTTGATATATAGCGTTCCAAGACCAGTGGTTGTTTAATGTAGCTGCCACTAGGTCTTGTGTGATTCTAATTGTGGCTCGGTCATATTTGAATTGTTTTTTTCTGGTTTCTTGTAATATTTTCTCCTTGAGCTGGAGGTTTTAGAATTTAGCTATGATATTCCTGTAGGTTTTCCCCATAGGTTCTCTTTCAGGTGGTGATTGGTGGATTTTTTTTTCTACTTCTATGTTCCCCTCTTGTTCTAATACTTCAGGAAAATTTTCTTTAATTATTTCTTGTATTATTGTATCAAGATTTTTTTTTTGATTGTAGTTTTCTGGTACTCTGATTATTCTTAATGTTTTCTCTTCTTGATCTGCTCTCCAAATCAGTTGTTTTTCTTATAAGATGTCTCACATTCTCTTTTATTTTTTTCATTTCTTATGTTTTGTTTTATTATTTCTTGGTTTCCTATAATTTCACTGGCTTCCCCTTGCCCAATTCTAATTATCAAGGAGTCATTTTCTTCCTTAAGATCCTGTACCTCCTTTTCCAGTTGGTTGACTGTTTTTTCATAATCTTGTTTTTCTTGGATTGTTCTTATTTTTTAAAGTCTTCCTCAATCTCTCTCATTTGATTTTTAAAGTCTTTTAAAAGTTTTTTTTTCTGTGAATTATTTTTGGGCAGGTGACCATTTGACATTACTCTTTGGGGTAAGAGAGTCTTTTTTTTGTTTCAGTATCCTCCTCTGAAGATGAGCCCCAGTCTTCACTAGTCCCGTAGTAACTTTCTATAGTTGATTTTTTTTCTTTTCTTCTTTGCCTGATCTTTTTTTTTTTTAATTTATAGCAATTTGTGGTTTCATTCACCTCTAGTCCTGGGGTATGGGGGATGGTGCCTCTAGCCTCAGGTCCTTCTTCAGTTCTCCCCTCTGGCCTCCTATAAGTATCCACAGCTAGCTCCCACCAGCACTGCTTCTACACCTACCAAGCATGTGCTGGTTCCTTCTTACCCAGGGATGCTTCTCGGCTGTGTAGCTGGGCTTGACATCCCTTATCAACAGAGGTTCCCTCAACCTTCCCTGGTTCAGGTACCTGACTCTCCACACACCCTGTGGGGTGTGTGTGTGTGTGTGTGTGTGTGTGTGTGTGTGTGTGTGTGTGTGTGTGAGAGAGAGAGAGAGAGAGAGAGAGAGAGAGAGAGAGAGAGAGAGAGAGAGAGAGAGAGAGAGAATGAGAGAGACAGAGAGATAGAGAGAGAGAATGAATTCCTGTGGGGGCTGAGTCTACATTCCAATCCACCAATCCAGCTAGCCCCAGGACTTACCACTTGCTGTCAGTGGAACTAGCCTGGAGGTGTTAACACTTCACAGGTTTTCTTCTGATCTTCTCCTGTTGTCCCCGGAGGACTACTGTTCTGCACCAATTTTTGTTTGTTTTACCACTCTATATTTGCCCTGAGGCACTACTTTTTCTTGTGGGGGAGGGGTGAAAGCTGGAGAGCTTGGAATTTTCTGACCTATTCCACCATCTTCCAGAATCCGCTCCCTATGATGATTAATTTGGAAGACTGAAACATGGCTTGATTTCTACAGAACATTGAGTTGATATTGGAAAAAAGAAAGAAGTATGAAGAACATCTTTCTCTCCCACTCCAGATGAAACATTAGTTTGAACCCGGCACCTGAGATGTGAATGTGAACTCCAGTAGAATAAACTAAGGAGTTTCACAAATCTTGGACTGAAAAATATCCAGAAAAATCCAGGCCAGTCTTTGGTTCGAATAAGACATAAGTATTTCAAGGTTGACCTGGTAATTTGACAGTGCAGGTTTCCTAGAACTCTATTCAAACCCACCTTACAGTAAGCCTAAACCTTAAGGTCCACTTAGAAATCTACACAGGCTCCTAGAAGTCTTCTGGCCTAGAAATAACCTGTCCAGGGTCATCTGAACTAGAACCATGAGATCTTCCAAGGAACAAGACAAATCCCTTGAGTCTGCCCTAATTCAGAGCTACCTTACCTAGGCAAAGTCAGAATCAGTCCAGCCATTAGAGGTGGGGGAGGAAGAAATCAATAGCTCAACTACATCTATTTCTGTTTGGCTTGTTGCTCAGTTCCTCTAAAGGAGCAAAATGGATACAGGGAGTGCTTTTTCTTAGCTCAGATACTAGCTTGTTGTGGGACTTGGAAAAATATCTAATATCTTTGTGCCTCAATTCTATCTTTTAATAGAATAATAATGTTCTTGGGTAAAGATTTATGAGAAAATATTTGTAAAGCCCTTTGAGAGCCTCAGCTGAAAGTCTGATATAAATTACTTTATTAAGTATTGATGAATACTTCCCATTAGCAAGTTAGCCCCCAAAGAAAAGCTACCTTTCCTTACAAAGAGACAAAGAGGTCTGCCTTGTAGTGTTCTTTTTGTCTGTCTGATGGACAGAGCTGGAGAAAATGCATCAAAGAGAAGAGGGTATGAGAGGGTTAAAAGAGGGAATGAACCATAATGAAAATACTTCCAACAAGAGCAATTCTTTTGTGGTAGCCTTAAGACAATTAGAGCTCTAGCTTATTACCTGAACCTCTTCTTGGAAAGACTCCTTACAATCGAAATTCTTTATAGATTCAGTCAGGCCTCTTGGACAGACCTCAGAAGGTTGCCCCTGGGATGGTGGTGAATTGGTGTCATATCTGCACTATCAGATTGTTATATTGGCTAAACACTTTTTGACAGTTGTTCAATGTTCTCTGACGTGGACTAAGTACCTCTGTATTAATTGGGCCCCACAATCTCTGTTTTGACAGACAGAAATAGGCTGCTCCATTTCCAATGGAAAATGGCTGGTAAGTGTGTGGCTTCATGCTGATAACACAAGATAATAAAGGGCTGTAGATCAATGAACCATTAAAGGATGGTATTCACAGATGACTGAAATGGCATCATCTGAGAAGATTGCCCATGGCCTGCATGAAAGAGAAAATATATGTAATCACATATTATCTGGGACTTCTATTATCTGATATTAAAATCCAAAAGTGATGAACTTTATGTTTAAGATCTATGGAATCATTGAATTCTTCATTATCCTTGACCTGCTTCCACATTTCTTAGTCAATTTTTATTTTGTTTCTTTAACAATCTGCCCTTTTAGTTTTGCGTATATAAGATCCTGTTTTCTCTCAATAGAGTTTTAGGACTGGGAGGCGCCCTTAGAATTCATCTAGCCTAACCTCTGTCATTTAGAAGATGAAAACACTAAGTAACTAAGTGACTTACTAAGATCACTCAGCAAGTGGCAAATATGGGACTATAATTTAGGTCTTACGCTCCTAAGCTACCACTCTTTCCTCTATAGTACAGTTATAATTATGTGTATAAGGTGGAACACCCTAATGTCATATTTAAAAAATTGGACCTTTATATTTCCTTTTTTAAAGTTTGTATTTTTAAAGTAAATGTAAGCTATAAAAATAAATTTAAGTTTTACTTCAATTTGTAAATAAAAGGCTCTTTATGGATAAATATTCAATAATGTTTGCCTTAAAAAATAAAATTTCCTAAATGCCATCCCTAATGAGATGTACTATGCATGTGCCTAAGCACAGTATCTATTAGGAATGGACTTGTGATTCCATTGGTCTAGGGAATTCCTGGTTGAGGAAATTCCCTCTGCTAATTTGAGTTGATCCATTCTCTGCAACTTCTAGTCCCAGTTGCCTGGGACACTGAGAAGTAACATGGCTTGCCTATGGTGTATCATAGGCAGGACCTGCAGCAAAGTCCTCCTGCCTCTAAAGCCAGTTCTCTAACTGAAATGCTGTACTACCTACCTAAAATAAGACCAATAATTCTTTTAAGGATTTGAACTTAGATCATCATAACTCCAAGTCCAAAATTCTATCCAATGAGCCACCTAATTACCAACATTAGTCTGAATATATGCTACCCCTAAATATAGGTTATTCCTCTAAAATATTTTACTTTGAAAGGAAATATACATGTATATATGTATGCATGTATGTGTGTGCACGTGTGCATACATGTACACCTCTCCATATATTAATGCATTGCGCATATGTGCCCATATACACAGGTAATGAGCAGGGGCCATCCTTGGGAGTTGAATTGAACTCCCTTCCATACTTCTAGTGACCCATTCAGCTTTATGCTCTCTCTGTGGTGTCTTAGTTCTGGCCTGGGGTTAAATTATTTCTCTAACCCTGCCCACAAGTTTCTAGTTAAAGAACCATTAAAATGGCTGGCTAACAGTGGTGTTTCATGCTAATCACCATAAGACTTGAGAAGATTTGGGAGTGGAACAACCCAGGAAGACTGAGACACCGAGAAGGTTGGGAATATCAAAGAGCACCTCACCTCTTTTCCTGTCCTTTGCCTAGACTCAGGTCTTGTGAAGGGCTGTGAGATCTATGCAAGAAGGAAGGTTAGTCTATATACACATTGGGGATTAGCTGTTTATCTTTAATTAGTATTAGCATTGTTCTGCATAATTTAACCTCTAAGTCTGAGCCTTATGGAATATGATAATTAACTAATATTAGAATTACTATATCTCCTGACTCTTTATTAAGCAAATGTCAGAACTCAGTATTTCTGAGACCTGTATTTTCTCCAATGTGATCTGTGGGCCATCATTAAGAAGAATGATATAGCCAATTAAAGGTTTTTATTTCAATTCCATTATTCATGGTGAAGTATGGGAATGAACAAAACAATTGAGTTTATTAGCTCAATCTGCCTCTGATGATAGGAAATGATTACATATGTGGCCAGACAGAATTCCTGTGGGGCAGCCATAGCGATGCTTTAATGGTCCTCATGTCAGAGGTGGGCTGCTCCATTTTGATAGATTATCTATCCTTTGGCACCAAAATGAGCACTCTGGAAAGGAGCATTCACAAAATCATAGATGTAGAGCTGGAAGGGACCTCAGAGGACATTTAAGTCCAACTCCCATATTTTACATATGAGGAAATTGATGTCCAAAGAGGTTAAGTGACTTGACCACAGTCATGCAGGTAATAAATGTCAGAAGTGGGATTTGAACCCTGGTCCTCTGATCTCAGAGTCTGCTTTTCCCACTGTGCTACGAAGCCAAGGTCACTTACTCTCCTTGTCTTAGAGTCTAATTTGAGAAATGGCTGCCAAGAGAAACTGAGAACTTGTTAACTCTTTCCCAGATGTTAGCATTCAAGTACCATTTACTGTGAAAGGCCAAACATTTTCATAAATGAGTTTAAGTTTAGTGAAGAGTCAGGGAGTCTGTCATTTACTTCCAGAGGAAATTCTTCTCACTTAGGTGACACACAAAATCTGGGCTACGTTTTTCCCCTGAAAGATTTTAAGTTGAACTAAGGATATTTGAGTTCAATCCAGTTACTTTGGGTGGAGGAAGAGGCTCCAGCAGCAGAGTCCTTACTTTAAAGGGTTGAACACAGTGGAGATCAAGGCTGCAGTATTCACAGTAAAAACTGGGCGGGGGCCATGCAAGAATTTTAAACTAATGAGGTCCTTATAAAATAGTTATGGTGCCTATAAAAGTGTTCATAACTGGAGTGGGGACTTACAGCTGTGCCTGAATCTCCCAACTAAAGATTTTCTTGTGGAATAACAAAAAAAAAACATGAAAGGAATAAGTAGCACTGACTAGTTCTTAGACCTTTTTAAAAATTTTTTCATTACATTCTGATAATACATTCTGAGGAAGCCCAAAAGCATTTGTGATGGATATTAAGTGATATAAATGAAAGGATAGGCATATATATATATATATGTATATATGCATATACATATTACATTATGTAAAGAACTTAGCACAGTGCCCAGCACATAGTGAGATAGATAGTTATAGGTATATGAACATATATGTGTACATACATATACATATCTACATACATATACATATTTTATTTATATTATCTCATTTGATCTTTACAACAACCTGGGAGGTAGGTGCTGTTATTATTCTCGTTTTATAGTTGGAGAAACTAAAGCAGACAGAAGTTAAGTGATTTGCCCAGGGTCATGTGACTACTACTAAATGTCTGAGGTTAGATTTGAACTTAGATCTTCTGGACTCTACGCCCAGCCCTGGGTTCAGTGACAGACTCTGTGGCTACCATCCTAGGATTAGCCTAGGTTTTCGAGCATCACTGAAAGGTTGGACACTAGGCGATGAATAATAATAATAATAATAATAATAATAATAATAGCTAACATTTATATAGTGCTTCCTATGTGCCAGGCACCGCGCTAAGATCTTTATAATTACTATCTCATTTGATCTTCACAACAACCTGGGGAGGGGGTTAAGGGCTGTTATTATCCCCACTTTATAGTTGAGAAAACTGAGGCAGACAGAGGTTAAATGACTTGCCCAGGGTCACATAGCTAGTAAGGTGTGAGACTGGATTTGAACTCAGGTGTTCCTCACTCCAGGTTCAGTGCTCTAGCCTTTGTGCCACCTAGCTGCAACAATTCATAAAGATCTAATGTAAGGAGTACCCATAGCCCTAATATGGTTCTCTCAAAGTAGTAGCATATAAATGAAGAATTTCCACACAGCCCAGATAAACCAGTATGGCTCCTTACACTCAATTACCAGGCCAGTGGAGGATAAAGAAGATTCAGCCATCATTCCAGGCTAGAAGGTCACTGATAAAAGTGGCAGCAATGTTTCTGAGGTCTTCTTAATACATCTTCGCCACTGAGGACAGGTAATCATCAATAAGCACCATAAGGATGGGTGTTGTATCTTATTTTAGCTTTCTGTAATTCCCAGTACCCAATATGGTGAACTACAGATAGAAAATGCTTAGCAAATAAATAAATGAGTGGCTGGCACATCCAACATGACCTTTGGCACATCTTCTAATTAAATCACCCTGGCAGCCAAAAGGTGCAAGACCCCTGAAAGTTATGGCATGCCTGCTAAGCTTTTCAGCTTCAATATTTCCAGGAGAGGGAGAGTGGTGTGGTAGAAGGAACACTAGATTTAGAGTCCAGAGGGTAAAGTGTTTAAATATAGGGTCCTACTTACTACCTAAGTGACCTTGAACACATCACCTTGCCTCATCGAACCTCAATTTCTTCACCTGTAAAATGAACTACATGATCTCTAAAGTTACTCCCAGCTCTAAGTCTATGATATTATGCCCAAAGGTACATAAATTTTTCTTCAACACAGTGAGCACTGATAAAGCGTTGCCATATGATAAAGATAGCACTGTTATTCTAAATGTATTCATTCTTATTCTGCAATGTCTGCCAAGATAAGGTCAAAATGGATACATGATTTAGACACAGAAAGTGATATCATAAGCAAATTAGGGGAACATGGAAAAAATTACCTGTCAGGTCTATGGATAAGGGAAGAGTTTATGACCAAATAAGAGATAGAGAGATCCTGAGAGGTAAAGTGGATAATTTTAATTACATAAAATTAAAAAGATTTTGCACAAGCAAAACCAATGCAGCAAAAATTAGAATGAAAGCAGAAAACTGGGGGAAACTTATAGCAAGTTTCTCTAATAAAGTTTTTCATTTCTTAACATATTAGGGAACAGAGCCAAATTTATAAAAAAAAACATTCCCCAATTGATAAATGGTCAAAAGGTATGAATAAACAGTTTTCAGAAAAAGAAATCAAAGCTGTCAATAATCATAAAATGTTATAAATCGCTAATAATTAGAGAAGCACAAATTAAAATACCTCTCAGATCAGCTAACATGATAGAAAAAGAAAAGGTCAAATTCTGGAGGGAGTGTGGAAAAATAAGTACACTAATGCATTGTTGGTGGAGTTGTGAACTTGTCCAACCATCTGGAGAACAATTTAGAACCATGTCCAAAAGGCTACAGAACCATACATAGCCTTTGATCAAGAAATATCACTAAGTCTGTATCCCAAAGAGATCAAAGAAAAAAGGAAATGACTTATGTGTTCAAAAATATTCATAGTAGCTCTTTTTAAGGTAGCAAAGAATTGGAAAATGAGGGGATGTCCATCAGTTAGTGAATGGCTGGACAAGTCATAGTATGTAATTGTGATAGAATATCATTGTACTATAAGAAATGACAAAGGGGATGATTTCGGAAAAACCTAGGAAGACATATAAACTTATGCAAAATAAACAGAACTAACATAACATTGTACACAGTAACAGCACTATTGTAACAATGATCAACTGTGAAAGATTTAGCTACTCTGATCAATACAATGATCCAGGACAGTTTCAAACGACTCGATGAAAAATGCTATCCACCTCCACAGAGAGAACTAATGAACTCTGAGTGCAGACTGAAGCACATGGTTTTTTACTTTTTTATGTTTCTTGTTTTTTTGCAACATGAATAATATAAAAATATGTTTTGTATGACTTCACATGTATAATTAATATCATATTTCTTGCCTTCTCAACAGATGAGGGACTAGAAGAAGAGAGAGAATTTGCAACTCAAAATTTAAAACATGAGTGTTAAAAAATTATTCTAAATTTAAACAGCAAATAAAATGGGTATTTCCACCTACATAGCAAAACAGAAAAGATTATAAATGAAACTGTCTATCTCTTATTCACAGCTTGTTTTTCTTTTTTGAAATATATAATAAATTCAAAATTCGAGTTTCAAAGCTGTCCTGCTCTTTTGTGATTCTTTCTCACTTTCTTTCTGTTCTCTTTTCTGCATTAAAAATGATTCAATAAACCGATTTTCTTTTTTTTTATCTTTATTTATTTTGGCTATCCTAACCTTAGTTTTTCTCTCCTTCCCACTCACCCCTACTAGGAGAAAAAAAGAAAAGCAAAATTATATGAAGTCAAGTAGAACAAATTCCCATATTGACCATATCAAAAAATGAATGTTTTGTTCTTCACCTTTTTATCAGGAAGTTGGTAGCATGTTTCAGTACTAGTTCTCTGGAGTGAGTAATTTTCGGTCATTGCATTGATCAGAGTTCTTAAATATTTTGAAGTTGTCCTTATTTGTAATGTTGCTACATAGATTGTTTTCCTGGTTCTTCCCACCTTATTCTATATCATGATGTTCATACAAGTCTTCCTAGGTTTCTGTGAAACTATCCCTTTTGTCATTTCTTATAATGCAATAGTATTCCACTTTATTCAGATAACCATAATCTGTTCAGCTGTTTCACATTTCATGGCAACTCCTTTGTTTTCCACGTCTGCCATAAGAAGAAAGTGTTACTAAAAATATTTTTCTACATATAGGTCCTTTTTCTCTTTCTTTGATCTCTTTGTAGTTTAGTCCTTATAGTGGTATTGCTAGGTCAAAGGGTATATACTTTAGTGACTTTGGAGACTTAAATCCAAATTTTGACAGTACCCTCATTACCATTCTCATGAGGAAAGAAAAGGAAGCTGAGAGTAGTTGACTAGTTTGATAGGTCGGCGCTCTCTAACTATAGAAAAATTCAGGACAAAGTCTATGTATGGAGAAGGTGGTCAACAAGTGGAAAAGATTGCACAAATTAGTTATTGTCTCCATGATGCCTCAAGACAATGTAACTGATGGTCATATGAACCATGTGACCCTAAGTACTTATGTGAAATAAAACCACAATACGAGTGCTTTAAACAATGGAAATAAGCCTGAGGCTACCACAGTCAGTTCCTCCCTGTGTTTACTGCCTGCTGGAACTGAGAGCTCAGTTTTTGAACGGTCCTAATATAAGATCAGACAGTATCTGGGCCACTTGGAATAGTTAGAAGGACAGTGGGAAAACAGATGTGTTCTTCTGTGAAAGATTATTTCCCATGCAAGAGATGGATTTGGTTGGGGGGAGTCATTTTCCCAAGGAAATACTTACTGGAAAATTAAAGCATTGTGAATATGTTTTTTTTTAAATAGCCTAATCACTCAGAGCCAACAGCCATAGACATCACAAACACATAATGGTGATTTGGAGTAGTACAAAAAACATAGTTGTACTTAATTAATGGAACAATGGCCTATTTTGATTCCAGATTTAGAGGTTCAAAGAATGCCAAGAGTAGTACAAAGTTGACTAGAGGCTCAGTAGAAAATGTGTTTTCTGTTAAATAGAGTATATGAAAGGAAACCAAAATATAAAAGTACTAAACATTTCAAAGAGAAACAGTGGAGTGGGTCCAAATTCCCTGTGACTACATTGGAATAGGTTCAATGAGACCTACAGTGAGTTTAACTTTCTTGATTCCTAAAATTAGTTACCAAAACATGATGCCTGCACACACAGAGAATTGTGTTTTCTTTCACTAAATAAAAAGAACTAGGCTTGAATCAAAATTATAAAATAATTCTTTGCATGAAGTTAGGAAATCTGGGTTTGAGTTCCAGCTCTGACATTGCTTAGGAAACATATCTAGTTCTTTAATTTCTCAGAGTCTCAGTTTCCTCATCGGTAAGTAGAGGTACTTGCACTACCTGCTTTGTAGGATTGCCCTCTGTAACCTTTACAATGTGAACTACGATCGTTATCGTTCCTAGAGTCACATTATTCCAAGACCATTTGTTAGATTTTCAAGAGATCCCTTGACTGATGAAATAAGAAAATGGGGGAGTGAGCCCAAGAGCATACTCATTAAAAACGAAGTATTAAGGAATTGGCTTGAGTCAGATGCAGGTAGGGATAATTTCTCCCGCAAAGTCTAACACCAGCAATGAATGTACATCTTAGAACCTCTTAAATGAAAGAGCAGGTAATCATGAGCAACCTCTCGGCACTGGCATTCCAACTTTTAACCTACGATCTTCACCTTATAACACTCTCTAAGGTTCTTCTCTTGCATCTCCTCGGATATGAGGGGGAGGGTGTTCAAGGTTACTCCACCTGTACCATCTTCAGAGGGGGAGCTGTCTCACTGCTGCTAAGATGCACAAGAAAAACTAGCCTTTTGTTGCTACTCCTCTTCATGCTTTTTTCCCAAAGGACCTCTTTCCTTCCATCCTTTTTCCAAAGCATTTCCTAATGCTGCTGAAATGTCCACTCTTTGTTATCATCCTCTCTTTTTTGCATTATCTATCTTGGTTTCCCTAAAAGCCCATTTCAATTGCTATTACCTCTACTAACCATACCCTGGATCCCCAGGCTGAAAGTTTTCTCCCTCTCCACAAGTTTTCTTACAGAATTTTATCTATGACACAACCAATCAATAAACACTTATTAAGTATCTACTATATTCCAGGCATTATGATAGGCATGGGAAATTTAAAGCAAAAATAAAGAAGACCCCAGCCTCAAGAAAGTCATGCTCTTTCAAGAGAAACAGCATGTATGCATATGTGTATAGAAAATATACACAAAGTAAATGGAAGGTAATTTGGGGGAGGGTGAGAAGGGAAGCACCAGGGACTAAGAGAAACCTCATGTTTGAAGTGGCGCTTGGGGTGGGCTTTGAAGGAAGCTAATTGTAACTTCCTTATAATAATTTGCATTATATAGCAATAAGAAGACATTTTTCATAACACCACTGTGAGATAAAGCAAGCATTATAACTCTCACTTTGCTGATGAAGAAACTCAGCTCTGAGGTGTTAGGTGGGTTGATGGAATTAGGATTTGAACCCACACGTTCTAATTCCTAGTCAGATATTCTTTACGCTATGCTTTACCACTTCTTATAGTATTTCTGTATGACTTGGCATATTCTAGCCCTTTATTACCCCCATTTGAGTGAGAATTTCACAAATTAGAAATGAAGCTTGTCATGTGTCTCAAGATCTGTTAACCAATAGATGCTGGTAAGTTAGATTAGGTGTTAGGTTAGTGAAACAACCACCCTGTACTCTCAGGAAGATGAAGTGTTATGTCATTACTCATAGCTTATCTTTGGCATGGCAGGTGAAACATTCTCCTTGTCAGGGATGCTGATTGGAATCCCAATAAAAGGTGAACAATAGCTGAATGGTGTAGAAGTAGGTAGGAAGTGGTGGAAAAAAGACAGGAGCTTTTAGATTACAATTAGGAAGGCAGCACCTTTTAAAAATACACAAAGTGAGACTATAAATAAGAAGACTGATTTTTTGCCTGTATACTTGAATTCATCCACCCAAATGAGGGGAACTTCTTTGAGGGTAAGAACTATGTTATTTATCCTTCTATCTCCGTGTCTAACACAAGTCCCTACATAGAGTGGGCATTTAACACACATTTATTGAATTGTTTAAATAACTCTCTGACAATATAAGGTACTTGGTCTTTAACCAGCCCACAAGTCCAAGAATCCCTGAGTATAATCACAGATGATAGGGTGTTAATGTGTTAACAAGATTAACACTCTGTTATCCCTTTAGAACACTTGTATTTAATCTGAAACTGCAACACTATTGGCTTAGCTGAAAATTGGCTATACCCATGAAAGCATTTATAAATCTAAGCCTGGAGTCAGTCAACTTGCAGGCAGTTTGGGAATTGAAGAGTGTCCAAGCCAGAGTACTTTGTGGAGGGTGTAGAAAAAGAGAGGGAGGTTTCTCTCTCTCCTATACTTCCACCCTCAATCAGCTATGCTGTCTACCAGTGGAACTACTCAACTAGGAGGAAATACCAGTTGGAGAGTTATTTCAAGAGAGAATTGGAAGGTCAGACAATAGAAGTTGGAAAATCAATTGGAGATGGTTCAAGGAATAGTTGATAGAGTAGAGACATATACTCTCCAGATAGAAACAGAAATAAAATAACAGTCTTTTGTATCTGGAAACAGCTTCAAAGAGTGGGATCTTTGGCAGCAAAGAACAGTGGCTATGTACTCAAGGGAGAGCTAGTCCTGGCAATCATTAGCTGAGTTATACATAGGAACATACCCTGGAAGTCCAGATGAACATCCCACTCAGCAGACAGAGATCATCTTGTCCAATACGTACTGGGGCCATAATTCCAACCACTCAATGGTCATTGTTTCTGCTCTATTAAATACCTTCTAAGGATGCCCAGATTCACTTTTGGATAGCTCTAATTTTTAGGATATTCCCCCCTCCCACACACACACGCACACACGCACACACACACGTACTTCCTGTCCTACTATATATCCAGATTTAAATCTCTCCTACAACTTTTACCCATTGTTTCCAGTTCTACCTTTTCCGACCAAGCAGAAGTTGAATAATTCCCCCCATATGATGGCTTTTCAAATATTGAAGACATGTATGTTACCTTCTAAGACTTAGTTCTTCCTCAATTTTTTTTTCATTTGACCCATGTATATCTTGGTCTCCATTTACTGCCCTGGCCATCTGGGCATCCTGGCAGCTAGACAGCACAGTAGAAGAGACTATTAGATCTGGAGTCAGGAAAACCTGAATTCAAATCCAATCACAAATTCAGAAGTTTATCAGCTGTGTGACCACAAGCAAGTCACTTAACCTCTGTCTGCCTCAGTTTTCTCAACTGTAAAATGGGGAAAAGAATAGCACCTACCTCCTAAAATTGTGGGAATCAAGTTAGATAGTTGTAAAGCACTTAGCACAGTATCCAGAACATCATAGGCACTTAATAGATGCTTGTTCCCTTCCTTACCTCCTCCTCCCCATCTTCATTATGGATGCACCCAAGCTTGTCAATGTCCTTCTGCAGATGTGGCATCAAGAACTGAACAAACAAGAATAGAATACAGTAGGATAATCACTCTGAACACTATGCCTCTCAATGCATCCTAGGATTGTATTAGTGTTTTCATTCCTGTGTCACACTGTTGACTCATTTTCACTTTGAAGTGTACCTAAAACCCAGATATTTTTAATATAAACTATTTGCTAGACATTTCTTACCTGTATTGTGCCTAGGTTTTTAAAAAATTCCGTTTCACAAATGTAGAATTTATTATATATCCCTAATAAATTTCATTTTAGTAAATTCAGGCCATCATTTCACCCTCTCTCTTTATATCTTATCATTTATTCAGTTGTGTCCAACTCTTCATGACTCCATTTGGGATTTTCTTGGCAAAGATACTGAAATGGTTTGCCATTTCCTTTTCCAGTTTACAAATAAGGAACTGAGAACAAACAGGGCTAAGTGACTTGCCCAGGGTCACAGCTATTAAGTGTCTGAGGCTGGATTTGAGCTCATGAATATGAATCTTCCTGATTCTAAGCCCAATGCTCTATCTACTGCACCATCTAGCTGCACCTTATATCCTATCTCTGTCATTCAGCTCTCTAGCTCTTACTCTCAGCTTTATGTCATCTGTAAATTTGATAATCATGTCACCTATGCTTCCATACAAATTATTAATAAAAGTGTCAAACAGCATAAGACCAAAGACATAATCTGTCTCTGGAATACCCCACTGGAGGAGAGTCACCTCCGAGTTTATATCGAACCTACTCTAATAATGTAATCACTGCATTGGGTCTGGTCATTCAACCATTTATGAATCTATATGATTACTCTGATAATCAGCAAGCAACTTTCCATTTTGTCCAGAAGGACAATATGAGAGACTTTGTTAAATGATTCAGTGAAATTTTGTAAACTAGCTAAACTGCATTACCCATTCCTCAAGTTTAATGATTTCATCAGAAAAGTAAGTGAGGTTAATCCACCATTATGAATCTAGGCTGGATGTTAGTGAACATTGATTCCAGTCCTAGATTTTCACAAACCATCCCTTTAATTTTTCAGTAATTTCTGAGTATTGAAGTCATGCCAATAGGCTTATAATTTGGAGACCTGCTTCTCCTTTTTTTTAATTGGTAAATTTGTACCATTCCATAGCTCAGGACTTCTCCTATTCTCCACAGATTTTCAGTGATCACTGATAGTGGCTCTGAAATTATGTTTTCTAGTCCTTCCAACACCCCAATCCAGGGTATCAAACATCTAGATAGATCTGGTGTCTTGAACTTATTGAAGACAATATAGTCAGTACTCTCTTATAATCTCCTTATTTATCTTGGGTATTAAGTTATTATTTATAATAATAAATATATTAAGCATGTTTGTGCTCTTGTTCCTATTCCAGATAGAAATTGAATTGATATAGAAAGCAGAATCAAAATAAGAGCTAACCATGTCTGCTATATCTCTGCTGCCCTGAAACTTCTTCCTGTTTTTCCCATGCAATGATCCTGTTCATTCTTTGATGCTAGTCTTTTCCCCTCAAATCCACTTTGAATGCATCATCAGCTTGGGCTCATTCTGAACTTTGTTTATCCTGACACTATTCTAACAAGACCAGGCCAAGCTTTTTGTGATCATCCTTTATTACCTTCAGCTTTTATACATAGCTTTTAAAATCTATGAGGATAGATGTATTTCCTGGTCATCCTCATAAGTCACCTGAGACAGCTGCAACAATTCTTCTTTGAAATGATTTTAGTATGTGGAGTATCATTCTTGAGAGCTTCCCATCTCTCTTGAACCTATCTCCCTTTAAGATTTTAGGCTATGTGATCATGATCCTACCTATCCTTTTACTGAAAATTTCAAATGCATTCTAAAAATATGGAGTAAGCATTAGACTCTCCAAAGCCATGGTTTCTAAGATGATATGATCACTCCTTACAAGGGTTCTGATCACTTCTACTTCACCAGCCAGTTCTTCTTTGTTTATCAGAAAGGCAAGTCCACCTCCTGACTTCCTCTACCTTTTAAAGAATTAAATAATCATTGAGTCAAGCCAGGGGTTTAATCGCTGTTCTGCTTTGAGAAGAGAGAATGCTCCTGCAGGTAATTGAAATCTCTTTTCACTACTGTATCCTGTCTTTGCGAATGATACTGAAGGAAGACAGGTCTCAATTGTTTTCAGGTCAAAAAAATGCTTGCTTTAGTATCTTTTGGTATGGGGATAATCAATCACTACTACTTTTTTCTTTTTCTTTTGACCCATTCTAGATGATTTCTCTTCAAGCACCTGCTTCTTGAGGACATAGAGCTCTCTCCCTCCCCTACCCCTACCAAAGGCAAGAGCCTTATATCTACTAGTGACCTCCAGGTTTCCAACTATCTTTTCCCCATCTTCTCCTCTGTGCCATGTTCTTCTATTGTTCAACCTCTTGATGATGATCTGGATTTTCATTGGCTGTTCAGATCTCATTTCTTCTTTGTTTTTGCATTGATGACCCCGTAGTTTTTGAGGAATATGTCACTCTTCCACATAAGATAAGGGGAAAGCATTCCTTGACACTTTTACCATATCTTCTAGGAGGGAGCCCAGCCCCTTTTTTGTGCATACACAGTATTGTGTAGCCTGGGCAGAAAAACCTAAAGTGTGCCTTCTACCCAGGTATTGGCTAAGCCTAAAGCTGGATGTGACAGGTACAACAGTCTGATCTCACTGAAGAGCTCTCTGTACAGTCACTTTTACTTCTTTAAATGCCTCCTCTTTTCTACTTTCAGGGGGATTATTTACAAATTTAGAGTTGAGTTCAATTTTAAAATCTTCTATCATGAGCCACATTCTTTTTTTGTCTTAGATGTCATAGAATATTAGAATTGGAAGAGCTTTTAGAGATCACCGAATTCAACCTCCTCATTTTGCAGGTGAGACTGAGGCCAGCAAAGTCAGAAGACTTGCTCAAAATCGTACAGGAAGTTAGCGGGAGAGCCAGGACTCAAACCCAGGTTTCCGTGCCTCTAATTCCAGGGTTTTCATTAAATTATATTGCCTCTCAGCTTGGAATCTCTGGCCATAGAATCGTATCTGTTATTGCTCTGAACTTTCTCTAATAAGATTTCCTAAAGTCTAAACTACATGTCTAACTATGTCCAAGAGTCATTTTGAGAAACTGCCATTGGGTGCTTCAAAATAGTCCCATGAGATTAACAGTCTCTGAGCTGAATTAGCCAATCAGCAGATTCTGCCATATATAACACTGAAGATATCCTGAAGCATATAATCACTAGTCCTGAAATTCAAGTAGTTAACTGTATTAGGAGGGCAGAGTTTATAATCTCAAAGAGGATCATAAACATGTCTGAAAGGTTCGGAACCGCCGGATATAAGAAACTCTCAAAGTAGAAGGCAGAAGAATCAAAACATATATTTAGGCTCCACAGTAACCAACCCATGAACCAGCATCCCCATTTTGACATATTAATGAAAAGTTTCCAGGCCCAATAAGTACGCCTTACAAGAGTAACCAGGAGGCTACAGAGAAGCATGATTGCGTAAAGCAAAATCATGCTTCCCCCTCTATGGTAAAAAGATTACCCACTGGCCTGAAGTCTTTGTTCAGCTTCCTCCCGTAGGTCAGCTCTGCTACTGGCAGCTCCGGCTGCGCCTGCGGCTGCGGCTGTGGCAGCCTCTGGCTCCAACGGGAGCTGCTTTTAACCATCCAGCTTCTGCGGGGGTGTAAGGTACGCCAGGGAAAGCACAGGTTCTTTCAATCTGCTTAAGCAAGGTGAAGGGGTTGACCGGGAAAGCACAGGTTCTTTCCATCAGCTTAAGCAAGGGAAGCAAGGTGAAGGGGCCGACAAGCTTACTCCAGTCCAACATACAAACAGCATTCAGTTCAGGGGAAAAAGCCAAACTAGTCAAGGGCACTTGTTGACTAAGTGCTAAGGAGCCCATTTTTGGTTGCCAATACATTAACAATTTCACTTCTACCAACTAGGATGAATAGGATGTTGACCTCCCCTAAATGGATACATAAGGCCAAGCTCTCTAGAAAGTATAGGGGCTGAGTATCACTTCCCCTGAATCCAGCATATGTCTGCCAGAAGGAATTAGTAAGTAACAAAGACCAGCTATGGAACGATTAGCTTAATTACAATGCTAAAAGAAATGGAAGTACTAGATCATCTTACTTGTCTCCTGAGGAACCTCTATGCAGGCCAAGAAGCAACGGTTAGAATCAAACATGGAACTGATTGGTTTAAAAGGGGAAAAGATATACAACAAGGCTGTATGTTTTCATCTTATTTATTTAACTTATATGCAGAGTACATTACGCAAAATGCCAGGCTGGATGAATCAAAAACTACAATTAAAGTTGCCAGGAAAAACATGAACAATCTCAGATATGCAGACAATACCACTCTGATGGCAGAAAGGGAAGAAGAATTAAGAAGCCTCGTGATGAGGGTGAAAGAGGAGAGTGTAAGAGCTGGCTTGAAGGTTAACATAAAAAAACAACTAAGCTCTTGGCAACTGGTCCTATCACTTCCTGGCAAATAGAGTGAGAAGAAATGGAATTTTTATTCTTGAGTTTTATATTCTTGGGTTCAAAGATCACTACAGACAGTGACTGCAGCCATGAAATTAAAAAACACTTGCTCCTTAGAAGAAAAGTTATGGTAAATCTGGACAGTGTATTAAAAAGCAGAGATTTCACCTTATTGACAAAGGTATTTATAGTCAAACCTATGGTTTTTCCAGTAGCAATGGATGACTGTGAGAGCTGGACCATAAGGAGAGCTTAGCACCTCGAATCAACACTTTCAAATTATGGTTCTAAACAAAATTTTTGAGAGTCCCTTGGACAGCAAGGGAGATCAAAGAAATCAATACTTATAGAAATTAACTCAAGATTATTTACTGGAAGGTCATATACTGAAGCTGAAGCTTAAATACTTTAGCCATATAATGAGAAGATGGTACTCATTGGAAAAGACCCTGATGCTGGGAAAGATTGAATGCAGAAGAAAAAGGAGATGGCAGAGGATGAGATGGATAGGTAGTGTCATGGAAGCAATGAACATGAGCTTGGATAGACCAGAAGATAGAAGAGGATAGAAGGGCCTGGCATGCTATAGTCCATGGGGTCATGAAGAGTAGGACACAACTGAATGACTGAACAACAACAGCAGTGCTAAAATAAGGGCTGATTTCTGTTTTCCATTTTTTTAAAAAAGTCTCTTCTGAGATAGCACTACAGTAACAAAGATTACTGAAGAGGTAGTATGATTTACATGATATTCCAGACAAAGAGAGCTACATCTTCTCATAACAACTAATTGGCAGCTAGAATGAAAAAGACAACTCAAAATAATGTTTCCACAATATCATGATTATGGGGATGTTTAATATTACATTGAATAATAGGCAGGACAGATGTGTGCATAAAGAAACATGCTATGCATGTTAAGAATGTAAATCCTATACCTTTTTCCATTGCACTTCAGGTCAAACAACACTGAGAAGTTCCTACCAAACTTACTTGATGAGAAAAAAAAGGAGCAAAGAAGTTCACCACTAAACTGATGATTTTTTAGTTGATTAATTGGGGGTTCTTACAGATAACACATGGCACTCCCTTCTTCATACATTCGCTCTAGCCAGCTTTAGTTTGGTGATCACCTGAATTTGCAAATTTTTCGTATTCAAGGTCATTTTCCAATTGAAGTTTTTAGCCTAAAGAACAGGAAGAGATCTTACCCTCTAGCTAAACAAAATTTCTTTCTACATTCAGCCTTAGTTAGTCACTTAACAATACCTTATAGATAGAAAGAGTATTTATTCAACTTTTAACTGGTGAAGGGATCATCTGGAAAAAGGGTGAGACTGGTATCTGATCTTTTCTCTAATTCCTGCCCTTCCTTTCCTTTCTCCTGTCTCAATAGACATACTATGCCAACCAGGTTATCTGTTATAGAAACACTTTTACCAATTGTGTAGATAATGGGGTCTAGGCTTACATATGCCTCCTGCTTGTAATGTACTTTCTCATCACCTCTTCCTCATAGAATCCCTCACTTCATTCAAGATTCAGTTTAAACAGCACCTTTGATATTGTCTTTTCTAATGCCCCTCTACTGTAACTACCTACTACTTAGTTATATATCTTATTTATTTTTATGCTTATTCAGTATATATGTTATGTTTATATTTGTAAATGTCCGTGTCTCCCCTGATAGAATGTAAGCTCCTTAAGAATAAATATATAAATTAAAAAGTATTTATGAAGCACTTACCATATGCTAGGTGTTACTTCCTGTCACATACTCTTCAACCTAGTGACACTGGCCTCCTGGCTATTCCATGAACAAGATATTCCATCTCTCTAGTCCAAGCATTTTCTCTGGCTATCTCTCGTGCGTGGAACTCTCTATCTTCTGCTTCTACTACTAACCTCTCTGGCTTCCTTTAAGTCCCAACTAAAATCCTACCCTTTACAGGAAGCTTTCCCCAACCCCTCTTAATTTCAGTGCCTTATATCTGTTAATTTTCTCCTATTTATTTTATACATATCTTCCTTTGTATATATTTGCTTGCATGTTTCCTCCCCAATTAGACTGTAAATTCCTTGAGGGCAGGAACTGTCTTTTTCCTTTTTTGTATCCCCAGCACTCAGCACAGTGCCTGGAACGTTAGTAAGCATTTAATAAATGTTTATTGATTTTGATTGTTGGGGATATAAATACAAGCAAGACAGTCTCTGTCCTTAAGAAGCTTACATCTGAAAGGGAAAGACAACATATATGGGTGAGTGGTAGCCAGGGAGGAGTGTTTCAGACAGGGAAAGAAGAGAGATAGTGACTAGAACCATGGGACAATTGAGGGACATGTCCTCTCCAGGAATGGTGGTATTGATTTTATTACTATGCTCAGAGTTAGAGATGGAAAGAAAAGTGTGTGTTTATGGAAGAAAGGGCAAGGGTTGTGGGAGATGGCCTAGTGGGCCTGGGTCTACAGGAAGTGACTTAGATTCCTAGGACAAAAGCTGGAGCATCGACAAGGTGCATGACTGTAGGTCAGAGGTAGAGGCTGCAGTGCAGGAACATGTCAGCTTGAAGATGGCTAGAAAGCAGCATGACAGCAAGGATTGTTTGATTTTCTGTTCTTTACATCCACATCACCTTGCACAGTGTTTGACACAGAGCAGAGATCTGATTAAAGAGAATTGGTCAGGTTGACCAGCTGATGAATCACAGCTCATTATTAAGATAGTCCCAAAGAAAGGCCATGCATTGAACAGAAATGAATGAAATGGCACTTATTGAATGCCAACTTTTGTGCATAGCACAGTGCTATGTTTATGGGATACACATGTTTTGACAAAGAGAGTCTCTGCAGTTAAGAAACATTTTAATAGAGAAAAATGACACATATAGGAAAGTGGTGACTGGGGAGAGAGTGAGGTGTTTTTATTTTGGGGAGGTGAAGAGGGATTGGAGTGTGGAAAGTACCTGCATGGTGGCAGGCAGGTGGTGAGATGGCCTGGTGGTTGACTAGATGATATGTGAAGATGATGTATGGTCTGGTGTCTTAGGCCAGCCATTAGATATAATAGACCGAATAGGCAAGTTTGCATACAATCAGTCATATCTATAGCTCTTACCTGAGAGAGTTTAAATATTCAGATGGGGTTAAAAGTAGTAGTTAGTCAAATTTAAAGCTTTAGATTCACATGCATAGTTCTGTGTTTAAATATTTAGGCCCTATATGCTCATTAGTTCATTTGGCAAGTGTAGCATTAATGAATACGAGGTCATATCTGTCATCTCTATGACAGAGAGAAAAAAGCATTGGATCTTATTCCTTACATTGCCTACCTCACAGTATTGTTGTGTAAACCAAAAGAGCTAACATATGTAAAGCGTGTTATAAAGCCGTTTTATAGCTAATTATTATTTCCTTATGAGAAAATTAATTTTTTTCTATGGTCACACATTCTGCCTTATAATAAGAAGGAACAACGGATAGATGACACAGTGGATGGAGTGCTGGGCCTGGAATCAGGACGACTCAAATCTGACCTCAGACATTCATTAGGTGTGTGACCTTGGGCAAGTCACTTAACCACTATTTGCCTCAGTTTCATCATCTATAAGATGGAGATAATAATAGTACCTACCTCCTAGGGTTGTTGCAAGGATCAAATGAGATAATAATTGGGAAAGCTCTTAGCAGAGTGTCTGGCCCATAGTAGACATGATAGATAGATAGATAGAGAGATAGACAGAGAGATTTTATATGTAGATATAGATATATATTAGGTATTATCATTATTATTAGTTATCATCAGTGCAAACTCATCAACCAGAAAACAACTCAAGCACATACCCTACTGGTGCATATTCAGTAACATCATCTCCATAGATAGAAGGTAACTGCCCACTTGGTACCTTCTAAAGCCTGCTACAAAGAACTACAAGTAGATAAATAATTATTTTATGTAATGAGTTTTTATACAAAATATTGCTTAAAACAAATGGGACATGATAACCTTTATGTTGGTTTTGGTTCATAGTTGTTTATCAAGAATGTGCTACAGCCTACTTACTCACCATGTACCATTCTATTGCCCTTTGGCCAACCCACAACTTTAGCTCTTTGGAGATGTCAGTGTCCAGTGATTCATAGCAATAAAGCATCAGTAAAAGACTACTCATGTTTGAAAGACAGGCCTTCATTTCGTGGAGAAGTGTGGGATCATTAAAAATTTTTGTGCAATTTTTCTGGGACAATCCAGCCCACTCTCCCATTCAGTTCATTGCTCTTCCACAGCATCAATTCATACTAACTCTATGCTCTATATTCAACAGAATATTATATTTTGGAAAATAGACAGTGTTCACACAGTTGGTGTTTCCTGAGTTGTCAAGCTCTTTTGAGCAATTGTGGCCCTAATTTAGTAGGTTCAAAGAATATCATTAAGGAAAGGTAGAACTGGAAAAGGAGGTAAGCGAGTCATAAAGCCTGGTCATAGGAGTGAAAGATGAAAGATGGATAAATTGTGTGCCACTTAATGCTTATGTAATGTCAAGAGATCTATAGAAAGGATGCCAGCCCTCTTAAAGGAGATTTATGAGAGAACATGTAAAAGATTTACCTAGAATGGATGGTCATGGATAGGTTGCAATCTGTTATGTTTGAGGGAGTACCCACATTAAGGAGATTACAAATTGACCAAAGCATAAAAGTAATTAAATAAATAGGTCATAGGCTACAACTTTGAAATATTTTCCTTATGGGAAGAGTTTCATTGTGGTTGTATTTTACAGTATTTAGAAATGGAAAGGATTTTAATGTTGAGTTAATCTAGTTCAGTGGTTCCCATTTAGTGGTTTGCTTACCCTTAAGGGCTCCCAATGATGGTCAAAGGAGGCTGAACTAAGAAATTTCTTCAACATCACCTTAAGTACAGAATAGTTACCTAGTTATGTTACACGTATGTGTATATGTGTGTGCATATATATATATATATATATGTAGGTATATATATATACCTATACACACACACACACACACACACACAAACACGTACATATTCCTCCAATATATTCAGAGCATTTTTGGCAAAAATTGTCATGGTAGTTATAAGAACATAATGAATAAATCTAAAAGACTATCATGAGTAGTATATTAAATTGGGGATTCAAAGAGCATATTTCATTACTGTTGTTACTGTTGTCTTCATTGCTGTTGTTGTTGAAAGGGATTTGTAGAACAAAAAATGCTAAGAACCACTGATGTAGTTCAGCCCACTTCTTTTGGAAATGAGGAAGCTGAAGACAGTGTGATGCAGCATGAATAGTGCTGAATTCAAAATTGGAGGATCTGGGTTTCTTTCCTCACCTTGCCAATGACTAGCTCTGGAACCATGGTCAATTCACTGACCCTCTCATGGGCCTCAGCATCCTCAGTTGGGCTAGATTATCCCTAACATCCTTCCCAGCCCTAAATCTATTATCCAGTGTTGCTATTGAAGAAAGAGAGTTTGGGTGGCTTCCTCAGGGTCATGTGGCTAGTAAGTAATAGAGCTAGAAATTTAAACACACATCCTCTAACTCCAAATCTTCTGCTGTTTTCAACTGGATAAGGAACTGAGCATTCAGAGAGCACCTACGATGTGCCAAGGACTTTGGTATAAATGGGTGCTGTTAGTATCCCCATTTTGTAGTTGAGGAAATTAAAGCAAACAGAAGTTAAATGACTTCCCCAGAGTCACACAGCTAGTAAACATCTGTGGTCAAATTTGAACTCAGATCTTCTTGAATCGAAGCCCAACGATCTATCCACTGCACTACCTAGCTGCCTCAACTATTTGCATGGTATTTTACCTCTGAAACTGAGTCCCTACTTTTTGCCAATATGATATAGATTTTACTTCTATGAGAGTTTTATGGCTTAAAATTGAGCAAAAGATTAGAAATAGGCATTAGCATATGGTCAAAAAGTGGACATTTATATAACACCCTTAAGCTTGCTAAACATTTTCTATACCTCTAGTTTGTTTATCTCACCAGCCAGGAGAAGTAAATGCTATAGGAATCACTATTCCCAATTTGTAAATGAGGAAAGTAAAGCTGAGAGGTTAAGTGCCTTGCCTGTAGTCATAGGATAAGGATAGGAGTGAGGCCTACGATTTCATTGATATAGGGAGCCCCCACTCCCACATCTACCAATGCAGATCAAGACCATCTCTCTAACTTATAGACTTAGGGTCTCAGAGACCTATGAGACTAAGTGAATGACACAGAATCGCCTACCCAGGCTGTAGATCCAGGCTGTGCTGGCTCCAAGGCCAGCTCACTATCCAGTGAGTCATACTGCCCACCATCGGACCCCTTGTAAATATCAGAAGCAAGAATCCAATTTCTCCTGACTATGCTTCTAGCACTCTCTCTATTGTGTCAGCCTGGCTATTATTACTAGAATGATTAATCCCTTGTGGGGAGTCCGCGGACCAGAGCTGTGTAGGATAGGCAGGCATGGTAAAGTTTCAGGCTGCAATATGTGGATCAATGAGATAATGGATCTATTTGGATATTTGAGTAATCACCACTACAGAGCATCCCTTAGATTTTGACATAATAGATCGATGAACAATGCTACTTTCTTTGATACATGGTTTTAAACTCTGGGATTGGAGAAAGAACATATGAATCTCATTTTAAGACAAAAGCAAACCTTGGTTGTATCAGTACCTTTTCTTGCTCCTGTTATTACTAGTACCATTAAATAGGTTCACTTGGTGTGATCCCTCCTTCTCATTACAACCTCTGTCACAAGAATATGGCACAATAGCAGAATTTTAATGCCTCATATCTCTGGTGAAACACGAGAGTAATAAACTGTAATGCTTTGACCTTCTCAGTGTTTTAACATCTGATGCATTACCAAGAGCCAGCCTCCCTGGCTCCTTGTTTTCTTCATACCGTATTGCTTGAACAGCCAGCTGGGATGAGATAGAAGGGACAGTCACTCAAAAAACCAGGAAATATTTACCAAGTTGCATGTATCCTATTTATAAACCTGTTAAATGTTTATAGCTTTTCATGGGCTATTCTGAAAAAAATAAGTTGGCTTCCTTCTTCCTGACACAGAAGGCAGAGAAAGTGGGGAATGGAACTACATGAATCCAGTCCATAACAAGGCACATACGCAGAGCACAAAATGGTTCAGTTGTCATCTGTTCTTATGGTGGTGACTAGAATGAGAGCCGGGAGAGCTGCAAAGAAAAAGCTCTCTTTTTCCTGAAATTTTATCACATTGGCTTGAGTAATCTGGTGAAAAGGTGAGTCAGGGGCAAAGTTAACTAGGGAGAACAACTTTGACATACATTTAACAGTAAAGTGATGACCTGGGGGAGTCCAGAGCACAAATATAGTCCTTCAATAATCAAATGAGGTCAAATGAAATAATATTTATTAAAGCACATATCACAATGCTTGGCATATAATAAGCTTATTTGCTTCCTTCTGATCCCAGACTCCTTCAATGACCCTGCCAAGAAATAGCACAAATGAGACAAATACCTGGCCTTCTTGGACTCTATAGCTTGGTGTCTGGATTTGCCTCTTCTTGTCTATCCCTACCGTTGTGTGAACCTAATAAGGTGCTATATGAAAACATTTCTTCTTTGTTCTCCATGCAATAAGTATGTGCCCTTTCTGCCTCCTCCCTGTCGTTAGTCACGATGGAGGAATAGGGATGATTTACTGATATAGAGAAGCATGATATAGCAGAAAGAGCCAACCTCTGGACCAGGGCACAAATGAGTTCCAACTGGTTTCTATTGTAGGTTTTAAAAAATTGTTTTGTATTTTTATGGCACAAGGGAAAGAGATAATAAATATTTCAATGGGATATACTACTCAGCCCAGTGCATTTTTCTCCTCCTCCTCTTTTTTGCTTCAATGTTTTGCTGATAACTTTTATGTTTACATCACTGTGATTCTGGCAGAAACCCCCTCCCTCACTCCAGATTGAACTTTTCATGTGAACAAACAAATTAAGCAGAAACATCTGATATGTTGACTATGTTTGACAATGTATACAATGTTCTGTCCTGGTTTGCTTCCTACCTCTCTGCTGTTAAAAGAAAGGAGATATATATGTGTGTGCGTGTGTGTGTGTGTGTATGTGTATACATATATGTGTATATATATACATATAAATATAATTATCTTTTTCTCCAAAACTTTCGCTGTTTTTCAATTTTTCAGAGTCTGACTTCCTTTTAGTGATTTTTTTCATTTATATTATTGTAGTCATTTGGTGTTTTGTTCTTTTGCTGCTACTCATTTCATGCTTCACGAATTTAGACAAATGTTCCCATTTTCTATGAACTCCTCATATTTATCACATTTTATGTGCACTAACATTCTGTTATATTTATACATAGTGTAGCCACTGGGCTCATTCTCTCAATCCCTGTTCAAAGTGGCAGGTTGGGTCCCTACGGGGTGGCTGGCTACTACTTCCTGCAGGGTGTAAAGGGTAAAACTGAGGGGTTAAGTGTGTTCAAAATACCATGAGCTCCTATCTGGTATGTTCCTCAATATTTAGTCAACTTCTTACCAATACCAATGAACTAATAAATTCTGATTGGCTTTTATATAGGGATATTTACTGAGAAGATATAGTAAAGATTTAAGTACAAAAGCCATCTCCCTCTGAACCAGGACCACATTATCCCTTCTATATACCCACTTTGTCCCTGGGGAGAGGAGACTCAAAATTAAAATGGTCGCTTTAAAACATCCACTCCTATTAATTCAAGGAGAAAGATACTTCCTGGTCCTAGGAGTCCTCACCACATTCATTCTGGATGTGGAAAAGCCAATGGACACATTTTCCCCTTACTTGAACATGGCGTCTTGGCTGCCAGGGCAATTTATTGCTGGTCCAGGTCAAGCAGGTTGCTTCTCAGGGATAGTTCTGCACTAGACTGGGTTACTGTTTCTATGAGCTCCAGTCACTAAAGGGAACTACAAGATCATAACCTGGTTTGTTCCATCTCTAGTACTCATTCACCTAAAATCAGGAAATAATGAACCCAAACAAACAAAAGAAGTGATGTGCCGTGTGTTCAGGGCCATATGGAGGCTGAATAGGGAGATAAAACAGCTATAACATTTTTTCTTCCTCACTCAAAAGTCACCATGGTGGTGAGGGAGAAGGGGAGGGAGAGAGAGAGAGACAGACCAATAAAGAGAGACAGAGAGATAGAGAGAAACAGAGAGATAGAGACAGAGAGAGAGAGACAGAGAAAGAGAGAGAGAGACAAAGAGAGACAGAGAGAGACAGAGAGTGAGAGAGACAGAGAGAGTTCCCTAAATCTACACTCAGTTCTCAGCTCAGGAACCAATCAAAAGTCTTTTCATCATTATGCAACAAGCAAATAGGAAATAATCAAGGAAATGTCCATATGCTATAAAGTGTGAGTCAGGGCCTCTCCGTTAGAAATGACCAGAAGCTGGTGTATCTTGGTGTGGATCAGTACCAGTGAAAGCATATTGTGCATTCTTTTATTAAATAGTGGATTCTTATTAGTTAGACCCAATACATACAACAAGAGTTGAGAGATAGAACTACATAAATTCCCAAAGGATAAAGGTCTTAAGAAAACTTTCTTGGGGTTAAGTTGGAAAGAATTGAAGGTATCATTACTTTGCTCAAAGATGGAAAAATCAAATTAATGTTCTTCCTTGTCCTCCATGCTCCCATGGAGCTTTTCATGAGAGTGGTTTTACTATTGACTTCAAAGGAAACTCTGTGCTTGAAGCAAGATGAGATGAATCCAGTAAGATGGGAAACTAGTCCAGGATAAATATTTTAAGGCAATATGAAAACATTTGGGTCATTTGGGGTGGGATAAAAAGGAATTGATTTGCTGTTGATGAACTGAGGAAAACTCAGCTAGATGTTAGGGAAAACTCCCCTCATAGGAGCCAGTTCTAAAATTGATGTGACAAATGGCTTCTGAGCACATTCAGAGAGCAGCTCTGCATTAGCAAGAACTGAAATTGAATAATTCAAAACAGCTTTCACATACGTATGTACATCAGTATTTACTGGCTGAGAGTGCACAAAAGCCTGTTTGTTTGATCTCTGTGGGATTTAGCTGAGTGAGTTCAAGGCTTTGAGATGAACAGAGCATGTGAAGAGGGTATAATTGCAGCCTGTCTCTTCTCTCATTCTGAGAAATCGTTTAGTTTCTAATTGTTATAATCTCTTCTCTATCAACCTTCTTTTCCAGAACCTTTCTAGACACAAACTTATTCTATTTCCCACCAAAAATGGAATTGCAAGAGCAAAATATAATTAATCAAATTGGTCATTTATCATTTCAGAAACTGGTTCTGATTTGGCTAAATCTTTTCTTCACTGGCAGGCCTTGTTTTTTTATCTCTTCTGAACTTAAATCTTACCCTGGTCCCTATCCTACCTAAACCCATGTGGACCCTCATGTATACACCTCCCTTCCCTAATTTATACCACATTCTTTCTTGTTTTAGCCCCATTTCCTGCTGCCTTCTTCTGTGGGGGAGAAAGCATGAATTTGTTTCTGGGGAAAAAAAAAAACAAAAACAAACAAACAAAAAAACGTTTTATTTTTCTCTTTTCTTTTGATTCCCCACTTCGAGATAATAAAACTTGTTTTATTTGAGATTCTCTTCTCAGGTATCATGCCCCCTCTTAGCCCCTCCAACCCTAACTCCAGTTGTTTGTATGTTGAATCTGATATACTGCTATGCTAAATTGTGTGTTTGTGTTTCCAACTCTCCTTTAATCATTTAATAATGACAATAGCTAGCATTCGTATCGTCCTTACTAGGTGCCAGTCACTGTACTAAGTATAAACTTGTATGCTAAGTTGTGTGTTTGTTTCCAACTCTCTTTTAATCATTTAATAACGACAATACGTCCTTACTAGGCGTCAGTCACTGTACTAAGTGCTTTATAATCATTATCTCATTTGATCCTCAAGACAACCCTTCAAGGTGGGTGCTATCATTATTGCCATTTGACAGATGGGGAAACTGAGGCAAATGGAGGTTAAGTGACTGCTGCAAGGTTGCATTTGAACTTAGATCTTTCTGATTCTGTGTTTGCTCCCCTGACTCTTTCCTCTGTGTTAGTATAGTCTTCTCATGAATCCCAATTATAAAAGTAGAAAGCTTTATCCCCTTCTTCTTCCATTCTACACTAGCATAGTGCTTTTATTCTCCCTTATATTTCCCCCCTTTAAGCCCTCAGAATAGACCCAATCCACCTCCAGATTGTCTGTTTTCCTTTTTTAACTACCTCAATACACATTGAACACACTAAGGTTCTAAAGTGACCCTTGTTCATCTATACTGGCCTCATTCTAGCTCACCTGGGTTCCTGTGCTGATCCCCATCTCTTAGGGTTAGACCCTACTGGATTTTTGTGGTATCTCAGGATGGAGTGACAGGGATCTCAGAATTCCTGGGCTTGCCTAAGTGCTATTAGAGTCACACTGGTTGCTTCTTCTTCTAGTGGCTTTTAGGGTCTCCACTATAGATTCTCCCAGACCCTGAGGCTTTCTGACCATGCTAAGGCTTTCTTGGGGAAGCCCTCCATTCTTCCTATCCTTTGACACAGCCTTGTGAGCTACGTTTGTCTGATGCATCTGGTCATTCTGGGAAGCTACTGACTTTGTATTTGACCAATTTTGACCTGGCAAATTCCTATTGCAAAGGGTCTTCTGGCTGACTCTTTGTCCAGTTATGGGCTGGAAGAAGTCATTTACTGTAATTTCTCATTGGATTTCTTCATCGTTATTTGATCTGGTGTGAATTTCAGGTTTTTGCTAGAGTATATAAGTGAGAATTGGGTCATCTGTCTCCCTTCAGGCAGCCATCCTGGCTGGACAGCCATTATCCCATGGCTATATCCTTATAAACATAGAGATGCAGAGCAACAAGATTACCTCAATCTCAAACTGAGATCTAGGGGTTAGGAATGACAGACTGTGGGCACAACCACACAGGTGTGCCAGGTGCAAGTTACTGGGGAAGTTATGACTATGACCTGACAAACCAAATAAGTTGCTTCATTTATAATATTAAAATATCATACTCATATATCTTACTGTAATGAGACTCTGGGCTTACTCTCCCAAATCTCTCTCTATCTCTCTCTGTCTCTGTCTCCATCTCTGTTTCTCTGTCTCTGTCTCTCTCTTTGTCTCTATCTCTCTCTGTCTCTCTCTGTCTCTGTCTCTCTCTGTCTCTGTCTCTGTCTCTCTCTCTCTCTCTCTCTCTCTCACACACACACACACACACACACACACACACACACACACACAAACGCACACTAATAGAGGCAGGGTAGGGTCCTCAGAATTTTGCTAGCTAAATCTCCTTCTCAGTGATCTAAGGGTACACCTAAGAGGCAGCAGGGTTCTAATACTGTCAGCCTGAGCCTCCAATCTGCTGTGTTCCCATCAGTATCTCCAATGGTTACTGCCCAATATCATTTAACCCGTTGATATCTCCCAGATTTCCTTGATAACTAATTAACATCAATTAGTTCTTACAATGAGAAATTATAGCAGGAACCAATGTACAGACATAGTTTGGTTTATTGCACTTTGCTTTGTTATACTTCACAAACTGCATTTTTTACAAATTGAAGGTTTGTGGCAACTCTGCATTGAGCAAATCTGTGCCATTTTTTCCAACAGTATGAGCTCACGTCATGTCTCTGTGTCACCTTTTGGTAATTCTTACAATATTTCAAATGTTTTCATTATTATATCAGTTATGGTGATCTGTGATCATCGATCTTTAACGTTACTCTTGTAATTGTTTTAGGGTGCTGCAAAAAGCACCCATGTAAGAGGGCCAAGTGAAGTGAATAATGTGCATGCTCTGACTGCTCTACCAACTAGCTGTTTTCTCTGTCTCTGTCTCTCTCTTTGTCTCTGTCTCTCTCCTCCAGCCTCCTTATTTCCTGAGACACAACAAATATTGAAATTAGGCCAGTTAAAAAACCTACAATGGCCTCTAAGTGTTCAAGTGAAAGCAAGAGTTTATTGATGTAACAAACTTTATTGTTGCATTATTTTAAGAAATTGCCACAGCCACTCAACTTTCAGCAACCACCACCCTGAGTAGTCATCAGCCATCAACATCAAGGCAAGACTCTCCAGCAGCAAAAAGATTATGACTTGCTGAAGGCTCAGAAGATAGTTGGCATTTTTTAGCAATAAAGTATTTTAGGCATAATACTATCGCATACTTAATAGACTACAGTGTAATGTAAACATAAATTTTATATGCACTGGAAACCCCAAAATTCATGTGACTCTTTATTGCAATATTCACTTTATTGTGGTGGTCTGGAACGGAACTTGCATTATCTCCCAGATATGCCTGTACATAAACATTCTCACGAACCAGGGCAAATTTTCTCCCGTTCATCATAGTATCTAAAAATAGTGGGCTTAAACTCAAAGTTTTGTCCTGTTTGAGACTTTTTACTCCTAAGTATTATTCTCCCTCTTAATACCACAAGGCCCTATCTCTTCTTGTTACTACAAACATTAGTCTCAAATTGATTTCATATATACATAAGTACACATACGTATGTACATATACACACACACATATATATACACACACATACATGAGTCCGTCACCTCTCTATCTGGAGGTGGGTAGCAAGCTTCACCATTTCCTCTGGAATTACAGCTTATCAGATTTCTTAATTATTTCAAAGTTGTTATCTTTATAATATTTTTGTTATAGAAATCATTTTCCTGGATCTGCTCGCCCGCATCAGTTAATATAAGTCTTCCTAGGTTTCTCTAAAACCATTCCTTTCTTTTCCTACAGTGTAATAGTATTCCATCACATTCAAGTACCATAACTTGTTTAGCCATGCCCCAACTGATGGGCATTCCCTCAGTTTCAAATTCTTTGCAAAAAGAAGTGCCTTAAATATTTTCATACACCTGGGTTCCTTTCTTCTTTCTTTGATCTCTTTGGGGTGTAGACTTTTTAGGAACGTCACTGGGTCAAAGGATATGTAGGGTTTAATAGCTTTGGGGGCAGAGTTCTAAACTGATTTTTCCATACAACTGAACCAGTTCACAATCCTAGTTCACTAAAATTCCTGTTTTCCCCCAGTTCCTCCAGCATTTCTCATTTTCCTTTTTGGTCAACTTCATTCATTTTATGGGCATGAGGTGGAATTTCAGAGCTGTTTTAATGTGATTTCTGTAATTATTAGTGATTAATAGCATTTTCCCCATGGCTGTTATTGGCACAAGCATTTTTAAAGTGATTCTCCTCAGGTAGGCGCCGTGCAAGGTCTTGTCAATATAAAGATAAGATCAAACAGTCCCTGACCTCAAAGAGTTTATTTAAGATCTACTGGGAATTCAATTATGTGAGGTCAAGATTGAATTTGTGTCAGTGTGTATGATTGCTTATGCCCAGGAATGGGGAAGGTATGGCTGCCAGTGGGGAAGAGGACAGGGTGAGGCCCCAAGATCTAGGGCAGACTTCCAGGAAGGGATAGCTATAGTATAAGGGAAACAAAAAGGAGCATTGTGTACATGTAATTCCAAAAGAACTAAAAAGAAACTTTTAGAACAGATAGAGGCCACACTTTCTAGCCTTTAAGGCTTTTGATTCCTGGATTGTCCTAGTGACCTAGATTGTCCTCTCGTATTCTGCTATGCCTGGTATTTTGGGAACTATAACTAGCCTTCTATACTGTCTTTTTTACCACACATTATATTGATTGGCAGATTTCAAATATAAAGATCTTGTTGTTTAGCAAATGAGACTGCTAAAGGAAACAGCCCTAATGTTCCCACACCAACCCAGGACTTCTTTCTATGTGTTAAGACTGTGGCTCCAGTTTCCAAAAGAAATCCCCCAAAGCCAGGGAAAGAGCTATACAGGTCATTCTGCAAAGGCATCTTACATTCAGGAACCAATAGCTCCTAAAATTTATTCTGGATAATACATTAAAATGTCTTTTGACACAAGATTCTAGACAGGTCTGAGATGCTAGCTCCTCTACCAGAACAGAGAGGAAAACTGGCCCCTCACTCTTTTTGCCTAGTTTGAGCTCCATGTCAGCTTCTATTTATTTCTTTCTATTTAAACAGAACAGCCAGCTCCAACTCCCCAAATATTGGCAGAGCCATTGGAAATCAAATCTGTAGCCCTTGGCAGGCATACACCACACTGGCTTGTCTCCCTAATCTCTTTTTTGTTATGATCCTTCCAACTTTCCCTTGTGAACTTTTGAGAGATGTCAAGTTCTGAGGTATGTTCCTTCCAAGAACTTTATTCCAAATCCATTTTGAGTAAGTGTTAGTCCTACTGGATTGACATAAGAATGCCTAAATATTTACATTGTATGCTCTTACCAAATGTCCTGCTCTGCACATAGGAAGATGGCTTTTCTGGACAACATTCATTAGAAATATGCTCTAAGTGGTTTTCTAACCCTCTCTTCCTCAGGGGTGAATGGTTATTTTGAACTATCAACAGTCTCTCATTTAAGTCCACTGTGACCAATAGAATGAATCTGTAAAACCACTGATTATCATAGAATCAGAGATCAAGAGATAGAAAGGGCCTTGGGGGTCCTCTAGTGTAGCTCCTTCATTTTATAAATGAGAGACCTGAGGCCTAGGAAGGTTAAGTGATGTCCCCAAGGTTATATGGGACATAAAACAAAAAAAAGACTTTGAACACATGTTATCTGATCAGAGACCCAGTAGGGTTTAGTTTGTGACAATAGAATAGAGCTTATTATTTTGGAAAGCTAAATGGCCTTTGTGAAGATCAAAATTATTCAACAACAATTAATCATCAAGCAATTAAGTAATTAAGCCAGGCACTGTGCTAGGCACTGGGAATATAAGTACAATGAATGAAATAATCCCTATTTACCTTCTGTTCAACAATTCCTAATATCATGATTATAATAATAGCTGGGAGTGGCAGCATAATATAGTAGATGAAGGGCCAGCCTAGACTCATAAAGGCCTGAATACAAAGTAGTACTCCTGACATATCATGGTTAGGTGACCATGCAAGTCACAAGAAGCAGTTTCTATGTTGAATTCCTTAAACTTATGATAATAACAATAATGATTAAAAATTAACAATTAATAATAAAATAATAATAAATAATGATACTACATACAAAATATATTAACTATGTGATATACATAAATGGAATGAAGATAGCTAAACTGAAAAAAACACATTAAAGTTTCTTCATTATACAGAACTTTCTCCAATAATGTCAAAATGTCATTGGGATTTGATAAGGCAAAATTTTTAATTTATGCTGAGTAAAAAATAAAGATTCAAGGCTTTGAGCTTGAATTTTTAGATAAAACATATAATCAATTGCTATAGGTAATATTTTAAAATACCTTAATATTTGGAAAGCAATTTAAATCCAGCATAAATTTACCAAAGAGCAAGCTATAATTTTGTATGTCAAGAGATTTACTAGCATCCTGAAGTCAAAGTTCAGTGGAAAGACACATTTATAGCAAATAACAATCTTACCTGGTCACATGACCAATAAAATGCAGGCCTAGACAGTTTCTCTGATCCTCACAACCTCTTAAACTTATCCAAAATAAGAATTTCATGCAAGAGAGAAAGCAATTTCAGTCAGCTGTCTTCATTGTCTAAGACACTGAGAAATGCAATGAGATAACAACCCAATGAACTAACAGTAGAGAAGGCTCATATCTAATCCCTAACGAATTTATTCAACTCCCCTTTCTCTCACTGTCCACCTCACTTTGGCAGAATCTACACAAACTGATCCACAGACTTGCAATAAAACTCAATTTTTCCCTTCTCCCAAACTTTTATACTATGGAAAACTGAAAAGATAAAGCTTGCTTTTCCTGGGACAATCATGTAATAGCACTCTGTGCTATGTATTAGCCAGGGAACTGAGGAGCAGAGGGAACTGAAGTAAGAAACAGCTTTTGTGTGGCTCCACCAGGCCTGAAACAGGGACCTGGTATCTAGCTGTGGACTAGAATTCACTTGGGACAGAAACTGAGGTCAATTAACTACCCAGTATGAGAGGATGCTGAGACACCTTAGGGGTCCATCTCTCAAAGAAACTGCCATCAAAGGGGAAGGAGTCATAAAGTGAGTGATAAGGAATATAAAAACACTGAAATTACTAAAGATCTCAGGAAGAAGAAAACTCAGTTAAAGACCTTAAGTATAATCAGATAAGCTAAATGAGGGGATCTCATGGGATCTGTGGCCTCCAGATCATCTGACTCCAAACATTTATTAATAAAAATTGCAAAACAGAGGAAAATAAATCAAAAGCAAATAAGTACAAGATCCTTGGGAGTGGCAATATACCCATCAAGTCTGGGTTTCCAACCCAGATGCCACAGTCATGATTTCTATACAGGCAAAACAATTGGACTTTAAGTCAGGATGTATAGAGACAACTTAAGAATCACAGGTCTAGAAGTAAAAAAACAAAAACAAAAACCTTGAACATAACAATGCAGTTAATACAACAAAACTGCCCAGAACTTCTGAACACATAAAATAATGCGTCAATTTAAAGACTCCACAGATCTCCAAAATAACCAAAGTCCTATCCTGCAAACTCCAAGATACAGAGTAGTTAAATTGAACAATTCCAATAGCAAACAATAAATTCTAAAAAGTAATACCAATCTTAATATATGCTTTTGAATAGTAAAACAGATGACAAAAGATTTAGAAATTAGCTCTAGAGCGAATTGCCCAAAATCACACAGTAAGTGTCTGAGGTCAAATTTGAAAGATTTCCTGACGTCAGGGCCAACACTCAATCCACTGCACCATTTAGCTGCCCTTACACACACACACACACACACACACACACACACACACACACACACTCTAACATTTATAGAGGGTTCTAGTTGAACATAAAGAAGAGAGTAGGCTGGGTTGCCTTCAGGAAATTACAAAGCCTCTTCAATGACCCCAATGAAAACTGGTAATAATAGTATTAGCATTTATTAAGCATTTATTAAGTGCTTTACCAGGCACTATGCCAAGTGCATTACAAATATTATTTCATTCAATCTTCACAGCAACTCTGGGAGGTAGGTACTATTATGATGTCCATTTTCTAGTTGAGGAAACTGAGGAAGACAAAGTTTAATGGCATACTTAAGGTCAGACAAGTAGTAAGCATCTGAGGCCCTTGTTTAACTCAGGTCTTCCTGACACCAGGGCCAGATCTCTGTGTCCTGTTCTACCTATCCGCCTTGTCTTTTTAATGCCATATTCTGCTAGTATTGCTGTATATAACAGTTTCTGAAGATTTAAAATGGGTATCATAGAGGGTAATTGAGAAACTTGTAGTAGGTATGAGCAGGATGAAATATATAACCAATAAGGGACTTAGAAGAAGAATATGAGTTTTAAAATATCATCAAGGAAATCTATAATAAGAAGAAAAGATGGGCTGGTCACTTGGGGCAAGATAGGACAGGTGGGCAGGTGGACAGCCAGTCTGTTCTCCTGGCACTCTGGCAATGTTAGGGGGAAAGCAAAGGAGGCCTCCCCATGTTGGGTGAATGCCCTGAGACTTACGGCAGGACTTGGCCAAGAGTAGCACAGAATGGGTAGGTAGCACAGGATGAGTTAGAATCTGCATTATTGGAGGGAACTCCTAAATTGATGACATCAGAAATCCATCTGAGTATTTGAGTGATGTAAATGAAACCATGGTCTTGGTCCTATTAACCTTGCTTTCTACCTAGCATAGCTTGAATCAGAGGTTAGAGGAATCACTCCACTTACCCTTGTAAAAACCAAACCCCAGGCAATGGCATTTGTGTTCTAGAATTCTTCCTCTCTTTTCAAAGATCAACATTATTTTTTCAGTTTCCTTACTAAGAAACAATTGCCCACTTTTGGCCTCAAGTGGCTGTTTAGTTTCACCCTCCTGGATGTTACATATCAGAACTGAATGAATGACCTTCTTATACCCCATCTGTAAAAGACCTCTAGAATAAAGGACGTGGTATAAAATGTACGCATTATTTCTCCAAAAGCAATCCCAGTTTTATTTTAAAGGTGAGGGAAGATAAGTGGCATAGTGGAAAAATGTTCTGGATTGGGAATCAGAAAAGAGAGGTTTGAATCCTAGCTTTTCCATTTTCTACCTGTTTGACCTTCATTAAGTCACCTACCCTCTCTGATCCTCAGCTTCTTCATGTTTAAAATGATGATTTTGCACTAGATGACTTCTTAGGCCCTTTTTAGCTCTACATCTATAATACTCTAATTTCATTATGGTTTATATAATAAATACTCATAAACCTATTGTCTTGAAAGTGACAGGTACACATGACAAAGGACCTTAAAAATAACAACCAAACAATCCTTCAGAGGCCTAAATTAAACTGGCTTCATTTCAGCTGAACATTTACAACAAAGTTTTTACCAGATGGAGAGGTCACAAACACAATAGGTATGGGGCAGGGGGAACTCAACCTGCCAAAGAATAACATCAGAAAGCAACACATGCTATTCTCCTGACAGTCTCTAAAATCTATCTCTCCATGCTCTTCTCTCTTATCTGCCACATTGTACCACAGAGGAAAATTTAGAAGAATGACAGACTCTATAGTTATTCCTCAAAGCAGCCATATCCAAGGGAACACAGGCTATAGTTTTTCAAGGCAAACTAGGTGCCCCAACCCCATTTTTTAACCTACATTTGAACTGATAGTGTAACCTCATGCTATCATAAACTACCAGCTTGCCACTAAAATCAGAACAGAGTAAAAAGTATATTATGGAATTGCTGGGTGTCTGAGCCAGTTTTGCTGCTGCTTTGTGGGGAGTCTGGGGGCTGCAGGAAGAAGCAAAGCAGAATACAGTGAGAACCTAGCGATTATAAAATGGAGTAACTCCGGCTTATTTTCTTTTGTGAAGAAAATTATCACTAAATGCGTGCTTTCTCCTTTTTCTTTCCTCTCCCTTGCCTCCAAAGGCAGCATGATATTGTGATAAGAAGAGAGTTGGATTTGCAGTCAAGAAACATCCGGATTCAAATCCCACCTATCTTGCTTGCTGGGTCAAGTATGTTGTACTGAGGATTCCTTTTCAGGTATGGGTTGGACTAGATGGGTCTTGAGATCCCTGTGAGCTATAACATTCAGCACTTCCACAACCCTGAGCATCCCTCTCGGTTTCGCTGATCCTTGATTTCCTTACCTTTAAAACAGAGCTAATAATGCCTGTAACGCCTATCTCTCAGGGAAATTGTAAGGCTCTTTGGAAGCCCCAAAGCGCTATACAAACATTAGCTAGTAGTCTCTTGTTCTGATACGCCTCTGAACTTTTTCTCATTTGTTTTGAATCCATTGCTTCCTAATAGACCACATTTTTCTCTCTAGTCCTCTGGATCAGCTCCCCAAGGATTCTGGCTTTGGTTTGTGGGTTGTCTTGTTGTTGTTGTTGTTCAATTTGTGACCCCATTTGGGGTTTTCTTGGCAAAGATACTAGAGTGGTTTGTCATTTCTTTTTCCAGATCATTTTACAGATGAGGAAACTAAGGCAAACAGAGTTAAGTGATTTGCCCAGGGTCACACAGCTAGGAAGTGTCCAAGGCCAAATTTGAACTCAGGTCTTCCTGACTCCAGACTCGGCAATCTATTAATAAAGCAGTGTAGCAAAGGTCATCATCCAAGGGATCCCTAATTTATTTGTTGGGTGGCCCTAACACATTTGATGAGATTACAGGATATAGGTTTTTGTTAGACTGGAGCACCATCTATGGAGCTAGAAATGCACGGATAGCCTCTTTTTGAGAAACATATCCTTGACCTGAGTACATGAGTTCTTGTTTGATTCCTCATGACTAAGACCCAGGAGGATGGCCTCTTGTCAGAGTAATCTCCCCTTTTCTGGTCTGTAAGATGCTTCAGGTGATCTGGGTTCCATCCATCTCACCTGTTCAAGCATCTTTCCCTTTTGTCCTGTAAATCCTGTGCAACAAGAAATGGCAATTGAGGTAGAAACACATAGCTGTGGAAGACATACTTAGATGCACCTTGAAAATAAAGTTCCTAGACTTCTCAATTGCTGGTGCTTTCTTCTACTTTTCTGTTTCCTTCTTTGGTCACAGGTTAATAACTGGTGTTCCACGCATATCACATTACCCTTTTTAAATTATATTTTTATTTTGTTAAATATTTCCCAGTTACATTTTTAAAAATTCTTAACAATTATTTTTAAAATTTTTGAGTTCTAAATTTTCCCTCCTGCCCCTCCCTTACCCATTAAAAAGGCATACGATATATCAATTATACATGTGAAATCATTATTCCATATTAGCCATGTTGTAAAAAAAACCAACAGCAAACACAAAAAAGCAAGAAAAATAAAGTGAAAAAGTATGCTTCAATTTGTACTCAGAATTCATCAATTTTCTCTCTCTGGAGGTAAACAGCATTTTTCATCTTGAGTCTTTTGGAATTTTCTTGGATGGTTGTCTTGATCAGATAAGCTAAGTCTTTTACAGTTGATCATCTTTACAATATTGCTGTCAGTGTGTACTTGTTCTGATTCTGCTCACTTCACTTTGCTTCGGTTCATATAAGTCTTCCTAGGATTTTCTGAAACCATCCTGCTCATTATTTTTTTGTAGCACAATAGTATCCATCATAATTATATGTGACAACTTATTGAGTTATTCCTTGTTTTATGGGCATCCCTTCAATATCCAATTCTTTGCCACCAAAACAAAGCTGTTATAAATATTTTTGTTCTGATAGATCTTTTTCCATTTTTTTTATTTCTTTGGGATACAGACCTAGTAATGGTATTGCTAGGTCAAAGGGTTTTATAGCCCTTTGAGTATAGTTCCAAATTGTTCTCTAGAATGGTTGGACTATTTCACAACTCCACCAATAGCACATTAGTGTCCCAATTTTTCCACATATGCTCCAGTATTTATCATTTTCCTTTTCCGTCATGTTAGCCACTTTGATAGGTGTGAGGCAGTGCCTTCAGAGTTGTTTCAATTTGCATTCCTCTAATCAATAGCGATTTAGAGCATTTTTCATGTGACTATTGATAGCTTTCATTTCTTCTGAGAACTGCCTTTTTGTGTCCTTTGACCACTTATCAATTGCAAAATGGCTCATAATTTTATAAATTTGGCTCAACTCTATATATAGTAAAGAAATGAGGACTTTATCAGGGAAATTTCCTGTAAAAATTATTTACCAGTTTCCTGTTTTCCTTCTGATTTCAACTGCATTGGTTTTGCTTGTGCAAACCTTTTATAATTTCATGTAATCAAAATTATCCATTTTACTTCCTGCGGTCTTCTGCATCTCTTGTTTGGTCATAAACAACTCCCTTATCCATAGATCTAACAGATAATTTTTTCCACTATAGGAATCTCTAAGTATACTTGTCTACAAAGAGTAACAGCTTTGTTTCCTCATCCTGATTTCTTTAATTTCTTTTTCTTATTTTATTGTTATAGCTAGCATTTCTAATAAAATATTAAATAATAGCAGTGATAATGGACATCTTTGCTTCACTTTTGATGTCATTGGTAAGGTTGCTTAGTTTATGTCCATTACACATAATGCTGGCTCTTGATTTCAGATATATACTGCTTATAATTTTAAGAGAGGATCTAATGATTCCTAGCTTTCTAATGCTTGTTTGTTTTTTTAAACAGAAATGGGTGGGAGATAATCATATGATTTTTGTTATTTTGTTATTGATATGGATAATTATGCTGATAGTTTTCCTAATATTGAACCAGACCTGCCTTTCTGTTGTAAATCCCATCGATTACACAGGGGGTGGGACGAGTTAAACTACTTTGAGTATTTGGTTGGGAAAAAAAATCATATTACCTCCAGAGAGAGAATTGATGAACTCTGAATACAGATTAAAGCATATTTTTTAAACTTTATTTATTTTTCTAAGGGTTTCTGTGTGTGTGTGTGTTTCCTTTTGCAACATGGCTAATATAAAAATGTGTTTTGCATGACTTCACATTTATAACAGATATATTGTTTGCCTTTTCAATGGGGTGGGGCAGGGGCAATAGAGAGGAAGAAAATTTTGGAAGTAAACTTTTTTAAACAAATGCATGTCAAAAATGTTTACATATCGTTGGGAATTATTTAACAAAATAAAAACATATTTTAAAGGCCTTTAAGTTTAAAATATAAAAGATTATTTAGGGGGCAGAGCCAAGATGGTGGCTGGAAAACAGGGACTTGGTTAAGCTCTCACCCAAATCCCTCCAAACACCTATAAACATGGCTCTGAACAAATACTAGAGTTACAGAACCCACAAAATAACAGAGGGAAACAAGTCTCTAGCCCAAGATGTCCTGGATGACCACTAAGAAGGGTCTATTGCATTGTGCTGGGAGCAGAGTGCAGCCTCATGTGGCCCATGCCAGGACCTACCAGACTGGGAGTGGGGTGGAGCAGGCCTGAGGGCTCCGAATCACTGAGCTGTGGCAGTTACCACACTTCTCAAGGCAGAAACGCCAAAGACAACAGAGCAGGTTAGTGGGAAAACTGCTGGATCTGGGTGAGAGAAGTGCACTGTCTGGCCCCAGCCCCAGGGCCAGTGGAGGTGGTGCAGTGGCAGCAGCAGGAAGCTCCTGAAGCTGCATCCAGAGCTCCAGCATCAGCTGCTTCCAGAGTCCCTGGCCCACATGGAGGGAGGAATCAAGCAGCAGAGCAGAGCAGGAGTGCTGGGATTGCTTTGCTGGCACAGAGGCAGAGTTCTCTTGCTTTGTCCTGCTTGGATCTGGGTCACAGTCCTGGTTGGCAGTTCTTGGGGGAGGAGGAGCACTGATGTGGCAGACCTTGCAGTGACTGTAGAGTAGAAGTAGCTCTGAAAACAGCAGCACCAGGTCCCTAAAGCTTGGGACAAAGTACTCTGTACTCTAAAAACAGTCATACCCTGACAAAAAGCTCAAGCGTCAAGTAGTTGGCTGGGAACATAAACAGGAGCAAAAAAGGACTCAGACTATATAATATTGTTTTGGTGACAAATAAGATGAAAACATACAACCAGAAGAAGTCAACAAAGGCAAAGAGCCTATATCCAAAGCATCCAAGAAAAATATGAATTGGTCTCTGGCCATGGAAGAGCTCAAAAAGGATTTGGAAAAGCAAGTAAGAGAAGTAGAGGAAAAATTGGAAAGAGAAATGAGAGTGATGCAAGAAAACCATGAAGAACAAGTCAATTACTTGCTAAAGGAGACCCAAAAAATACTGAAGAAAATAACACCTTAAAAAATGGACCAACCCAAACGGCAAAAGAGCTCCCAAAAAGGCAATAAAAAGAAGAATGCCTTGAAAGGCAGAATTAGCCAAATGGAAAAGAGGTCCAAAAGACCACTGAAGAAAACACCACCTTAAAAATTAGATTGGAGCAACTGGAAGCTAGTGACTTTATGAGAAATCAAGATATAAAACAGAACCAAAGGAATGAAAAAATGGAAGACAACATGAAATATCTCATTGGAAAAACCACTGACCTGGAAAATAGATCCAGGAGAGATAATTTAAAAATGATTGGACTACTTGAAAGCCACGATCAAAAGAAGAGCCTAGACATCACCTTTCAAGAAATTACCAAGGAGAACTGCCCTGATATTCTAGAACCAGAAGGTAAAATAGAAATGGAAAGAATCCACCAATTGCCTCTTGAAAAAGATCCCAAAAAGAAAACTCCTAGGAATATTGTTGCCAAATTTCAGAGTTCCCAGGTCAAGGAGAAAGTATTGCAAGCAGCCAGAAAGAAACAATTTGAGTATTGTGGAAACATAATTGGGATAACACAAGATCTAGCAGCTTCTACATTAAGGGATTGAAGGGCTTGGAATATAATATTCTGGAGGTCAAAGGAGCTAGGATTAAAACCAAGAATCACCTACTCAGCAAAACTGAGTATAATACTCCAAGGCAAAATATGGATTTTCAATAAAATAGAGGGACTTTAAAGTTTTCTCAATGAAAAGACCAGAGCTGAATAGAAAATTTGACTTTCAAATACAAGAATCCAGAGAAACATGAAGAGGTTAAACAGGAAAGAGAAATCATAAGAGACTTACTAAAGTTTAACTGTTTTGTTTACATTCCTACAAGGAAAGATGATGTTTGTAATTCATGAGACCTTTCTCAGTATTAAGGTAGTTGAAAGGAACATACATACATACATACATACATACATACATATACATATATATATATATATAGGCAGAGGGCACAGGGTGAGTTGAATATGAAGTGATTATATCTAAAAAATAAAATTAAGGGTTGAGAGAGGAATATATTGGGAGAAGGAGAAAGGGAGATACAGAATGGGGTAAATTATCTCACATAAAAGTGGCATGAAAATGCAGTTCTATTGGAAGGGAAGAGGGGGCAGGTGAAAGGGAATGAGTGAATCTTGCTCTCATCAGATTTGACTTAAGGAGAGAATAACATACACATTCAATTAGGTATCTTACCCCACAGGAAAGTAGGGGGGATGACAGAAGGGAGAACAGATGGGGGGAGGAGGTAATCAAAAGCAAACACTTTTGAAAAGGGACAGGGTCAAGGGAGAAAATTGAATAAAGGGGGACAGGATAGGTTGGAGGGAAATATAGCTAGTCTTTCACAACATGAGTATTGTGGAAGGGTTTTCCCTAATGATACACATGTGGCCTATGTTGAATTGCCTACCTTCTCAAGGAGGGTGGGTGGGGAGGGAAGAAGGGAGAGAATTTGGAACTCAAAGTTTTACAAGCAGATGTTCAAAAAAAGGGTTTTTTTTTAGGTTCATTTTTTTTTATTTTTTTTTAATTTAAATTTATTTATTTAACATATTTGGTTTTCAGCATTGATTTTCACAACAGTTTGAATTACAAATTTTCTCCCCATTTCTACCCTCCCCCCCACTCCAAGATGGCTTATATTCTGGTTGCCCTGTTCCCCAGTCAGCCCTTCCTTCTATCACCCCCCTCCCCTCTCATCCCCTTTTCCCTTCCTTTCTTGTAGGGCAAGATAAATTTCTACGCCCCATTGCCTGTGTATCTTATTTTTTAGTTGCATGCAAAAACTCTTTTTGTTTTTGAACATCTGATTTTAAAACTTTGAGTTCCAAATTATCTCCCCTCTTCCCTTCCCACCCACCCTCCCTAAAAAGTTGAGCAATTCAACCTAGGCCACACATGTATCATTATGTATAACCCTTCCACAATACTCATGTTGTGAAAGGCTAACTACATTTTGCTCCTTCCCAACCCATCCCGCTTTATTGAATTTTATCCCTTGACCCTGTCCCCTTTCCAAGGTGTTTGTTTTGATTTGATTTGAGGTAATCAAAAAAAAGTTTTACATGCAACTAGGAAATAAGATATATAGGCAATGGGGCATAGAAATCTATCTTGCCCTACAAGAAAATAAGGGAAAAGGGATGGGGTGCAGAGTGGGGTGACAGAAGGGAGAGCATACTGGGGAACAGGGCAATCAGAATATATGCCATCTTGGCATGGAGGTAGGGTAGAAATGGGGAGAAAATTTGTAACTCAAAATCTGGTGGAAATCAATGTTGAAAACTAAAAATATTAAATAATAAGAATATGAAAAAGAAAAAAATATTTAGTTACATTTTTCCAACTCTAGAGAAGGAAGGTTTTTTAACTATTGAAACTTCTCTTCAGTTATGTGTTTAAACAAACTGCACGTATATCTTGTTTACATATGGTTATTTGTACATTTTCTCCCCCACTGGAATGTAATCTCTTTGAAGGCAGGATGATTTGGGCCTTTCTTTGTATGTTCGGTGTTTTGCATAGTGTCGGCCATGTAGCAAGTGCTTGTTGAGTTAAACAAAAACTAGTTCGATTATTTTTATTAAAATGATTGCTTACTCACCAGTCACAGAACAGTTCCTAACCATTCATTTGACCAAACTAACTGGTCAATTTAATAAAAAACCTTTAAGCATAGAGTGTAGGTGTATAGTTGTGTCCTGAGGCTGGCAAAATTTTGTTCATGGGCCTTTTCAACACCTCCGGGTGAAGCAAATTGATTGTCAGATGCCCAAGGTCCATTTAAAGAAGTAAGCAGATTACATAGGTAGATTGTGAGGTTACCAACCATCGACATAGATCTTTTCGTGGTTTGCATCAATATTGAAACATCTTCTGGGGCAGCATTGCTGTTATCCAGTGTGTTTTGTGCAGAATGAAAAATGACAACTTTTATCATAATATGCATACAACAAAGACCAGGAACCAAATCTAGTTCCCCAATGGAAGTTACACGAAGTTAGAATGGCAAAAGCTAGCTATTAATATTGGAACATACCTAGGAATTTCAGCTTTTGCAGGATGTTTCTCACAAGATTTCAGAGCTTGTTGTGATGAGGATTACCTTGATGTAATAGGCAAAATGATACCCAACAAGGCATCTGATCCTCTTAGAACCATAGGAAAATAGTAAGGTATCTAAAAAGCAGTGAGTCCCATCCAGGTACAAGTGGATGGTAGTAATCACCAAAGGGCTTGGCCTCTCTGCTAATGGATACAACACTCTCTGCATACAGAGGAAGACAGGTCTCTGATGACAACTGACTTATAGCATCCCTGAAATTGCCTTTCTAATTAGGATCTAGAGATAGCCCATGGCATCCTGAAAGGCCCTGGTAGCGAGCCGATTGTGTAAATCTGTCCTTTTAAATAATGGCTTCGTCCTGTGTCTGTCTATTTGCAGTGTCATTAACAAGTTAAAATAAAACTCCTTTGGCAGGTGTTTTTGTTTCATGACTAAGAGTCAATAGCCTTGTGAATTGAAGTATTTTTATGGGCACACATAATTCATTCAAATCTACACTACAGCCCAGTTTCTTCACTGTGGCATGGGCTGGAAGGACTAGACAAGCATTCTTAATATTCTTGTTTCCACAATACTTAGACCATAATTGAAACAAGCTGCCAAAGTTTGGGAGAAATGAGAACACCCAGTCTCAATTATGCCATAATCCATATTTAGTGATCTTTGCCAGCAGCAGAGAAGTAACCCAGAATCAGAAGGAGCCCACATTTGAAAAGAGCATAATCTTTTAGGACCTGTTCTTCTGGCTTTGAAGAAAGTGAAATGGATAACAAAATGGTCAACCTTGCTTTGATATATCTCATTCCTACTGCTGAATTCTTTTAAAGTTGGACCCTATGATTAAAACACAGGGTTCTCTTGTGACTTTCTCAGGGAATAAGGCACCAAAAGGAACGAGTTTGTGCTAGAGTCGCAGGAATAAAAAAATTGCTTTTATGTGTGTGTCATGGAGGTCTGGAGCATGCTCAGACCACTTGAGATAATATACTTCCACATGGAGGAGGTTCAGGAGTGCTTCTAGGAGAATTACGATGACTTGTACCTTTGACAAACAGGAGCATGCCTGAACCTTCTGCGTATTGTTCTGGTCAGCTAGCCAAGTGATGAAGGGGAGACTCTCTGGCTGTATTAAGAGGCATTCCAAAAGGACATTCAGCTTCAGTTATTTCCTCTTTGCCTCCTTTTGTTTCATTCACATCTGGGGGAGTAAGGTGACTTCTTCACTCTCAGTGGCAAGTGAGATACTCTGTTATAGGGAGAGAGACCTCAGGTCTTTCTCCCCGTCTTAGGCCAGTTGGTCCCTGATAAAAAATCTTCCTGACCCTGTTTATTTATTCTTTTGTATTCTGGGTAAAAAGATCAGACTCTCTGATCTGGGTTGAAAGCATGAGTTATATAAATCCAGGAGTCAGGAGTCAGAAGCCAGGCTAGGTGTTGTAGCCAGTCCAACATGAATACTTTGAGGAGCAAGGGTCAATATGGAGTGACCCCAGCCCAACAGAAGGACTCATTTAGCAGCCACACTGCCTTTGTGAGCTTGGTGGGAATAATGCTATGTTAGAATTGAGCTAAATATAAAGCCCAATCCTACCCAGATACCAAGGTGGAGTGTGTGTGTGGGGTGGGGGGGAATTATTCATCAAAGTGCCAGGGAAAATGTTTGTAGTCTTATCTGTGTAATCTTACATCTGTGAAATAAACAACCCTTTATAAAAGTTAAGCATTATTAAGTGGTTAAATAGAATTGGGGTGTTAGTGACTGGCCCCTAACAGATAGGAGAACATAGCTTATAGGGGCTGTGGATGATGGTAAAGAAAAGAGACCCCTCCAACTCCTCACGGTGCTCAAGAACTTTGAGATTCAAATATAGCCCACCTGGCCCTGAGAAGGTTGGACTAGAGTGTGCATGTTACATATGCCAAGCTCCAAAAGCAAACAAATGGTGGAAGAATATATGCCAGATTGGAAAAAAACACTACAAACTGATTTCTCCATTCTCCCTTCCCACTACAAAAATTTGGTACACAAATTAGTCTAGCAATACATGACATGATGGGAGAATTGATCTCCTTTATAAAATATGAATAAAAGAGGGAAACATTTATCTGACGCAAAAAAACTACTCTAGGGTAAGTTTTTTAGTTTTTCTCTGTGGGCCACAAAATTGTCCAATTCACTCATAAGAAAGAGTACCACTTGATATGTACCTAATGGAAGTAAGTGATAAAGATTAAAATGTTTAGATCAATATTAAATAACTTACGAAGGTATATTTAGAATATTTTGTGAAGCATCACAATCCCTTGTTTTATTAATGAAATCTACAGAGAAAGAGCTTTGAAGTTATGGATTAAATCTAACCAAGCTCCAGAACATTAGCAGAGTGGTTCAGATTTCAAACCTCTTAAAACCAAATGCCTGAATGATTAGAAAGCACAATAGAAACTGCCCAATTTTTGACCCGTGTCTTATTAGTTCAGTTTAGTTTGTCAAAGGTAGTATAGCTTACAGATGGCTGGGAGTTAGGCAAAATCAGTAGGGTTGAAGGACAGAGTCAGTGGCAGGGAGGGAGCTCAGATAGCTTTTTCATCCATCTCCATCTATAACAGTTTAACCTTGGGTAAGGTATTTAACTGTTAGATACTTTAGAACCATTATCTCTTTCCTTCCAGTCCCCAAATCAGGATAAAAAACAAAGGGCATACATAATAACTTCATCCTATTTCTAAGTGCTTCCTAATAATAACACGTGTCCCCTGAGGGAAATTATGATTCAGGTTACACTACTAAGATCTAGACCTACCAGTTTATGAAGGAACCATTATCAAAGTCTCACAGAGCTTCACATCTGGAAGGGCCCTCAGAGGCCAACCCATAGCTGACCAAGTGTCTTTTCTACAACATCCCTAACACATGGTCATCCAGCTGCTGATTGAAGATCCCCAGGAATGGGAAACCTCCCAAAATAGCCTAATCTACCTTTGGGCAACTCTAATGATGAGGAAATCTTTCCTTTCATCAAGCTGTAATTATGTCAACTATTAGAAATCTTGTTGCTATTTAGTCGTTCATTCATTTCTGACTCTTTGTGACACTTCATGGGGTTTTCTCGGCAAAGATACCGGTTTGCCATTTTTCTCCAATGGACTAAGGCAAAGTTTAAATGATTTGCCCAGAGTCATGCAGCTAATGAATGTCTGAGACTGGATTTGAACTTGGGTCTTCCTGGTTCCAAGCCCAGCACTCTTATGTATTGAGCCATCTAGCTGCCTCCATTTGAAACTTTGGGACTAATCAATTGTACAAACTTTTAAAACTAATTTTGTGTACTCAGTAGTCTCATTTCTCTACATCTCACCAATCTACTGCTCCTATAATCACAATGAATCCATTTATTAAGCACCTACTATGTGCCAGGCAATATGCTAAGCTCTGGAAGAAATCTTCCCTCCCAAAAAAGGGCAAAAACATAGTCCCTGCTCTCAAGGAATTCACACTCAAATGGGAGACATAACAGGCAAATAACTATGTACAAACATATGTATATGTGCATATATACATATGTATATAAACATATGTATTTGTGTATATATGTATATGTATGTAAGTGTATATGTGTGCATGTAGAAATATTATGTATACAGTGTTAATGGGAGGTTGCCCAAACCGTCTTCCCTTGCTACCTTTTCATTCTTTCAAACTTCTTCAATGCAGCCCTGCCTCCTCTTTCTCACATCCTCTTCTGCTTGCCTTTTTATTGGGTACTTTCACTGGGTTCTTTTGAAACTACATTCCCTGGCAAAGAAACCCCCTATAGCCCTTGATGTCCTCTTTTTTTCATATTCTTTCTACCGTCTTGTAGCAGCTAAAACCCAGATGTCACATGAAAGCATACTATCTCTGATAACCTTTAACATGGCTCCTTCTCCCATCCCTTCTATCCCGCAACTCACAGAGTGAGGGGGCAGATCTTAAATCATTCCTTTTTCTCCTCTGCCATTTCTAGATATTCACTCTGCTACTAGCACTCATCCACCCTCCTCCTGCTATCAGATTGTACCTATCTTTCCTAATCTTTATTGTCATCTTCTGACCTTTGCCACATTCTTGTACCTTCCTCCTTTGGAGACTGCCTGGTATAGTGGATATAGCATTGGACAAGTATCTAGGGGTGGTGGTTGTTTCGTTATTTCAGTCATGTCTGATTTCATGACCCTATTTGGGGTTTTCTTGGTAAAGGTACAGGAGTGGTTTGCCATTTTCTTCTTCAGTTCACTTTACAGATGAGGAAACTGAGGCCAACAGGGTTAAGTGACTTGCCTGAGGTCACACAGCTAGTATAAGTCTAAGCCAGATTTGAACTCAGAAGATGAGTCTTCCTGACTCCAGGTCCTGCCACTTTCTCACTCCTAGGATGTAGGCTCAAATCCTGCTTTACTACATGGCACTAGACAAGCCACTTAACCTCTCTGGGTCTTAGTTTCCTCATCTTTAAAATAAGGAAATTAGACTCAATGAGCTCTAAGGGTCCTTCCAGGTGATCTTGTGATCACGCAGTTTTGCATCAATATGTGTTTTTGATTCATTTTGTTTTCCTATGATAAATGATTAAACCAGTCTTCTTTGTTGTGCTAATTCCTTGAGGAGGCTTGTAGTATTATAAGACTTTATGCAGTTAATTCAATGTTATCTGCAAACAGAACCATATGGAGAATATCACCATCAGCAGGGGATATTTCTTTTATTTGGCTTCCATGTAAGCCATCATGACACTTGCAGATGCTTCCTGTTTTGCTTTGCAAATTGTTGAACATAGTTCATGCATATTCACATCTGTCATAGAGTCTAGTATAATTTTAATGTATCTGTAGGAGACACCTTGTTTAAAGGGAACTTTTAAGGTTGAATTTTGTGCCACTGAATTAAACCTTTTTTTAAAAGCAATAAATGCAGCAGTATTGTACACTTTCTAAACTAGGGGTTCTTAACTTGCAGTCCACAGATACCCAAAATGGTCTACAAGAACCTGCCTGCTTCCTTCTCGTGTTTTCACTGAGGATATGGTCAACGTGCTTATATGGAAAAGGGACAGGGAAAGGAATGTTAAGGATCCTAATTAGGTAATGCAAAGGGTCCAGGTGTCTTTGGGAGCAGGTGTTAGTGACCTATGGATGGGAAAATTCAGGGAGTCAGCAGAGACAACTTTGTTGATACCACACATTGAGGGAGAAAAGACAGTTCTTGGTTAGCTGTCAGAGGCATGGATCTTGGTCAAGCACCAGAGACAGATGATATCCTTGGGGATCAGGCACCCTGAGGTAGCTTTTATTTGAGGAATTACAGGGTCAGGCCTGCATGTGTCCTGCAACAAGGGAAAATCTTCCCACAGGAAGCTGGGTTGCTTTCAAAGACATGGTCTTTAGACTTCAGCCCAAGCACAAGCACCCCATCAGGTCCATGATACAGAAAAGGGTAGGAACCTCTGCTCTAAATGTTATCAGTGAATTGTGTAATTGATGTATATGAACATGTGGTTTTATGCATAAAATTGTCTACAGAAACCTGCCTGCTTCCTTCTCATGTTTTCACTGAGGATATGGTCAATGTGTGGACAAACCACCGATGCAAAGATTTTATGGCAGGGACTACTCATGTGATTTCATTGGTAAAGGGAACTTCCAAATGAGGAAACTCCTACTAGTGCAGCTCAGCACTTTTTATACAATCTATAGTCTTAGAGCATTGCCCAGAGCACTAAGAGGCTAAGTTACTTGTCCAGGGTCACACAGCAGTGTATGTAAGAAGCAAAACTTTAACCCAGGCTTCCTGAACTCTAAGGTCAGCTCTCTATTCACTATTCCATGCTACCTGGCACATAGTAGATACTTAATTAATGCTTGTTCATTGATTACCTCTAAAGATTTCAGAGAGGTGAGAAAATAAATGTATGGGTTGCTGGCTTGTTGCTGTCTTCTGGATAGTTTTTCTTTGCGAGAAGTGCCATCTGTGATGGTTTCAGTTCTTTTGGAAGTTTGAGATATCTTAAAGATTGATCCCCAAATGTAGGGATTGATCCTTCCAGGATGGACTTGGTCATGCAAAGTTGTTCTCCTCTCCTCCACCTTCCTTATTTATACTTCTTCAGACAATATATTAGTTACTGAGGCAGTAAAGTCCAAATGTGGTGATGCCACTACTGTGGCAGATGAAAACATCACCATAAAGATGCCAAGACGCCCGTTGCATATCTTCAATGTAGTCTTTCTTCTGGAATCATCTACAAATGTGATTGAGATGATCTGGTTTAATTCCATTTCATTGCCACATTATCAGTAAGTTCCTTTTTTTTCTTTTACTGATTTGAGTTGTCTTGTGAAGATGCTGCTCATTGTTTCTCAAAATCTTCCTCTTCAACTTTTTGTAAATGAACCTGTACTCTAAAACAGCGTTGCCCATGGCTGCCCTTTCTTTCTGCTTCACAGGGAAAAGAAGTGTTTGCTTAATGATGCAGTTTCTGAGGTCTTCTAGTCTCTTAATTATGGTAATTGTTTTGCTCAAGTTAAACTTCTCTAGGAAGTGGTGATAGATACAATGCCTTTTGCCCATTTCCCATTTTCAGTTAACAGTTTGTTTAAATGTCAGATTGTAGCTCCTGTAATTGGTGTTCAATGTCACCTCTTACCTTTGTCTCTTCCAAATTGTCATTAACTTTGACCTTTGCTCTAACTTGTTAATTTGCTGACATCTCACAGATGGCTGATTCTGAAGTGACTGCTACATCTGTAACCAGTCAATTCCTGTCCGTTACTGTGTGGTCACTTTCCTTTTTATGATGTCCTAGGGTTTTTGTCACTTCCATTGCTTTCCAATTCTCTTCTTGCAGAAAGCATTTGTGTGGTGCAATTGTAATCTACAAGTCTTTGGCCTGTTTTGTTGCCTCATGCCAAAACACATTTTCCAACACAGTTTTCAATCCTTCCCATGCCTACTTTAGTCAAGTACCAAAATATAATCACAATATAAACTGAAAAAATATATAGATTTGGCTTTGAGCATCCTGTCAAGTTCTTGATAGAATTTCTCGACTTTTTCATTCTTGTAATGGGTGTCAGCACATAAGCTTCAATCACCTTCATAGTGGGGTGCTTACACATACTCATGATGAGCAGTATAAGGTGAGATTTTCTAAAAATCAATTTTCTGTGTGTGATGAAATCAACTCTGTTGCTCTCCTTCTGTCAGTACCAGCTTTTCTGATGTGAAATCAATTCTGTTGACCCCTTTTCCCCCTCTCTAGGACTATAGCGTAGATTGAGCTGCAACTTCTGTATGCCTTTTCACCTCATTTATTGAGAGGGCGTTAATGTCAATGTAGGTCAGTTCTAATAGTGCATCTACTCATAATTATGGAATATAAGAGTTGGAAGTGGTAAAGGGACCACTGAGTCCAAACAGTACTCAGAAGGAATCCCCATGACAATATATGTGACAAGTAGTCATTCAGCCTCTGCTTGAAACACCTTTCAGGAAGGGGGAATCTACTGCTTCCTAATGCTGCACTTTTGGACAACTTTAGTTCTTAAGAAATTTTTCCTGACATAAAGTCCAAATTTGCCTTTTTTAAAAAGACTTTATCAAAATATGACAGAAATGACAAATGACAAATGTTGGAGGAGTTGTACGAAAATTGTGATACTAATGCACTATTGGTGGTGTTGTGAACTGATCCAACTATTTTGGAGAGCAATTTGGAAGTATGCCCAAAGGGCTGTCAAACTGTGCATTCCCTTTGATCCAGCAATATCACTACTAGGTCTGTATCCCAAAGAAATAAAAAAGAGAGGGGCAGCTAGGTGGCACAGTGGATAGAACACCAGCCCTGGAGTCAGGAGGACCTGAGTTCAAATCCAGCCTCAGACACTTAACACTAGCTGTGTGACCCTGGGCAAGTCACTGAACCTCAATTGCCTTGCTGGAAAAAAGAAAAAGAGAGACAAAATGACCTATTCGTACAAAAATATAGCAACACTTTTCATGGTGGCAAAGGATTAGAAATTGAGAGGATCCCCATCAACTGGGAAATGGCTGAACAAGTTATGGTATATGATTGTAATACAATGTGCTATAAGAAATAATGAGCAGAGTGATTTCAGAAAAACCTGGAAAGACTTACAGGAACTGATGCAAAGTGAAGTGAGCAGAACCAGGAGAACATTGTACACAGTAACAGAAACACTGTATTGTAATCAACTGTGAATGACTTAGCTATTCTCAGCAAAACAATGATACAAGACAATTCCAAAGGAGTTGATAAAAAGTGCTGTTCATATCCAGAGAAAGAACTGAAGAGTCCAAATGCAGACTGAAGCATAGTATTTTTCACTTTATTTTTTTCATGTTTTTTTTTCCATTTTGGTTCTTCTTTCACAACATGACTAATATGGAAATTTGTTTTGCATGCTTACATATATAACCCATATCCTCCTGATCCCAGGGCCGGTGCTCTATCCCCTGGGCCATCTATCTGCCCCTATAACCCATATCAAATTGTTTACTGTTAGGAAGGGAGGGTGTGAGGGAGGGAGGAAGAAAATTCAGAACTCAAAATTTTTAAAACATAAGAATTGGCTTTACAAGTAATTGGCAAAAAATAAAATATTATTTTAAAAAGAATATTTAAAATATCAATTTAAGAAAGAATAAGAAAGAATATCTTTCAAATAGTAAAAATGTAAAGTCACAATGTACATTTGAAAAAAAACACTGAGATCTGTTTTATAATTGTTATGCAAGCAGGGTGTTGTACCTTACTTCATTGACCATCCTATTTATCTCTTGAATCTTCAACCTATACCTCTCTTTTATCTTCTTCCATTTTACCTACAAACATGCTCAGGTTTCTTCTGCCCTCACCTGACTCCATTTATTCAGTCATTCTGTCATCATGCTTGGAATGGATTCCTTTCCCCTTAAAATTTCCTGGACTTTCATCTACCCACTCAATTTTTTCCCCTTCTTTCATGGCCCAGCTCAGGTGTTACCTGCATAAAGTTTTCCCATAACCCTCTTCTAGAAGTGATTTCTCTGTCCCTGAATCTCTCATAATACTGTTGGGGGTGGTGGTGAGGGGATACATTTTATATATATTTGTGTATATATATATATATATATGTATATATATATATGTATGTATGTATGTATATATGTGCATGTATGTGTATATATGTGTATACACACACACACACACACATACACACACAAAATCTCCCTGACTAGATTTTAAATTCCTTGAGGAAAGAGACTGTGTCTCAGTTCATTTTCGATTTCCCAGTGCCTAGCATATAGTATAAACTTAATAAATGTTTGTTGAATGAATGTGATACTTCATATACATGATCTCATTTGATACTTGTACCAACCCTATGGCGGTAGGTAGCCTAAGACTTCTTATTTTCACTTTAGAGATAAAACTGCGTCACAAAGAAATAGTGATTTATCCAAGGCCACACAGTTAGATCGATGGTCTTTTGATGCCAGGTCCAGGGCTTATTCCTTTCCACCTGACTGCCTCCTTTTGTCACAACACTGTTCAATTAGCAGGGGCAATTACCTATGTGTGTATGGAGACTGTAGGTACATGACCTCACTTGATATGCACAGCAGCCCAATGATCTATTAGTGTGGTGGTGGCAGTAACGCCGATTTCCTTTTTTCTCATCAAGGGCTAAGGAAAGGCCTGCTTTATGCAGAGGCAAAGCAAGTAACTACCTGTGTGGTGCAACCTGAAGAAGCACCAAGTAGGACTTCCCACCTTATCCCCAACAATCTCCCACTGCACTCACCACAGGACCAAAAACCCACAGATCATTTGGCCTTGGGGTTAAGGCCAAATTTAAATTGAATTCAATGCAAAAGCTATCTGGGTGGTTATAACACAGTATGTTAAGCTCACAAAACCTGAGCTGAAATTCGTTTAGCATATTAGTGAAATTGAGGTAGGAGGTTAAGTCGCTTTTGATGGGAGGAAAAGTGGGTTTATTAAAAACCTAGAGCATAGGGTGTCAAATGAAAGAGTGGTGCTTGCTTGGATGCCTCAATGGGAAGCCCTAGGCAGGGAATGGCCCAGAACACTAAGTTCCTAAGGAATTCTTCGGAAGGGGATGAAGAAGGAAAAGACAGGTAGACAAATACAAGGAGAGACAGAAACAAAGAGGATACGTAAAGAGGGATGTAAGACCAGAAGGCCCATACTTCCCTCCTCTTCTACATTCTTATTCAGGGCTTCCCTGACTCTGAGAAGTCAAAGTAGCACTTCATAGAAATTGGTAGCAATGATTCTAGGTTTAACTCTGGGTCACAAAAAAGGAATGAATTACAAAGAGAGAAATACGCAGCCCTCCCACTGCTCTGGTCTAACTTGATCCCTGGCCCAGGAGGCTTTTGAAAAGCACAACCAAGGCACCATATTACCTTGAAGAAAGCATTCTTCTCATATGGGCTGAGTAACATATACAAGGTAGAACTGCAGAGCAGAGAAGATTGGATTGGAAGTCAATAAAACTGGTTCCCAGTTCTGGCTTGACCACTGACTTGCTGTAGGTCTTTATGCAAGTCTCTAAGTCTTAGTAAAATGAGGAATCTGAGCTTGATAATCTCCAATACCTCCAGTGGAAAACTATAGATAAAATGTTATAAATGGCAATTAAGTTTCATAGTACCATAGTTCAGCTGTGTCATCAGTTCAATGGATTTCTGTAGACTAAGTGGCTACCTTATATTTCTACAGATATTCTGAATACTTAATAACTGACTTAAAAGTAACTTTTGGAATAAGCAGTGGGGTACAATGAAGTAGAGGTCTGTGGTTAGGAATACTTGGCTTCAGATCTTACTTTTTCACCTGGGCTATTCTAGATAAATTATTTATTCTCTGAGCCTCAATTTCCTCGTTTGTATCTCGGGGGTAATAATCTCTATAGTGCCTATCTCTCAGGACTATTGTGAGGGGAGGCTCAAATGAGATAATCTAGGTTTATAAAATACTCTGGCAAATGTACAGTTTCAATGTAAATGAATAACTCACAGTTTGATGTCATTTTAGGGTTCAAAACGAACCCATGAGGCAGACAGCACAGTTACAGACTTTGTTTTCCAGATGAGGAAACTGAGGTTTAGAGAGATGACAGGATTTACCTGGATCACCCATTTAAAAAATATCAGAGCCAGGGTTTGAACCCAGGTATCCTGATTGCCAATCCAGCACTCTTCCCAGACTTCCATGACGATAATCTATACATAAATTAGAGGGTGCCTGAAAAGTGCTTTGAATTTTGCTTACATTAATGGCATTTGAAAAGGACTGGTATTAATTTCAGTGGTAGTTTATAAAAGTAGCCATTTATACATTTGTAAATTGTTTTCACAGAAGTAATTGTGCAATTATCAGTTGACAATCATGTTAGAGCACTGATGCCCTGACCCGCAATTTCCCAAGAGAGCATTATTAGCCTCCTGAATGGCTTAGTCCAGGGAAACACACTGTAAATATTTCCCTACTCCTGCTAATAAAGAAAAACAAACAAAAACAACTTGTTGTTACACATGGCTGTTGTTATCATAGCTTACAAAAGAAAGCTCTTAACATTTGTCTTTCAGACCTTGAGTCTTCTTAGGATTTGTTTCGCTATTTTAAAAATTCATTTGTAACACTATACATAGATTTATTTTTAAAATGAAGTTGCTCAAGTGGAGTTCTTATGAGAGAACGATGTGTGTTAGCTCTCAATAACTAGCATGGATGGCATTCCAGAGAAGGGCTGTGGTTAATTACAACTATTTCATAATTACCATCTTTTAAGGCAACATACGCTTATGATAGAAGACTGCTCACCTAGAAAGTGCAATGAGAGATATAGATACAGTCAGGTGTCAACAAGCAAAAAAAACAACTGAAGAAGAACAAAGGAAACCTTTAGTGGATCTTTTTTTTAAAAAAAAAAAAGTCACCTGCAGGAAACGAAGCATTGTCTACTGTGGCACACAAAGCTTCATCGTGACCCAGCAGGCAGAAAGAAGATCAATGCCATTGACCCTGATGTGCTCAACGAATGCTGTTGTAAGGACAATGCCTTCAGTGGTGGAAGAGGATGAGTTCTGCCTGCTTACTAGATCCTGAATCAGCTGTTTCATTCAGTGGCTCACCTGTCACTTTTCTCAAACTCCTCAGTAAGTTCCATTCAAAATATGAAATAAGGAAGTAGGGTTGAGCTAATTCAGGTGAATTATTTCTCCTTTCTCATCTTCTTTTCTAAAAGTTAATTTTATTATTGAGGAGCAATGCAGTTGATTGGAAACCACTTTAAAGTTGGAACAGACTTGAGTTTGAATTCCTCCTCTGACACTCATTAGTTTTATGGCAATGGGCAAGGCAGAGTTATAAATTGAAGGGACTTTAGGTAACCATTTGGTCCAATGCATACCCCCCCAAAAAGGTGAAATACCTGCTCCAGACTGCTTTCCTAACTCCCTCTCACACTCGTGAATGGAGTCCCCACAAGACAGTTTTTCAGAGGCAATCCATGACTCTTTAGCACAGCTCACATTGTTAGGAAGTTTGTTCTAAATTCGCCTCTGCAATTTCTGCCCTTTGTCCCTGGTTCTTTTTGACACGGGCCAAGCAAAATAAGTCTTTCCTTCTTCCACATGAGAATCCTCCAAAATGTCTGAGCCCAGGTCTCAACTGCCTCCTAATTCTTCTCTTACAAAGGCTACATTTCCCAAATCTCTTTCACTAGGCAGGTAACATTGGTCTGGGAAAAGAATACTTAGACATGGTGTCAGTGGAAACTTTCTAACAATTTTAGCAGTCTAAATGTAGAATAGGAGGACTGCCTTGGGAAGTAGTAGACTCCCCCTCACTAGAGATACTTAAGCAGAGGTTGGATGACCATTTTTCAGGTATGTTGTCAGTGAAGAGGCCCATTAGGCATAAGTTGGATTGGATGGCTGCTGCAGCCTGTTCCAAATGTAATATTCTGTGACTATTTCTTCCTTATTCTGTGACTCTCAACTCTGATTTTCTGTGGCTTTCACTTTGCAGGAAGTGATATCCCTTTTAATGAAGCATAACATCACATTAGCTTTTTGATCCACCAAATCACACAGATAATTCATACTGAGCTTGCAGTCCACTAAAACCCCGAGATATTTTTCAGACACCTTCACCCTCAACCTGTGTGATGCCCACCTGCCACTGAGTGTGTGATAAACAAGAACAGGATTTGGAGACCCCTTCCATTTCTTGGTTCCCACCAAACATTGGATACCCACCCACTCTCAGGTGGATGTCAAACCCCACATCTCAATTTCTGCCTGATTCCAGAGCCCCACTTTACTCCAACCCTTGGGGACACTATACCCTTACCAACAGTCTTTGGATTAAGAACCAAATGACCTGCCATAGCTCCCCAAAGTTTTCCAGGTATTACTACATACCTTGTGGCCCTCTAGACCCTAAGTATCACTTGACATTTCCATCTGCCATGAAGCTGAACCCTCCTTCGTATGTTTTTTTCTCTAATTATAATGTGAGCTCCTGGAGAGCACGAATGGTCTTTCTTTTCTATTTGCGCCCCCAGTGCCTGGCATTATATATTGCACAAAGTAAGTGCTTGATAAATTTTTTTCTGCAATAAAAATGTGAGAGACAATGTTACATAGTGGATAGAGGGACTGGGATTTGAAACCAGGCCTTCTGACCACAACTCTAGTTCTGAGTCTCACCATCAAACATTCTCTCTTGCCCAGCTAAAAGGAGTCCTATAGTACTATCTAAAATATAAACTCTGTCTTTCCATATTAAATAAAAATTAAAGAGAGAAAACAAAGTGAAGAAGGAGCAAAAAGTAATCAAGACTGTGGCCTGTAAAAAATCTAGCTGATGGGCCATCAGACTGACCCTGCACACGTGTTACTAAATGATAACTATAATAGAAGCTAAGAGCTAAAATTACACTAAATCATTCTGGTCAATCAAGATTTGAGGGAAAATCAATAGGAAACTTCTTAGATTGAAACCTATGATGCTGTCAATTATAGCACAAAATTCAGTATGGAGATTCAAACCTGAACTTTGTCCAAATGTGACTACATTTAATCAGATGTACCTCCCCCAAAAATGCTATTTTAAGTATCTCCTATAAAATATCCCATAGCATGGACCAATGGCATCAAAATGAGGCTGATGGATATTATATGTTGGATGAATATGTTGAATGTTATATATGTGTGTATGCATATGTATATCTATATCTGTATCTATCTATATATATATATATATGTTCACACATATGTATGTATATATGCATATATACAAAATATGTTGTTCAGTCGTTTCAGTCATGTCTGACTCTTTGTGACCCCCTTTGGGTTTTTCTTGGCAAATATACTGAAATGGTTTGTCATTTCCTTCTCCAGCTCATTTTACAGATGAGAAAACTAAGGCAAATAGGGCTAAGTGACTTGCTCAGAGTCACAGAGCTAGTAAGTGTCTGAGGCTGGAATTGAACTCGGGAAGATGAGTCTTCCTGACTCCAGGCCTGGTATTCTATCCACTGTACCGCCTCACTGTATTGTGTATATATGTGTGTATACACACACACATGCGTGCCTACGTACATATACATACATACACATATACAAATGTTATATGTACATACACATATAGACTATACACATGTACATGTATATATACACACACGGTGATGGTATAGGTATGTGTATACATATATACACATTAATGTCATATGTGTGCATATGCACACACATGCATACATGTATCTATAGTACATACATGTGTACATATATACATGCATACATATGACTGTATGTTTTGTATCTGTTAGCCTGGAAGACCCATGTTCAAATGCTACCTCTGACACCTACTATATATACTAGCCGTGCAACCTTGGGAAAGTCACTTAACCTCTTAGTGCTCTAGACAACTGTCTAAGATTCTAAAGTTGCAAAGAAAGAACAGACTTCCCTTGGTAAAGTTAATCTTCTCATGCAAGAGTTCCCTATACCAATTAAATCACAGGTCCTATCCCCATCCCTATCCTGTAACAAAAATGTCATCCATAACAATAATCCTAGAAACATAAGACATATAATTATTCTTGTAAATAAAATAACAATTAATGTCTCCCTAAAGCCAGCTGAAGCTACCTCAATGTTAAAGGACAAGGGACCTCCTTCAAAGGCAGGCCTTTCTACTTTCCTGAGGTCTAGGTCAGAGCAGAGCCAAGACAGAAACAAAAGCCAGGACAGATGAAGGCTCTTAGCCAAGGGTGTTCTGGTAAATGCTTAATAAGTGGCTCTCCAAAAAAATGTAAATACGAAACATTTTTAAGTTTAATCTACATTATTAACATTTTCCCATCACTTTCTTAAGTCTTGAATGTCAACAAAATAATAAATCAAGCCCTAAATTGTAGCATGTTCCAGTTTCTGAGGCATAAATACTCCCCCTGAAAAGTTTTTCAGTCAACTCTCCCCAGGTTCTAGCTGGTTCCAGCACATCTCTGACTCAGTTGCCCTTAGTACTAGATGGCAAGGGAAGAAAAGTAGGAGATGAGATGCCAGGCTCTTCCTCCCTCAGTTGCCCAGGATCTAGAAGGGAACAAGAAGAAATGAGAAGAGCAAAAGTTCAGAATCTTTGCTCGCTATTTCTTGTCCAATGAGGTTACTCTTCTATCTCCTTACCTCAACTGCCTAGGAGGGAAAGCAATTGTGAATCCATCTGTTTGCATTGGAAGTTTTGGGAATAGAAGGAATTAGTTGGAGGGAGGGGAATCTCCCTGTTAATAGTGTCATAAGGGTCTTGTCCTATGTCTATGACAAGAAGTTGCCTCTTTAAACCATGACCCACTGGAAAATATTCCTGAACTGTCAGGAATTAAGATGGGGAAAGACAATGTCTTATCTTCTTCGTCTTCGATGAAAGCGGTAGCAACTGCTGCCAGCAATTGCTATAGTTAGATGGATATAGAACTCTGGGCCTGGAGAAGCAAAGAGTTAAGTTCCAATCTGATCTCAGATATGTACTAGCCATGTGACCCTGGCCAAGTCATGTGACCTCTACCTCAGTTTCCTCACCTGTTAAATAGCACCAATTTCCTGTGGTTTTTTGTGAGGGTCAAATGAGATAATAATTGAAAATCACGTGAGATAGTTCCTGGCACACTAGATAAATGTTTTTTTTTATCATTTTTCAGTAATATCTGACTCTTCGTGACCCCATCTGGGGTTCTCTTGGCAAAGATACTGAAGTGGTTTGCCATTTCCTTCTCCAGCTCAATTTTACAGATGAGGAGACTGAGGCAAACAGAGGTTAAGTGACTTGCCTAAGGTCACATAGCTAGCAAGTAGCTGAAGCCACATCTGAACTCAGCAAAATGAGTCTTCCTAACTCCAGTCCCAGCACTCTATCCACTGAGCCACCTAGCTAATAGTTTATGATTATATAATTATAATGTGTATATATATTATAATTATATAATTATAATATAGTTTATCATTTATAAATGTTAGCTATTTTTATTGTTACAATTAAGTGGGCAAGGATGGATTATATTTTGTGCTATCTCCATTCAAACATCTATATATAAGGTATCAGTTCCTAACTGTGATGTTACCAAGGAGAGCATGAAGATGGGACACCTCCCCATTGGTGGGTCAGCAATACACATTATCATGCCCATAACTTTACCAACTATGAGATTAGCTGGAGCTAAGTAGCCCCAATAACATTGTCTTTGAGTCCAATGCGCTTTCCACTATGCTACACTTCTTATGTCCCATGTCACCCTTTGTATATGCTTTGTTTATGGGACAATCTGAAGTGAAAATGAAACAATTGTGATAACATACAGTAAGCAAAAGCCTTTTGTCAATAGAATTATTCTCTGTGCCTTTTGGATTGTAACCATTCATGTGATATTCCAATAAGCAAAGCAAGGTATCATTTAAATCTGGATTGATGAATATCACTTGGCTTTCTGTTTAATCCACTCTCATTTCATTGGGCAATTTCATGGTGTGATACTTTACTGTATTACATATTTCATGCATAGGGAGCTATAGTGATGTAGGGATATAAAAACTCAGAATAGGCATTTCAGTGATCAAAATTCTCATTTAGTAAAATACCCTTTTTTGCTGCTGCCAGGTCTAATCTACTTGTTTGAGAGATTAACTCAAGATTAACCTCTAAAGAAGCAAAGTCAGAATGACAGTAACTTATATTTGTATCAAGCTTAAGGTTTACAAAGAATTTGACATTTCCTCATTTGATCCTCTCGTAAACCTCATGAAGTAGAGAGCACAAGTGTTCTTACCCCCATTTTTAAAGATAAGGAACTGGGGCTCAAAGAAAGAATGTAATTAGCCCAAGGTCACATGGTTAGTAAATGGAAGAGTTGATTCAGACACAAATAAGTCTTTCGGACTCAGCATAGTGAGCTTTCACTTCACGATAGTAAGTAAAACCAGCCAGGGATAAAATGGCTCTCGATGTTCTCTTATCTGACAAATATCCATATGTTTTTAGAAACTCTAGGCTACCTGGTTTAGTGGAAACAACTGGATTTGGAGTCGAAAGACAAGGGTTTGGACACTAGTTCTGCCACTTATTAGCTACATAGCCTTAGGTGAGTCATTGAATTTTCTAAGGTCTCAGCTTCCTCATCTTTAAAATATGGTGAACTAGGGGCAGCTAGGCGGTGCAGTGAGTAGAGCACCGGCCCTGGAGTTGGGAGGACCTAAGTTCAAATCTGGCCTCAGACACTTGACACACTTACCAGCTGTGTGACCTTGGGCAAGTCACTTAACCCCAATTGCCCTGCTTTCTCCCCTCAAAAAAAAGGAGGAAAAAAATATGGTGAACTAGATGATGTCTAAAGTCCCTTCTTCTTGTCTCATCCCAGCCTGACTAATTCATGAAAGGCACCAGAGACTGACTGACCACCTTCCATCTTTCCTTCTTTGAAAACTGAGGCATAGTTGTAAAGTAGCAAGATGTTTTGTTTTGTTTTGTTTTGTTTTCACAAATATGGGGAAGAGAAACTGGACCTATGATTAGATTCAACTATGGAACTCTCAGATAAGGAACTTCACTCTACCAAGGCAAGTTGGCACTATCTTTTCAACTTAAAGTCTTCGTGTGCAGCTCAGAGCAGCTAGAGGTTAAATGATGTAGCCAGAGTCACAGAACCAGTACATGTCAGAGGTGAGACTTGGACTCAGGTGTTCTTGGCTGGGATGGGAACTCTTTATCTGCTGTACCATGCTGCCACAGATACACCTGCACTAATACTTTTAAATGATCATCTTCCATGAAAGCATTCACCTTGAAATAAGGGTGAAGAAGGGGAAATGTTGGCACAATTTTCAAAAAAAGGAAGAGGATTAAATATGCAAATGATAGGTCAAGAAGATTGAATTCAATTCCTGGCAAAATTATAGAATGTATTATTCATTAAAGTGATGGCTAATGAAAAAAATCTAGAAAATAAGCAGTTATCAAGAAGAGCCAACATGAATTCATTAAGAGTAGAACATACCAAACTAACCTCATTTTCTTTTTTTTTGACAGGGCTACTAGTCTGGTGGATCAAAAGTGCTGTAGAGGCAGCAAGGTGGCCCACTCTGGGCCTAAAATTGGGAAGACCTATGTTCAAATCTGGCCTCTGACATTTACTAGCTGTGTGACCCTGGGCAAGTCACTGAACTTCTATATACCTGTCTCCTCAACTGTAAAATGGGGATAAAAAAATTGAAACTCCCTCTCAGGGTTGTTTGGAGAAATCGATGAAATAATATTTGTAAAGCACTTAGCACATGCCTGGCATATAGTAGGAACTTAATAAATGTTTATTTCTTCCCTCCCGTGGAGATATTTTACCTAGGTTTTAGCAAAGCATTTGACAGTTTCCAGTGCTATTCTTGGGGACAAGCTGTGGGTTATAATACAGTTTTATGGATTCAGAATTGGTCCCAAAGAGTGATCCTTAATAGTTTGTTGTCTGCTTGCAATAAAGCCTCCTGGGGAGTTCCCCATGCACTCCATACTTGGCACTGTGTTGTTCAACAGTTTTGGACAAGGGCACAAGAGGCATGCCAATCAAATGTGAAGAGGATACAAAACAGGGAGGGTTAATTAACACACTGGATAATGGAGTCAGGATCTCAAAATATCTTTACAAGCTAGAACTTTAAATCAGATATGGAATTGGGCTAAATGTAACACAAATTGGTCATTAGACCAAAAATGGGTGTTTCGTTCCAAACCTCTAATGACCAATTTGTGTATCTGTTTTGTATGGCTATGCTAATTTATTGCTGAAGAGGATTTTTATTTCTGGGGGAGGGGGTGGTTTGTGGGGGAGAGAAGGAAGGAAGGAAGGAAGGAAGGATCAGTGAAGCACTTTTATGCACAGGAGAGAATAGAAGGAATTATAGAGGAAAATAAAGATAAAGAGAGCTTTTTGAACAAATACGCTGAATTTAGTATATACTTTAAAAACAAGCTCTATGTAATAAGATTTACAGTTCCATAAATAACATTCTTTTCTGTTCTTTGCATATAGAAATGTTAATATTTGTTGGTGTTTGTCAAGGTCAGAATAACTAAAAATTGTTTTAAAAATTGAAATGACCAACATAACTAGTTAATTCAGTTAAATAGGCCATCTAGCCTCACCCTGGTGGAAAAAGGAAAGTTCTTCTTCAATTAAATTTTTTGAGTTTTTTTTCCACCTGGTTGCATCATAACATCTTCAAATGCAAGAAAAGGGAAAATGGAAACATTATGACCAACCAGTGGCATGCTAGATTTTCTGTCAGAATTCTGGGATTTACTAATGCCAAAAAGGTCTTTCATCTCCACCTTTTAAAACCCAATTCAAATTCTGCCTTCTCCATAAAGTCTTCTCTGATCCTACTCCTGCCTACCGTGCCCTTCCCCCTGCAACCACCCAGTCAGTGACAACCTTCACCCTTGGGCACCACCTAGTAATTTGTTCTGCATTTTTCTAATGTGTTTATCAAGTAATATCTTTGTTCAGTTGTTTCAGTCATGTCTGACTCTTCATGACCCCATTGGGGGTTTTCTTAGCAAAGATACTGAAGTGGTTTACATTTCCTTCTCCAGCTCATTATAAATTCTTTTAAAATTATATTTTATATAAATATTATGTATTAAATTGTTCCTATCTATTCTTCTATCCCCCTACTAGACTTTAAACTTCATGAGGGTGTGGATCATCCTCAGTACCTCCTACAGTGATCTGCACCCAAGAGAAGCTTAATGAAAGTTTGCTGGATGAATAAATGAACATCTGTTGACTATCTAATAAGAATAGCATCTCATTGCCTTGTTTAATTTTTATAAAAATGAGTTCAATTGAAAAGATGACATAATTATCAAGGAACTGGGGATAAGCTCTTTGAGGTATTTTGCCTGAGCCAAATTCTAGATCCTTCAGTGGGAGCAAGTAGACCCTAGAATACTAAATATTCATTGTCTGGCCTCTATAAGTTGCTTAGGCTTCTGACCTGGTTATGGCCATTTTTGTATTAACTGAGATTTGCTGAAATTTCTTTTTGCTCCTTGAATAAAGAAGATCTGTGTCTTACTGTTTCTGTACCTAAAACCATAGGCAAACACTTCCTTTTATTTACACTAAAAGTGTGAATAGCTCCTCCAAAGGAGAAAATTGAATGCACTGAAGATTAACACTGCCTCCGAGGTGCTGAATCAAACACCTTTATAGAGAATATGAACTTCCAAGGAAAGATTCACTTGCCCCTGAATAATATTCAGTCTCTCCAAGTATGTCAGCATGAATCTTGCGACCGTGGTTGGCTTGTGCTAGTTTAATACAATTTACTACTTTAGTAAATTATTGTCTGTAATTTAATTCCTTCTCAGTTTCTAAAATAAATTTTGTCATTGTTTTTCAGTCATTTCCAACTCTTTGTGACCATATTTGGGGGTTTTGTGGCAAAGATACTGGAGTGGTTTGCCATTTCCTTCTCTATCACCATCACATTTCTACAGATGAGGAAACTGAAGCAAACAGAATTAAGTGACTTGCCCAGAGCCACACAGCTAATAAATGTCTAAGACCAGATTTGAACTCAGCAATATGAGTCTTCCTGATTCCAGGCCCAGTACCCTATTGTAACCAGAATGGACTTTGTTTTCTTTGAATGACTCAGCTTACCTCATTGAGCTTCCCTGGACACTGGGGCTTGCTCTTCTGGGGCAGGAAGCCCAGCGACCATGCCAGGAATCAGAGAACTTCCTGTGTGATGAGTCATGGGGCTGGCTGAGGGGAGGTGTGTTAACCTGGTCTACGCTAGGGAGAGGGGCCAAGTCAAGAACCAATCGGCCATGGTCATTCAGGCGGCGCTTGATGATGTCAAAAACTCTATAAGAGGGGAGAGGACAGCTTGAAGATCCTCTCTTCCTTTTCTGGTTGGAGCCAGAGACGCCTACAGCTGAAGCTGAGCTGCCGGTAGCAGAGCTGACTGGAGGCTAGTGGGTAATCTTCTTACCGTAGAGGGGAAGAATGTATACGATTTTGCCTTATACCATCTCACTTCTCTGTGGCATCCTGGTTACCCTTGTGAGGCGGACTTATTGGGCCTGGAAGCTTTTGATGAAAATATCAAAATGGGGATGCTGGTTTGTGGGCATGTTACTGTGGAGTGTAAATACATGCTTTACTTCTCCTGCCTTCTGCCTAGAGAATTCCTTATATCCTGTGGTTCCGGACCTTTTAGGCACATATGAGATTCTCTTTGAAATCATAAATTCTGCCTTCCTAATATACCTATACACTGTGCTACCTTGCTGCCCAATAAATAAATAATAAATAACAGTTGCCCAGTAAAATAAATACATCCATGTTAAAATGTCATTCATTTTAAGATCTCTAGGTTCAGATCTCACCTCAGACTCTCACTCTCTGTGTGACCTTTGAGTAAGCCACTTAATCTCTTGGGACCATTTCCTCATCTGTAAAATGAATATCTTGGACTCAATGATCTCAGAAATCAAACGTTATGGTAATAGGAATATCTATCAGAGTCCATCCGCATGTAGGCTGGACTAGTTCTTTTTCCTCAAAAGACTTTTCTTAAATGCTCCTCAAAGTTTACTTGGCTCAGAGAATTAGTGTTTAGGACATAGGGGTAGCTTCCTAGTCACAGATAGATCTTCACAGAGCGGAATAGGAAGGGGCAGCTTCCTGAGGCTTCTGGGCAACAGGGCAGCAGCCAGACCAACATGAAGTCCAGAAATGCCTCAGTCAATGAATCACCAATGTACCCTCACCCTGGTATGGCTAAGCGAATCTACCTTTGGCTGTTAGATGGATTGTGAGGGTCTCATTTCATTCTAATCTCAAACCTGTGCTAACCAACTGGTCTGGTTCAGCCCTGACCTACTAGAACCACTCGTAATGCATAAGTGCCTTATGCCTATTTTTTATAGTCTTAGAAGAATAGATTTAGAGCTTGGAGGAAACTTCAATATTGTCTAGTCTAGCCCTCTCATTTTACATTTGAGGAAACTGGGACCCATAAAGGTTAATTGATTTACTCAAGTTTAGATAGATACAAAATTTGGACACGAGTTCTCTGACTCCAAATCCAACAATCTTTTTCAATGATCCACATTTAAAGGTTCTGAACAAATACCCCTAGGAGAATAAAATTTGTCCATTAGTTGCATGCATCCATAGAATCATAGACATAGAATGGGTAAGGACCTTTGAGGTCATTTGGTTCACCTCCATCATTTTATAGATGAGGAAACAACCCCAGAAAAGCAGTGTCCTGCCCAAGAACACCCAGTTAGCAAATGGCCACATCTAGCTTTCAACCCTGCATGCCAGCATTCTTTCCACTACATCGCATTGCCTCTCATCTTTCTTGATCTTTCTTTCCTCATGCGCCAAAGGGGAATCTCTTCTTGTTAGTCATCATTTCAAATGTAATATCTATAGAGATCCAAGTCTTGTCATTAAAAAACAAAACAAAACTTTCCGCTGTTTAGCATTTTCTCTTTTGTGCTTATCTGGGTTCACCCCATTGGCATTTTAACGAAGGTAGTTGGGAGATGGTTATGGTAAAAGAACTTGTTAGTTTTAAAAACTATAATGATGTAGCTTATGTTCAGGTTGGTACCCGGTCCACTGACATGGTTTTGCCTGATTATTAGTTGACTTTGTTGTTTTATGTAAAGCTTTCACTTCATCTTGTTGAAAAGGTCAGTTGGATTTTTTAAAATAAAATACAAAAAAATAACTAGGAGAAAGAGAAAATCCAAACCTAGGATGTTCACACAATCAGAACTTTTCTAATTGAACAAGATTTAAGAACTTACTGCTGTAGGAGGACACCACACACAGCCTTTAATTCCATTGGCCCTGGGAAATTTGCATTGAAATAAATGTGACAGAAATTGTCATTCCCCATGTCAGTCGGGAGGGCCATCTGGCCCTGCATTCAAGCCGTTTTCTATTAGATTCACCAGCATGCTAATTAAAGGATGACTAGAGGACGGGCAAAGCTGCCAGATGCTGTGAAGATCTATCACTGTCTTTTTATATGGTTAGGCAAACGTTTAATTAAACCTGCAACGGCTGTGTCTGCTCTACCTACCATCACATCTAAATCTCATTTACCTGAGGACGTAATGCAATTATTTGTGTCTCACAAGAGGCAAGACAACTTCAAGCACACTTTGCAGAACCATACAAGCACTTACGCACGATTTAATTATACATGCAAAGAATGTGCATCAGGCAAGGACCAGAGGTTCTCTTTATACTTCCTGGTGCACCACCTGATATCTGTCTTTATCTTCCCTAATCTCACTCATGTACAGAGGAGGGGAATTACAAGTGTGACTGTAGTACACCTTGCTGCTTCACCTTTTCCTAACTTGACTTCCCTGGGGAATGTAAGATACACACTTTGGAAGCACTGAATGCATTTAAGGTACATGCGTTAGTGCTCCATTTATAGAAAAACAAAATAATTCAGGTAGAAGAGGTATGTGAAGTGCCATCTGAAGATCTGTATCTTGTGGGGCCAAGGTGAGCATGTGTAGGACAGCAGTAAACAGTATGGAATAAAAAATAGAACACTGGACTGGGACTCAGGGGAACCTGGGTTCAAACCTTGCCTCTGACATGAATGACATTGGATGAATAGCAACCTCTAAAAGCCTCAGCTTTTTAATCTATAAAATTGGAGGAAATGTGCCTTAAGTTCTTGCTCACAGATTTGTTGTAAGGCCCAAATGAAACAAAGCAGCATATAAATTGTTGTTGTTGTAGAGTCATGTTTGACTCTACATGACCCCTTGGACTAACTGTCCATGGGGTTTTCTTGGCAAAAATAGTGGAGTGGTTTGTCATTTCCTTCTCCAGTTTTATGCAGGCAGAAGTTAAGTGACTTGTCCAGGGTCACAAAGTAAGTGTTTGAGGTCAAATTTGAACTCTGGTCTGTCTGACTCCAGGCCCAATGCTCTACCCACTGTGTCACCTAGTTGCCTCAGCATATAAATTACTAACAATTAAATTATTATTAGAGTGAGAGTCAGGGGACCTGGATCCCAAAGTCAGCTATGACAATAACTAACTCTATGACTTTTGAGTAAATTGTTTCACTCTGGGGCACAATTTCTTCGCATGTAAATGAAATGGAATCAATAACGTCTAAAATTTTTATCTCTTTTATTTTTTTATTTCTAATATTTTTCCAAACAATCCATCAGTTAACAAGTATTTATTACAGCAACTACTATGTGCAAGACACTGTGCTACAGGCTGGAAACAAAGGCAAACATGGAGCAGTGTTTGCTTTTGAGGAGTTTACTAGAAGGAGAGACAGCATATTCTAGAAAGAGAGACAACAAATATACATATCAGTGTATTCATATGTAACACCCCCTCTAGCATACTTCCCCAATTTGCATTGTTTGTGCTTCCAGGAGTAATCTATGAACCTGTGCTTCCAAAATCATAGCTCACAAGCCCCTATCAGTGTGTTTCCTATTAACAGTTATTTTCTCAGCAAAGATAATGATTAAGATTTCACAGCTGAAACAAAAGTTAAATATAGATTCCCCTCTAAACCTTGGGCACACTCTCCCACAAATACACATATCGTCCGTGGGAAGAGTACAATGGTAGTGAGGTACACAGGTAGAGAAGACATGACCAAGGCCAGGCTACTTACTCTTCTAGTACTATAGGGTTTCTTTTCTCTAGGAGTCCTCACAAAGCTGAAATCTCAAATGCCAGTCCTAGCTCTATCCTAAATCCGTAGCTAGGTCACTTCTCCGATGCCAAGGGTCAAAATCCTTGAAGCTGTTTCCAGTCTTGAGTCATTTTCCCTCTCTATCTGAGTCTGTCTGGAGTATGTATCTCTGCTTTTTCAGTGGAGGCTTGAGCTCTCTGGGATTTACTCCAAATGCTGGATGGGAGTGTCACTTTTTGCGTCAAAAGTTCTGTTGTTAGATGGCATGGCTTTTGGTGGATGGGAGAGAATTGGGGAAGAAGAGAAAATTTCTTCCTCTCCTACACAATAGGCAAAGACCTAGGTTCTTCCCTGACTGCTGGATTTCTTATTGACTACCTCAAAATGACTGGACTGTGTCTTTTAAGGGTATTCTGGGCCATGGCCAATTCTTTTTTCTCCTATTTTGCTGCTTCTGACTCTATCAGAGATGAGTGTTCATACTTCATAAAGAGTTAACAAGATATTGTCATGTTAACACATTAACAGCTCATCATCCTTGATTACTTCCTATGTTTATAACAACGGATCTAGATTGAGGGCAAAATTCCCGCCTTCCATTACATAAAATATAAACAAGGTAATTTGAGGTAGTTGCACTAGCAACTGGAAGGATCAGGAAAGGCCTACCGAATAACTGTTGCTATCAAAGCTAGCATTTACATAGCAAAGGTTTGCAAAGGGCTTTACAAATATCTCATTTATCCTTACAACAACCTTGGAAAGTAAGTGCTTTTAATGTCACTATTTTACAGAGAGGAAACTGAGGCAGAGAGATGTTAAGTTACTTAACCCGGAGTTACACAGCTAATAAGTGTCTGAGGTAAAGAGATTGGATTTGAATTCAGCTCTTCCTAACTCCAGGTCCAGTGTTCCCTCCACTGAGTCACCTAACTGGCTGGTACTTTTTGCCTCTTATATGTATTTCCCGTGCTAAGTACTTACAATCAATTCTCTTAATTGATTTTGTTTGGATTTGGACCTTATCTTCACCCTTTCTTCTTGTATTTAATACTGTATTGCCCAGTATGCTAGGTTTGGACAGAAAAACATCTCACCCAATCAAAAAGGTAGCTATCAGAATTAAAGTGTGCCGTTGTTGTCAAAATAAGGGGTTTCCTCAGGCAATTTTTCTAATTGAAGACTATGTGTTTAATTAAGTCATCTCAGCTTTATTGACGGGCTTGCTGGTAGGCTGATACATTGCTATATCTCAGCAAAAAAAAAAAAATACTAACTTAAAACTATAAACCAATGCAACCCACTTTCCTGTCCCCACCACACACACAACCCTAAAGAAATGTATGCACTGCATTTCCATACTAAACTGCTGTGAGATGAATTTTAGGAGCAAATTTCATTGCTCACTGTCACAAGTTGGAGAGCCTCTCTAGGGGCAGCCAGCTCATCTCCCTTGCTTTGCCAATGCCTGGAGTTTGGGGACAGCTGAGTAAGAGGTGGTTTGTTTATAAGACAAAGTACTATAGTTACTCCCAACTGGCTCCAGGAGTATATTACTTTAGTATTTCATTAGTGTAGGTATCCCTCCACTGAGAGAGGCTTTCTCCCCCTTTCCGCTTGCCCTACCCCCAGCTTAGTGAATGGTTTTCACAACCTGTTGGGCAACTTCTGGGGGCAAGCTATCGCTAGACATAGTTAATGCTTTTCCAGCTTTGTGGGCCCTGTGAGAGTTTGTGTTTCCCTTGTCTACCCTTTAAGTAACCAGAGTCATATCCACACCATGATGAGCTCTGGGCCTGGGGTTGAGGGGAAGGAAGGACATTGGACTAATATTCCAAGTATCTCTGATTTTGTCATTGAAGGAACTAGGGGTGGGAATTCTTATGCAACCTATCTGTCTCTGACTTCATGGATATATTCTAGGGGCTGCTTAAGGCACATAAAGACTAACCTAGAAAGTATAAGAGTCTAGACACGCTCCCTGATCTTCATGACTCCAAACCCAGCACATCAACAAACAAATTATCACTTGGATTGTGCTTCAGTATTAACCCAAATATTTTAGAATGTGTTGGTATGTCCTCCCTGAATCCTGGCCGTTCCATACTGCAGGTACCCATCAGCATAATACCCAGCTGATTCACTGGCTTACTTCCAACTTTCTGGCATCAAATAGCCTTCTCCAGTTGTCTTTGCAGAAGAACTGGGGGCGTGGGGGAGGGGCTGCCTCATAAACTTTGTCACCTCTACTCCAGAGATATTGTCACTGAGACAAGAGGACCTCCAGCTAGTTTGTGTTCTTATCAGCTTCCGTGGCTTCAATGATCATCTCTTTGAAGATGATACTTAGATCTGTTTATCTAGCCCTAGCCTCATATGTCATATCTTCAGCCACCTACCAGACATCTCAAGCTGGATGCCCTGTAGTCGTCTTAAACTTGACATGTTTGAAACAAAACTCATTATCTTTCCTCCCAAGCTCTTCCCTTTTTCCAACTTTCATGTTACTGCCAAGGGTACTACCATATTCCCAGTCACCCAGCCTTACAACCTAGGCGTTATCCTCAGTTCCTCACTCTTTCCCCCACCCCATATCCAATATGTTGTCAAGGTCTGTTGATTCAACATTTGCAACATTTCTCATATACCTACAAGACCTATCCCCTAGTGCAAGCTCTCATTACCTCCCACCTGGACTATTGCAATGGCCTGCTAAATGGTCTCCCTACCTTGAACCTCTTTCCATTCTAGTTTATCCTCCACTAAGCTACAAAAATGCTTATGCTAAAGTCCATGTCTGGCCATGGACACCGCCTCCCCTGTGAACAAACTATAGTGGCTCCTATAAGCTCCAGGATCAAATATGGAATCCTCTGTTGGTTTACAAAGCTCTTCATAACTTTATCCTTTCCTACCTTCCCAATCCTCTTCCATTTAACTCTCTTCCGTATATTCCATGATCCAGAGACACTGGCCCTCCTTTCTCTTCCTAGTAGATGACACTCCATCCCTTCACTGTGTTCATTTTCTCTGGCTGTCTGTTTCCCATACTGGGAAAGTTCTCCCTCTTTATCTCTGCCTCCTAGCTTCCCTGGCTTCCTTCAATTTTAGGTTAAAATCCTTTCTGGCACAAGAAGCCTTCCCTGGTCCCCCTCAATACTAGTGCCTTCCCTTTGAGGTTACCTTCAGTTTATTCTGTATGTATTTTGTATGCATATAGCATTTTGTTCATTGTCTCCCCCATTAGAATGTGAGCTCCTTGAGGGCAAGGATTATTTTTGCCTTTCTTTCAATCCCCAGAGTTCAGCACAGTGCCTGGCATATAAGTCCTTAATAAATACTCACAGATTTGATTTACTCAGCCTTGGGTCCTTCTGGTTTCTATGGCTTGGAAAGGTATTTGTCTCTAGCAGAGAAGCTTTGTAGCTAAGACAGAGAAGACTGTAGGAAAGTCCATTGTGGGTTCCTCTGAATGAACATGAAAGGAGGCAGGACATAGCCCTCTGCAATAGAAAACAGGGAAGGAGGTAGCACTAGTGACCATATTGAGAGTGGAGGTGAAATGCTGACCAGACAGAAAGGGCAATGATGGCACAATCTACGAAACAGACAGGAGCAGAAATCATATATCTGTGGGTACGAGCAGATGGAGTTTAGGATTTCTCATCTATTTAAGTAATAAAAAGGGAGAGCGTAAGACTTGTCTCAGAACTGCTTCATAAGAATGTTCTGATGGTGAACGAGAACCTCTGATAGATGAGGTTTTACCCTATCTTGTCAGGGCACAGGTCTACACACCACTCCCTAGCACCCTTCACATCTGCACTTCCAGTTCTCCTTTATGTGTTGTCCACTCTTAGAATATACTTTTCTTGAAAACAGGGTTTATCTTTGCTTGCTTGTTTTTGCAGCTCAGGGCTTAGCACATTGTCTGGCATATAGCAAACACCCAGAAATGCTCACTCTATCTATTTATCTATCTATCTATCTATCCATTTATCTGCCTGTTTGTCTATCTTTCTAGCTATCCATTCTTCTATCTATATATTTCTATCCATTTCTCTATTTATCTCTACCTTTCTATTTCTCTCTATCTATTCATTCATTTATCTGTTTCCCTAAATATCTGTTCCTCTATCATATCTATCTATTGCACAAGGTATTGAACTAATATTGATGTAGCCAGAGGAGAAATCAGACCAGACTTTTTAACTTTCTAAGTTTTTCTTACTGTAGAGGGGTGAGTCTTTGAACAGAATTCCTCTTCCCATAATGTCTGCTTGGGTCTAAGAGAGAACCTCATTCATTGGAGGAAATTCTGTGGACTGTCTCTTCCAAAAAATTATGAGTGAACTTGTGATGTTGCCAAGCAAGCACCCTGACTGGAGTATTTACAATACAGTCAGTTTAAAAGAACCAATGAGAATTTGGCAGGATTGAGAAGGACTCCAGGCTGTAACTGACAGGTGAAGACACAGTCATGAGGGGAAGAACTGAGGGTAAATGTTAACCACATCTAGACTGTGCTAGAAGCATGGATATTGGTTGGGAGATTTGGTTTGATATGAGTGGAGATGGCAGAGATATGGAAATGCTGAGACCTGGCTTGGACATTCAGATATCCTGAACAACTGATTCCTGTCAGAGGTTCCCAAAGTGGGCAATATCTCCCCCTGGGGGGTGCTGGAATGATCCCAAGGGGCTGGGAGTAGCCTCAGGTACAAGTGGGGGTTGTTGAATAAAAATTAGGGGGCAGTGGAAGCATAAGGAAAGAAAAGAAGAAAATTTTGAAAAACCATTTGTACATGTTTCGTCTGTTGTGTGACAGAGTTAAAGTTGTAGTGATTACATTATTTGCCGAGTGTTGGCAGGCTAGCTTGTCACACATTGTCGGGAAGTCCAGTATGCGTCAAGCAGGAATATATGCTTGTAATGACTTGTTTATGATACTATATGGTTACATGACATAATATTGTGTCATCAAAATTTCAATGCAGGAAAAGTACTCACAAGTTTACAATAAATTATTAAATTTAAGATGTGTCATATTTTTCAAAAAATATTTTATATTTTTTGAAATGATGCAAAAAAAAACCCATTAAAAGGTTAAAGAAAGTAGATTCCCAGGTTGGTGCTGAGTAATTTTTTTTAAAGGGGCCAGTAAGCCAAATAAGTTTGGGAACCTCTTCATATAGATCAACATTCTTAGTCACTAAGCTGAGACAGAAAGAAGTAATTAAGAAAAAATATATAATTTCTGACAGATCTCTAACACCTGGTCCATGAGTTTGAATTGATGTGTCCCATTCCTGCTATGCTAGGTGTGAGAGATTAGTAAAAGTTAGGGAAAGTTAGGTTTCCACAGAATAATTAATTGTCAGTTTGAACAAAGAAGAGAGTAAAAATTAACTAGGGCAAGTGGCCCAACCAATCCGAATAAAGCTAGTGGTGTTGCAAAATCCGCAAACCCAGGATATTAGGAAAACTGGCTTAAACCAGCCAGATAACAGTCAAGGTTGAACAGGGAACTGGGTCAAATTGCTACTATGCATGCTTAATTGGCTAATTGAATATTACCTTACACACCCACAGGGAGGAGTTTTCCACCATTTTTGAACATGGGACATATGTTGGGGGGAAGATTGTAGCCTGGAAGGGGAATGGATCAATCCATTCTCTGAAGGCAGGTACTGAGCTGATGCTGCATCAGTCTACATCAGTGTAACCCTATATAGCAGCTCCAACTCCTGTATTCCTTATTTCATCTTCCTGAAGAAGGGCGGAATCTTCTCCTGGACAAGAACATAAGCCCAACTCCCTTGGATTCCTCAATAATAATAAATTGCCCTTGATGTCAAATTTTATGTGCCAAGCGTGTTTCTAATGCTAGGGGTAAAGAAGGATTAGCAAAGAAGTGGTTATGACATGATTTAATTCTGTACTATTTGCCATGTATTTTGTTCCAATTAAATGTCCTTTACTCTTATTTCATGTATCATTTGAACTCTTTGCGGACATTCCCCCTTCCTTTCTCAATTAGGTCATTGCCTGGTTCACAATCTCTCCTTCTGAACTCCCTCTCCTGTCCTAATACTAGAGGATTTCAAAATACATAATTGATGTTCCTTCCAGTATCCTAACCTCTCAGTCCCTTGATCTACTCTGTTCCTATGACGCCCCCCTCCCCCACTCTACTTCAGCTATATTCAAGGAATGGTCCCACACTTGATCTTATCATCCACAAGTGTCCCACCTCTCTAATCAAGAACTCTGAAATTCCTTTATTTGATGATTATCCATCTCTTTATTCCATCTCTCCCCTCTCCTTAGCCTTATTCTTTGTCCTCACCAAGAAATCCAATCCCATCATTCCTCAGAACTTTTGCAAACCATCAACTTTGACCCACCTACTCACCTATCTCTCCATTTTAAACACCTTAGTTGACTAGTTCAACTTCCCTCTGCCTTCTGCTCTGAAATCCTTTGCTCCCTTCTGTTATCCCTATTCACATCTCACCAAATGCCAATCTCGGATTACTCCCACCAGCTGCCTCCTCCTTTGTTCCTACTCATAAATTTCTGAATGAAACTGGAAGAAGTCAGTTGAGAGTCCATTACAACAGAAGGTTCAAACACTCAAAACAGGAGGAACCAAATTAAAATGTAATTGGAAAATACTTAACAAAATAAAAACATACAATGGACCATACATAGATTAGTACTTGATTTTCTAAATCAACCTAAGGCCGTCAGGGATCGTTAAGTATGGATTTAGTGACCTTTGATTTCTATTTGAGTTTGACACTCCTGCACTACAAAATAAGGTCCAATCCCAACTGGACCTTCATTACAACACTTTTAATTCTGCCTAATTGATTCTCTACTCCTCTTATCTCAGGAGCTGTTCAAACTTCCTCTTGTCTCCTGAAGCTCCCTCGGCCCTCCTCTTCACTCCCTCATTCTCAGGGCCTCACTTACACATTACTGAGAAAATTTAAGCCCTTTGCCATGAGGTCTTTCTTCTCCCTTTCTTCTCATCTGGAAACCTCTCAACATCATCTTTTTACTCCTCGTTTACTTCAGTCTCTTAAGAAGTGACTCTTCATCTTCCTAAAGCCATCCCCCCTACATATACCCTTGATCCAATAACCTCCCATTTTATTTAGTAGATCGCTCCTGCTCTCATCCCCTTTTTTATCTGTTTTTTCCACTGCTACCTACGAATCTGCCCAAGTATCCCTCAACTTTAAGATCATATAATCCCTGCTAGCTTTTGCCATATGCTCACTCTACTATCACAGTGAAACTCATTGAAAAAACAAATGATGCCTATACTCATTGCCTTCACTTTCTCTTATTTCACTCTGAAATCTGGCTTCTGGCTTCATGGGTACACATTGTACACAGGGAAGTGATTTCCAAAGAGAAGACAGACCTAGATGCTAATCATTCCCAATAGGAATCTCCTATTTCAGTCTTCTGTTTAATTTGAAGGGGATTTTATTTCCCTGCCAGCCTGGGTAAAGTGTAGAGCGACACCACCCCATTAGAGACTCTACTTGAATGACATTGTTTGCAGCATATCTGGTAGGAGGCTATGTATTGTTTTGCAAGAAAAGGAACAGTGATGGATGAGGGTAACAGAAGAGGAAAGAAGCAAATGCCTTGAGATCCAACATCTCTTCTAGACCTCATTGATGATGGTTAGAGGCAGCCTACTCAATGCCTGCCTGAGGTTTCAATGATTGTCTGATGGTCACTTCTCCAAAAAGGCCAGCTCCCAATGCTGCTGCTATGATGAGAAGGCAGAACTCCCAAGGCTCTCTAGGTTGTCACTATGGCTGGGAAACTGTGCCTAAAACTGGTTTTTAACACTCAGCCTTGAGCAACTTTTTGTATGTGTTTTCAAAAATATGGAGGATGTAGTTTTGGGAAATGGGTGATACAGTGCTTACTGACTGATTTTAATTCTCTGTTAATTAGTTTCCATTTATTTTAAGTAAGTGTTCTTTTTTTGCACTGTCGTGATGCCTTCTGTGTGGCTGGCTGGTTGAAACTCAGAAGGAAGATGAGGGCCTCTGATCAATAGAATACATATCCAAACAGGTTATAGATAGATGTTGGTACCAATGAGGGATGCTACACCAAAACAGCAATATTAGAAATATAAATTATTCCCTTCTGGAATCCTGATGCTATTAAATCATTGGTAAACTTTAAATTACTTCCACGGTGGTGGGTCTCAGAGGTCTTGCTCTTAATCCCCAATGTACTCCTTTTGGATGCTGTAAGGCACCACCTGCTTGCTTCACAAAGAATTTGGCTAGTGTCAATTTTCCAAAATGAAAAGAAACATAGAGAAATAACCTCAGTTCTGTCCTTGCAAATTAAAATCAAGGAGCCCACATTGTTTAAGCAAATTCTCTGCTGTAAGCTCTCTACTGGAGGGATGGGGGTGGTATGCTGGGATTTAAATACCAGAGGTGTTGCTGGCAGCTTGGGCTTGCATATGCAGCACTGTTTGGGAATGCTCATATGGTCCATGATTGTGCTGTGCCTAGTACTGACAGGGCCATCTGTTCTGTGCTTTACTAAGTAATGGAATTTACACTGCCCTCTCCAAATGAGTGCCTGGGCATGTCCAAACATACCCTTGTCCAAGCCCCAGGTCCTGGCTCCCCTCCTACCTCCCTGCCCACTCATCAAACACTCCATGGAGGCTGCACTTGATATTTTAATACCTTCAGGAAACACAACTAGTTTAGAGTGTCTAAGGACTCGCTTGTTTACCATCGAGGGAGCTACCATCGGTTCCTTCTTTTTTTATAGAGAATTAAGAGGGAGCCAAGAGAAAGAGAAACCAGTGATCAAGTCAGGTAAGACAAATTGGGGTTGAGTGATGAGATGAATGCTTTAGTAACAGTTTGACACCAATCAGAAAACCAAACCCACTAAAATAAACATGCTGGAGAAATGTAAGAAGATATATATGGAGAGTATAGATTTAGAGTAGGAAACGACCTTGGTGGTTCTCTAGCAAGAGAGTCAGGAAGACCTGAGTTTGAATCCAACCTCAGATGCATATGTAAAGCCAATCTGTAAGTGAAAGATCTTTCTCACCCATTGAATAGGCCCCAAGTGGGGCCAGCGAAGAGAGGCCTGATTAGACACAGGCCCACAAGTTTGTCATGCTGATCAGGGATTAAAGACTCTTCCCATGCCCTCAATAGACCTCAGGTGGGGCCAACAAAGGGAGGCCTGCTTAGAGGCAGGCCCATACTCTTTCTCTAACTAGGTGTGAGGTTCCAGGCCTGTGATATCAATTGAGTTGGGACTTTCTTACTGTTTTTAAATGATTAATTAAGTGTCTTTGAGTCTTGCTAGGTGCTAAGCCCCAGGCCCAAACCCCAATTAGATGCTAAACCTATGTGGGTGTGAATTGGTAACCAAGTTGGGCCCCAGGTGGGGCTAACTAAGGGAGGGCCTAGTTTACACATGAGTTTGAATGATAGGTTTGGGACATCAGAGGCTCAGACCACATGGGTTTAAGTTGCCTCTTTGTGATGATTTTAGATCACGTGGGTGAGTCTCATGTATGACTCACCCCTGACCCTGAAAAAGACATAAAACCAGGGGTTGGCTTTCTCTGTTTTGGAGCTCTTTCCCACAGCAGTGGTGGCACAAGTGACTCTGGGCCAGCCCACATTATGAGCTCCCAGGCTGAACCTAGATGTTGGTAGTTATGAATCTGTATTTGGTCTGTCTGTTGATGTTTGTACTTTGTTTGTATTTTGCTCTGAAGTTCAGGGTGCTGGTTTTTCCCCCTGAACTGAGTGAATGATATTTGTATGCTGAATTAAAGTAAGCCTGTCAACCCCTTAACGTTGCTTTCCTTACTGAAGCAGATCAAAAGAACCTGTGATTTTGCAGCGTGTTGGCAGCTTGCTGGTAGTGTGCTTGTTGTTGGGCTTCTGTTGGTCTTTCACCCCCACAACAGCTGTTACCTGGATTGTTGAAACAAGGCCCCATACCTTTTTGCTAAGTAGTCTCTGAGCCCTCAGGGCCCTGAACAGGGTATAAAAGCTCTGAGGTTGGTGTCTTGCCTTTGGGGGCACACTCATTGAAAGAGTGCTAGTGACAAGGCTCTGGGTATGCCATTGAAGAAGCACCCCTCCTTTGAAAACGCAGATGTTGGTGCTTCTCTGGTAACTAGGTATTGTGATTTGGTTAGACAGAAATGTTGATCTGGTTATATTGTCTCTGTTTGTAATTTCTGTTTGTATTTGCTCTGAAGTTAAGGGTGCTGACTTTTCCTCCTGAACTAAGTGAATGATATATGTATGTTTAATTAAAGTAAGATTGTTAACCCGTTAAAGTTGCTTTCCTTAGAAAAGCAGATCAAAGAACCTGTGCTGACAGCCCTTCTGTGTGCTCTTTTTGTTGGTCTTACACAGCCACAGTAGCTGCTAGCAACATTGTTGGTACAGTGTATTAGCTGTGTGCTCTGGACAGGTTACTTAACCTTTGTCTGTTTTCTCAACTGTAAGATGGAAATAATGATATCACCAGGGTTGTTGTAAAGATTCAATGAGATATTTGGGAGATGTCTTGTACATAGTAGGTGCTTGTTTGCTATCACTGGAGCCATGCACATTTGGGGGTAAGCAAGGAGATATCTCTGCTTACAAGCTCCACAAGGTAGCCATAGTCTCTAGCCATGAACCCGAACAGTTCTTCCACAGCTTCTATCTTGGGGCACTGTTGACCCCTGTTATGCATAGTGAGGCATGATATCTTCTTTTTTTAGTTCCATCCCACTTTGTGCCAGTAATGGACTTAGCCTGATCCCTGCTCTCAAGGAAACAAAATTGATGGAAAATGTACAAATTTTCAGAGACAAGCTGACAGAATGTGCTAGGGAAGTAAAATTTTTAAATAATTTCATTACATCGGAGGCTTTTCTTTGTGTTATCCTAGGTTGTATAATGCACATTGACAGTTCTGTCTTCTCTAATGTTGTCTAGTTCAGTGTGTAAATGCCTAGAGAATAGGGATTCAGTCTGATTAAAATAATTGGTGTTCTTCCAGTCATCTGGAAATCTTAGCTCCTTCCCAAGCCAGGCTTTACCATGTTGAACTGCAGAAATGAGAAAAGCATATAAAGGACTTGTCCAATTGTAGGCACCTCCTGTCTCAGACCACTAAGGAACTGGTGAACTCAGCAAAGGAGGCTTTGAGAGACTAATGGGATAGAAGTTGCTTTAGAAAAATTAGTTCCACACCACACATTGATTCTCTGTAGAATGAGACTAACCATCCATTGCTACTCCAGACCTCAAGCCATCTGGAAATTTTAAGTACAAGTTCAATAAAAGATGATAAAAAATGTAAAATTGTTGTAAGCTCAAAGAGGGAAAGGAGGTATGTGTTCATGAAGTTTAAAATCATCATCACACTTAGCTCCCTTTACCCTGCGTTCCCAGATGTCTTCATTCGTGTGTAGGTAGCCTTTTACGTAGTAAGATTTGAAACATTTCAGGAAATCTACATCCAAACACACACACGTCATGTTGGTATTAAAATACAAGTGTTATCTGGGAAGGCAAAAATACCAGGCTATTATTAATCACTAACATCTTAACTTGTAGTTCATCAGCATCAGATCACCTCTGTGAGGTTTACGTTCTTGTAAGGGCCTCATTCCTCATCCATAAAATGAAGGGGTTGGACCAGACAGCCTCTGAGGTCCCCATTGGCTGGATCTAGGATTATATGTGCTTAAAAAAGGAAGGGGTTTGATTCAAAGATGCCTAAATCCCCTTCTAGGTCTAATATGCTCTCATTCTAGTTTATAATAACATTGCCTCCTATGATTATGGGGCCTAACAGAGAGAGTTGGAAGGGAAGAGTCAAATATAGATGATTTTCACTGCAAACCCCAGGAATGAGAGAGAAGCAATGTTTGGCAGTGGCAAGAATACAGGTCCTAGTTCCTACCTGTATGCCCTAGGCCAAGTCAATTAAATTCTCCAGACCCCCTAGTCACCTTATCTGTAAAATAAGGAGGTTGAACTAATGATATCACCTCTCCCATGCCTTCTAGACCTAAATTTATAATTCAATGATCAATAAATAAGCATGTCTGAGCCAGTGAGATCAGAGTTTAATGACACTGAATCACTAAATTCTAAATTCGTTCCAATGTTCTCAGTAAATGAAAAAAATTTGGGGATTTCATTAACAGCTTCTGATTCCTCTAATCCTTTTTCTGAAGCCTGATTCTAATTCATAGGTCAGAGATCAGAGATCAGAATGTCTAAACATCCAGTGCATAAGATCTCTTGATCTTATGCATGGACTGGAAAACTGGTGGAAGGAAGGTTATTTTCTCAGTCATTCCGGAAGATTCAATGAGCCAAAACAAATATACAGAATTTCAAATGGTTATAGAAGCTGTGGTCTGTTATAAGATATTGGCAACCCTTCAACCTGACAAGCAGAAATTATGGATTAAAAGGCCCTTTTAGTGGATGATGATATTAAGAGGAATGTAAATCTAAGAGCCCTCACCAAGTATACACAAGACCATGCAAATAGATCCATCTATATTTAGGTATGCACAGTCCTGGAAGAGTTGACCGAAGTACTGTATCTTTCCCATCCCCAAAACAACCACCATCACCACCACTACCACAATGTATATATGTAGCAGAAAGTGATTTCTCCCACCTCAGATTTCTCATAGTACTTTTATTTGGATCTCCCTTTTCATTTATCACATCCCCCATTGTAGAATCATTATTTCATACATGTCCTTCTCCTGTTAATAATAATAGTGATAATAACAATAGTTGACATTTATATAGTACTTATCACATGCTAGGCACTATGCTAAGTGCTTTACAGATATCGCATTTGATTCTCAGAACAGCCATCTGAGGTAGATGCCATTATTATCACCATTTTACAGATGTGAGGAAACTGAGGCTGATAGAGGTTAAGTGACTGGTCCAGGGTTACATGGCTAGTAAGTGTCTGAGGATAGATTTGAGCTCATTTCCAGCACTCTATCCACTGCACCAACTAGCTGCCATTGTGAGGAATTATGTGGTATCTTTGTCTTCCCAGTGCCTAGGTCAGTGCCTGAGGCAATGTGAGCCGGTAATAGATATATAGAATTAAATGCCTATAGGCAAATGTATGCTGGAAAATGTTTAACATCTGGCTCTCTGGGGGAAAAAAAGTACTAACAACACAATTTTTTTCCATTTAATTTGCATTATTTACATTTTCTCCATCATTTCCCTAAGTCTAGACAATCATCAAAACAATAAATTAAGTCCCGACTTACAGCTTTTGTTGATTTCTGAGGTAAAAATGCTCACCCTGAAGAATTAATAATTGGCTCAGCAGAGCCACTAGGAGGAGCTCACTCCAACACCTCCCCCGCCCCGCCCCGCCTTCAGGTCACCCAGTGGTATGCATGGACAATGTTATTATCTCTGTCTGTGGCATCGTTGCCAGGTACAAAGAGCCATAATCATCTCCATCTATGTGCCTGGATATGTGTAATTTGAGACTTGTGTACCGAAGACCGAACTTGTAATCATTCCAAGAAATACTGAAATGAACAGGGATTATAACCAATAACTTACACTTCTACTGAAGTCTGGCCAAATTGAAAACTTCCCTTCCTAAAGTAACTGAGGCACAGGAGAGAGAAGTTTGCGACTGAATTGCACGGAGATGTGGGAACTGCTTGAGTTGGCCGTCTCTTGTTAGAAGTCTCCTTTTGCTTGATAATCTCATAAACTTGTAGGACTCAGAAGGCACAGGATCTTATACAACATAACAAATAACCTTCCTTGGAAACAGGGCTTACACAAATTAGATCTTAATGGATGGATTTATTAGGAGATGTGTATGGACATTAGCCCAAACTGTGATCTATCTAGATCTTGAGGAGTTGTCCAATGGATGTAACAGCCAAGAGCAATGATCAGTCAGTGAATCAGAGGCCTGTTTCAAGCTCTTGTTAAGCATAATCACTTGTCAGTTTATGTCTATGATATCCTGAGTACTGAGCATATGTACCTGCCATGAAAGTGAGAATAAAGGTATATTACCAATAATTGCTGTCTATGTTAGTGAAAGGAGATGATCATAGAATTAGAGGTAGAAAGATCTTTAGATAATAATAGTGAATCCTAGCTAGTTATTTTTTAAATAGCACTTCAAGATTTGTAAAGCATTTTACATATTATCTCACTGGACCATCTTAGCAACTTCCTTAAGTTAGGTGTTATCATTATCTCCATTTTACAAGTAAGAAGACTGAGGCTGAGATGTTGCATGACTTTCCTGGGGTCACATAGTTAGTAACTATTTAAGGCAGGAGGTCTTCCTGATGTCAAATAATTCCTGATGTAAGTATTTAAAGCAGGAGGTCTTCCTGATGTCAAGTAAGTATTTAAGGTAGGAGGTCTTCCTGATGTCAAGTAAGTATTTAAGGCAAAAGGTCTTCCTGATGTCAAATAATCCTGCTGTAAGTATTTAAGGCAGGAGGTCTTCCTGATGTCAAGCAAGTGTTTAATGCAGGAGGTCTTCCTGATGTCAAGTAAGTATTTAAGGCAGGAGGGTTTCCTGATGCCAAGTAAGTATTTAAGGCAGGAGGTCTTCCTGATGTCAAATAATTCCTGATGTAAGTATTTAAGGCAGGAGGTCTTCCCGATGTCAAGCAAGTGTTTAAGGCAGGAGGTCTTCCTGATGTCAAATAATTCCTGATGTAAGTATTTAAGGCAGGAGGTCTTCCTGATGTCAAATAATTCCTGATGTAAGTATTTAAGGCAGGAGGTCTTCCTGATGTCAAGTAATAGTTGGCACAGTGGATAGGGCTCCGGGCCTAGGGTCAGGAAGATCTGAGTTCAAATCAGGCCTCAGACATTTACTAGTTTTGTGACCCTGAGCATGTCATTTAAGCCTTTTTGCCTCAATTTCTTCATCTGTAAAATGAGGATAGTAATATCACCTACCTCCCAGGGTTGCTGTGAGGATCAAATGAGATAATAATTATAAAGCTCTTGGGACAATGTCTAACACGGTAAGCACATATAAATGTTAGCTATCATTATTGTTAAATAACAGTAATCAATCACTAAACATTTATTAATTAAGTGCCTACTATGTGGTAGGCACTGTGCCAAACACTGAGGATACAAAAAGAGGCAAAAGATAGTCCCTACTCTCAAAGAGCTTACAATCTAATAAGGATACAACATGCAAATAAATATATTCAAAGAAAGCTACATATGAATGGAAAGAATTAGAATGAAGAGAGACTGGGGAAAGTTTCCATTAAAGTTTGGGATTTTAGCTGGGACTTAAAGGAAACCATAGAAGAAGAAAGCCATAGAAGAAGAAAAAATATAGGATGAGAGCAGGGATGGAAGGGTCAAGTGAGGAATTTTTCAGGATAGGGGAGACATGGGTATGTTTGTAAGGAGATCCAGTAGAGAGAGAGACTGAAAATAAATGAAAGAATAGAGATGACAGGGGCAGCTAAATGGCAGCATAAATAGAATGCTGGGCTGGGAGTTAGGAAGACTCATCTTTCTGAGTTCAAATGTGGCCTCGGACACTAGCCGTGTGACCCTAGGCACGTCCTTTAACTGTTTCCCTCCATTTCCTCATCTGTAAAATGAGCTGGAGAAGGAAGAGGCAAACCACTCCAGTATCTTTGCCAAGAAAACCCTAGGAGAACTTTGTAATTGAATCCACAAGTCTTTTGCATGCTTGGGTAGATTGATCCACATAGATTTTACACATTTTGTCATTGTTTGGGGAAGGATTTACCTCTCTAGTATTAATTGCCTTTTGCATTTTGTTGTTATATGAAAATACTATTGTTTTTTGAGGATCTTATTTGGTAGCCTTCAACTTTGATAAAACTATTGCCTTAATTAGTGTCTTTGCTGATTTCCTAGAATTTTCTAAGTATACCATCATATCATCAGCAAATAAAGACTTTTTTTCTTCTTTACCTATCTTTATGCCTTTAATTTCTTTCTTTTTGTTTTATTATTATTGTATTTTCAGAATTATATCAAATAATAGTGGAGAGAGTAGGCATCCTTGCTTTAATCTTGTATTTGTTGGGAAAGGTTCCAGTGTATCGCCATTGAATATACTTGTTTTTCATTTTCAGTAGATGTATTTTATAATATTAATAAAAGGTCACTCTATGTCTATACTTGGTAGAGTGGGGTTTTCTTTGTTTTGCCATAAATGAATGTTATGCTTTGTTAAAAGGCTTTCCACACATCTATTGAGATATGCATCTTGCTATTTTTTATTGTTAATGTGATTGTGTTGATAGTTTTCCTAATATTGAACCATACTTGTATCACTAATATAAATCCAAACTGATCATGATGAATGATGTCTTGGATGAATTTCTATACTCTGTTTAACAAGATTTTATTTAAAAATTTTTATATTGATACTCATTAATGATTTTGGTCTACAGTTCTCTTTCTGTGCTTTACCTTTCCCTAATTTAGTGATTAATTTGCAGTTGTCTTATAAAAGCAATATGGCAGGCTGCTCTCTTTCTCCATTTTTAGAACAAATTTGTAATATACTGATACTAATTGTTCTTTATAAGTTTAATAGAATACTCGTATAAATTGATCAGAACCAGAAATTTTTTCTTTAGTAGTTCCTTTACAGGTTGTTCTATTTCTTTTTCTGAGATTAGCTTATTCAGGATCTCTATTTGGTTTTCTGTTAGTTTAATATTGCATACTTTTGAAGATACTGCTCGATTTCGTTTGTTTTCTGAATCTTTTTAGCATAAAAGTATGTGTAGTAGGATATAATAATTATTTTTATTTCTTCTGATTTTGTTGTGATTCAATTTTGCTCATTTGCTGCTTTGTTGATTTTATTTTCTGCCATCTTTTTAGTCATATTGGCATGCTTATCAATTTTTTTTGTTGCAGGGGGGAAGGCAGGGCAATTGGGGTTAAGTGATTTGCCCAAGGTCACACAGGCAGTAAACGTGTCAAGTGTCTGAGCCCGGATTTGAACTCAGGTACTCCTGACTCCAGGGCTGGTACTCTACTCACTACGCCACCTAGCTGCCCTTTGTTTATCAATTTTATTAGTCTTTTCAAAGAACTATCTTTCAGTTTTATTTATTATTTCTAAGATTATTTCATTTTCAGTTTATTTATTTCTCCTCTAATTTTTAATATCTCCCCTTTTGTGCATATTTTAGGTTTGTTTATTTGTTGGCTTTCTAATTTTTTAAAAAAATGCACATTTAATTAGTTAATTCTCTTTTCTACTCTGTTAATGTAAGTTTGTAAGGTTATGATTTTTCTCCCAAGGACTGATTTAGCTGCATCCAATAAAGTTTTGTAGGTTACTCCATATTTATCATTTTCTTTCATGAAATGAATGTTTTATGATTTATTCTTCGATCCACTCATTACTTAGGATTTCATTTTTAAGTCTTCATTGGGGTCTGTATCTTTTGTTCATACTCCCTAAACTGATTACTGTTGTGTGTATGTTATGGTTTGCAAAGGACATGTTTACTACTTCTGCTTTTTGACATTTATTTGTAATATTTCTATGACCTAATACATGGTAAATTATATTTAAGTTCCATATTGCTGAAAAATGCAAATATTCCCTAGCTGTACCAATTAGGAGCCATAAGTCTTTAATTTCTAGTTTCTTTAGAAATTTATTAAATTCTCTATTTCCCCTTTATTTATCTTTTTCTTTAATTTGTCCAACACTGAGAGTGACATTGAAATCTTCTGTCACTAATATATTACTATCTGTATTTTCTTGCAGTTCAGTTCTTTCTTTTGCTAAGGCATTTTGGCCATAAAAGTTTGATGTAGATTTTAGTTTGTTGCTTATGGTTCCTTTCAGCATAATGTTTTTCCTCATTTATCTCTTTTATATTATGAATGTTTGTTTTTTCTTTGTCTGACAGCATAATTCCAATTTCTGCTTTGGGGGGTTTTACCTGATGCATATTAAGTTTTGTTCCAGTCCCTCATTTTTACTGTGTATGTCTTTTTTATGGTGTATTTCTTGCAAGCCACAGATTGTGGTTTGCTTAACTTATTAATTACTTTTTCTTTCATCCTTTTGTCAACTTATTTAATTTTTCCCCTCTATTTTTCATCTTCACTTAAGTAATCAAGTAAAATTTCTCACTCTCATCCTCTTCAACTTGCTTTGTTCGTTATTTTTTAAAATTTTATTCTCTACTCCTTTTGCTAAAAAGAATTTTCCCTCATTCTTTTCATTATTCTGTCATTCATGCTTTCTCTGAGACTTTTATTTTTTGATTCACAGACCTTAAACTTATATAATCCTTCTCTACATTCCTTTGTATTATTTTGTCTTTAGCCTCTGTATTGAAAGCTTCTAGGGTATCTATTTTTATTTCCTTCTTCTAAATAGTTTCACTGTCATTCTCCCACCTCAAACACCCATTTTTTGTTGCCTCACTCTTAGAAATGCCATTTCCTGCAGATAATAGAAGATATAACCCAGTGGTATCAATTTTCCTGTGTCCCTGATTTTTCAGTTCATTATAAACCTTTGCCTTCCCAAAGGGTATTTCCTCCATTTCTTCATTTATCTCCTCTCTTGCAAGGTCCATGCCCTCTCACTCTTCTGGGTGTCAGTTGCACTCGATAGCTCCAATTCCCTTTCTCCTGGGGCATGATGAGTAGTCCCTGCACCAAGTCCCTGCAGATTATACCCATTTCAAGGTCCTCATTCTCCTTTGTAGAAGATCATTCTATTCCCATTGGATCAGTCATCAATAGTACCCCCTTCCATGACTGAAACAAGATTTTCCCTTTTTTCCTACTTCAATATTTTTAACTTTGCCTTTTTATCCATTCTCCTGTAGGCTCACTTCTTAGAGTTAAAATTATTCATTATTAACCTTAAACTTCATTAGGGTACATCACATATTCCCCTCTAATCTTTTATTCACTCTCCCATTCTGTGATTTAGTCACGCAAAAACATTGATTCACTCGTAGGCAAGTTGTTGTTCAGGTCTGTTTCTCTACCATTACTTCTATTTGACTTCTGCTTTCAAACTTGTGTCCTTTTATATAATTTTAGAAAATATCTCATAATGGTCTCTATTTTTTTGTTGTTCTTGGTTGTTGTATTTATTTTTTTAATTCTGTAGTCTGGGTTGTTTGAAAAGCAAATAATTTGTTCAGGTTTTGTTTTCTTTTTAGATATGCATCCCATGCCTTTTTTAAAAAAACTGAATATCCACCTTTTTGGATTAATGGTTAAGTTTACATTTGTAGAGTTTCATCTTGAACTCTTTGCTCTTCAGAACACATTATTCTATTCTCTCTTGCTATTTTTGGAGGGTGCATAATAGTCTTGTGTTATTCAAATTTCCTTTCTTTTATATTAAAACATCTTTCTCCAGGTCACTTGCAGAGTTTCCATCTGTCACTAAAATTGTTCAATTTAACCACTAGGCATCTTAGCGTTTGAAGCAGTGTTTTTTTTTTTTTTAAGGCAATATGTGGATTTTTTCAATTATCACTATTTTCTGTGCTAGAAATTCTGGGCAGTTTTCTTGTGTTACTTATCATATTATGATGTTCAGGTTGTTTGACTTGTAATGTTCTTCTGGAAGACCTAGAATCCTTAAGGTTTTTACATGCATCCTATCTTTTAGAACAATATGTTTTGCTTGTATATAGATCATGTTTTCTTTTAGTGTTATTTTGCTTCGCTTCTTTCAGATTGTCCTTCATGTCTATGAATTTGCTTTTCCAATGAGATATCTCCCCCCACCCACCCCCTTTTTTTGGTAAGACATCGTGGATTCAATTTTTTTCTATTCTGCCAGTCATTTCTGCTTTGTAGTTCATAGATTCTCCTTTCACAATTCTTGTTTCTCATAAAAATCATTTAGGAATTTCCTGATATGATCCAATGTTCTCTTGGGAACCCAATTTACTGTCTCATGAGATGTTCATTTTTGTTGTCTTACAATATTTATTCATAGATGTCTGACTTCTGTTAGCTGATGCAGAGGCCATATTCCCTTCTATTATTAATATTTTCCCTATTGATTTAAATGTTTATGCTCAAGGTCTTTAACTGAGTTTTTTTTCTTTCTAAGAGCTTTGGTAATTTCAGTAATTTTTTTTTTTATATTCTCTTACTGCTCACTTTCTGACTCCTTCACATTTGCATGTGGTTTCCCTGTGAGTTGGATTCCAACATCACCTCAACTTCATCCCTTGCTGGGCAATTCATGTTTCATTGGCCTCAGAATCTAACCCAAGTGACTTCTGGGGTGGGGGTAGGATGGACAAAACTGTCCCCAGATGGATGTTGGGACTTTTGCTTCAGGGAAGCCTGGTGGATCCATGCACACTTTTTTACTTTGCCTTCTAGTATTAATTCTCAAGCTTAGTATTGTCATAATATAGAGCACTACATTGCCAGTTAGAACAAAAATTGGCCAAAAGCTTTTCAAAGGAGGCAGCCTTCCCTCTATTGATTATCTCTAGTAACATAACATATAATATACATATATATGTACTCACCCACCCACCCATAATTTTATGAACTGTCTTTAAAAATAATTTCCAGCTCTTTCTCTAATAGGGCTATGTTTTATTGATGATTTGAGGCTTCTTTCCTTTTCTTTTTCCTTGTGGCACCATCTCTCACAAGCTCTATTTATTTATTTATTTATTTGTTTATATAGGTTTTTTGGTCATTTTTATTTAATATTTTAGTTTTCAACATTGATTTCCATATATATATGTATATGTATGTACAACAATATATATAGTATATATTGTTGTATGCATGTTGTCTGTAAGAGAAGTATATATATATATATACATATGCATATTTTCTGTAAGATAATACATATATATGTGTATATATGTAGGACATAACTGTATATTGTAAATACATATATACATATGTATGCATGTTTTCTGTAAGATACACATGTATATACTTATATATATTTTATATATGTGTATATATATATATATATACATACATACATACATACATATATACTACACAACTGCATGTCTGTAAACTCCTTGAGAGCAGAGACTGTTTTTTATCTTGCTTTGTATATTAATAAAAAGCTTGTTGACTGATTCTCATCCTCCTTCTTGTTGGTTATGTGACCTGGAAGTCTTTGCTACTTACTTCTAAGCAACAGAAATATGGTTCATTTGTGTGCAAATCACAAAGCTGGCATTGAGGGCCCAGTTCCAAAGTGACAAACATTTTTATTTCAACCAGCCAAAATTCAATTCTAAAAAACTAATTTTATGAACTGTCTTTAAAAATAATTTCCAGCTCTTTCTCTAATAGGGCTATGTTTTATTGATGATTTGAGGCTTCTTTCCTTTTCTTTTTCCTTGCGGCACCAACTCTCACAAGCTCTATTTTATTTATTTATTTATTTATTTATTTATTTATTTAGGTTTTTTGGTCATTTTTATTTAACATTTTAGTTTTCAACATTGATTTCCACAAGATTTTGAGTTACAAATTTTCTCTCTCCCCGCCCCCCTTTCCAAGATAGCATATATTCTGATTGCGTCATTCCCCAGTCAGCCCTCCCTTCTGTCACCCCAGTCCCCACCCCCCATCCCCCTTCCCCTTACTTTCTTGTGAGGCAGGATAGATTTCTATGCCCCATTTCCTATATATCTTGTTTTGTAGATGCATGCAAAAACAACTTTTTTTAAGTATCTGCTTTTAAAACTTTGAGTTGCAAATTCTCTCTCTTCTTCCCTTCCCACCCAGCCACCCTAGGAAGACAAGCAATTCAATATAGATCGCACATGTATCATTATGTAAAACACTTCCACAATGCTCATGTTGTGAAAGGCTAACTATATTTCCTTCCATCCTATCCCATCCCCCTTTATTCAATTTTCTCCCTTGACCCTGTCCCTTTGCAAAAGTGTTTGCTTTTGATTACCTCCTCCCCCATCTGCCCTCCCTTCCGTCATCCACCCTTTTTTATCCCCTTCCCCTTATTTTCCTGTGGAGTAAGATACCCAATTGAGTGTGTATGTTATTCCCTCCTCAAGTTGAATCCAATGACAGTAAAATTCACTCATTCCCCCTCACTTGCCCCCTCTTCCCTTCCCACAGAACTACTTTTTCTTGCCACTTTTATGTGAGATAATTTACACCCATTCTATCTCTCCCTTTCTCCCTCTCTTAATATATTCCTCTCTCATCGCTTAAATTTATTACATTTTTTAGATGTCACCCCTTCATATTCAATTCACTCTGAGTCCTCTGTCTATATATATGTATATTCCCTTCAACTAACCTAACACTAAGAAGGGTCTCATGAATTACACACATCATCTTTCCGTGTAGGAATGTAAACAAAACAGTTCAACTTTAATAAGTCCCTTATGAATTCTCTTTCTTGTTTACCTTTTCATGCTTCTCTTGATTCTTGTGTTTGAAAGTCAAATTTTCTATTCAGCTCTGGTCTTTTCATTGAGAAAGCTTGGAAGTCCTCTATTTTATTGAAGATCCATATTTTGCCTTGGAGCATTATACTCAGTTTTGCTGGGGTAGGTGATTCTAGGTTTTAATCCTAGCTCCATTGACTTCCAGAATATCATATTCTAAGCCCTTCGGTCCCTTAATGTGGAAGCTGCTAGATCTTGGATTATTCTGATTGTGTTTCCACAATACTCAAATTGATTCTTTCTGGCTGCTTGCAATATTTTCTCCTTGATCTGGGAGCTCTGGAATTTGGCGACAATATTCCTAGGAGATTTCTTTTTGGGATCTATTTGAGGAGGCGATTGGTGGATTCTTTCTTTTAATTTAATTTAAATTTATTTATTTAACATATTTGGTTTTCAGCATTGATTATCACAACAGTTTGAATTACAAATTTTCTCCCCATTTCTACCCTCCCCCCCACTCCAAGATGGCTCATATTCTGGTTGCCCTGTTCCCCAGTCAGCCCTCCCCTCTATCACCCCCCTCCCCCTCATCCCCTTTTCCCTTCCTTTCTTGTAGGGCAAGATAAATTTCTACACCCCATTGCCTGTGTATCTTATTTTTTAGTTGCATGCAAAAACTTTTTTTGTTTTTGAACATCTGATTTTAAAACTTTATTCTCTCCCCTCCTCCATTCCCACCCACCCTCCCTAAGAAGTCGAGCAATTCAACCTAGGCCACACATGTATCATTATGTATAACCCTTCCACAATACTCATGTTGTGAAAGGCTAACTACATTTTGCTCCTTCCCAACCCATCCCGCTTTATTGAATTTTCTCCCTTGACCCTGTCCCCTTTCCAACGTGTTTGTTTTGATTACCTCCACCCCCATCTGCCCTCCCCTCCATCATCCCCCCCCTTTATTTTTTTTTATCTTCCTCCCTCTTCTTTCCTGTGGGGTAAGATACCCAACTGAGTATGTATGGTATTCCCCCTCAGGCCAAATCTGATGAGAGCAAGGTTCACTCATTTCCCCCTCACCTGCCCCCTCCCCTCCTCCCACAGAACTGCTTCCTCTTGCCACCTTTATGCAAGATAATCCACCCCATTCTATCTCTCCCTATCTCCCTCTCTCAGTATGATGCTCTCTCATCCCTTAATTTCATTTTATTTCTTTTAGATATCTTCCCTTCATCTTCAACTCACCCTGTGTCTGCTCTCTCTCTTTTACATATATATATATATATATAAAAACACACATATATATATATATATACACATACATACACATACATACATATACACATAGATATATACATACATACACATTCACTTATATATATACATAAATATATATATATATATATATATATATATATATATATACATATATATATATATGCATATTCCCTTCAACTACCCTAATACTGAGGTCTCATGAATCATACACATCATCTTTCCATGTAGGAATGTAAACAAAACAGTTCAACTTTAGTAAGTCCCTTGCAATTTCCGTTTCTTGATTACCTTTTCATGCTTCTCTTGATTCTTGTGTTTGAAAGTCAAATTTTCTATTCAGTTCTGGTCTTTTCACTGAGAAAGCTTGAAAGTCCTCTATTTTATTGAAAATCCATATTTTGCCTTGGAACATGATACTCAGTTTTGCTGGGTAGGTGATTCTAGGTTTTAATCCTATCTCCATTGACCTCCGGAATATCGTATTCCAAGCCCTTCGATCTCTTAATGTAGAAGCTGCCAGATCTTGGGTTATTCTGGTTGGGTTTCCACAATACTCAAATTGTTTCTTTCTGGCTGCTTGCAGTATTTTCTCCTTGATCTGGGAGCTCTGGAATTTGGCGACAATATTCCTAGGAGATTTCTTTTTGGGATCTATTTGAAGAGGCGATCAATGGATTCTTTCAATTTCTATTTTGCCCTGTGACTCTAGAATATCAGGGCAGTTCTCCTTGATAATTTCTTGAAAGATGGTATCTAGGCTCTTTTTTTGATCACGGCTTTCAGGTAGTCCAATAATTTTTAAATGATCTCTCCTGGATCTATTTTCCAGGTCAGTGGTTTTTCCCATGAGATATTTCACATTGTCTTCCATTTTTTCATTCCTTTGGTTCTGTTTTATAATATCTTGATTTCTCATAAAGTCACTAGCTTCCACTTGCTCCAATCTCATTTTTAAAGTAGTATTTTCTTCAGTGGTCTTTTGGACCTCCTTTTCCATTTGGCTAATTCTGCCTTTCAAGGCATTCTTCTCCTCATTGGCTTTTTGGAGCTCTTTTGCCATTTGAGTTAGTCTGTTTTTTAAGGTGTTGTTTTCTTCAGTGTATTTTTCAATATTTTTTTGGGTTGCCTTTAGCAAGTCATTGACTTGTTTTTCATGGTTTTCTCGCATCCTTCTCATTTCTCTTCCCAATTTTTCCTCTACTTCTCTAACTTGCTTTTCCAAATCCTTTTTGAGCTCTTCCATGGCCTGAGACCAGTTCATGTTTTTCTTGGAGGCTTTTGGTGTAGGCTCTTTCACTTTGTTGATTTCTTTAGGCTGTATGTTTTGGTCTTCTTTGTCACCAAAGAAAGAATGCAAAGTCTGAGACTGAATCTGGGCACGTTTTCGCTGCCTGGCCATATTCCCAACCAACTAACTTGACCCTTGAGTTTTTCAGCAGGGTATGACTGCTTGTAGACTAAAGAGTTCTATGTTCCACGTTTGGGGGGGATGCACCAGCTCTGCCACACCATCACTCCTCCTTCCCCAAGAACCCCCAACCCGGACTGGGCTTAGATCTTCAGCAGGCTGTGCACTCCTGCTCTGATCTGCCACTTAATCCTCCTACCAGGTTGGCCTGGGGCCGGAAGCAACTGCAGCTGTAGCTGCCCCACATCCGCTGCCCCCGGTGTGGTGGCCGAACCTCGAACTCCTTCCACTCCCTCAGCTTTTCCCACTAACCTTCTCTGCTGTCTTTGGTGTTTGTGGGTTGAGAAGTCTGGTAACTGCCGCAGCTCACTGATTCAGGGCGCTAGGGCCCGCTTAGCCCGGCTCCTGGTCTGGCTGGTCCTCTCCGCTCACGCTGGGCTCTGCTCCGCTCCACTCCCAGCTCCCAGCTCCATGTGGGATAGACCTCACCCAGAGACCATCCAGGCTGTCCTGGGCTGGAGCCCTGCTTCCCTCTGCTGTTTTGTGGGTTCTGCAGTTCTAGAATTGGTTCAGAGCCATTTTTTATAGGTTTTTGGAGGGACTTGGCGGGGAGCTCACGCTAGTCCCTGCTTTCCAGCACCCATCTTGGCTCCGCCCCCCTTTTGCCTCTTTTTGTATCAGAAGCATTTAGCACAGTGCCTGGCATATGGTTAAGTACTTTATACTTATTGATTGATAACCAATAGTGATTGTGGTGGTGGTGATGGCAGTGGTAGTAGTAGGGCTGGAGAGTGGAGTACCAAGCTCCTCTCAATGCCTTTCTCTATAGAGGGCAGAAACTGAACTTTTTGGGTTCACTCTACTCTGCATCTTCTACTCTGCCTGATTTCAACTCTTTGGAACAAGATACTCCCTGGTCTCCCCTCCCTTTCCTGCCTCTTTCCTCCCCATTATATTAAAAGCTCCTTGAGGACAGGGGGTGTTTCTCTTTTTATTAATTGTGTCCTCAACACTTAGCACAGTGCCTGGCATTAATAAATGTTTATTGGATTGGAACAGAAGTAGTTGTAGTAGTAGTAGTTGTAGTACTAGTAGCAGCAGCAGCAGCAGCAGTAGTAGCCAAGTTCCTCTATCTTCTGTTGGTCTTAGTTCGTCAGCTTTTTCAGTACAATGTTGCACTCTAATAGCACCTTCTTTTATGTAGCTGTGGGGAAGCTTCTCTTTTGCTAGAGACACCAAGGGAACTTTCATGCAAAAAATGAGCATGATAAAAGACGAAAATGGTAGGGACTTAACAGAAGCAGAAAAAATAAAGAAGACGTGGCAAGAATACACAAAAGAACTATACAAAAAAGACTTTAACATTACTGATAACCAGGATGGTGTGGTTACTGATTTAGAGCCAGACATCCTGGAGAATAAAGTCAGCTGGGCCTTAGGAAGTACTGCTAACAGTAAGGCTAGTGGAAGTGATGGAATTCCAGCCAAACTAATTAAAATCCTAAAGGATGCTGTGAAAGTGCTGCACTCAATATGCCAGCCAATTTGGAAAACACAACAGTGGCCACTGGATTGAAACAGATCAGTTAATGTACTGTAATATCACTTAAGTTGGGACTTATTTTTTACTGTTTTAGAATGATAGATTAATTAAGTGTCTTTGATTGAGCCTTACTAGATGCAAATCCCCAGGCCCAAACCCCTAACTACTAGGTGCTAAGCCAATGTGGGTGTGAAGCCCTTGGGACCCTAAGGGTAGTTGCTAAGACAAGAGCCAACAGTATGCCTAAGTTCTGGTTGCTCAGATGACGTTTGATGATGTCCAAAGACTGTATAAAAAGAGAGAACAGAGCTTTTTGTCTGGGGCTCTGAGGCACAGGAGGAGTGGCACATGACTGGGCCAGCCATTGTTGTGAGCTCCCCGGCTCCTGAACTCAGATGTTGATAGTTCCTTGGTAACTATGAATTGTATTTGATCTGTTTATAATGTATGTTTGTAATTTGTTTGTATTTGAACTGAAGTTCAGGGTGATTGTTTTTTCCCCTGAACTAAGTGGATGATATTTGCATGTTGGTTTGAAACAAGATTGTTAACCCCTTAACATTACTTTCCTTAGTAAAGCACATCAAAAGAACCTGTACTGGCAGCATTCTTGTTGTTGGGCTTGTGTTGGTCTTTTACCCCTACAGAGGCTGCTAGCTGAATTGTTGCAACATGTACCAATCTAAAGAAGGACAATTGCAAGGAATGTTCAAATTACTGAACAACTATACTCATTTCATATACCAGCAAGGTCATGTTTAAGATTCTGCAAGCTAGGCTTAAGCAATAAGAATTACCAGAAGAGCAGGCTGGTTTGCAAGGAGGCAGAGGGACTAGAGACCAAATTGCCAACATTTGCTGGATTATGGAGAAAGCAAGGGAGTTCCAGAAAAACACTGACTTTTGCTCCATTAACTACATAAAGCTTTTGACTGTGTGGATCACAACAACATGTGGCAAGTCCTTAAAGAGATGGGAGTAGCAGATCATCTTACTTGTCTCCTGGGGAGCCTGTATATGATTCAAGAATCAATAATTAGGACTGATCATAGAACAACTGATTGGTTTAAGACTGGAAAAGAAGTACTACAAAGCTGTACGTTGTCACCTTAGTTATTTAGCTTATATGCAAAGTACGTCATGTAAAATGCTGGATGGTTCAAAAGCTGGGATTAAGATTGCTGGGAGAAGTATCAATAATCTCAGATATGCAGACGATAGCACTCTGATGGCATAAAGTGAAGAATTAAGAATCCTATTGAGAGTGAAAGAGGAGAGTGTAAAAGCTGGCTTGAAGCTTAACATTAAGACATGTGTGCACACACACACACACACATTTTTGGCAAGTGAGTCCATCACTTCCTGGCAAATAGAGGGAGAAAAAATGGAAGCAGCATCAGATTTTGTAATCCTGGGCTAGGAGATCACTGCAGATGGCGACTGCAGCCATGAAACTAAAAGATGCTTGTTCCTTGGAAGGAAGCGATGGCAAATCTGGACAACATACTAAAAAGCAGAGACATCACCTTGCCAACAAAGGTCCATATAGTCAAAGCTATGGTTTTTCCAGTAGCAGTGTACGGCTGTGAGAGTTGGAATATAAGGAAAGCTAAGCACTGAAGAATCAACGCTTTCAAACTGTAGTGCTGGAGAAGACTTTTGAGAGTCCCTTGGACAGCAAACAGATCAAATCATTAGTACTTAAAGAAATTAATTAAGCGTTGTTGTTTAGTCATTTCAGTTGTATCTGACTCTTTGTGACACCATTTGGGGTTTTATTGGAAAAAATACCGGAGTGGTTTGCCATTTTCTTCTCCAGCTTATTTTACAGATGAGGAAACTAAGGCAAATAGAGTTAAGTGAGTTGCCCAGGCTCACATGGCTAGTAAGTGTCTGACGCCAGATCTGAACTCAGGAAGAAGAATCTTCTTGACTCTAGGCCCTATACTCTATCCACTGCACCACCAACCTGCCTCAATGATTTCAGAGACCCATCCCCCCAAATTCCAAATCTATTGCATGGAGTTGGTAGTCCCCAAAATGCTTCTAGTTGCTATACAAATCAAGGTGGGGAAGAGAATCAGGAGAAACTGATACACAGGTCTAAGTGGCCTAAGGATCCTTTTTTTATAAATCCCTAACTTTATTATGAACATCTGTCAGCCACCAAATCTCTGATCTAATATCAGCGTTCTTCTCAGTAACAAACCTTGGTAAGAGGCCAACATATGTAATCTCAATTTGGCCCTCACAGCTGCACAGCAATCCTCTTATTCTTCCCTCTACAGAGAATACAAAGCACAAAGCATTAATTCTGCTGGAAGGCTGAGGCAGCCCGGTAGCTGTATTAGGAGGGCAGAGTTTATAATCTCAAAGAGGATCATATATATGTCTGAAAGGTTCAGAACCGCCGGATATAAGAAACTCTCAAAGTAGGAGGCAGAAGAATCAAAGCATATATTTAGGCTCCACAATAACCAACCCATGAACCAGCATCCCCATTTTGATATATTGATCAAAAGCTTCCAGGCCCAATAAGTACGCCTCGAAAGAGTAACCAGGAGGCTACAGAGAAGCATGATTGCGTAAAGCAAAATCATGCTTCCCCCTCTATGGTAAAAAGATTACCCACTGGCCTGAAGTCCTTGTTCAGCTTCCTCCCGTAGGTCAGCTCTGCCACTGGCAGCTCCTGCTTCAGCTGTAGCTGTGGCTGTGGCTGTGGCTGTGGCTGTGCCTGTAGCAGCCTCTGGCTCCAATGGAAGCTGTTTTTAACCATCCAGCTTCTGCGGGGGTATAAGGTACGCTGGGGAAAGCACAGGTTCTTTCAATCTGCTTAAGCAAGGTGAAGGGGTTGACCGGGAAAGCACAGGTTCTTTCGATCAGCTTAAGCAAGGTGAAGGGGTTGACCAGGAAAGCACAGGTTCTTTCCATCAGCTTAAGCAAGGGAAGCAAGGTGAAGGGGCCGACAAGCTTACTCCAGTCCAACATACAAACAGCATTCAGTTCAGGGGAAAAAGCCAAACTAGTCAAGGGCACTTGTTGACTAAGTGCTAAGGAGCCCATTTTTGGTTGCCAACATACTTCTCCACCCCTTGTTATAGGATACATAATCTAATCAGCCATGTATCCTAGAACATACATTGTGATCCAATTACAAAGGAAACTAAAACATATCATTCATAATAAAGCAAAACATATCATTTGGTGACATTCCTAAATATTGGTTTATGATTCAAATGTGATCCACCCCAGGTCCCAGCAAGATAATCTCTTCAATCAATCATCCCAAAAATAATTATTAATAATTCAAATGTCCACCCCTAGATCCTTGTATCCATTACATAAGATCAATAATATCATAACAATAAAACAACACAGCAAGGATAACACAAAATAAGTAAACAGAACACTATCATCATTTCCACCCCCCTTGAACGATTGGGGCTCAAAATCTTGGGGTGAGGGGTGAAGGTCTCATTTTCCATAGCTTCTTCTTGCTGAAATTGGATGTAGAGATGGCCCTGCCCCAAAAAGTCCCATTCCAGAGGTCAGTTCTTTAACGAGCTGGCAGGAATTCCAAGAATGCTACGTGCTTAGGCAGTCACCGAAAGTGCAGGGTGCTTAAGCCTAAAGGAAACAGAACTAGCAACAACGTTAGCCAAAACAAAGGACAAAAAGAGTAGACAAGTATGGGCTATTATCCTTCAAATAAAATCATCTCAAGTTTGGTTGAGATTTCAGTTATGCAAAGATCCAACATCAGAGCCAAACTCAGGTGGGAAATGTTTCTTTTCAAAAGGAACATAATGAGGAAGCCAAGAGGATCCCACCCTAGATAGAGACTAAGATTGTCCTCTCAGCCTTTCCCCAGATGTACAAGGAAACACAATGGGAAAATTAAACTAAGAGGATCCCATCCTAGATAGAGACTAGGATTGTCCTCCCAGCCTTTCCCCAGATGTACAAGTTTTCATCCGTTAATCACACAAGGTCACCTTTCCTCTGAGTGGCTTATGGCATTTACCAGCATCAGCCATACCTGTGGAGTCCGTGAATCTATTATTATAACCTATTCACGGTAAAATATATGGTTCAGGGGTACTATTTGGTAATTATTTTCCCCTGAATAGACAACTATTACAGTGTTGTCCTTCCCATGGGCTATAACTTCTGCAGCCTTTGGAATATCATCTGGCTTCCGTTTTACCCATACCTTAGCTCCTGACTTTATTCTATCAATGGAGCAAGACCCTTTTGCCCCTCTAGTAGTTATTTTGGGAGGAGGGTCAGTTTTCACAAAGGGTATTTTTTCACAGGGGATGATAATCACTTGAACTATCCTATCATTTCTACAAAATTGTACAGGTTTTTTACCCATATTCTGGAGTGTCACAACAATTTCTTTTTGATAATTAGAATCTATCACTCCAGCCAATACATGTATTCCTTGAGCCGCTAATCCTGGTTTAGGTAATATCCGTCCAAAATGATTCTTGGGGATTCTCATACATACTCCAGTAGGGGTTTTTCTTATCTCTTTCCTATTCAACCTAAAATTCTCTATACAATGTAAATCATATCCTGCTGAACCAGGTGTTCCTGGACTTGGTAGTGGGACATCTTCCCTCACAGTCCAAAATTCAATATTTTGGATCTCACGTGTTTGCTGTTCTCTGATCTGCAGATTTGGGGTCATCATTCTGGCTAGAGGTGTACTCCCCCCTAAGGGCCTATTATTCAAATTACGTAAGGCAATAGACAAATTATCCTTCCAATGTCGATATGAATTATTAGAGCTTAATTTTCTCAGCTGTTCTTTCAACAATCCATTCATTCTTTCAATTAGCCCAGATGCTTGTGGGTAATATGGAATATGATATATCCATTCTATATTATTCAACACACAATATCTTTTCACTTCTTTGCCCTTGAAATGTGACCCATTGTCACTTTGAATCTGCATTGGGGTTCCATAATATAAACTTACAATATCTAGAGTTTTACAGGTGTTTTTCTGAGTTGCGTCTTTATAAGGACAAGCCACTAGTACACCTGAATAGGTGTCAACACAGTAGCCCAGGCTCAGGGTTCTGCTCACCAGATAAGGTGAGGAAGAAATGTTGCAGAGGTGGGGAGTGAAAGGGTAGTGAAGAAAAAATGTAGACATACCAAGATAATAAGAAAAAGAAGCCTCATTAAAAACTCACTGCAAAACAAAACAATAGATCATGCAACATAGGAGATTTTAACAACAGAAAGGAGTAAAACCACAATGAGCAAAGAAAATTTAGTAACTATTGTAATATATAGGGTATATGAACCAGCAGTTCCTGATGAAAGACAGTAATGCTGTGGACTACTCAGAAATAAAGGAAAAATAAGGAAGTCCGGAATGGTTCAACAAGAATATACATTTTATAAAATAAGAAATTAGGAATGAATTTCGGTAAAAAATTTATTTTTTGGCATTTAATAGATGACAAACGTCAAGGTTGGTCTGATGAAAATGATGGGGAAATTAGAAGCTACTAAATGAAAAACAAGAATGCTGTAGTGTTTAGCAGTGAAAAAGTTCATCCATCTCTAAGAAAGTAGTGTTTAACTCCATCAAAAGTAAAGTGGAACACAGTATGCCTGTATGAACATTTAGAATAGAGATGTCTCAAAATTTGCACTTTCCATGTTCCTTTTGAGCTACTACAATTCTGCTTCATTCATGGAGCACAGCACCCTCTTTGATGCAGGCACACTGTGCTGGGTGGTCCTGTTCCAGTGTCTCGAATGTCTCACGATTCTGAAGTTCTTTAGAGAGACCTTGAGAGTATCTGTGTATCATTTCTTCTGAGCTCCATGTGACTGCTTGCCTTGCATGAGTTCTCTGTAAAATAGTTCTTTAGGCAAACATATGTTTGGCATTTGAACAGCATGGCCAGCCCATCAGAGTTACACTCTTTGCAGTAGAGTTTGAATGCTTAGCAGTTCAGCTCAAGAAAGGACCTCGGTGTTCAGTACCTTATCTTGCCAGGTGATCTCAGAATCTTCCCAAGATGATTCAAATGGAAATGGTTCAATTTTCTGGCATCTCCATTCCAAATGTTCATACAGACTACTTGTGGCTGACTTATGATTGAACCTTCCAAGCTTGTATTGGTTTGATCAGCCACAGTCACATTATACGTTGATCCTGCTGACATAGTGATGCCATTTCGGTCCTCTTCAAGTATGAAGGACAACTACTATATTCCATGGCTATCTTTGGTTACTTTTCTCATTTTCTTTGCATGCTTTTTCTATATACTGTTTTCTATATGTTGATATTTTACAGGAAGAACAATGATATAATACTTTATAAATAGTTACTTGCATTTTGTATTTTGTCTCCTCCATTTGACTGTGAGCTTCTTGAGAACAGGGGCTATTTTTTGCTTTTGCATCCCCAGAGTTCACCATGGTCCCTAGTACATGGTATGTACTTAATAAATGATTGTTGATTTGAATTAGCAGAGTAGGAAATTTTTGATTCCATGATGGAGAATATGGTCAAAGTCGTGATTAACAGATTTGGAAAATGAAAAGCCCATAGTGAAGGATATTCTGGCAGGAGAGAAGCAAAGGTAACATTAAAAGAACACATGAATTCTAAGCAAACCAAAGAGGCTGACCTTAATAATAGAATGCAAAACAAAACAAACAAAAAAACCCACCATCACAATAGAGCAAATAATGCAAGAAAACTCTCCAGAATTTCTGAATACAGAGAACAAAGCACTGATTAAAAGAATACATTGATTGCCAACAGGGAGAAAAACAACCTGCTCTTCTAACTCCCAGATATGTAGCAGAAAAATCTTAACAATTTCAATGACAAAACAATAATTTTGGGGGCAAAATTTTGCTCAGAAACAAAATCTACTCTTCAATTGTAAACAGTCACTGTGAGAAGGAAGCCAGGGAGTGATGCAGAGAGACTGATGTTGCTTCATGGGTTCTTTGTTCAGTGACAAGCTTACTTTTTAAAGATGTACCTAACAAATGAAAAAGAGGGCAGATGACTAAGGGTGAACATACAAGTGAGAGAATCTTGTGAAAATAGTATCAAGAAGACAGTTGTGAGGCGTCAGAGTGAGAAAATAACTTGGAGCAAGGGAGTCGAGAAACACACTCCTTTGGTGAGTGCCACCTTCCCCAGGGCTGCTTTTCCAGATTTATAATGCTACTCTGCAACTGACAACTCTTCTTTTCCCCGCCCCCGCCCCCAACACTTCAGACATACCTAGAAGGGGACAGAAATAAAAAGCATTTTATTAGCCTTTTTCACTTATCATTTGGTTGCAGTTTATTTGATGCTTAAGAGTATCATCTTTTACTCCCAGTTTTACATAATTTGTTTTTACTGACAGTTATTGTAAAAAGAAAGAAGCCAATGTGTTTATATCCTAAATGAATGTTGCCCTTGGCTCCCAACCCTTTTGATTTGGTAAAATCAATTGCTGTCTGAAGCAGTCTCTGGGCTTTTTTGGCCTCCTCAGGGCTGCTTTATCTCTGTTAAACCTTCATAGAAAATAGTGAATATTTTTGCCCTTTTTCAATTTCCCATTTTCGGTAATGATGGTTCATTGGAATAGATCAGGTTAAAGTTGCTATATTCATCTTCTATTCTTTATTATCTTGTATTCTAATGTGATGTTGGCTTTAACCTTTGCTCTAATTCAGTGGTTTCCATTTAGTTAGTGGTTGGTTTGTGAATCCCTTGGGGGTTCATGACTATGGTCCAAGGGGCTCATACTAAAAATTCTGTAAAGTACTTTAGGCAGTAAATAATCACACAATTATGTTACAAATTTATTTTTCCTCTGTGAGAACAAGTATGTGCATGTCTGAAACATTACAGGATTTTTTCTTCTGCAATTTAAAACCACCATGGTCATGTGCACAATTTTGGTGTTCATGCATTGATTATATCAAATTCTGACTGCTTTTGACTAAGTGCAACATATTATTGAAGTTTTTTAGCCTGTCATCAAATTGTTTCCAAACCTTCAATAGGGTTCAACATTCGAAAGCAAATCCATTCCATATGGACGAGCAGATGTATATGCACATTATTATATGCATTCTGTACACTGCACCAAAGTAGCTCCCTCATTCCATTACCCTGTAATCCTGTCTCAGCAGCTACATAATCACGTGATCAAGGTGTTAACAAGATGTTTGCATTCTTGAAGTACAAATGTCAGGCTGTTTGAAAGCCATGATTGCTAGGTATGAGCATTACAAGTCATCTTAAAACTTTGATGGTTCATCGCAAAAAGAAACAAATCTTATATTGCTTCTCATTGCAGTATTAAGGCTGTTTTGCAATTTAAACTTACCCTCCACTTGCGTTACTATTTTTCTCTCTGGAAGATTTTCAAATGAATTGGTAGGCAACATTGGTCAGTCATTCAACAGGGTTTCTGAGAGGGTTGCTGGTGTACCAGGGTAGAAGTCAATCTAAAGAGATTCTTTCTTTACAAAGATTAGTTTATATGTAAAATTTATTAGAAATGAAGCAGTATATGCAATTGATTTTTAAATATGCTTATCATGGGCGGCAGCTAGGTGGTGCAGTGAGTAGAGCACCGGCCCTGGAGTCAGGAGGACCTGAGTTCAAATCCGGCCTCAGACACTTGACACATGTACTAGTTGTGTGACCTTGGGCAAGTCACCTAGCCCCAATTGCCCTGCCAAAAAAACAAAAAACAAAAAAAAACCATAAATATGCTTATCATTTAATAATATATTTTTCATTAACCAGTAGAAAAAAATTTATAAAATCACAATTAGGTATTCATTTTCACCAATTGGTTAGGTGCCTAAAATTTTTTTAAAACAAATTTCCATCTCTCAGATGAAAGAGCTTGTACTCTGCAAGATGAAAAAAAAAACTAGTAAATTTGTCTTACCATTCTCCACCATTATTTGCATAATATATTTGTGTGAGTATATTTATTCTATTTAAACAGGTAACACTGTTCTTCTGGTGTTGAACCAAATATTGCAAAAAATTTTCAAATAAAAATTCCAACACTGAAATTAAATTTGTACGTGATTATTATGTTGTTAAAACACCTTACAAGTTGGAACTTATTCCATCAAAAATGTTATTTGTAATGAATAAAATTTGTGAAATAAATTTAATATGAAGTCTTGCTGGATTACTTCAAGTCTTAAAAGAATGTTCCAGACAAAAGTATTTGTATTTTTTATAATTATAATTTTATAGTTTTTACAATTGTGGGCAAAATAAAATTGTATAATTATATAAATTTAAATTGGAGCTTTGGGAGGACAAAAATAATTATCATAGTTATTGTAAGCAGCTAATGAATAAATCTAAGAATATTGAGTAGCATATTAAATTACCTTGGGGATTCACAACACAATTTTTGTTGCCGCTGAATGGGATTCAAGGAACAAGTGATGTTGGGAATCAGTGCTCTAACTTCTCATTGTCTCACAAACCATTTAATTCCAGCATTAATTCCCAGGGGTAACTAATCACTTCCTGCCTATTAAGATACAATTTCATATTTTGTGATTTGGTGCTCACCAGTGTATTCATTCATTAACAAGCATGTATCTAGTACCTCCTAAGCACAAGCTGGAAGAGACAGGGTGGTGTGATGGCTAGAAAGCAGGGCTCAGAGTCAGGAAGACCTGTGTTCACCTCTGACACATAATGTTTCTATGACAAGTCATTCATCTCTAATACCAGGCAATTCTCTAAGATTTCAAAGTTCCAGAACTAATAAAGCTTGTTGGATGGAGGCTCCTCTCTCAGAAGAATTGGAAAGGTCAATACTAAAATAATTTGGCTCCTTCCCTCAATGGGGTTTCATTTAACTGCTTATGTTAATGCCTTAGTAAATAGTCTTTGTGAACTTTTGTGACTGACAGTTTTAATCACTTTGTTCTTACCTAATGAAGAAACTTGCTGGACTTAACTAGGCAGTTCCACAGAGAAGATACCAACAGGGTCATTGTATTAGGAGGGCAGAGTTTATAATCTCAAAGAGGATCATAAACATGTCTGAAAGGTTCTGAACCGCCGGATATAAGAAACTCTCAAAGTAGAAGGCAGAAGAATCAAAACATATATTTAGGCTCCACAGTAACCAACCCATGAACCAGCAACCCCATTTTGATATATTGATCAAAAGCTTCCAGGCCCAATAAGTACGCCTTGAAAGAGTAACCAGGAGGCTACAGAGAAGCATGATTGCGTAAAGCAAAATCATGCTTCCCCCTCTATGGTAAAAAGATTACCCACTGGCCTGAAGTCTTTGTTCAGCTTCCTCCCGTAGGTCAGCTCTGCTACTGGCAGCTCCTGCTTCAGCTGTGGCTGTGGCTGTAGCAGCCTCTGGCTCCAACGGGAGCTGCTTTTAACCATCCAGCTTCTGCGGGGGTGTAAGGTACGCCGGGGAAAGCACAGGTTCTTTCAATCTGCTTAAGCAAGGTGAAGGGGTTGACCGGGAAAGCACAGGTTCTTTCCATCAGCTTAAGCAAGGAAAGCAAGGTGAAGGGGCCGACAAGCTTACTCCAGTCCAACATACAAACAGCATTCAGTTCAGGGGAAAAAGCCAAACTAGTCAAGGGCACTTGTTGACTAAGTGCTAAGGAGCCCATTTTTGGTTGCCAATACAGTCATTCATGGTGGAACACTTTCTATCTTGCTCTTTGTAAAATGCTTTTCAGGTATCTCATTTTATCCTTACAACAATATTGGGAGGTAGGTGCCATTTTTAAGCTCGTTTTATATATGAGGAAACTGAGGCAAACAGGTGATTTACATAGTCAAACAGCTAGTAAGAGTTTGAGGCAGGATTTGAACAAAGGTCATAATATGAAGTCAATTATATGTGCAAATCTGAGTCATGCTATTGTATTGCCTACCATGGACATTTAAGAGGCAAAGGAACCTGAGAAACATGTAGCTCAACAGACTAAAGGAAATGATTATCAAAAAAGTTCATGACACATGTGAACACATAAATTATTCCGACAAAGATTCCCAAAACAAAGGTGAAAATCCCTTTACTCTGTGTGGTATGCTAAGTTCCAAATTTGTGTTCATTAGTCCCTCAAGATAAAATATATACCTTTTAGTATGCAAGTATCCTCCAACTTGCCTGGAAAACAGAAGATGTCGTATATAAAAGCAACACAAAATAAGCAATTTGGGAGAGCAAGGAATAGTTTACATGTCAGATTTATGGAGATGGGAAGAATTATGATCCAAACGAGATAGCATTATGAAATGCAAACTGGATAATTTTGATTACATTAAATTGAAAAGTTTTTGTACCAAGTCTTGCAACCAAGACTAGGATAGAAACAGAAAACTGGGAATTTTTACAACCAGCGCCTCTGATTAAGGCCTCGTTTCTAAAATATACAGAGAACTGAGTCAAATTTATAAGAATACAAGTCATTCCCCAGTTGATAAATGGTGAAAGGATATGAACAGTTTTCAGAGGAAGAAATTAAAGCTATCTGTAGTCATATGAAAAAATACTCTAAATCACTATCAATTAGAGAAATGCAAATCAAAACAACTCTTAGGTACCACATCTCTCCTATCAGATTGGCTAACATGACAAAACAGGAAAATGATAAATGCTGGAGAGGATGTGGGAAAATTGGAAGTATTACATTGTTGGTGGAGTTATGAACGGATCCAACCTTTTTGGAGAGCAATTTGGAACATTGCGAAAAGGGCTATAAAAATGTGCATACCCTTTGACCCAGCAATACCACTTCTAGGGCTGTATCCCAAAGAAATCATACAAGTGGGAAAAGGACTCACATGTACAAAAATATTTATAGCGGCTCTCTTTGTGGTGGCCAGGAATTGGAAATCGAGGGGATGCCCAGCAATTGGGGAATGGCTAAACAAGTTGTGGTATATGAATGTGATGGAATACTACTGTGCTATAAGAAATGAGGAGCACACAAACTTCACAATAACCTGGAAAGGTTTTTATGATCTGATGCTGAGTGAGGAGAGCAGAAGCAGGAAAGCATACATGATTACAGACACACAGTATTTCTGATGACTAACTTTGATAGATTTGGCTCTTCTCAGCAATGCAAGGTTCTAAGACAACTTCAAAAGACTCATGAAGGAAAAAGCTATGCGCATCAAAGAATTACAGTCTGAATGCAGACTGAAGCAAACTATTTGCTCTTTTGTTGTTTTTGTTTCTGTTTTGTTTCTTCTTTCTTGTGGTTCATTTTATTGGTTATAATTCTTCTTTACAACTTGACTACTGTGAAAACATTAAGTGTGAAGGTATGTGTAGAACCTACATAGGATTGCATGTCATCCTGGGTGAGGAAAGGGGAGGAGAGGAAGAGGGAGAAAATCTGAAACTCAAAAAACTTGAGGAACCGAATGTTGCAAACTAAAAATGAAAATTAATAAAAATTTTTAAAAAGTAACACATAATATATAGTGTCTGAAGCATTCACATAGTCTACAACCTCTCAGTTCCTTGGTAAATGTTATTTCTTTCACTTTTAAGAAAATAGTCTGAGATTTTGTAAAGTCAAGAAGATGAACTCTTGCTTCCACTTCTAGGAATCATTTGGCCCATTTCTACCTGGCCCATGTTTTTTATCTGTTCATAACAAACTGAACATCCTTAGTGCACTGTTATCCTTGTTTGAGTGGCAGAACTGCTATAAAAGCCAGGCTGGAGGAATGGAAAGGTCATCTGAACAAACTGTTGTTGCAGTTGTTATACCAAACTTATGACAGCAAGTCGTACTAGCACATCTGGCTAATGCCAAGATTTCAGCCTCTGGCCAACCGACTAAATTATTGAAGGCATATTTTTGTTTTAACCAAGAGATCTAATGGGAAAATGCCTTCCAACAATACTTTAAAACATACTGAAACAACTAAAATAATGATTTTCATTGTCAGACTGAGAAAAAGGGGGAAAATTAAAAGTGTGCTTTAATGGGGCCTTAAAATTTTAACTTTTAATGTAGCTAAGATGCTTTTTATCTTAAACAGAACTCCACTGCCCTCTTCTGTTGTCAAAGAGAAAGCACGCAGCTATATTTTTTCTAGGGAATTCCAATCATTTATCTTAAAAAAAAAAATTAGGTAGTAATTTTCTCCAGTTTGCTTATCAACTATTAATACATTGCACAAGAGAACAATAAAATAAAATCACAGAAATCTTTTCATGTTACTAAGTTATCTCTGATCAACTCAAGTAGGCAAAAAAAATGAGTGCCATTTTTAGTGTTGATTATCTAGAGTTTCTACCTGTTTTGCTTACCCTCAAGAAGCCTTAATGTTTATATTTATTCCGTCATTCTCTGAAAACAAAAGGTGAATAATATACCTACCAAAATATTGATTTAAAAAAGTTTTATTAGCAAGTTATCTGTAGAAATCTGGTTTACAATTTCAAATGTGAGAATTACAAATGAGTAGTTAACCAAACCCTCCCCCTTTAACAAAAGTCAAACCAACCCCTCCAAAATCAATCAACAAGCATTTATCCGTATACAGATTTCAAAATGAGATAACTGGCATTTATTATGTCATTTGATCCTCAACAACCCCGTTGAGAGAAATATTAAAGGTATTATTAACACCCCTATTTTACAGATAACGATACTGAGGCTGAGAGAGGGGCTCATATTGATGAAAGCAATAAAAGCAAATGAATACCCACAAATTACTAGATACCAATGACATGGCATTAATATTATTTATTCACATACTAACAAAATCTTTTTGTTTGCATAGATGCACATGTGCTTTAAAACTTCTCAAAGTGCTTTTCTTATCTACATGGTATCATTTGGCCCAAACAACATTCTTCCAAAGTAGGAGGGCAGATATTATTTCATGACAGCCACAATCCTATGACTCATTTGACAGAGAAGGAAAAGATTTAAAGAAGTAACTTGTTCAAAGTCACAAAAGCTGGTTAAAATGATAGTCAGGAATAAATTTAGGTCTCCAGATCCTAGGTCTTGTGCTTATAAAGTTCTAAATTTGACTATGGCACTAAAGAATGATGACTCACAAAAAAATCACCCATATTTACATTCTCAAAAATCATGTGTCTGTATTACAGTAATGGAGTCAATTTATAGGTTATCAACAGTATTCTGGCCACAATAATTTCCAAAGATAATCTAGGAATAATTCACCAAAATTTCTATAGGGTTTTAGGGTTTACAAAACATTTTATTCACAACAACCTTTTGAGGTAGGTAGTAAAAATATCATTATTTTCATTTTCTTTATGAGGAAATTGAGGCTGAGTAAGGATAAATGAATTGCTTATAGCCATACAACTACTGTGAGTCTGTGCCGTTAGTCACATGGTTAGTATGTCACCAGGTTAGTCTGGTAAGTCAGAAATTATACTGTATCGCTTCCTACTTATTGACATTGTTCCTAGGTAATCAAGGAAGCTACAGTAAATTAAACTACTCCAGTAGCATCCAGGATGCCCTTAAGCTGATTGGAAAAACAACCCTTGTATGACTTTATGCCAGATCATTATACAGAGGAAAAAAGTGCCCTGTGCACAAAAATGATTGTGGTGCCAGCGGTGCTGATGACTACCAAAAGTTCAACTATGAAAGTTATAAGATAGTTATAAAGAGAGCTACTGTACAAAGTGCCAAATAACAGAAGTGAGCTTCTAAATCATCCAGTCCCTGGCTTTGTACAAATTATATTCCAAAGGACATACCAAAATAAAGTACAGAGAAAGCAAACAAAATGCTGACCCATAAACACTTAACTTAGGATTACTAGAGTAGCATGGATAATCACAAAATCATTTGTATTTGCCTTTCAAGTACATTATGTGATTTCTGCGGAGAGATTTAATTTGTTAATTATATTTTACTTAGGCCAACATTGAAATGAACTAGAATTCTGAAAAACTAACAGAGGTCTCAGAGGGTGGCTGGCTGGGGTATGTGATGACTTGTGAGGGAAAACACCCTAAGAGTAAACATGTGCTATAACTAATTCGAGGTAGATAATCAATATTGCCCAGTAATGTAGGAAGTATATGATAACAGGAAAAGGTGGTTAACTGAGAAATATGCCAATGTAGTATCAAGTACTGGCATAAACAAGAACTGAGGATTGGTTATAATTAAGCTGGTAGATCACATGAAAGAATGATACAGGAACAGAAACATAGAAAGAGAAAAAAAAAAGACATTGATCTCAGCAACTCAAACGTTTTGGCAAACACCAGCATATTAATTCTTCCAACACCTCCCTGAGGTACACGTATTCTTTTATACCCTCCACATTTACTAAGGGCCTAAGAAGCAAAAGCTCACAACCATGTTTAGTGGTAAAGTGCATAGGTACTACTATATTATTAAATTAAAAAATGAAATGATATAGTTCACAGCCATAGAAAATGAGCTCAATGGCATGCTTCTGATGTCCTAAAATCCATGTCTCCTGCCTAACAATCTCCCTTGCCATTCACTGTATGGATCATATCAGTTTGAGGCTTGCAGCTTGTTTTTGAAAAAGCCTTTAAAACTATCCTTCAACTCTTATATCTATATCATTACTTCCCCACCCCAAAGGCAACCTTCCATGGGAAAGCTATTTAGTTTAACATCAAAATGCTGTACACCATTTTATCCCAATTCTTTGGAATCACATTTTCTCCCTTAAAGTGCCCTTTATTCAGAAGCAAAAAAAGCTAACATGTGATGGTACCAAAAAAAAAAATCTGGATTCAATGATTATTACTAAAAACATAAAGCTTCCTGAAACACTTTTTAAAAAGAATATGCCAGAACACTAAATTCTTACACGAATATTTAGTCATTAATGAGAAAATCACAAAAGCTTTTCATAGAAACATATGTCAATCCCTGGGAAAAGTAAATTTATGAATATCCAAGTGAAGGAAGATAGTTATTTATTTTAAAGGGATGTATTTCTGAACTTGTTGTGCCCCCAGTTCTGCCACATAGATCGCTCCAGTCATCCTATCAACATCCATAAGATGTGGTGACACTTCACTGGCTAGCTGAACTGTGCTTACCACAACACAGTCCCCAATGTTCCCCACAGGGGGTGCAGATAATATAGTGAGCCTGTCGATATTCAACTGTGCAACAATGAGGTATTTCTCATCAGGAGTAAACCTACAAAAGATAAACACAAGAAACACTTCTTAAATGTGTGTGAAATGTTCTATGATGGCCATTTTAACAAGGTTGTGACTTCTTTCAGAACAAAGACTGTTTACACATCGGTAACCCCTACAGCACTCAACTTAGTGCCAAGTACACACCAGACACTCCATGAAGACACGTGGGATAATTTATTATTTAAAGGAAGAGAATAAAAAACTAATTCTTCAATACACAGTCTTAGAAAAAGAGTCCTTTACAAGTGAGTGAAGCTGAAGATGTCTGTCAGTGGACCAAACATCTCAACCCACAGGTCCTGCCCCCAGTGACCTCGAGGGAAGCTGACGAGGCATCTCTTCTCACATACCAGTGTTTGTTTACTGGCTACACATTCAGAAGCCTGATGCTTGTCTTTGCCTTGGGTTTGATAGGCCACGTCATGACCAGTTCTCTGACTGTTCTTTTCTTTCTCATCCTTCATAGTCTTTTTTCTTTGCTTGCAAATTGTAACATTAAACAAATTCTTAATAGTACACAGAGTTCTTCCAGAGAAATGGTGCTCCAAATCTAATAGTTTTAAAAATCTCTCTTGAAATATTACCTGACAGAATAAGGACCATCTTCTTTGAAACAATCACTCCATGATCCCAACCACTCCCCTGTATTTTTATCAAATACTTGGATTCTTTTGTTTCCTCTGTCAGCAACCCATACCTAGGAATCAATTAAATGGTTATTAGTAAAGACTTACACTGAAAACATTTTTTTCCAAACACATGGCTTATTGTATATAAATGAACTACTATATAATAACATAAAGCATCAGATATTTCAGCAAAAAAAGGAAACGAAAGAAAAAAATAGGACATTTTCTATTAAAAGGTCAATTAAGAAAAAAGCCAGTGAGACAAGTAGCTCTGCATTGGACTCACTATTTCACAGATAACTCTATACACTTGACAACTAAATGATTTTGATTATAATTTATGACAATTCGCCAGCTGGTGTGGCTCAGTCTTAAAAAGTACAAGTGGCAGAGACCCAGAAGAAAGCTACTTTAATTTCAGCACTGTGAGAATATACTGTGGTTGATTCATTTGACTTAAGATATAACAAGAAAACCCACATTTATTTATTTATTTTTATTTTGGAGGGGAGAAGGCAGGGCAATTGGGGTTAAGTGACCTGCCCAAGGTCACACAGCTAGTTAAGTGTATCAAGTGTCTGAAGCTGGATTTGAACTCAGGTCCTCTCGACTCCAGGGCTGGTGCTCTACTCACTGCATCACCTAGCTGACTCAAGACATAACTCTTTTGATGTTGTGGGTCTTCTTTGAGTTTAAGTTTCCCTTCATGAGCCTCAGTTTTCTCTTCTATAAAATGTAACTGATTACTACCCCAGGATTTTTCCAAGGATCAAATGAGATGCATGTAAAGCACTTGGCAAACTTAAAAGTGCTGTTAAACCTTACGTGTCTGTAAGCTATTAGGATTTTTGTCAGGGACAGAAACTTTAGGACTTGAAGAAAATGTGTTCTTAATTTAGAATCCTCATGATTAAAGGGCATTGAGAGATTTCAAGCCTGAGCTTTAATGTCCTTTCTTCTGTAGTATGTGAAGGCTTTGTTTTTCATTTCTAAGGAAGATGGGTGATGGTGGTCACCCATCCAGCCCCCAGAAGCTCACTTGACTGGCCAGGCTGAATCTCTTGTCAGGTACTCACTTTAATACTAGATGGGGGAGCTCAGCCATCTGGCCATTCTAACCACCAGAATGGGTCCCAGCCCATCCATGGCTACTTATTCTCTGAAAAAAATTCCTTTTCATTTTCTTCTACAAATAAATCCCCATGGAGGCTACTGGAGGTCAGTAATGCAACACAAGGTTGTGTTTTGGGTTTTTTTTGTTATGTTAGCTTGCTCCCCCATGTCTTCCCAGTTATAAGTCTTTGTTGTTGCCTTTTATGCCACTTTATAATCACACCTTGGAGTTGTTAATATTCTGTGCCTATCTATGCTTACCATGTTTATTTATAGAAGAGAAAACTGAGGCTCACGAAGGGAAACTGATTTGCCCATGGTAGCACAGCTAGCATTAGATAGGACTCACATGACTTCAGAAACAACATCTTTTTCTGTTACAAAAATGAATGACACTTTGAACCGTTGAGAAGTTTTCCTCCTACATTTTAAAGGACTTAAAGTATTGGTAATATGATTTTTAAAAACAATGAAGTACTTTCTTATCTCTTAAGTACTTACATATTCAATGTTTCAAGTAAGTGTGTACTTAGATATAGGGAGAAAAATGTTTTTACCCGACCAGTTGAATCAACTGTTACACTATGTGGAATGTTGAATTGACCTGGACCTGTTCCATTTTCCCCACGAATCCACTCCATCACAAAATCTAGATATAAGGGAACATTAGAGCATGTATAGTCAAATTTATAGAACAATGAAAGAAGTATCCCTTCAAATAATCACAACACAAAGTTATCTCGTGTAAAAGGTTTAAGGTTACATGGTTGAGGCAAAAAAACCATGTCAAAACTTCAAATCTGCAGGAACTATTACACTCTTTTTCCTTTCCTAAATCATCTGCTCTCCCACACCCACCAGAAAGGTGACTTAATTTTCCATCTTCCTTCTTACACTTCCTCTTTCATTAAGTACCAATTATCAGTACAGAAAATAAAAGGCACAACCAAGCCCCTCTCCCTCAAGGAGAGTATACTGGTGGCATAAAAGATAAGTAAATGCATAATTTTTCCTGGAAAATTGAGGTAACCTATTGGGGGAAATGAAGGAAAACTTTACAGATCAAGGAACACCTGAGATGAGGAAGGAGTTCATTCTAAGAAAGGGGTATAACATATAAATGCACAATGATGGGAGTGGTAAGTTTGAGGAACAATCACTAGGCCAGTTTGGCTCAAATGAAGAGTTCATGAAATATAGCTATAAATGTAGGTGACAGCCAGATAACAAAAGGCTTTAATTCCAGACTAATGCCTATAGGAAAGGTCACCAATATCATCATTCTTTTAGCATGCCATGCTCACTTAGAAGTCATCTTAACACTCTTCTCTCCTTCAGCTCTCATATTCGATTTGTGTTCAAGCTCTGTTATGGATTAAATGATTATCTCTTTAAAACATCTCTAAGTCCCCTGTGTTACAATCCTACATTACCAACCCCTGTTGACATTTCTAACTGGATATCCTGTAGGGAACCAACTCAAAAACTTTCCTCCCAAACAATCCTTCTTTCTAATTTCCCTCAATCTGCTAGTCATCACTCAGATGTGCAACCTTAAGAGTTATCCTCAAATGTTGATTCTCCCTCATCTCAACATCTAATCGTCTATCAAGTTTCATAATTCCGTGCCTTACAACATCTCTTGCATCCTTTTCCTTCTCTCCACTCACACTATTTCAGGCCCTCATCACCTCACATTTGGATAGCAATAGCCTAACTGGTGTCTCTGCCTCTATCCCCTCTCTTCTCAAACCAATCATCCATCTAGCTGGCAAAGTGATATTCCTAAACACAAGGCTGACCATGTTATTGCCTCATTCAAAAAGCTCCATGGCTTGCTATCACCTCTAGGATAAAATATAAATTCCTGGGTTTGGCACTTCAAGCTCTTTGCAATCTGACTGTAGTCTACACTTCCTGGCTGCCCAAAAACTGAAAGAATTTCCCTTAATTAGCATGTACATACTACATATTTGCATGTGTGCACCCACACATGCCCGAATACCATTTCTGCCTCTCTCCCTCTTCCCATCCCCAACAGAACTCAAGTTCCTTGAGGGCAGGGATGGTTTCATTTTTGCCATTCTCTACATAAGATGTATTTCTTAGATTCATTTTCTATTCTTACTCCATCAATTTAGTTCACGCTTTCATTACCTCATGGCCTGATCATACAACAGCCTCCTTGCTGGGGTCTGACTGAAATCTCTCCCTATTCCAAATTATCCCTGTACTTAGGCTCTATCTTCCTAAAACACTGCTCTCATGTCACATTTTTTTTTCCACAAAAATTTTCATTGGTTCTGTAAGACACTAAGGATAAAAATCAAATGCCACAGGGGTAGGATGGGGGGAGGGAAAATAAAAAGAACAAATTAAAAAAAAAAAGAAAAAAATCACATGCCATACCTTTCCCTGCCTCAGCACCTTTTTCCAGTGGCTCCCCTCTCCCATAGCCCAGAACGTCTTCATCCTCCCTTCTACCAACCACCTATCCAAACCAAAGCTCAGTTCCAGTCCCACTTTCTTTATGAAGTCTTCCTTATTGAGTCTGCCTACATTTAATCCTTTCCCGTCTTTAATCTCATATATAGTATAATCCCAAAGTCTTAGCACAGCTTTAAGTACTAATACTTTTGCAACACCACGATTACTTAAGTCAGTACCACAGTTAAGCACTTACATAGTTCTGATTGAGTATTAGCTGTACCTTCTCCCCTGCATTATAATTGTTTATTCCTATTAGAATCAAATCAATGACTAATTCTTAAGACTCAAATTAAAGCCTCTTTATCCTTATTTTTTTTTCTTGTGGTCACCCAGTCACTTTTTCAGCTCCTGAACTCACTATCTCCTATACAAACCTCACTTTATTGACTTACTCTTCTGAGGTTAAGGAATGACTCATTAACACAATCATACCATGTGCTGGTCATTTTTCCATACAATATATCCAAATGCCATGTGTATAGCCAAAGACATATATCACATTATAAAAGCCTTCTAAAATAGTGGTTCTCAACTTTTTTTGATCATATGTACTTTTATCAGTAAAGTCTTTTTGACCATACACCCCAATATGTGAATATTTTCTTATTTATGTGTGTGTGTTTATTCTTAACTGTGCTAAAGTAAAGATGAAATATTGTCTCTAAAGTCGATACGGAGACATTTGAATTTACTGAGACAGACATGGTCAGGAATATCAGTGTGGCAGCTGTATATGGGTGTAGTAAGGCAAGAGAAGATGAGGGTCTGAATGAAGATGACAGCTATATGAGTGTACATATTTGAGATATTAAGATGATTGCCTGTGAGAATGAAGGAGAGTAAGGAATAGAAGATGACCCACCAAGCTGTGAACTTGGGTAAATGGAGAGAAATAGAGAAGTTCCAAAAAAGGGTAGTTTTTTGGGTTAAATAAGGCAACAAGATCTGTAGTGTGGATCACAGCCCATCCATCCCTAGTCATCATGTGGAACACACTCTGTCCCACTAACTATAAAAGTGGTAGAAGGACAGGATTCACCAGCCCACTGAGGACACTTTGTCACAGACACAAGGAGATGGGGGAGGAGGGAGTGGTACAGAACACAGGTGAGCCCAGAAGGGTCAATTCTACCTATGCAATTGCTGGTACAGTGGTCCTAGGTAGGTTATGTGTCCTGAGTTTATGCCTGAGCAGAAGGGTAGAGTTTGGGAACTCATATAATCACTGGAGACTAGTGGGTATGGGGGATAAGGGGGAACAATGGAGTACTGGAGACAAATCAACTGGCTAGCACAGCAAGTGTGGTCTGGGATCCATCTTCCCATAAACTGATTGGTCACTTTTTGGATGATACCATGGTTCCCTGTGGTTATGAAACTTAACTTAAGACCACTCCTCTACATGACTCTAGCAACAAAATGAGGTTATATACCTTGGGTCAATTTAAGCAGTCTGTTATTCAGTCCTCCATCTCCATCCACAAGGTAAATTTCTCCAGTGTTTTCCACATATATCTCTGCTGGGTTATCAAACTGGATTGGGTTTATGCCAGTCCCTTTTTTGCCTGGGGTACCCAGAACTTGAATGAGATCACCAAAGGAGTTGTATTTTTTCACTGTATGTCCATAGGATCCTGCATTTAAGATAAATATTTTTCATAAATAAAGCTCTTGGACAAATGGTTAAATAGATTGTGCATTAAATGAAAAAAATCAGAAAAGCCTGGGAAGGGGTAGATAATGCAGTATTGTATTCTGATATGCATTATTATCTAAATCTTTATTACATAAAATCTCAACAGTTTGAGGTTGATTTGGACCTTCTAATTTTTTTAAATGACATTTCTTTTTATGATCAATGTTGCTTATTTTAGAAGAGGGATTTTCTGTTAGTAATGTTACTAGATTACTGGAACCAAGCAAATGTGACCTATTCTGATATCGCATAAGCTTTTATAATTAAAGGATTTAAGTATTGAAGGGTAACTCTGAAAAGACCATTAGTTTCAACTTTTCTATTATAATAGTCAAGTTTTTGTAGGACCTTGGGGGCTATAATTTCCATAATACAAATATACTATTTTTCTTTTGGTACTTATAATTCAACTCTTTTTAAAGCAAGAATAAATGTTCTAAAATGACCAATATCTTAACTTTTCACTTAGTTATTTCCATATAAGATTTTATTGTAAGCAAAAACATGAAACATACTTCTTTTGTAGAATTAGGGGAATTATCATAGAGAAAAACTATGGAAATCAATGTGGAGTTTCAAAACTAACTAAATTTACAATTTGAAGTGTCACAAAAGTAACAAACTGCATAATATGAATTTAAAGTAATCTGAATTAATTTCTAGTTGTTTTCTTAAAAAATAACTAAAAGTGAAGCACACTATGGTAGAATGGAAAGTGCATGGTTCTCAAGACAATCCAAATCCTGCCTTGGACACTAAAAGGGTATGTGGCTTTGGGCAAGTCACTAACCTGTAATATGAGGAGGTTGGACCAGCTGGCCTCTAAAAGTCCGTCCCTTCCACCTCCAGATCCTATTGTTTGGAGTCTTGATTAATTAGTGAGAATAACTCCAGAGGCTGAACCATGAGATGTTTGGAAAGGTGCAAGAAGCATACTTGATTATAAAGAAATGCAAAAGGGAAAAAAATCTCATTTTTAAAAATAAAATAATGCTTATTAGTAGCCAATGTTCTGACTATTGGAATGGATTTTCTTTTTGGTTGAGGCAACTAGGGAAAATTTTAACATATCTGTGGTTAGGAAAAAAAACACAATGGAAAAAGATAAAAGAAAATTTGTCTTTTTTGCATATGTGGGATTTAGTGGAATGTTATAAAACAGAATCACAGGATGGATTTTGTTGAAAGTACAAGTACTTTATCAATGAGAACCTGAAAAAGTGACACATCAAATCTCCCTACAATTAACTCAGAGACAATATAGGTTTTAGAGTGGTCCTAGGATGATGTCATAGCAAAAATGGTCAAAAAAAAATGAGCCATCAGTCAAAGCTTTGTAATCTTTTGGTGCAACAATATTTACTGTATAAGGGATCTATTTTTAAGGTTTTATCAATTCTAAGAGCATTAGGTCTAAAAAAAAAATCCCCAAACATTTAATTAGTGACATTTTCATTAAAGGTCATAGAAACTAGGTATCTCATTAAAGAGACAGGTAGGTGATGAACCTGGAAGTCTGGAAGATAGGAGTCCAAACCCTAGCTTCAGACACTTACTAGCCCCATATATGTCCCTAGGCAAGTCAATTAGCCTCTGCCTCAGTTTCCTTAACTGTAAAATGGGGATAACAGCATCTGCCTCTAAGGGCTGTTGTGACGACTGAATGAGTTAATGCTTGTGAAGTGCTTCTCCCAGCGCCTGGCCCACAGCAGAATCCCAAAATGCTCCTATTACTGCTGCTGTTATTGTTACTGGCATCCAGTCAAGTGGAGAGCAGAATGTGATTCAAATTATGCACTAACAAGTATTACACTACAAGGTTTTTCCTCTACTAGCATAAAATAACATCTAGATTTACAAATCAGGTAAGTTAGGGGAGGATTCCTTTTTAAAAAGGGAACTTCCATTTTTAAAAAGGGGACTCAAGTTTTCCTAAAGCATTTAACATTTCATTTGACAAATAACTCTTTAAAAATGCATTATTAAAACTTGCACATATACACATGTCATAAATCAGGTAAATATCACCACCAAAAATAGGAGAATTTAAAATCTGTTTTGTTTAAAAATGTCAAATAAACTCAATGGAATGTGATATGTACAAACTAAAATCATAACTCATCCTACAAGAAGAGATCTAGAAAAAGGGGTATATTTGACACAATAGTGACCTTCATTTTCACCTTCATTTTATTATAAGTTGAGGAAACTAGTCTATGAGTTAGTGGACCGAAAAACTATGCATCTCTCAAATATGTATCACCTTCGTAAAGTTTTTAAGAAATTCAAGGCCACTGCTATTCTTCAAATCCTGGGTCACAAGTTCAAACCATCTTTTTTCCCTCCATATCTGTGAATCTAAATGTGTTGCTAATAAACTTTGATTTTTCCCATTTGTTGGTATATTTGGCAGAAACAAGTGTATAGAATCACTAACAATGTCATGGGGGTTACAGAAGTTTTTATACCAATTATTATACTACAGATCCTTTTTGGAGTAAACATATCTACTTTATAACAAAAAATTTAATTTTGCTGGTGGTAGTCTTAGTACAAACTGTCTTGAAAAAAATAGCTGAGTTCAATTCTGGAAGAAAGAAAGCCACATTCCATTTGTGTTTCCTGTGCTTTCTTAATAAAGGAGTCAGATTTCTACAGTGTATGTGTATATACATATACCTAGATAGATAGATATGCCTGTATCTATATATTTTCCCCAACACAGAAAACCAAATTACAATTTAAAAATTCATGCAGACATTTAGTAATAAGAATTCTCTTTTAAAACAATAACATTTCAACATTAAATGCAAAAGAATGATATGATAGGGCTTAAAAAAGCTGAAGCAAGTAGGGAATAAAAAACGTAACCAAAACAGGTTATCTTTTGGGTCAGCTAGGTGGCGCAGTGAGTAGAGCACCAGCCCTGGAGTCAGGAGGACCTGAGTTCAAATGTGGCCTCAGACACTTGACATGTACTAGCTGTGTGACCTTGGGCAAGTCACTTAGCCCCAACTGCCCTGCCAAAAACAAACAAAAAACGAAACAGGTTATCTTTTTCCTCTTTGGCTTGTTTTAGAGAATTAGAATTCTTTGTCATTAATAGCAAGTTTGGGAATTAGACTACTAATCAAAATTAATCAAACTGGAGATGTAGTACAATCAAATATGATGCACTAGCTCTTCCTGGAGGTAAATGACAGCGACAAGCCCAAGGTTCAAATACCCTACAAAGAGAAGAACTAGGCCTTCTACCCTAAATAGATCTCCTCCAGGGTGCTAACCAAAATGGAGACAGGTCCAGTCTATTTGGGCTACTCAGTCATCAAAGTCCATGTTATCACTGACTCAGCCTAGTTCAATGATTCTCACTGCTGGGTCACCAGGGAGGATAGGGTGATTGCTTGCTTCAGTGTGGTAAGAATCATCAATGAGCCTACAGAAGTTGCCGTTGCTTACTGCCTGGATTTCTGAGGGGGAGAATTTCTAAGTCTCTTAGAATTGAGAAATTGACCATTGGAGGAAATCAGCTTTCAAAAAAATGAAACACAACATAGACATTACTACACATACCACTTCCTACATCCGTGATCCAGATTGACTGTTCATATTGGGTACTGCTTGCAAAGATACCATGAGGTGTGTCAACAGTGTCATTCCAGGCTCGTAGGAAATATCCATCCTCTGTGAACACTAATACCTTTGGCATGTTATCCCCTCTCTAAAGGTATACAAATATAGCTGCTTAGACAAGATCAGGTTTAAGTCAATACAATCCTTATCGTGGCAGGGTAAAACAAAATGTGAGCTTAACTGGAAAATCAATGGGAAGCTTACTGAAAACACCACCCGCAAACCTAACATAGTCATGAACCAGTAGACTCACACCCAAAATAAAATCTTTGGCACTTTCTGACTGGTTTAATGCTATGTAATTAAATCAATACAACATTTAAACTCAAATAAGATCTTTAAGAAACATTACAAACATATCCTAAGTGTTAATGGTTAAGAACTGTAGTGTGAAGACATGTCTTTGTAGAAAGGACAGTCTTAGAGGAAGACAGACTTGAGTTCCAGTGCTGCCACTGACACATACTGGATGTGTGACCAAGAGAATATCACTTAACATCTCAGTTCTCCAGGCAACCTTTCCAGGTTTACCATATCTTACTCCCTGCCACATACTGTCTGATTCAGGGATACTGGTCTTTTTACTGTTCCAATCAATCAACATTTATTAAGCACCTACTATGTGTCAGACACTGTTCCAATAACAGGACATGCTCTCAGATCAGAGCACTTTCTCTTGCTGCTTCCCAGGCTCCAAATGCTCTTCCTCATCTCCACTTGCTGGCTTTCCTAAAGTCCCAACTAAAATCCCATCTACTATAGGAAATTTCCCAACCCCTCTTAATTGTAGTATCTTCCCCATTAGTTATTTTCTAATTATCCTGTATGTAGTTTATTTGTACATATTTGTTTGCTTATCATCTCCCCCATTTGATTGTGAGCTTCTCAAGGGCAAAGGCTGTCTTCAGCTTCTTGTTATATTCCCAGCTCTTAATATAGTGCCTGATACATAATGGGCACTTAAATGCTTACAGACTGATAAAAAAATTTCCCAAACCTCAGACATTATAAACATGTGATCAGTTTTCAAAGATTAAGAAAGTTTCCTCATCATATGTTCTCCACACTGCTGAGAAAACATTATATAAAAAAAAAACACTGACAGTAAAAAAGGAATCATATTATTCCCTATGGAGGGAAAAAAATCCCATTTTTACTTACCTGTGCTACATACACCAATCCTTTAAGGGAGTCTACTGCAACACAAAATGTTGTGCCAGTGAAGTACTCTGGATGTTTAGGCCAGCCTATATCCAAATGGTAAAGAGGTTTCTCTGTCCTCCAGGAAACAAAAAAAGCAAAGGTTCCTAAGCCCTTAAACAAAAACAACAGAAATAGAATCAATTCCATTCTAAAGTAAAAGAAGACATGTTAAGAATTAGAACTAATGGGAGGAACCACAAGAAAGAAGAAACAAAACACAGCGCTCCACCCACCCAAAAGAGAGCAAATAGTATGCTTCCATCTGCATTTAGACTCCATGGTTCTTTCTCTGGATGTAGAGATGAGTCTTTTGGTACCTGTCTTAGATCCTTGCATTGCTGAGAAGAGCCAAGTCTATCAAAGTTAGTCTTTGAACAAGATGGCTGTTACTGTACAATATTCTCCTGCTTCTGCTCACTTTACTCAGCATCAGTTCACCTACGTCTTTCCAGGTTTTTCTGAAGTCTGCCTACTCATCATTTCTCATAGCACAATAATAGTCCATTACATTCATATCCTACAACTGGTTCAGCCATTCCCCAATTGACAAGTATCCCCTCAATTTGCAATTCTCAGCCACCACAAAAAGAGTTGATATATTTTTGTACACGTGTAGCAACAATCTGCTAGCAGCTGCTGTAGGGATTTAAGACCCACCAACAACCAGCACACAGAAATCTGCCGACACAGGTTCTTTGATCTGCTTTTCTAAGGAGAGCAACTTTAAGGGGTTAACAATCTCAGTTTAATCAAATATACATATATCATTCACTTAGTTTAGGGGGGAAAGATCAACCCCCTGACCTTCAAGGCAAATACAAACAGAAATCACAAACACCAACAGACAGACCTTTTCTGATTCAAATCATAATTCATAATTACCAGAGAAGCACCAACATCATATCTGTCTGGGTTACAAAGCTGGGGGGCAATTACGGCTTGCCCAGAGTCTCAACACTCCTTCCATGAGTGTGCCCCAAAAGTCAAACGCCAAGCTCCCCTCAATTATACTCTGTTCAGAGCCCTGAGGGCTCTGACCTCACCCAGGCTGGGTGTGTGAAAATTCCCAATCCCTAGTATCACATCATATACAATTCAATGACTCTTGATTGTCTTAATGCTGAGAAACACTCCAAATCTGCTCCATTCAAACACTTAAAAGAACAGCAAAAAGTCCCACCTTAATTAGTATTACAACATGTGAGTCTTTTTCCCATTTGTATGATCTCTTTGGGATACAATGCTATAAGTGATATTTCTGGGTCAAAGGGTATGCACAGTTTGATAGTCCTTCAGAAGTAGTTTCAAACTGTTCTCCAGAATGGTTGGATCCGTTCACAACTCCACTAACAATGCACTAGCATCCCAATTTTCCCACATCTTCTCCAACATTTATGATTTTCCTGTTTTGTCACGTTAGCCAATCTGATAGGTGTGATGTGTTACCTCAGAGTTGTTTTGATTTGCATTTCTCTAATCAATAATGATTTCGAGCTTTTTTTATATGACTATTGACAGCTTTAATTTCATTTGAAACTGCCTGTTCATATCCTTTGACCATTTATCAATTGGGGAATGACTTGCGTTCTTATAAATTTGATTCAGTTCTCTATATATTTTAGAAATGAGGCCTTTATCAGAGACACTGCCTGTAAAGATTGTTTCCCAGCTTACTTACCATTTTAAGGAAGACTCCATTGATTCCTATGCTCTCTAGCGTTTTTAATAGAAATGGGGTTTGTATTTTGTCAAAAGCTTTTTCCATATCTATCGAGATGCTGATATGATTTCTGTTAGTTTTGGTGTTGATATGGTCAATTATGCTGATAGTTTTCCTAATACTGAAACGACCCTGCATTCCCAGGTAACTTTAAATAGATTTTAGAGGCTCTGTAAATTTGGATTGGGGGAAAAAGAGTTCTACTTTTACTTTCAAAATTTACCATTTCTTTGGATTATTAGTGTAGGCAATAAACCACAGTCGCATTAGCAGTCATTTTGGCTGTTGTTTGTTGTTCAGTCATGTCCAATAATTTGTGACCCCATTTGCGGTTTTATTGGCAAAGCCACCGGAGCGATTTGCCATTTCCTTCTCTTAACTCATTTTATAGATGTGGGAACTGAGACAAACCGGGTTAAGTGACTTGCCCAGGGTATTAAGAATCTAAGGCTAAATCTGAAATCTGGAAGATGTCTTTCTGACTCCAGGCCCGGCATTTTACCCACTGCACCACCTAGAAATCAGTGATTTTCTCATCCTATCAGTTACTGCACCTAAGAAGAAACAGTTTATCCTCACCACCGCTTTGAAATCGCTGTATCACACATTATTCTCTAATATTTTGATAACTGTATTTGAAATTGTGTATTTTGTCCTATGCATTTAAAAATCTTATTGTGGGACTTCCAGAGAGATCCACGGCACAGGTAAGTTTACAAACCCCTGAGTTAAAGAACAAAAATCTAGAATCTGGGAAGCAGTACAACTATGTTTACTTGACCTCAGGGGCACAAAGGGCCTTTATTGCCTGCAGGTGTATAACGGAGCTTATTTTATTTGGGTGGGGGGTGCTGCGGTGTGCAGAGGAGCCTGATCCCTGCAGGTTCCTATTAGGTGCCAGTCACTCACCCATTCACATACGTCTCTAAAGGTGAATCCTCCCTCCCCACCAGACTCACCGGCGACCTGCAGAAGCGGGAATGGAAAACCAAAAGAGCCAGGAAAAAGGTGGCGGTCCCCACGCAAACCCAGAATCGGGCCATGAGCGCAGCTCGGCGGGGGCAGGAACAGGAACGCGGTTAAGCTGAAGGGTGGTCGCAGCGGAGGACGACTAGGTGGGAGGCAGCCCCAAGGGACTTCGGCTGTCAGTGAGGGCGGTAGCTCCTCGCACTTCCGTGACAGGGTTTGCGGAAGGGAAGGAAGAGAAGGAAATCTTTGAGCAAAAGGATGGGCTGCAACGGAGGAAGAGAACGCTACACCTCCCGCCGCTCTCTTAAACCGCTCCGGCGAACTGAGTTCCAGACCAGCAAGTCATGTGACCCGGCAGGTGGTGGGATCAGGTGACTATCCGGCTCTGTCCCTCCGGGCCGTTCGGAGCCCGGGCTTCCCCGGGTCCTAGCTGGGGGTGCCTTGGTTCCTGCCCTCACTGCGCTCTTTTCCTATACTCTTCAGCTTGGAGTGGAAAATCAAGCAGATCACTAGAAAATCTGGACTATAAAGTAGGCAACGCCTAGAATTCACGTAGGCAGACTCAAAGGAAAATCAAAATCTCGCCTAAATTCTTTGTGAATTCTGGCATTCTCAGAAGACGGCCCACTTCAGCTTAGGGCCCCAAGAAGGAGGGGTGGGGGGGCTGTGTTTTGTTCCTCGCGTGTAGGAGGCGCGGGGAGTTGAGTTTCTCCGCCGCGACGCTAGGCTTTGAAGGTCCCTCCCCCCCAGGGGTGGGGTCCGCAGGTGGAGCTTCGGTGGCCGAATCCCTGGCGGCTTCGCGCGGCATCGCTCCTCGGTGCTCGAGATCCCCCCTGCCCCAGAAGGTTTCCCCCTCCATCCGGCTCTCCAGGCGCTCGGCAGCCTTGCCCGCTCCCGGAAGCCGCGGGTTCTGGTAACAAAGAGAGCCCCAGCGCTGCCGCCGTCGCGGCCCGGAGCGTGTGGAGCCGAGGGCGCGGGCCGGGAGGGGACGTGAGCGAGCGAGCGAGCGCTGCGGGTGCGCGGCTGGCCATGGGGCCGGGCTGGCGGTGACGGGCGCACGGACAAGCGGCGGCGGAGGCGGGGACAGGTGCAGGGCGCCTCGCCTCCCTCCTCTCGGGCTGCAACCCTGGCGCAGGTGCTGCTGCCGCCGCTGCTGCTACTCTGCTTCCCCCCCCCCCCGAGTTCTCCTCCTCTTCTCCCCCCAGGCCTCGGGCGCCCCTCTCTTCCGTAGCAGTCCGGCTCTCTGCTTGTAACTCACCGGGAAATAAATAAGACCTTCATCGCCGCGTCCGCTTCGTGTCTGCACGTCACTGGAACTGGGGAAACTTTGCAGGGAATTGTTTTGTTTTCCTTCTCCCAAGTTCCTTTTCTAGCGAGCTTTTTTTTAAGGGTTTCTTTTACTAATCCCCTAGTTCCATCTTACTTTTGGGGTCATTTACTGATACTTCAGCCGTAGCTACTTTATAAAGCAAAACAGAGCAGCGCGAGGACGAATGCTTTTGTTGAAGACCTAACCACGGCTAGACTGCAGTCAAGATGGATAAAAAGTCCTTTGAAACGGTGCTGGATGAAATCAGAAAGGTAAAAACGTGGTCTTGGTGGCTCCAAGCAGTGCGCTGAATAACCGTGTTTTCTGGCGGATTGTCCTTTGAAGCAGTCGGGAAAAGGGTTTGATCCAGCCGGAGATGGGATGCTCGAGTGCCGAGCATTGGGTTCGGCTGGATTAGGGAGGTGGGGTTCTGTTAGGTTTCAGTTCTTTGAAAAAAAAATGTGTGTGTGTTCGTATATGTACATATACATGTATACGTACGTGTATACAGCCGCATATATGCATCCTATATATGTTATTGACATGTTCTGGTTTTACGTCACTAGAATTTCCCCCAGTATTCCCCCCCCACCGCTCCGAGAACCATCCCGTTTAACAAATATTCCAATAGCTTACAGATACCTCAAGTTTAATAGCTCTTTTACTTTTGAAAGGAAAGGAAGTGGGATAGGAGTCCGACTTATTTCATTTCCAGTGAGGCCCTCAAAACTTTGAGGAGACCATGTCTCCAAAACTAATAGTTGCCTAGTACCTAGTAGGAGTTCTTAAACGTGATTATTTAACAATGTATGATGGCCTAAGTCTTCGTGCAACACAAGTATTTAATACCGTTTGTCGTCCAGGCAGCTTTCTTCCCACTACCAAGATTAAGCCAAGTTTGCTTATTAAACTAGAAAAAAAAAAAAAAAACTAATTGTTGTTTTGTTGGGGAAAGTTAGTATCCCGGGTTAACTTATTGGAACGATGCTTTCTTGAGCAGTATGTTTACTTTTGCTTACTGAAACATTGGAATATTGATTATAAATTCTAGAAATTTACTTCCATCTAGGGTATTTTTACCGGACAATTTGTCACAAACCAGAAAGAACTAAGATTTTTTTTGTACAACAAAACGTTAAAAGACATAATTTTAAAACATAATTAGTTCCTCCTTAGGAAAAAATAGATGAATTAATTGAAATGATCCCAATTTGTTATAAAAAAAGAATTATGTTATTTTCTATTGCTGGTACAAGGTAAATTTGCCAAGGTTGACTCCTTAGAATTATGCCTAACTTTAATGAAGTGTTGTTATTATCCCCATTTTACAGATGAGGAAATTAAGGCTTACAGATTTCTGGTGACTTGCCTGGGGGTCACCCTACCACTAAATGCTAGAGGGAGAATTTGAACTCAGCGCTTCCAGACTCTAGAGGTCCAGCTGTGCTCCAGCTAGCTGCCTCCTTAGAGTAGCCTACAAGACATTTAGGCCTGAAAGATTTAAATTTTGTTTGAATAGAGTTTGATTAGTAAGTTTGGTTTTGGTTTTAAACTCCTTGACTCCTATAGTACTAACCTTATTGTGATCCTTTGATCTGTCTTCTGTTTTCATGTTCATTTCAAATTCTTTTTTATTTAAAATATATTTCTTATGCAAGTCTTTCACATTAACTTTATAGAGTAGGAGATTATTGTACACACTAAAAGTTTTTGGTTGAAACCAATTAAAATAAGTTTACAGTAAAAATATTATTGACTTCAATTTCACCTAATGTGGAATCCAGGATAATTTTGATGTTGATTAGATCTAAAGTTGCCTCTTTCTCAGTGTCCCTGAAAAAAAGAATTTGTAATTCAAATAAGTTGGCTAAGTAAATGCTTAGCTAGAACTCACTGTCTTAAGAAGTTCTTTGGAAGTACTCCTTTATGAGCAATTGATATGCTAATTACCAAACAGTTTTATTCATTGAAGCATGGTTATTTGATGTTTGTTTGGACTACCTTTGAGTTTATGTATTGGAAACTACCAGTTTTTTTTTTTCCAAGAAAGAATTGTATTTACTTTTAAGTGTTCTATGATCAAAATATTTTAGGGTGTCTGAGGTTTAGGGGAGGGTTAGAAAATACTAGTGGGTAGAGGGTCCCCCAAAGAGTTTAGCCTGGCTGGAGAGGAGTGACTTTACACAGATGCATAGTTTAAGTAACACAGGAGTTAAAGTATGAGCAAGCATCTGGTAGATAGATTTGATATTTTGAGACTAAGTGCCTTGGCCATTCATGGTCACACAACTTCTCTCTTTTTTCACCTGTAAAATAGGAATAATAACTTCACAAGTTAAATGTGAGAAGCTCTTAGCAAATCCTAAAGCACTGTATGCATTTGTTGTTTTACAAATAATTCACGTATGTTAATGTTTAATTCTTATCTACCCTTATTCTTCCTCCCCTCTTCTCATTGCTGAAGCTCCTAACTGTTGCTGAAGTAGGAGCTGTGAGGAAAAATTTAAGGGTTTTTAGAGAATCTGTGGTTTTTGAAAGTAGAAGTAGTATTCAGCAAATCCAGTGCAAGAAACACTTATTACATACCTACCATCTTCAAGACTAATGTAGGTGCTGAGACCTAAAAAAATGATAGGCCCTGCCCTCAGGGTGCTTACTGTCTTACAGGGGATAGAACATGTGATAGAAGCAGTGAAGAATTAGAGCTATCAGCTTCAACCAGTCTAGCAAATGGAAGCAAGTAACAGGCTATCAGATAAGTCAAACTATGGTGAGATTTTACAAATGATCTCAGCTAAGGATTTCAAGGGAATCTAAAAAAATGGGAGTTTTGTTTGGGGATATTTGGTTTGAAAAGCACTTTGAGGGAATCAGGCTGGTGGAATGAGGGATTTAAGTAATGAGGGACTTAGAAGTAGTATGGAGTCAGGATCTACATTCAGATGCCTTTTCTGAAGCTCACTGCGAGAACTTGAAGAAGCTGGTTTACCACCCTGGGATTTAGTATCCTTTGTAAATAGGGGGGAGTTTGGGGTAAAGTGGACTCTTGAGTTCCCTTCTAACATCAGTTCTGTAAATCTCTTAAGGCTCTGAGACCTGGGGCAACAATAGAAGGTATATCATCAGGGAGATTAAAAAAAAAATCAAGACAAGCTTTCCATGTTTTTTGTTGCTAGGACCTCTGAAGATCATGACTAACCACTCAACTAGTGATCAGTACTCAGCTTCATCAACATCATCCTGGCTTCATAGACTTTTGTAAAGTGGCCTAACATTATTAAATAGTGTAACAAGTCTGGGATTTTGAGATGAAGACCTGAGTTTGAATCCTGTGTCAGATACCTCGTCGAAGTGAATATGGGCACCTCACTTAAGTGCACCTGAGCCTCAGTTTCTTCATCTGTTAAATGGGAATTGTAATACCTCATAGGGTTGTTAGGACAAAAACGAGATAATGTATATAAATGTATATGTAATGTATTTAACTTTGTAAGGCTTTAAAGAGTTTTCAAGCCATATAATACCATGAATGTCAGTTGCTATTTTGATACAACATTGGTACAGTGGGAAAATTCTGAGTGTCAAACAGATGTTTTACAAAAGAACTTCAGGAATATTGGGAACAGTTAGAAACTTCATATAATGATTTTGTGGGTTAGTCATTTTTCAATCATGTCCAACTCTTCCTGACCCCATGAGGGGTTTTCTTGGCAAAGATACTAGAATGGTTTGCCATTTCCTTCACTAGCTCATTTTACAGATGAGAAAACTGAGGCAAGCAAAGTGAAGTGACTTTACCAGAGTCACACAGCTAGTAAGTGTCCGAGGCCAGATTTGAACTCATGAAGAGGAGTCTAGGACCAGTCCTCTATCCACTGCACCATCTCTACACCCTGTAGCAGGACTACATCAGGAGTGAGTGAGAGCTAAATGTGGCTCTCTTAAGTCCTCAAGTGTGGCCCTTTGACTGAATCCGAACTTCACAGAACAAATCCACTTAAAAGGATTTGTTCTGTAAAACTTGGACTCCGTCAAAAGGTGGCACCCAAGAACCTAGAAGGCCATGTTTGGGGCGCAGGTTCCCCACCCCTCAAGTACATAATTGCAAAATGAGGTAGACACCCATGCTAGGGGCTCAGAAGGGGGTGAAATCAATTGGCCTTAGTGAAGCCCAGGACCTAGAGCATATGCTAATTTTAAATACCCCTTCCCTGTTATTCACTGTTGAGATGTTCTGTGTTTCTTTCTAGATGAGGTAAGTTAGTGATTATATATTGTGGTTTTAGCTTCACCATAAAATTAAGTAACTGAAAACTATCTCTTTGGAAAAATCACTTGAGGAAGAAATGAGAATTCTTGGCCCCCAAGAGTCATTGTAAACCTTGGTCTGCCTTCCTGTCCAATCTCACTACTAATGTACCTTGAACTCTTCAGTGGGTGGTTTTGCTTTGGAGGACAGAGACAAAATGATTAACCCACCCTAACGTTACTATATACTTTGTGTTTTACAATTAAAATATCTTAACTGTCAATTATATTAAGGAAATGTGAACTTAAGTGAAAATTCCTGTCTGCATAACTGTACCAGTAGAGCATTAGATTTTAGTTATTTTCCCAATATAGGTTATTCTTCTCCCATACAAAATCTGAACATTATACTTAGAGTGGACTTCCATTTAAATATGAGAAATTAGAAAAATAAACTCTTCAAGGTATGGAATGGTGATAGTAGAAGGAAACTGCACTAGAAGTTTGCAGACTTGGATTCTAGTCTTGGCTTGGACAGCCACTAAATATGTCACTTCACTATTATGGTACTTTTCACATCTCTAAAATGAAGGATTAGACAAAAATGGACTCTAAGGTACCTAGGTTTTGATGGGAAACATCGTATGTCTTCTGAGAAGCTTTAAGTCTTTCAGTGTCTGTCATCAGGATTCCACTGCATGTAAAGATGAGGACTTAGAATGTGTACTGTAGTTTCTTCTTTTGGAAAATCAGCAACAGAAAAGGCCTAAGCTGGTCAAACATCAGGAAATCTTATGGTAAGATCTTCACTTGGCAAATAATGAAGGACATTTCATAGTCAAAAGTAACTATAGAATTTTAGAACTGGAGGGGACATGAGTGTCTACTCTAAACTGCATCATTTTGCAGCTGAGAGGATATTAAAGCGTAGTGAAGTTAAGGATTACACAGGTAATCACTGGCAAAGCTGGGGCTAGAACCCCCCTAGAAGATTTGTTTCACTTCCCTCTGAGAGAATGTAACAATACCAGTATCTCAAGTTCTGTCATACTTACTGGTGTTAATGCTCTGTGAACACATCCATCTGCTATAGTAACTCAGTGAGTAACAGTTATTTTCTGCCCGCATGTTGCTGTGGACTCTTCTGATGTTAATTCTCCCTTACCATTGTTCAGAACTATTTCACAACCTTCAAGGGGTGGGAGTGGGGGTAGGGGAGAAACTCTGAGATAACTTTAATGAAAGTAATAAAAACTGAGTGAAGCAAATCTTGTAGCTGAGTTCCAGCAGAATTATGTGCTTCTACCTCCATGTTGCTTTTGTCCTTTTTTCTTTCTCATTGCCCTTCCCTCTACCCCCTCCCTTTTTTGTCCATTTAAACCCTGCCCATCCTTCACTACTATCTTCACCAGCCATGCCATCCACTATAGATTTTGCTCTTTGAACTCCAGTAGTAGTTATTCTGATGGAATTCATTTGGTAATGAAATCTATATAGTGTTGTGAAATTTTTTTATCTTGAATTATTTAAATCTTATGTTAATAAGAGTGTCTTTAGGAAGCTACTTGAAGATAATCATTTGGCCTGTATTTCTTCACATTTCATAGGGAGGGCTGGTGAAACAGACATAACAGTCACTAAATAAATGTTTGTGAAATTGAAATGAGCTGCTTTAGGGGAGGTAGTAAGCTCCTGTATCCTTATTAGAGTGATGTCTGGATGACCATTTGTTAGAAATGTTTGTGGGACTCCTGTTCGAGTACAGATGATCTTTTTATTTCTTCCAGCTCATTTAGTCCAAAGGCGTGAGAAATAAAATAGCTATTATCTCTTGTTTTTGTGTCTAAGATGTTTAGAGAGCTAATCAATTCCCTTTTTTGTATGTGACTCAAAATATTAGAATTGGAGCATAAACAATATAAAAGGCACGAATTCCTAAGTATACTTATGTTGGAAACAAAGTAATGATAATTCTTGTTTGGCTGATGACATAAGTTCTTTTTAATTCCTTGGGCCAGTGTTTTTATTAGTTAATCATTCAGGTCTAGGTTCACACAATACTTTTGCTGTCAGTGACAGTCATATCACCTCTGCCTCTTACTCTCACCTAGAAAATCTTAACTGGCCCTTACATATCCCTGATGCAGGTTTCTACAATCTTCGTAGTACCTAGTTTGTCATTTTTATTTCCTCTTCTCTTTTCTCTATAGCTCTATTTACAGGAAACCACCTTAATAACATTATTATAATTTACCCCAGAAAATTTATTCAGACTCCTACTTCCTAGGAAAAGAATGGCTTTCTTAATTTTACTACCTGATATCTTCAAGTTCTTCTTCTCACTTCTAACCATATTTTAGGTTGTGGGACATTGAGCAGAGGCATTAAAGAAAACCTAGTCTAGTGCCTTTGTTTTACAGGTAAAGAAAGCATGGTGATATGACGATTGATTTTGTCACAAGTCACAAATAAAAGTAGCAGGCTAGGATTTAAACCCAGTCACCTAACTCTAATTTCTACCATACGATGCTGTCTCAAAACATGAAAACCCACACCTACCTTAATAAAAATAAGATTTTTTTATAGTATGGTAAATAATTTTTAAAAAAATACATATTTATATGTGTTTTGTATAGCATTCCTGCCTACAGCTTGTTGATCCATCATAGATAACCAGTTCAGGACCTCAAAATCACATAATATTACATATGCTGTATTTAATGTTGCTTGGGCATGGAATAATTCTAAGTTATATATTAAGGAAGGTTTTTTTAGAAAAAGTGATAATATGCTTTTTGGGGAAGGGAAATGTTCTATAAAAATGATTAAGACTTTATAGGGCATGTGGCCTCCCCAGAAGACATTAACACAAATTCTTGAAATTGTAATGGATGTTCTCTTTCACACCTGATTAATAAACTTAATTCGAAATTGAATAGAAAAGTTGGTTGAAGCTGACCAAGTAGTAGGTTGGTGTGAGTGCTTGAATGAGTGTGCAATGTAGAAAAATCTGTATGGGACAGAATTTTCAAATAATAGGAGAGACATCTTTAGGAGAAGCAAAATGAATTTATTTTACAAACCTTGCAAGATTTGGGCACACCTCCAATATGGAGGAGGTGAGGTAAAAGGGAAAGCTGCTTTAATTTATACTCTTAATGAAAAGATTCCCACCCACCTCTATCCTTTCTCACCATTGACTGGGAGGTGGGCTTACAATCTAGGCACAGAAAAACTAGACAGAGGACTAGGGGACCAAGGTTGATTGGGTCGGTCTGTTCAGATTTTCCCTATCCTGAACTGAACTGCTGGGGGTGGCATCCGAAAGTCTAGGAGAAGAAATGGGGGGGTGGGGAGACCTTCTTGGAGCAGAGAACAAACAGCTCATAGGTAGTCCATTATCTTCCTATTTGGTGCTAACATCTGGGGGGGGGGCACGCCCACAACTCCAGGCCCTGACCTTCCAGAGTCACCACAAGGCCAAATCCCAAGCCTCTCCTACTCCCTCAGACATTCCCTATTTCAGAAATATGAGAAGAGTGTAACCCTGTGTTTTTACCCTGTGAAGTCTTCACAATTTATCCTTCCCATTCAGTCCCCCCTCTGATTTCTTACGATTTTGAAGACTTCACACATCATTGCTGTTATAAATTGTCCATCACCTTATCTTCCTATCATGCTTGCATCCCCATTACCCTTTTCTAAGGTTTCCATTCCTCAAAATCTCCCATGCATTGACAAATCAAAGGGGGCAGTCCCCTTTGTAAATACAGATACAGAGACCCAAAGGAAAACGACGATGCAACTGTCCTTTAAGATTCAAAAAGCCTTTTCCTATATAGCTGTCCAGCAGGGAGCATCAATGAAGTCTTCTGGTCCTTGGCATTTGCTCTGCCATCTTCAGCACAGCATCCCGGCATCTTCCTCTTGTCTTCTTATAGGAACCAACTTTCTGTTCATCCTCCTACAAAAGTCACCTTAGCACAATTTTAAGTTATCATTTCTAATTCTTATAACCCTGATCATTTACAGATTCAAAATTGGAACCTTGACCAGTTGTTCTGTTTGAGAAATTCACATCAGAACCCAGTTTCTTATACTTTACATTAACTCATTATTAATTTCCTCACCAGGAGGATGATATTTCACTAAGGAATTAATAATGGGCTCCGGTACATACATAAACACATTAAATAACCAATTCTTAACACAGTACATACAACGTCATAAACTTTTGTCATGCCATGTTTCTTTGATGGCATTTACAGAATAAACCACAAGCCATTCTTCTTTTAACACTATTAATTGTAGCAAAACCCTAGACAAGCTTGATATTAACCAGATAGCAAAATAATATTCTCACAAGCCCTTGACCTAATTGTCTCCATACCACTACTGCTCTTAGAATACCCTTTAAATAAAGGGAAACATCTTAGGATGAGTCTTAAAGCAGTTTGCATAAGTTTCTGCACATGTTCTAGTTCTAGATAAAAATAATATTAGGCTGCCCAGTAAGATAACACAAAAGAGCTCATATCTTTTACTGACTACTTGCTTTGGTCACAGAAATTTGCTATAGAAGGAAAGAAAGCAGGGACATGTGACGTACCAAATATGACAGGATAAAACATCCTTGGCTTTGTTTAAATTTGGATATAGTTATGGTTCTCAAATTATGTCATATCTGCCTCCATAGCTAAATTCAGGGATAGTCAGGTGGGAAAATAATTCCTTTCCAAAAGAACACAAGGGGGAAGAACTGAGCCAAGAGGATCCCAACCCTCGATTGAGGCTAAGATTGTCCCCTGGGCTGTTCTTGAATACAGACCTTCACCTGTTAATGATACAGAATCACATTTCCTCTGAGTAGCTTATCTTGTGCCATTTCTCTCAGATACTGATTTAAAGCAGACAACTATACCCGGGTTTAAATTCAAAACAAAATTAGTTATGGTCCTAAGTGCCTTTTGCCTCAAACAGCAAATTTCACTAATTATAGCTAATCAAGTTCCTCCCTTAAATATTAACTTCATCTCTATGCTTTAGACCATGGAATGAATTCAAATTCAAACAGCCATATTTAACTTTTCCCATCAATACAAAAATATTCTACAGCTTATCTCTCTTAAGGAGACTTACATTGAAATTCTTTTCCTAAACTGAAGATGTCTCTGATTTAGTTCCAGTGATTAATTACACTATTTGTATTAATACTAATTGCTCTTATATCACTTTAAAACATCTAAGGACTCTATCTCACATAGATACAATATAACTTTAAATCCCAATCTTAGTCTATGGGATAATGATTCAACCTTACATTTGTATCTTATCTCATAAAACTTCTTTTCCCTTTTCCCAAATTATTCCCATTAATATCTAGAAACAATATTATCTTTCATTTAACTATACAAGAGTACCAATGTAACCAGTCATTTGATTAAAAACAACAATATTTCACATATTTGCATTTATCCAATTTTCCGTTTTTCCCCATAAAACCAACTTCTTTCACAATGGTAACAGATTCTGGCAGGTACCGTCTCTAGTCACTACCTGCTTATTTCTGATTACAGAGACCTGCCATATCATCTCCCCCTGAGGGTGGGTTCTTTTCCATCAGATGGCAAGCTTTACTAATGAAAACTACCAAACCAAACCCCTTCTCAAATCTAATATTATCAGTTCTGCTGACTTTAAGAAGCCAAGTTCAGAGGCTTCTGACCCCTACTGTTCTTTTTCTTTCAGTAAAAACTCAAATCCCAGTAACTGCTGCTTCTCCCCCTTCTTTCCCTTCTGACAGGTGGGCAAAGGTAAAACTCTTTCTTCTTATCTAAACTAAGGGGGAGAGAGGAGTAAGGAAAGCACAGACTGCAGTTTCAAAACTCCTTTTTCAAAAATCTAGAATAAGACATTGAATGGGCCTTTCTTGGGGTACTTAAAACACATGAGGAAACAATGCCTTAAGGGTTAAAAATGCCCCCCCTTTTCCTAGTTTATTCTCTAACCTGGAGGTGGCCCAGAGTCTCTTCCCCTTTATCTTGAATTATAAGGCTCCTGGTCTCCCCTATTTTGTCATCCATCTTTAACCACCCTCCCCCAAGGCCTCTATAGAAGCCCCTGGATAAGCATTAATTCCCCAAGTGTAAGTTTCTCACCCAGAAACTTGGAAAATTCGTAGTAGGTTTCAACTGCAACCAATTAGCTTTCAAATGGAAATTCAGTGGGCCTTCTGAAAATTATACAAAAGATTTCACAAAACTTTTTTCCAAAGTATTTTCCCTTCTTTAAAACAGTTTGAAATTGATGCTGATATAAAAAGGGCTTATCACTAAACTTTCATGAAGAAAAATTATTTGGACAGCTCTAAAATGAGATGTGTCTCTCTCCTCCTTAAAGCAAAATAATCTTTAAACATTGGGATTCATTCACAAATTCCCAAAGTGCCATCACAAATTCGTCCATAAACCTCCAGATTAACATACATAAATATATCTTTAGATGATACAGGCTTGAAAATCACACCCCTATATTTTTCAAAGTATTGTAACAACTCAGTTCTTTGTTATTACAGAATTTCTAGATATCACAAAATTCTTTAGTCAAAAAGGTGTTGTAATGGGGAGAATAGTTTCTATAAGTTACATACCCAATTAAATTAGCTTTATCACAATAACAAAGTTTACCAGGACTTTAAAAACTTTGTTCATAGGAATTCTTCTACACAGAAAACTTTACACAAGATTGAATATCCAAAAGCCCTTGATTCAGTTAACAACCTCAGTTTCTTAATTAAGTACAATTGTTAATCTAACAACATCTTAGATTATAAGAGGAATTATTTTAATCACTAGTGGTAACGTTTTAATTTCTAAGGCCCAATACTCTTAGCATTGTAAAAGAAAAGATTATTGTTTATAACAGTTCACAATGTATCCTGAGTTGACAGAGATTACAAGAGATTACAACAAGGCCTTTGCATAAATACTTGTTTTATAGCAAAAAACAATTTCAACTGAACTTCCAGACAAAGCTTGGAAGTTATAATTTCTTAGGTTACAGCAGTTGTCCCAACTTCTTAACCTAATACAACTCTAACAAAATTTATACTATAGAAATGTAATAATTCCCTAAACATTATTATGTATGTAAAATTTGAACTACTCATTTCAGTCTAGGTAAATACATTTCTAAACCAAATATGACAGTTTAAAATTATCAAATTTTCATCACATCCTTTAAAAGCACCCAATTCACGTATATCACACTCAGATTAAAATCACATAATGGTCTTCTCAAATTTCACAGTCTAAGAGAATTTTAGAAATACAGAAACAATAAATTTCAGATGACATCAATTGTGTTTCCAGAATATCACATATAGGAATTGTTGATCCTGTTACTTCTGGTATTTCTATATTAATACATTAATATGTAAATACATGCATAACATATATTAATGCATTAATATCTTAAATACACTGTATTTATTTAGCCGTATATTCCTCAGCACAAACTGCCTCTGGCCCAAGTATTAGGAATATTTGCCTGGCCATGAATGAACTTAGAAAAAAAAAAAAAAGAAAACTATTTCATCTCATTCTTTGCTTTTTTTTTTTTCTTTTGCTTTTTTAGGCAGGGCAATTGGGGTTAAGTGACTTGCCCAAGGTCACACAGCTAGTACATGTGTCAAGAGTCTGAGGCCGGCTTTGAACTCAGGTCCTCCTGACTCCAGGGCTGGTGCTCTACTGACTGCGCCACCTAGCTGCCCCCATTCTTTGCTTTTATGAACCATCCAGATTTGAATTTGGCACCCTGCTTTCTCCAAACTTCATCTTATGCATTCTAATCCCTGACTCTTAATTTTCCAGAGTTTTTACAAAAAGGTTTGAATTAACAAAAGGCCTAAGGAGTTTGAAGGAGGTGGGCCACTCTAAGTGGACTCTAAGTCCTCTAGTCCTCTAAAGAAAGATGAGGAGGTTCTTAAGAGCACATGGGTTTGCTGCTCCCCCACTCAACTTCATACACACCAATTCTCTATACCAAGCTAAAATATCTTTAGTTTCCCCTTTATCCTGCTGCCTCAGATAACATGAAGGGGAAAATCTCTTTCAGTTGCTAAAGACAGTTGACAAAAGGTGAGTTGAAGAGGATCACAGGATTATCAACAGTATAGATCTCATCCCTAGGTGTATTACATTTGGGCCTGGCAGCCCCTTTTGAGAACAAAGGAGCCTGCCTTTTAGGTGGTGGCTAGCTTCCTCAACGGCTTTGGAATGCAGTTTAATTTCCTACCACTAGCCAACAGTAAGACTTCATATTTTTATATAATTTCTGTGGAAACAAAATTCAGTCATACTTTAGATGGACAAAACTTAATGATCTGTATAAAATCAAAACCTTTCTCATAGTCAGTACCCATATTCAAGAAAACCTTTCATCACTAACTAATCAGCCCTATTTTCCGATCAGGTTACAAGTTTCTTTTAGCTTAACCCGCACAGCCTTTCAGTGTGGAGGAAGGGCATCTCAGCTAAGAGCAGCACGTGGACTCCAAGCCAGGCGATCTCAAGCTGCCATTCGAAAACCCATACCTAATCTTGACCCAAACTACCGCAAACATTTCAAGTAGATAATAAATTATATACTCACACAGCTTTTCCTTTTCCCAGCTGCTTTCTTTTTCTTTAAAACTTAAAAGTTAAAATGACCAAGAAAGAAAATTTTTAATCACATTCTAAGCGGACCACTGAACCTCTTAAAGTGATCATCCAATTTTCGTACAGACCCCTTTACTTCTCTTCTACAGTTTAAACACTTGCTTGATGTTAGATAGACTGACTCAATACAAAATACACAGTTTTTTTTTTTTCCCTTTAGAATCTTACCAACCCTTAATTCAGAGCCCCAAGCCCTCTTGGCTGGCAGCTTCAGCTCTGATTCCTTATCTAACAATTTGCATACCAAAGGAGCCCATTTCCGTCTCCTAGACATAAACATTTTTACCTGAACATAGAACAAAAGCTTTTTTCTCAAACACATACAACATTAGTTAGACATTTCACACAATTTAGAATTCAAATTCAAACCCATTCCCAGTATTAAAAAAAAAAATGCATTTCCTGCCCCACATCTCCTCTGGCAGTTACAAGCCTTCTTTCTGTGAAGCAGTGAAAGGTGTTGAAATACAAATCAACTTACCCTTCCATGAGAGAGAATTTTCCCAAATCTTCCAAATCTCTTTCCCTTCTGGGTAGTGCCTTTCCTCAAAGTACCAGGAGAAACCCATTTTTCCCCACCTGAGTCAAATATTTCAAGAACTCTTTCTGTGGCCATTCCTTTCTACTTTGGTACAGCACGCCAGGGCTGTCCAAGCACTGAGATTAGCAACCATTTTACACAAGACAGGTCACCTTTGTCTCTGGGTTAGAAACCCCACAAATTCCAATCCCCTGGCACTCCGGGGCCAGGTGGCTTGGTTTTTTTCCAAGACCTCACAGCCTTGACTCAGTTCCCCAGTGTCTTCTCAGTGTCCTTAAATTTGCTAGTTGACACTCCTGGGTTGAATAGACAGGACACTGAGGACTTACCGTGGGTCACACAGCGTATGACTGTTCTCAACTGAAATTTCACAGTGGGCCCATTTCCACTCAGCACATAGTGCATTCAATCAAATTTCCCCCTATCACGTTGCTTCTCTGAGTTCCTCTCCTCTGAGTTTGTGAATGTCCAGTGAGACCAGCCCTGCGCTTGGGTGCTCAGCAAGTGGGAGAAATTTCCCATGCGTGTTGGCCAAGCCCCCAATTTGGTGCCTGTCCTCGTGAAGAACACAGATCTTGGTGGGACCTCCAAAACTGTATGGGACAGAATTTTCAAATAATAGGAGAGACATCTTTAGGAGGAGCAAAATGAATTTATTTTACAAACCTTGCAAGATTTGGGCACACCTCCAATATGGAGGAGGTGAGGTAAAAGGGAAAGCTGCTTTAATTTATACTCTTAATGAAAAGATTCCCACCCACCTCTATCCTTTCTCACCATTGACTGGGAGGTGGGCTTACAATCTAGGCACAGAAAAACTAGACAGAGGACTAGGGGACCAAGGTTGATTGGGTCGGTCTGTTCAGATTTTCCCTATCCTGAACTGAACTGCTGGGGGTGGTATCCAAAAGTCTAGGAGAAGAAATGAGGATGGGGGGAAGACCTTCCTGGAGCAGAGAACAAACAGCTCATAGGTAGTCCATTATCTTCCTATTTGGTGCTAACATCTGGGGGGGGGGCACGCCCACAACTCCAGGCCCTGACCTTCCAGAGTCACCACAAGGCCAAATCCCAAGCCTCTCCTACTCCCTCAGACATTCCCTATTTCAGAAATATGAGAAGAGTGTAACCCCTGTGTTTTTACCCTGTGAAGTCTTCACAATTTATCCTTCCCATTTAATCCATGATGTTTTGAATGACTGACAAGACAATGTTGGAGAATTCAGGAGGATAATCATTTAATTACATTACCCTCAGAACTACTCTCGTCCATCTGGTTCCCCCCCTTCTTTTTAATGCTTCCCTCAGGTGACTGAGAGTATGTGACCTATCTCTTTGCCCAAGCTAACACCTCCATTTATGTCTTTGATTTAGACTTTCCATGTGTATTTCTAGGAAAAGTTTAATGATGCAATTGTAGTCATTAGAAACAAATATTCACTAATAGTATTTACTCTATTTGCTAAGGTAGGATAAACTGGTTTTCTGAAAGGTATAAAACACTCTTACAGACAAAAACATTTGGGCATTTTAGTGATTGTTAATTCAAAATTCATTTTACCATAACCATTTAAAACATGGTTTCTGGTTTCCTAGGACAGTCAGTAGAAGCCTGTTTTTAAACTCTTAAGACATCTACCACCTAGCATTTTAAAGTGGGAATTTGCATTCCAACTTTCAGAGAAATGTTTTACAAATCTTCATTGTTAACTGGAGGCTATATGTATTCAAATTCTTAGAATATGCATAAACTCAAATTGTCCTATTTTGATTTGTAAAGGTCATATGATCAGAATTTGAGAGAGAGGTTCTGCTGATAAAACCTTTGGAACTTAACCTGGGCTCCTGGGTTCTAGAGGGCCATCACTGTCAAGCTTAGGGAATAGGTAGAGAAATAGGGAAGGGGCTTTTGTGATGGAATAAGAAGTGGGTAGAAGTCTCAGCAAGGTGATTTCGACTAGATATAATTATGTGTTTCCTATCACAGCCTTTACTTTACAAAAAGTAAAAGGACTGCTGCAGGAGGTGGTGGGTGCCATGCCACCAAAGGTTTTCAGACTGAGGCTGGTTGAACCACACAAAGCACTATATAAATAGTAGTTATTAGTATTATTGTTATATGACCTGCTGCCTCTGTGATCCTGCTGCTCAGTTATATGAAGGAAAACTTGATAATTTACAGGACAATTTTCATGGATGCTTATTATTGTTTTGCTATTTACATGTTTAACAGAACTGTGTTTATGGTGTGTTTTTTTTAGGCCGTTTTGACAGAATACAAATTAAAAGCAATTGAATATGTGCACGGATACTTCTCTAGTGAACAGGTACTGTTCAGTTTTTTTGTTTGTTTTTAGTATTGAAACTGTTTTCATGACAATATTATCATGTAAACGATCGTTATACTTTAGATCACTTGAGCCCCAGATTCATTTACTGCTGTGTTTATTTTTTAAAATTCTTTGTCTTGTTGGGAGATGCCATAATAGGAGCAGCATAATTTATAGTATTAAAATTGATTTCTAAAATAGACACAATAAGAGGGATGGCTTCTATCAATTCCCAGACTTAATCTAATATTTTTAAGCCTAATGACAGTTTAATCACAGTTATCATGTTTATTACTTGAGGGAGTTGCGTAGATGGCAAAAATTATCTGGAAATAGCTAAGGGTTATATTGGTCAATTAGAAAGTATTTGTTAGAGTAATCACGCTTAGGCCACTAATAGAAATACAAATCTGAAATAGCCTTTGATTTGCTTAGCAAAGGAAAATTTCTGGGAAGGAGTAGAGAATATCTATAGATTGAGTTAAGAAAAAGTATTCCAGGAGTAGCCAATGTTGAAACTTGTTTATCTAGCATTTCTCAAGAATTTTTGATATTTTCTGCTCCTTACTTTTGAACTTTAAACCTATGAGAACTTCATTTTGGGTTTTTTTTTTTTAATTGTTAGGGTTGTGTAGGAAGTTAGGGGAAAAGAACTGATTTCAATTTTGAGATTTATTCTCTTTAGTAATTCTGGGGTAACCTTAGATTAGTAATTCTACAAACTCATAACCAAACCTTATTGCTTTAACAGGTTGTCCAGTTTCTTCTTAGAAGAAAGTCCTTTACAAACTTCTTTCTTTTCTAATCAAACTAGTTTTTTAAGCCTTTCAGAAAAGCTTTCTATTTTTTATAGATGTAGACTTTTAAGAAAAACTTCTTTTCTTCCCTATAGATGTATTCTGTTTAGCTGTCATCAAAGACAATTAAGTACTATCTGACTTTTTTCACAGTGTGCTAACACTGGCTGAGTAGTTTACAAGATGAAGGATTTTTATTAAGATGCTAGGTTATGTAGTGTTCTGATTAGGTTCCAGATGACAGCCTTTACTGTACTGACAATGTGACCTTTCTAAAAGGTGTATGTATGCATTCTTACCATCCAAGTACCTAAAAGAATGCATATTTATGATCTCATGTATAAAGTGCCTTCTTCTAAGGAACAAAAAATGCTTCACTAATTTGATTTGTTCAAGCTCTTTCCCCAAGTGGCTGATAAGAATGGGATTATACTGCACAAGAAAATGAGGTGCAGAGAAACCAGATTGTATTGTAAAGTCATGCAGATAGTTGTTGTCAAATTAAGATTAGAACCTGCATTGTTTACTGTTTCTGCATTGTTCCAATTGAACTAGTTATCAAGGTACTCATAGGCTAAAGAGAAGTAGAAGTAAAAGGGGAAGGGGAGTCTGGACCAGGTAATGTTTTGAGGGGAGGGAAGGGAACAAGCATTTATTGAGCACCTACCATGCAAGGCACTGTGCTAAGTGCTTTACAGATATCATCACACAACCCTGGGAGGCAGTTGCTATTATTATCCTTATCTTACAGTTGAGGAAACTGAGGCAGATAGAAATTCAATAACTTGCCCAGGGTCACATAGGCTAGTGAGTATCTGAGGCTGTATTTGACTCCAGGTCTAGCTCTAGCACTCCATCTGTCCTGTACCACCTAGCTGCCTCAACGACAGTTATGATATTGCACTGGTCTCTCTCGATTTAAATTTATATAAACTATCCTGATTTGATGATGAACCCATTTTCAACATTGTTATCACAAAGAGCTTTTTCCCTTCTTCCTGCTCCAAGTGGTATAAGTCTACCCTGCCTTTGCGCACTCCCCACCCCCAAAAAAGTGTAATCTGTGGTGCTTTTTCTCTCCCCTTTTTTGAGAAATACACCTATTGCTTGTGCTTTTTGGGAAATAGACCTTGGTATTAATGCCGTACAGTCTATTTCACTAGTTCAAATTGTGGTACTTGAACCAGACCATTGATTCCAAAATGTCTTTTGTTCCAAAGTCACTTCAGTCTTTGACTAAAACTTTTTTTAACCAGTATTATTATTTGTTTATATGTAGTTTCCACATTCAGTCATTATCAGCTAAAATGTCTTTGCATTCATATGACTAATATTGCATCTCGATAATAAACAACCATTTTTCTTTTGTAATTAGGAACTTTCTGTTATATCCTGTACTTTATTCATACCTTAATCGAACTTGGGATGTTTGACCATGATCCTAGTCTGACAGGGGCAAACAGTAGAAATGGTGTAGAAGTAGTCATAAAACTCACACAGAAAATATTTTCAAAGATAGTAGATTTTGCCTTAGACCCCATGAGTAAAAATTATCCTTTATTTCAGGTAGTTGAATTGCTGAGATACTTTTCTTGGGCTGAACCCCAGTTGAAGGCAGTAAAAGCATTACAACATGTAAGTGTGCACTTTGCCCTCTTTTCTCTTCTTAAAATCTATGACTCAAATGTCTTCTTTGTTATACTATTTTGTCTAGTTATTCCATTGCTTTTTGAATTTCAGCCAGTTTGAAAACTTGTGTATCAGGCAAGATGACTTTAAATTTGTTTGATTCCCATTTTGAAAAAGCTGGCGATTATTCAGAACAATATAAATTACATTTTACAAACCATCTGAAGTCTTAGAATCATGTCACTAGACCTGAAAAGGATGTTAACGGCCATCTGGTTCATTGTATAGAAGAGGAAACTGAAGCTCCAAAATGTACAATAAATTCCCTGAGACTTTATAGCTAACAGTGGCACAGCCTAGACTTAAATTGTGCCCTCTGACTTCAAGTCCAGCATTGCCTTCTATCATGTCACACTTGAGAGTCAGAAAGAATCCTGACCATCATCTAACTTAGCTGTCTATAGGAGACTCTATTGCACCATACTGATCTGGATTCTGGCTCACAGCTTACAGTCTAGGATTGACAGATTTCTAGCAAAGAATGGAGCACCCCTAACAAAGACTGAGCAGAATGTATGTGACAGGTGTGTTGCTAATTTAATCAAAAGAGCTGTAAACTGAAAAGAACAAAGGCATGAGAAGAATTCCTATATGTGCCTCCACTGGTGGATACTAGAGAGAGGACCACAAAGAGATGCTGATGGAAAATATTAGGGTGCAGATCAGAGCAGAGATATATCAAAATGATATGGTCATTGGAGTATACTACAGACCAAGGCAAGTCATGAACCACTTGGACAGAAAGATAATAGATGAGGAGTTTAAGAAATGGATCACAAGCCTGGCCCTGAGGTATGATATAGTAGTTCTAGACATCTGGAATTCTCCATGAAAAACAGAACAATTAATGACTTCTTGATTCACCTTAGGGATAATTTCATGCCTCAAAATGTTATAGAACCAACAAGGGGAAATTCTGTTCTGGACCTGATTCTTCCTTACTGGGGCAGAAGTGATGGAAATTCCATCTATAGTTTATGATATCAAAAGGTTCTGAGGAAAGAGGTGACATTCTTTTGCATTAAAATGTATCAAGGTGATATAAAATGTGTAAGGAGAGATTGAACATGCTCTGAGTTTGAAGACATAAAGGACAATTCCAATAAGAATAAAAATTGGATTGATCTGAAGAGACCTATGGATACACAGGAAAGTTACCAACCAACTTATTTTAAAAGAAATAAATAGAAGATGGAAGCAAGGCCAAGTAAAAAATAAATATGAGGGCATGGTATGGTCCTATAAAAAGAATCAGAAATTCTCTATCCCCAAATGAGCTTAGGCTGGCAAGGGAAACTAAGGATAACATAAAGGTGTGTGGGTGTGGGTGTTATTGGTAGTACAGGGAGGATCCAGGAAGGAATAGGACTTTTGCTTGGAGTGGGTGGGATGATGATATAAACAGTAACAGAAAAATGGAGGAGCTGCCCAGTTCCTATTTTGTTTAAGTTTTCTCTGCAAAGGAGAATGTCTTTCACAATGGAAATTAGAGAACAAAAATGACTAACAGTGACTTGATGCCTAAGATTTAAGGAGATAATAAAAACGCACTTTGCTGCCCTTGATGAATGTAAGTCACTTGAACCAGGAGAACTATGTGTGTGTTCAGGTCCTGAAAGAACTGGCAGAAGTCATTGCTGAGCCACTGTCAGTGATATTTGATAGATCAGAGAAAATGGAGAGGTACCAGATGACTGGGGAACCCCAGGTTAAGAACTCTTGCTCTGAATAAATCTTTGCAGAGTGACTTAAATAACTTTCTGTAGATCTCTTTCTTCCGTTTTCCCCTGTCATTAAATAATCATGAAGCAGGCCTATTGAGATACTCAATTCTTAAATTTATATTTATTAATGTACATAATATATTGTTATATAAGATAATGTGTTAATTATATTATAATACACAATTATAATAATATATTTAAATTTGATAACCTCCTGGTTCTTGATTTCTTGTGTGTACATAGAACCATATTTTCAGAGCTCCAAGAAATCTTAGGGATTATTGAAGTCAAAACATTTTCACTTGACAGTTTAAAAAATTGAGTGTCAGAGAATAGATAGCTTTGCTAGATAACACCGTTTGTTGATCATAAAGCTCATATACTAAAACAAGACATTCTACTCCCTTATCCCCATCCCTATACCCTTCCTCGTCTTGCACATAGAAACTGGAGTCCCTCAGTAGTAAAGGAACTTACCTACTATGTCATACAACTAGTTAGTTAAAATGACACTGGAAACCCAGGTATCTTGACCTCTTAATCCAATGACTTTCTTTTAAACCCTTAGTAGTGAAATTTAGGTAAGTTAATCAGTTAAAATGGAGACAATGAACCAAAAATGGAGCCAGTACTAGAATCATGCAAGTAATTTAAGTTTCTATGTTAATCTGATTTAGCTCTTCAGCTTCTGACATAAAAGACTTGGATCTTTAGATTTTTTTTAAACCTTTATTTTGACTTACTGGTGTTACATTAATATTCCCAACCAAGTTTTTTGTTTGCTTTTTACAGTAATGGCATTTTGACAAAGTTGACAGTGACTTTAACCATAACAAAATCAACAGCATGGGATCGTAAGGGGGCATCATAAGATCAGAAATCCAGGGGTTAAAAGAAGCTTAGAAGTCGTCTAGTGTCGCCCTTTATTTTGCATATTGAAGAAACTGGAACATTCAGAGGCAGACTTAACTTGCCCAGAGTCAGTGTCTGTGCCACTCTGCAAGGCAGAGGATAAATGCTATGACTTGTCTGTTACCTATTTTCTTATTTCTATTACTAGAAAATGGTCGCTGTCCCTGCAGTGAAAGTGGTCAACATCCTCAACTGCTTCACCTTCAGCAAAGATAAGCTGGTTGCTCTTGAACTGTTGGCTTCGTGAGTAATTCTTTGTGTCCTTTTTTGTTTCAGATGAAAAGATTTCAGTTAGCCTATTAAGGAAGTTAGTAAATGTTTCTTTTAATATCCATGAATTTTAAACAGTGCTAAATGATGTTTGGTAAGAAAGAATCATGATTTTATTTTATTTCCTTCTAGGAAAAGCCATCGTACTTATTATGTAGAACACTTTCCACATTAAATCCCCAAACTGAGACCACAAAGCTGGATTGTGAAATTGGCATTGTTCTTGTCTGCATTCTATCAATTAGCCTTTCCTTTTGAATTCTTAATACTGCATGCTGCTGCTTCCCAGAACACTGTGCTAAAAGAAATGACTCTGCTTTATTCTATTACATACAGAGTTCATAGGATAATAGATTCAACCCCCTCTTTTTAGAGAAGAGGAAACTGAAGACCAGAAAGATTAAATGACTTGCTCAAATTCTCTCAGGTAGTACATTGCAGAGCCAAAATACCAGCTTTGGTCACCTGAACCCTGATCCCTCTTTGTCTTGACCATTTCATTTTGCCCTATTAAAGATAAGGTTTTCTATTAAAAAGCAAAGAACTCAAAACTTCATTTTTTGGATTTATAATTTCTTTGAAGTCCTAGACATTTGCTCATTTTAGGTCAGTTCCTTTGTATTTACTGAGGAAATAATAAAGAACTTTGAATTCTTTTAAGCTGAGATGTAGGAAAAGCACTTTGTAAACCATTGAGTGCTATAGAAGAGATAGGAATTGATAGAAATGAAGCATCACCTATTACTACTTCTTAAAAATAAAATTTTATTGTTATCCTTTGTTTTGCACATTGCCTAAATTTTCCCGTGCACCATTCCTCCTCCTCTCATCCAGAAAACCATCCAGTACAACAACAACAACAAAAAATTTTTAAAAGAAGGGAAAAAAATCAGTAAAACTAAGCAATACATCCGTGCACCTCCCATCTCTGCAGAGGAGTGGAGAGTACTTACTCTACCTTTTTCATTCAATTGATCTCAATTATGCAAACCTGCATTTGGTAGTCATAAAATAAAGCTCTTTAAGTTGGATTGAGATATATGTATATATATTCAATCATTTTTCTCCGAAGAAAGATTGTTAATTCCCATAGTATGGTATATTAGAGCTTCAAATAACATAAATGAATTAATTTTATTTTCTTGGTAGGAACATTATTGATGCACAGAATTATCGCCTTATTGAAGATCTTTTTAGGATCAACATGTCTGAAAAGAAGCGGTGTAGGAGAATTCTTGAGCAGGTGATTTTATAGACGTTTTTATTTAAACAAGTACACATCTTTTGGGATTTAATTTAGAGTTCCAAGAAGCAATATAATAAGAGTCCTGGAATTTCAGGCCTAAAAGGGATCTGGGAGATCATCTAGTCTCCCAGTCCCCTGATCTTACAGGTGACGACTGAGACTCACAAAGAAGAAGGAATCTCCCCAACGTCACAGTGCTGTCACTGTCATGTCTTATGAGAAGAAAAATTTAATAATCAAATAAGTAAATGTTTCTACAACAGAATCCTAGATGTCATCATGCAGCTTATCTTTGATGCTCTGTTTTCTTAATTATGAGACATCAGTGTATCATCTCCTTCCACACTATTAGGAATTTGGATTATTATGCCATTTATTAATGAGTTTCTCTGAATGTTTATCACATATTCAGATACTAATTGTTTCATAAGAAGGCTGCGTTTCCAAAGAGTCTCATTTTTATTTTCCTTTTGGCTTTATTGCAGGCTTTAAAGGGAGGTTGTAAAGCTCCGCATGCAATGATATCTTCTTGTGGAATGATTCCTGGCAACCCATATCCTAAAGGGAAACCCAGTCAGATAAATGGAACTTTCCCAGTAAGCAAACTATGATTATATGATTCTCTTGTGGAAGAACAAGCATACAATAATTATAATTTGTAAAGAAAATCTATGGTGGAAAAATGTGTACATGAAGGAGATTCTATTGTGCCATCAGAATTGCAAGTTTATTATTAATGTGCATCCTAGTTGTTCAGAATCTGTGATAATTCAGACCTGGAATTAACTGGTTTCCCTCTGCTTACCTGCCGCTCCCTTCTCCCAACCACCTGTTTTTCATAGATCTTAGAAATTAATTGTTGTTCAATCCTTTCAATCATGTCTAACTTTTTGTGACCCCATTTGAGGTTTTCTTGGCAAAGTGGAGTGGTTTGCCATTTCTTTCTCCAGCTCATTTTACAGATAAGGAATCTGAGGCAAACAATGTTAAGTGACTTGTCCAGAGTCACACAGCTAGTAAGAGTCTAAGGCCAGATAATTAGTAGTATTTTTAAAAAACATTTCAGGGGCCATTTTCTGTTACATAAAATAATTTTAAGTTGCAGAGAGCATTGATAATGGGGGGAATTGGGGAAAGCTTCTTGGAGGAGGTGAGATCTGAGCAGAGCCATGAAGGACTGGTTACAATTCAGGACAGTGTTGATAACTCACATTGGCAGCTGTTGAAAACCATTTCCTAGAGGAGCGGTATATAGCCTGTTGGTTGAAAGAAGACCTACAAGTAAATCAGAGACCCTCACGTATTTAAGGAAAAAGAATATTCTTTTTTGTTGAGTGAAGCTGTATTCAGAAATCAGTGTTAGAGTTGATAAAATGGATATGTGACCCTCACTCTATAGAAAAAAGTGAGCTCCTAATTTTAAGGTGACTTGCTGATGACCACATAGTGTTAGTACTGAGTCCAGCTCCTTGACTCTAAATCTATTGCTCTTTGTAGACCAGACAAAAAAAGTTCTTTGCATATAATCACACCAGGCTTATGATTTCTAGGTCAGTCTCAGAGATAACACTTGAAACTCAGATCTTCTGACTCCCTGCCCAGTATTGTTTTCCTTTTACTATACTACTGTTACCATACAACTAGGCTACTTTTATTATACTACTATACTATCTTCTATGTATAGAATATTATAATCCTGAATAACTAATTTTCTTTTTATAGGGATTCCCTATTAAGAAGGATAATGAAGATTGTACAAATGAAGGCAAAGGAATAGCTGCACGGATACTTGGCCCATGTAAACCAGTATGTATGGAATAGAAAATATAGTTATATTCTTAGGAATCTTGAGATAAAAGAACAGTGTTCTCATAAATTCATTAATTAGATGTGAAAAATCTGTCAGTGCTGGATACCAATTTCATTTTTTGCATCTGGGTATTAGAGTGTCATTTTTTATTATTTCTTTTTTAAAAAGAATTGATAGACTTTGTTTTTTGTCATCTTCCTTTCCAAATATGTCCCTCCTCTTCCTGTCTCCAGAAAGTGTTCCCCTCTAGCAATTAATGAAAAGAGGGGGATGGAAACAGGCCATCCCATTCATCTACACTAACCAAGACATGAACTGAGTCAAACAATGTGTGCTGTGTTCCATACCAAAAGCTTCCTCTGCAAAGAAAGGAGGAAGATGCATCTTCTCTTTTGGGGGGTGGGGAATAAGATTTGTCTGGTGTAATTATACTTTTTTTTCCCTTTTTCTTTCTGTTTACATTGTTGCAATCATAGTATATATTGCCTTCCTGGTTCTGTCATAGGACTTTTTCAAAGAAAAATGTTATGGAACTCTGTGTCTTCAATGACTTAATGGTTAGGAGGTTGACACATAGTATTTAACATTTTTAAGAATCACTAAGTTAAGTGACTTGCTTGAATTAAGTGACAGAAATTTAGAATTAAAACTTAAATCTACACCATTGGTATTGGATAGGCATCCCTACTACTGGGTAGATGAATAGGGAAAAGTGCCTTACAGGATCTGGTATGCATGCTGGGGGACTTTCAGTTTATTTGAACATATTTTTTGCTGTAGTGCATATTTGATTTTCTGTTACAATTGTTACTGAAATTATTCTATCCTTTTCCAGGCTCCTGCAACATACAATCCACATAAACCTGTTCCATATCCTATACCCCCTTGCCGACCTCATGCAACTATTGCACCAAGTAAGATGTCATTTGATTCTGATTTGATTAGTGTGCATATACTATTTAATTTGTTAAATGTTTCATTTATTGAGGTTACTGAAAGTATGTACTCTTGAAAATTAGGAAAAATTGAAAATCTAGTATGTACTCTGGAAAATTTCCAGAAGTATCATAATGAGTTTTTTTTCTCCCATCAGCTATTATATTTTACCATGCCAACTGGAAGCAGTTGTTGTTTATTTTAGTGTTCATATTTTTACCATTATTTAAAATAAGTCCTATCATCTCTGACCATTTGGTCACTGTAATAATGAATACTATTGGAAGTAAGTCAGGTAATATTGTGAGTGAAATTAAATAACACCAAGTTATGTACTTTGAAACAATATCTATTCCTTACGTATTTATGTTTTAGGTGCTTACAATAATGCAGGTTTGGTACCACTGGCCAATGTTATAGCTCCAGGAGTCCCACCTCCACCTCCATATACTCCTAACCCAGTGGCAACAGGTAACAGAGTCTTATTAGATCATTTCTTCAATACACAAAATTATTTTTGATAATTCACAGTTGCATATTTGTGGCATTATGATTTGAAGTGCTTTAAAACAAGCTATCTGAAACTCCTGAAAAATAGCTTATTCCCCCACAATAATTCTTTTGGAAAGTCAGGAGATTGGTGAGGAATAGTGCTAAGATGGAAACGTAAGAGGCTAGAAGATAATGTGAAAAATAAAAAAGTGACATAGAAAGGTGGTCATTAAGTATCAGCATGGCTTTCAAGAACAGATGGTGCCAGACTAATATCATTTCCAAATTGGGCAGGGTTAGTGCCCTTCAGTCTAGTGGATAAGGAATTCTGAACAGAGTGTGCTGAGGACTTCACCAGAGCATCTGAAGCTTCTAATGCTGTCCTTGTGGATGAGGTACAGTGACAGAGAGAGGATAGAGCAGAGGTGTTACACTCATTGCCTGGGACCTGGCCACCAAAATGGCATGGGGAAATGTTGAGCAGCATAAATTAAAATACAGTACAACATAGATAAGGTGAATTGGTGGCATATTGACAGAAAACCACAGTTTTCCATAATGCCACAGTAAGAGTAAGGGGACAGTATTGGACCAGTAACTAGAAAGATTCAGTTGGGGTAAGCAGCTGGATGAATGCTGAGAAATGCTCAGGTATAAGACCATGCGGAGTCACAGGGGCTAGAGCAGAGGGGCCCTTCCCTTAGTCCTGGGTCACTGAGCCCAAAAAAGTGGTTGATGATCCAGATCAAACTAATCTCATCAAGGAAGCTTGAACCCAAATTGCCATCTACTGGGCATGAGTGAGATCTGAAAAGGCCCCAGAGACTATCAATCTAACCCTGTTATTTTATAGATTCAAGGAAGCTAGGGCACTGAAGAATTCAGTTACTTGCCCAGAGTAACCACAGCTACTAAGTGTCTGAAGTGGATATGAATGAATGTATCATTGGAAAAAGCATATATTCATTAAATGTTTATTATATGTAAAGCACTGTGTTATGTGCCGGGGATACAGTTCCTGCTCTCCAGGAACTCACATTCTTGTGGGGGAGATAACACACATGGAAGGTGTTAGCTGCAGATCACATGGAAAGGTCCCATGATCCATAGGGTGCAACAGCAAAGCAAATGGTAATGCCTCTTCTTTTAATGTCATTTCCACTCTTAAAATTATATCATTTTCTAATGTTAAACTATTTGACAGTACCAAGGACTTTGATGGCAAGAACTTTCTTTTCTGGGTCTTCAGTTTGAACCTAGTTCTTCCTGACTCTTCCGCAGGAGACTGCTTTCAGAGTCACTTCTGCCATGTTTTTGTTTTGTTTCATTTTGTTTTAACAGTTGTGGATAATATGGACACGTGTACATTGATGGTACTTTTGACAGGAATCTTGGGTTTTCATAAGTTAACTTCCACTGACTCAGCATTAAGAAAAGGAAATGGGCCAGGGAGAGGGAGCCTCCCTAAGCTCCTAAGAAATTAGGGTCATAGATTTAGAGCTACAGGGGAGATTAGCCTGTCCCAGCAAACTTTCTTAAGTCCTTTCCATCTGGATTTTCAGGACCTTGTATAGTTTTGGCAGTGAAGAGTAAAGATGTGGTGTTGAACGGTGGATCCCAAATGATAATTCTGTTTCAACTATTTTGTTATTAATATCTGAAGCATATTCTTCTGTGGACTAAGAAGGGGCCTGGTCCTTTGTGGATTGAGAAGAACTCTGGATATGTTATAGTGAGTTTAACAGCAGTGTGAACACTGCAGACTAGATGGCACTTGTCCTCCCTTCTTACTCAGTGAATCTGAACTTCCCTTACTTTGAGATATGTGACTCCCATCTCTAATCAATTTGGAAAAAACAGTTCTGTGGAACCTTAAAATCATCTTATGTTTTTTTCTCTGCAGAAAATGAAGAACTTTCTAATCCATCAAAACCCCAAAATCCAAGTAAGTGTTAGATTTACTGAGAGGATAACTACTATGTGTCTTCCTGTTGCGTCCTGCTAATTTTTGTTCACTGACTCTAAAGAGAAACAGTATGATGTAGTGGCCAGAGTCCTGGTCTGGAAATAGAAAGACCTGAATTCAAGGCCTAACTGTGTGACTGTGGACAATGACTTAATATCTTAGTGCCCCCAAGCAGCTCTTAAGACAGATGAATTATTGATCTTGTTAGTGGAGGTAGTTTCTGCTCTCAGTTTCTTACTTGACTGGAATCACAGCTGCAGGACTCACTCCCCAAGGATGCTCCCCCCCACCAAAAAAAATAAACTTACAAAGTATTTTTCTCACAAGAACTCTGAAATAAGGAGTGAAGGAGTCATCCATATTTTTTTAATCGTCATTGATCTGAGGTGCTCAGGGAGATGAAGTGACTCGAGCAGGGTCCCATGCCTAGCAGATGTCAGAGCTGCGAGTTGAGGCCAGCGGTTCCTACTCCTACTCCAGGACACCAGTGTCTTTCCAGCTGTAGTTTGCTGCCTCTTTGTGATCATGATATATGAAAGACACTGTGAGTGTCGGGGGGCGGGGGGGAAGTGATTTTTGTGTTCACGTGCAAAAAAAAAAATCTTAGCAGTTCTAGATTTTAAGTTGTCATTTATTTCTTTAAAAAAATGCATCTTAAATTTCTCTATGTTAATGCTTGTCCTTTATTTCTTTACAGCATTTCCCTCCCACTCAAGTCAGCTTTTTTCTCCTCATTGTTCTAATCCTTCAACACCTGTTGCTACTCCAGTCCCTACCCCATCGCCAGTGAAAGCAGTGAATCATCCATCAGCACCAGCAACTCCAGTCATTTCTGGGATGAACTCGTCCGCCCCTGTTCTTCCAGTGTTCCCAGGGCAGGCCTCTTCAGCAAACCACACGCCTCAGTCATCAATCCCAACATCAACTGTCATCAAAACCCTTTCACTGCCAACAGTTCCTGTTACATCTGTACATAATACAACTTCAGCCCCTATACCCACAGTTTTTCCTGGCCTGACCCCTATGTCAGGTCTTGCAGCTGCTCCTCCTCCTGCCCCACAGGGCTCTGCTACACCTTGTGCTCCTCCTGTTCCCAATGAAGCATTTGCTTCTGCTCCTCCTCCTCCTCCTCCTGCTCCTGCTCCCACTCCCTCTCCCGCTTCTGCTCCTGCTCCTGCTCCTTTTAACAGCCTCCCTTTTCCTCCTACTTCTACAGCTGTTTCTACTAATAATCTTAACCCTGCTCCATTATCATCAGTTTTTGCAGGGCTTCCTTTATCCTTAACACCTACTCCCCAAGTGGTATCTAGTCCAGCTCCCTCTGTAATTGCTGGTGGTCCTGCTACCAGTCTTCCTGGGCTGAATAATCCTATTCTGTCTGTCTTGAAAGGATTTCTGACTTCAAATGATACAGCTTCAATCAACTCTTCTGCTTTGGCTTCATTATCTTCCCTCACTAATCAAAACTCTGAATCTCCTGCTTCATCCATTAACAAATGCTATACACCTTCGGCTACACCTATACCCCAGAGGTCTGCCACTCCCGGAATGGCCATGTTCCCTGGTCTTTCATCGCCTTCCGTGGCCAATCCCAGTTCCACTCCCCCTTCTTTGCCAGCACAATCTCCGTTAGCCACCCCTGCATCATCATCAATAGCACTACCAGTTAGCTGTGGTTCCTCGGCCTCTCTTTTGCATGGTCCCCACCCAGGTAATCCAGAGCTGCAGATTCCAGCTACCCCTGTTGTTACAAGTATTCCTATCATGGTGAAAACTGAGCCCACAAGCCCCACGCCATCAGCTTTCAAAGGCCCACCCCATCCTGCTACTCCGTCTCATAGCACTTTAGGCCTCTCAGCGGCACTAGGTCGTGCATTTACTTCAGCAGCAGCGACAGTGCCAGTTAGTTTATCCACTTGCCTTAATCCAACATTATCAGGTCTCTCCTCCCTGAGTACTCCCCTAAATGGATCTGCACCTCTCTCCTTGACCCCTCATGGTTCCTCCACAGCAATTGCTCCTGTGTTTACGGCTCTTCCTCCTTTCACTTCTCTGACCAATAACTTTCCTCTAGCTGGTAACCCAGCACTTAATCCTTCTGTATCTCTTCCGGGCTCATTAATAGCCACTCCTCCTACGACTGCTTCCTCCACATCAGTCCCCCATCCCAGTTCTACTGCAGCTGTGATCTCAGGGCTTACAGCCTCAGCCCCTGTCTCGGCAGCACCGTTTCCCCTCAACTTGTCTACTGCTGTCCCGTCCCTTTTCTCTGTTCCTCAAGGACCTGTACCATCTTCAAACCCATCCTACCATGGCTTCCCTGTCTCTAACACTCCAACAGTTACTCCTGCACTCCCTTCTTTCCCGGGGTTCCAGGCATCATCTACAGTAGCAGCAGTCGCTCCATTGCCAGCAGCTGCTACAGCTCCATCACCAGCTCCAGTCTTGCCAGGATTTGCATCCGCGTTTAGCTCCAATTTCAACTCTGCACTTGTTGCACAAGCTGGGTATGTTTTCACTTCTGAAATGGCATAAAAGTCTTTATTTCTAACCTTGTATACCCTTAAAAAATAATTTTCAATAAATTATTGGGTGGAAGTCAAATACTCTGCAGCATTTATTTTTTGTGAGCTTATAGTGTACCGTGTATGATCAGAAATGGTTTCTGAACAGCCTTCTTGGACCACTGTTGACATGCTAAGCATAGGGGAACATAGGTACAATGTGTAATTTCACATTTGTAAACTTGGTAATTAGATCCCAGTGTTTTGGTTTGTTGAATTCAGGAAAATCAGAAAGTATGATAAGGTTTAATATTTATATGAAATATATTTGACAAATGTCAGAAATCCAGGTTGTAAACATTTGTGCATGAACTTTTCTTAATTGACTTGTTACAGATTGTCATCTGGACTTCAAGCAGCTGGAAATTCTGTTTTTCCTGGACTTTTGTCACTCCCAGGAATACCTGGGTTTTCCCAGAACCCCTCACAGTCTTCCTTGCAGGAGCTGCAGCACAATGCAGCTGCACAGTCAGCCCTCTTACAGCAGGTAAACCAATCATACTTGTAAGTACTTTAGAATGGTGATGGTTGAGTGCCAAATGTGAAGTCTTAACATTCAGCAGTAAAAACTCTCTTTCTGTGTTTATTATCACTGCTCTCCTACCTAAATTGTAATCGATCTCATTCCACAAACCTTCAGATCATACTGCCCTCCCTAAAATGGCAAGACAGTGTTGGCTGTGTTAATTCGATTATTTTTCCTGTTCTGTGGTTTCTCTATTTTTTAAAAGAATATTTGGATCAATAAACTAGCATTTTTGGTTTTTCTGGAGCTGACACATTCTTCAAAAAATTTCAAGCAATTAAATAAAATTGTCTCAGCTAAACATTTTTTCTGTTTCTTCCTCCCCACTATGCTGTAGGTTTTGTATATTTGCTCAAGTCAAGTGGAAACCTAGTTCTGTTAACAATTATAGCTGGAATGGCTTCTTAAATTAATTCTTACTCTTTGTTTTAGGTACATTCAGCTTCAGCTTTGGAGAGCTATCCAACTCAGCCTGATGGATTTCCTAGTTATCCTTCAGCACCAGGAACCCCATTTTCATTACAGACTGGACTTTCCCAAAGTGGGTGGCAGTGAATATAGTTTTTAAGTGTTTTTTTTTTTCTCCTTTGGAGCAAGACCAAAATAGTTTAAGGACCGTGGTGAACACCCTGGTGAAAAAAAGAAGTTGGGGAGAAGACAGAAAATGAGAGTAAGGATTACTCTGGGAAAATTGTAATGTCTCAGAGTTAAATTGTAGCTGCAGTTTTTCTTTATAGCAGTTTTAAGTGTGGATACTTTCCCATGTAAATAGGACTGACAAACCATATGGGAAACAATATTACACAAGTTTTCTGTATTTATCAGCTCTCACCTTATGAAATTTTGGTATGTGTGATCTGTATAGAAAGAATGGTAAAGAGGAGATTGGATTCTTTACAGCCGAATACAGCCTTAAATCTGCCTGTGATTTCTCTTGACATCAGTAATAGTTGTGCCTAGGGATTAAAGGTTGCATGTGGCCCTTAGGGTTTTTCCCCTTAGTATGCATGAGTAGTTCCTATTAGCATCAATAGGAACTCAGAGTGTATACATGAAGGGGATTTGAGACTCCTTCCTGATACCTTTCCCTCCCCATTCTTTTCCCTGCCCCCAATAGTTTTTAAATACTAATATGAAATGTCTTGCACATACTGCTGAATTAAACTGAAAAAATATATTTTGGGCAAGGAGTAACTAGAAAAATGGTGCTTATTCTTGGTCATTAGAATGACTATTTCAGGTATTTTGAGTAAAATTATACTTCCAGGCATGCTTTCTTACAGAAATACAATTGAATCTGTAATAATTTGCCTTCAGGATATGTTTCTTAACAATAGTGGTGACAGCACTCGTACAAATAGGAACAATTAACTGGCATCTAGGCCATCTCTGTTGTTCCATTGTACTGGAAATCTTCGGTGAATGTTTACAGTCATTGGATTTAGTATTTCTCTTTGAAAGACTTTATGCTTAAATACCGAAAAAAAAATGGTATGGCAACATATAGAAAAGATTTCCTTTGTTAGTGAAATGCAGTGTGCACTCTATTTTAAGTACCTGTGGTAGCGTAACACATGATTGAAAGTCATTTGTTTAAGACAGCTATCTCTCTACCAGATTTTAGAGAAAAATGAGAGAGAATGGTCTCCAATCCTGTGATTTTACAAGTGTGAACTGTAGAAAATCTACTGTAGAACATTTCAGCACCTAGAGGTTTTACTTTTTTAAAGATGGTCTCTGATGGAAGATGTTGCTAATGTATTTTCCTTTAATGGGGGAACAAACTTTTTAAGCCTATTAATAAAATTCCTGTATGATTAGTTTTTAACACAATTTTTAAAATAAAGTTTACAGACATGGCACAAAGTTTTTAGTGATTACTTTTTTCTAGTTTAAAAAATACTTGAATAAATTTTTGGATATTTATATGGATTGGGTAAGTGAAACACTTTCGTTTTATGCTGTATGTTAGATGGTCTATAAAAAATTACCATATAATGTTCTGAATAATGTATTGCCTATCTGAATTGAATTTAATACTTTTAAGTTCATACTATTGAGCATAAATTTAAGCAAGCATTTAAGTATAAAAATGAAATTATTAAATTTTGAACAGTTAAAAAGAGGGGTGTGCTTATGTCTGAAATTATTCACCTTTTAGACTCAATAATATGAAGCCATAGTTATATAACTACTTAACAAGACTGGGGTAAGGGTGGAGAACTTCTTTTGGATCCCATCTTTTCTTAATTATCTTAACTCCATAATTATTTCATTTAAAATGCATATTGCCAGGCACATAATAGTAGCGGCATGGATTTGTACAGCATTTTAGAGAATTATTTAGTGTCATTTTTCAAACACTCCTGTTAGGTAAGCAGGACAGATGTTGCAACCATTTGATAAATTTTGGAAATTGAGGTACTCAGAGGTTTTGGTTTGGTTAAAATCACATTACTAGTAAACCTATTTTGGCATATATTTGACCTAAAGTCTTGTGTCTGGCAAATGTATCTTGGTATTTACTAGTTCTCCGTCTTTCACTTGGCTTGAGGTGTTTAGGAGTAGGATTCCTGGGCCCAGAAGGTGCAGAAAATTTGTCCATTGTGAGGGGTTCTCTTTTTTGAATGTTCATTTCTCTGCTGAAGTTTCTGTGGGTTCCTTGCTGAAAACTTGCTTCTTAATCATCTTGCTTTTCCCTTTCAAAGCCCTCCCCCAGCTCTTCTACTTAACTTTCTTTCTAAGAAACCACAAGAGTTGGATAAGGTTTGCATGCCTCCGAGGGTAAGAGGGACCATTTGGAACTTGGCTGTAGGTGTTCTCCAAGATTAGCTTTAAAGGTCACCTTCAGTCATGACCCTGCTGCCTCCCAGATCATCTTTGTGACTGCTCCTCAGTCTTCTTTGTAGGATCATTTTAGTCTTGCCCCCTAAGTATTGCAACACTGTCTTGGGCCCTCTTCTGTATTCTCTCATGGTAATTTTATCAGCTCCTTTCTCTATACAAATGATTCCAAATCTATATATCCAGTCCTAGTCTGCTGCACTTCTATTCTCCTTTACCAGCTGACGATTAGAAGTTTCCAGGATATCCTATAAGCATTTTAAAATCAAGTTGCCAAAAATAGTCCATTATTTCTGTAGAGGTTACCACCATCCTTCTAGTCACCTGTGTTCACAACTTTAGTCATCCTCACCTCTTCCCTCTTCCTCATACTTTGTACCCAGTTAGCTGCCAAGTTTTGTCAAATCTACCTCCATAACATGTTGAATCCTTCCTTGTTTCCCCACTCATAATAACCACCACCTGTCAAAGCCCTCATCACCTAGACTTTAGCAATAACCGATTTTCTCTCCTGGTTTCAGGTCTCCAGTCCATCCTCTAGGGTGGCTGCTAAATTGATATTCCTGAAGCCTAGGTCTGAAATACTGATCAAGAAGTTTGAGTAGCTCCCAATAGTCTTTAAGATCAAATGTCTAGGTTAGTCATTTAACATCATTTGCAAATTGGCTCCAGCCTTTTTTCTAGGCTCACTCATCTCCATAATCTTGGACTGGCTATCCCTCATGGCTAGAATGCACTTCCTCCTCACCAATGTCTAAAAAGCTTCTTTTGAAGATCAACTTCAAGGCCACCTCCTCCACAAAAGATGAAAGCAATTGTAACTTTTCCCTCTAAGCTAAGACACTAATGAGGTAACTAAATTTATCAACTAAAACAGCAAAATTCAATTCACCATCTGCCCAGTGTATGGGACAGAATTTTTATATAATAGGAGAGACATCTTTAAAAGAAACAAAGTAAATTTATTCTACAAACTTTGCAAGATTTGGGCACACCTCCATAATGGAGGAGGAGAGGTAAAAGGGAACCTGTCCTAATTTATGCTCTTAATGAAAAAGATTCCCTTCTCACCATTGGCTGGGAGGTGGGCTTACAGTCTAGGCGCGAAAACTACACAGAGGACCAAGATTGATCCGGTTCATTCAGGTTTTTTCCCTATCAGAACTCAACTGCCAGGGTGGCGTCTGAATGTCTAGAAGAAGAAATGGGGTGGGGGAAGGAGAGACCCTTCCTGGATCAAAGAACAAATAGCTCACAGGAAGTTCATTATCTTCTAACATCTGAGAGAGAGGGGGAAGGGCACGCCCACAGTTCCAGGCCCTCACCTTCCAAAATCACAAAGCCAAATCAAATCCCAAAATCTCTCCATTAGACATACCCTGTGAAGTCTTCACAATTATCCGTCCCATTCACCAGTGAAACCCCCTTCCCCACCAGCCCCTTCACAAAAAGATCGACAGGCTTGTTTTATGGAAAGTGACTTAACCAGGTCCCTTGCTCCCCTCCTGTAGTCTGCCAGCACCCTTCCCCACCTTCCTTCTATCTACTATTCTGTGGTAACAAGCAACAAAACTCAACTCTGTAAGGAAGAGGTAGACACGGGAAAACTGAAGCATGCTTTTCTCGGGGTGGGGAGGGTGGGGGGGTGGGAGGTGGGAGTGGGTGGGGAGGAGAATGGTGCACCTTGCCTGCTGTTTGGCTGCTGTACTCATCCAGGGAACTAAGGAACAAAGGGAACTGGGAAAGGCACCAAGGGGAGTGTGTGAGGTGCCTTCAGGCCAGAAGGAAAGAGGATAGGCATCCAGTCGAGATCAGTTCTAACTTCTCCCTACTTCCCTGAATGTCACTTGGGATGGAGACAGGCCACTGGAAAGTCAATTCTGTAGTATGAGAAGAGGTTGTTGGGACAACTTTACAATCCAGCTGTCTGGGAGACTACTGTCAAAGGAGAAGTCAGAAATTAAGAGAGGGAAATATAAAGGGAAAAGAAAAACAATTGAAATTGCTGAAGATCTCAATAGGAAGAAAATTCTTTTAACATTGAACACAAGCAGATTAACCAACAAGGAGAATATTAAAAAGAATGGGATATTCCCTCCAGGACATCTAAATGACTCCAAACATCTCTGAAAAACGAATAAATGAATGAATAAATAGATAAAGAAAACAAACCACAGCTCAAGTACCACTTACTAAGGTGTGAAATGTTTCGGAATCCCTTCAACTACTCATGTACTTTCATTCAAACATCCATTATTTAGCTTCTTTGTTTTTATTTTCATTGTATTTATGCTATAGAAACTATTTCTATAGATGTAGAGCTATAGACCTAGAGATTTGTCCATTTTCTCTCCTCTTGCATCTTCTTGCAAGTAGAGATTATTTCATTTATTGTATTTGAATCCCCGCAGCCTAGTACAAAGCCTGGCACCCAGTAGGCATTTAATAAATGTTTATTGGTTGATTATTTCCCATGGGCTACGTGAGAAATTAGAAATGGCATTAAACAAAGCAGGGGAACAGGAGTTGGACAAGGACTAATGAGATACAAAGGAAGTCTAGACTGCAGGCTGCACTATTTCGAGGGTCTTGAAGAAAATTATAAAATATCTGGAAAAGGAAAATTAAATCACAGGGGATTATTCCTGCCAAAAACAAATGGACAAACAAAAACAATAAAAAAAACCAGATCAAGAAATATGAATTATTACCAATCCATAGGGTCATCTAGGCAGCACAGCAGAAAGAGCGCTGGGCTTGGAATCAAGAAGACTCCTTTTCCTGAGTTCAAATCCAGCCTCGGATGCTTAATAGCCATGTGACCCTGGGCTTAACCCTTAACCTTAACCCCACTTAACCCTGTTTGCCTCAGTTTCCTCATCGTAAAAAGAGCTGGAGAAGGAAATGGCAAACCACTCCAGTATCTCTGCTCAGAAAACCTCAAGTAGGGTCACGAAGAGTTGGATAGGACTGAACAATAAACCAATCCATATGCCTCTTTCCACCCCTACAAAATCTTTGAAAGCAATCTACACACATCAAAGAGATCCTAGTGGAAGAGATGACAAGAGAACAGACATGTTTTTATGAGTGACAGTCTTTATCAGAGCACATTGTAACAGTCAGAAGTAATCAAAAGGCAAAAGATAAGGAGCCATAGATAAAATGAGACTGGCTTCATTGGCAGGAGTACCCCCACCTGTGATGTTACGATCAAAGTAGCTGAGGAAAAACTTTTTAACAAAAGGGTAATGGAATTCTGTGGGAGATACTGGTTTTTTCTCACTAGAAGCTTTCAACTGTGGCCTGGAAAATCATTTATTGAGGAGGTTTAGAGAGAATTCTTGCTCTGGCTTAAGGGTACAACTAATGTGTATTAGAGCTGTCAGAATAACCATATTTTCTAGACTCTGTTGTCAGTTGTCTTTCCACCATATTACCAGAACACACTGTGTGTGTGTATGTGTGTGAGAGAGACAGAGACAGAGACAGAGAGGAGAGGGAGAGGGAGGGAGAGACAGAGGAAGAAGAGGAGGAGGAAACGATATACTCAAATTTCCCTCTTTCTACAATATTTATCTCTTGTCTCCATTCCTATTTTGGAACACAGATAATGAGAATGGGAAACTACTCCCTGATACAGACAAGTAAAGTGCATAAGTGACTATTTTATAAAGGACTTCAACATTATTTCAAAGCTGGTATTTACAAAGAGGAATTCTCTCTCTCTCTCTCTCTCTCTCTCTCTCTCTCTCTCTCTCTCTCCCTCTCTCTCTCTCTCTCTCTCTCTCTCAGCTGATCTTAATTTCCTAGCATTCTTGATTTGCTACTGAAGACACATTAAATGTTCACTCTTTGTTGAAATAAATCTTGTTTTTTAATGTGGGACAATAGGATCACTTGAAGACAAAGAAAAACAGTCGATTAGTCATCTTCCAAGGGGACATATTTGCATTTATTCACCTTAGGGCACTGCTCTGCTGCCACTAGGGAACAATTATTATTATTATTTTCTACCAAGTATTAAAGTGATAGGCAGCAATTAATATGTCATTAATGACATGAAAATGATCCACAGTAATTTTTTTTTAAAAAAAAAGAGTAAAATCACTGTCTCAGAATTACTTTGTAACCAAAACAGCATCACTGAGTGCTCTTTTCCTTTCCAAAAAAAATGACAGGGTTAGATTGTAAGTTCCTTCCCCCTCTAAGATTCTGTGATTCTGAAAAGATTGGAAGTGTGTTGTGGTGTGTACATCCCCCACATGTATGATTCAGGTGTGAACAAGGGAGTCCTGGGTAGGTAAGTAAACTGTCCTATGTGTATCTCAGATTTGGAGTGACAGAAGGTTCTAGGTCATTTGTTTCACCTAACCTGGAAAAATAAAGTTATATCATTGAAACCAGGAAGTAAAAACTTTTCATAGTATTTCTCCCTAAGTTAACTTGAAGGTCCAAGAGAGGGAATCCTATAATGGGAATATTCTCTCCTTTCTTGTTCTTTCTTCCCTCCCCCATATCCCGAAGTTTTTCTTCTTTCTACCACATTCTCCTTATATTCTTTTTTCCTTGTTTATTTGGTGGGAAGGGGGAGGATTATTTAAGCTTTTTCTCCCCTAAAGTTCTCAGAATTGGAAGATATATTAACTGTTACCCTCTGCCTTTTATCTTTATACATTTAAGTTTGTCATGGGATAAGTATGTGTGTGTATATATATATGTGTACGTATGTATGTATGTATATACATATTGTTACTTAGTCATTTCCAGTGTCCAACTCATTGTGACCCCATTTGGGGTTTTCTTGGCAGAAATACTGGACTGGTTTGCCAGCTCATTCTATAGATGAGGAAACTGAGGCAAACAGGGCTAAGTGACTTCCTCAGGGTCACACAGTAAGTATCTGAGGCTGGATTTGAACTCAGGTCTTTCTGACTCTTGGCCCAGCCCTCTATCCACTGTGCCACTTACCTGCCTGGGTATATAAATATATGCATGTATAAATCCGTATTCATATACATGCACAAATTTATAAAATGTGTATATAGACATATATCTATATACACACACGTGTGTGTGTGTATGTGCATCTCAGACATACCCCCTGCCCTTGAGTAACTTAAAATTTCATTTGGAAGACATGAAAAATGCACACATTAAAATACATAGCAATACAAGTATATGATAGGGGCAAGTGACAAATGTTGGAGGGAATGTGGAAAAATTGGGACACTAATTCATTGTTGGTTAATTTATGAACTGACCCAAGCATTTTGGAGAGCAATCTGGAATTATGTCGAAAGAGTTATTAAGCTGCCTATACCCTTTGACCCAATACCACTACTAGGTCTATTACAAAGATGATTAGGGAAAAAGGAAATGAACCTAGATATTCTAAAATGTTTATAGCAGCTTTCTTTGTTGTGGCAAAAAACTAGAAATTGCAGGGATGCCCATCAATTGGGGAATGGCTGAACAAGTTGTGGTATATGGTTGTGATAGAATACTACTATGCTAAGAGAAGTGATGAGCTCGAAGATCTTAGAAGAATATAGAAAGACGCACAAAATAATGAACAAAATGAGCAAAACCAAGAGAACGTTGTATACAGTAACAGCAATATTGTTTTAAGAATGACTTTGGACAAATAAATCATTTTGACTATTTTAAATACCCAAATTAACTATAAAGGACGTATGAAGGAAGACTATCTGCATCTATAGAAAGAACTGATAAATAGAGATTTGTATAGAATGATTTTATGTGTGTGTGTGTAATGTTAGCCCTTGGGGAGGAGAAAAAAAAGGAAAAAATAAATTTATATTAATTATATATTTAAATGGAATAGCAAATTGTATATAATAGATTTGCAGTTTCAAGTGCAATCTTTTTTAATTATAATGTTATGGAAATTCTTGTTTTATCCTATAAATTACAAATAAATTTAAAAAATTTAAGTACATGATATACTGTATCCAAAAAGTATTTCTTATTATTCACAGGCAGCAAATAGTCCAAGCCTATTATGGTAGCATTCAAAAATTTGTCATTCTTTTACCTAAGTCTCAAGTCCCTCTTCCCTAATTCCTCTTTTTAGGCTAAGGATCTCTATGAATAGGGAAATATCCAAGCAATAAAGTAGAAGCAAGAGATTGGTAACCTATTCATATGTATAACTTAGGAGGAGAGAACCAGTAATGCTTTTCAAATTCCCAGTGGCCTGGAAGAGGCCAAGGGACAGAAGGAGGATGAAATTAGGCCAGATAAACATTTGACAGCACCTACTTCAACAAACAGATCTTAAGCACCCAATAGGTGAAAGGCTTTGTATATAGCCTTCTTTGTTCATCCCTTCCATATCCTCAAATCAATGGGGAGTGACTGAGGTTTGGGTGTGGACAGGAAATGTATAGTTGAATAACAGAAATACTACAGCATCCTCAGCTAAAAATAATTAATAAGAATGGAGAGGAAATAATTCTTTTTAATCAACCCAACACAGGAAACTTTTTTTTTAATATGCATGCCCCCTCTTCTTTCACTGTAATTCAAATATCTAACATTCCACCCTGTTTTATGCCAGACAGAAAAAGTGGGGACACCTGCTGCTGTACTTTTGGAGAACTTTTGGGAAAAGGGATTGAATGCCAGGGGATCAGAAAGGTCACTCAAAGGATCTTAAGATTTAGAGCTAGAAGAGGCCTTAGGGGTTATCTGTTCAAACCCTACCATTTTATAAAGCAGGAAACTTGAGGCCCAGTAACGTTAAGGGGAAAGTACCCAAGGTTACCCAACTACTGAGTAGTTAATTTTAATTTTAAATTTAAATTTAGAACAAACGAACTTTAAGGCTTTGATTTTGGGGGGATGCAAAGAGACAAATACTTCATGTTGACTTAGCTATATCCTGGTAGAATGTAAGCTTCTCAAGGGCTGGGACTTGTACATTTCTGGTTTGTATCATCAGGGTCCTGTCATCTCTGCTAACATTAAGAAGGTGCTTAATAAATACTTGTTGAAAAGGAAGTAGACAAGGGGGAGGAAAATAAGACCAAAGGGAGGAGGGGTAGGAAGGGCAAATTAACAAATCAAAAAGAAATGACTTTGGTTGGAATGACAGGATTCTGCCTAAGAGGGTTAGGGATGTGTCCCTCAGCCTAGTGCCAGGCCTACAGAAGCACTTAATTATTGTTGACTTGTTGGTTTAGAGACAAGGAAAATAGAATACTTGTTGAGAGCACATGAATATGGGAAGTAAATAGTCCCTTCCTGGATGAGCTAGAAATCTCCCCCCACTTTTTTTTTTTTTAAACCAGACTATTTCACTGGCAGGTTACATTCTTCAAGTCCTCTTTCTGTAGAAGGCAGACTCAACCAACAAAGGGTATTTGGTTTTGTTTATGGAAACAAATTCCCTTCACCTGGGTAACTAACCCCTTGGGGTGCTCTTGAATGGGAAGAATCGGCTCTCCTGTACTCATTCTTCTCTCTTTCTGACCCTCTCACAGTCACACCTCATCTGCTCTCGGATAACGGATCCCTCCACAACTGCACAGTGACAAAGACTTCTCTGAGGATGTGATGGATTCTGGGGTGTCCTCCCCTGAAAAGCAGGATAAAGAGAATTTAATTGGTAGGTTCCTTTCCTTTCCTCCTTTTATAATGGAATAGTTATAGTAAGCATTGCAGATGGGTAATGTGACATAGTGGGAAGAATTCAGGACCTGGAGGCTGAGGATGTAAGTTCAAATCCTGACTCTGCTATTTAATATCTATGCTGCCTTGAGGAAATCTCTTGATTTCTCAGAGTGTCCTCATCTACAAATGGTGGACTTGTACTCTATGGTTTCTAAATTCCCTTCCAAGTCTATGATCTCATTAGGGACTACTTTTCATATAACATGATCTTGGCATGTATCTTACTAAATAGAGAAGCTTGGAATTACTCTCATTTAGAGTGAAAAAGACTGGCTGGATCATTTTTTAATTTTCCTGATTAGGGGAGAAAAGTTTGTGACTTACTATATTTTTTCATTTGTGTAAACAGACTTAACTTTTACATTAATTTCATGGGAGAGTTAGGCAGTGGCTGGTTCCTGCGATCTTTGACAGACATCTGATTATCTTATGAGCAAAAGGAAAAGTGAATTATAAGTCAAGATTAATGAAAGGAGAGAAAGATAGAGAATACCCTCTTAACCAGAAATGTACAACTATTGGGAAAATTAAACGGCTATTTGGAAGAAATTAGATTTTGCCTAACACCTCATACCTTATACCGAGATAAGCTCCAAATAGATATGTGACCTAGTTATGAAAACAAGAAAGAAATCACCTGTAAGATTTATGAATAGGGGAACAGTTCGTGGTCAAATAAGTGATAGAGAAGTTCACAGAAGATTAAATGGATTATTTTGATTATATCAATTTTAAAAGCATGTAAACAAATATAATAAGGCTTAGATTAAAAGCAGCACAATTAACTCAGGAAAAAAAAATCTTTGCATCAGATTTCTCTCATAAAGGTTTTTATTTCTTTATGAGGAACTGATTCAAATGTATAAGAATAAAAACCATTCCCCAACTGATAATGGTCTAAGAATATGAACAGGTAGTTTTCATGAGAAGAAACCCAGGATATCAATAGCTATATGAAATTATTAAAACTCCTTTCCTCTGTGGGTACCTTGGAAAGGTACCACATATATGGTACAAAGCTATATGTATGACCAATAAGGGGGTAATATATGGTATGCTTGGAATTCCCCAGGAGAGGTTCTTGGTACAAAGGCAGGGGCAGGGTGCTGGATGATCAGAGAGTCTCTGAACTTTGTGGAGGAGGTCACAACAATGCAGGTTTTTGTCCTCTCATGTTTTCTTTGTTTTGAGACTGCTGGGTGAGAATGTTAAAAATATATCTCAGTACCAAAACTTATGGAAATCATGATGAAAAGAATTAATTTAGGATCAGAAGCCCTGACTTTGAATCCCAGCCCTGCTACTTAACATTTGCATGACCTTGGAGAAGTTGGGACTGTTTTTTGTTTGTTTTGTTTTTGTATAGTCAGTGTTTACCATAGTACCTTCATATAATAAATGCATAATAAGTGTTTGTTGAATTAAATTAAGCTCTCTGAGCCTAAATTTTCTCTTCTGTAAAGAAACAAACAAATAAACAAGAAGAAGTTGGATCAAATGATTTCTAAATTATAACATTATAACTATGGACCCTTCTTGCTGTTATTTACTATACCTTTTCCTCTTTGAACAGATGTGAAATATTATCACCTTAAATGGTTTCTTGGTGCCTTCATCACTGTTTGAGGCTGGAAAGGGAATAGGTGTCTATATATCAATTTAGGGGAAATTTTAAAAATGAATTTAGACTTGAAGGAAATTTTCCAAACACTAAAAGTACTAAATAGCTAAGCTCTGTGAAAGAAAGGGCCATCTGACATCTCTCTTGAGATCCTTGGAACCTAGTCTGCTTCCTTCTTCCTGGTAGACACTCCATAGATGTTTGTTGAATGTGTTAAACTAAAATATTTCCCTTCTTAAATGGACTCCCTCATCCCTAAGATAAAGCCCAGAATGGGGGAGAAGGTAGGGAAGAGACTTACAGTTTAGTTACACAAGGCTCTCAAAACTTTGAACACTCATTTCCATCATATGTATCCGATTGGTGGAGACATTCGGGCTTCTTTTGTGAGTGTTTACTCAGGGGTCATGAAGGCAGCCCTAGATGTGAATGGGATCACCAAGAACTATAACTGCTGGGCATGCTGCCACTTGTGTAGGGTACTCTTTCATCCAACAGGTTCAGGATAGTTGTGGCTATTTGGCCAGCTTCATGAAGGGGGAAATCTGTTTATTTTATGGTCGTTGACTAATTTTTTCTTTATTTCTTTTTTTTAATCTAAATCTGAGACTGCTACTTTCTTTAGAGAACTTTGAATAATGATTACATCAACCAAGAAAGAATATCTGGGGTTTCTTTCCCCTATCCCCAAGTTAATCTCTCTATTATTTTGAGAGTGCTGAGTCTCAGTTATTTTTTGTTTAACCTACGAATCAGTTTGCAAACTGAAAGAAGTGGCTATTTTTCTTTTTTAAATTAATTAATTTATTTTTAGTTTTCAACATTCATTTCCACAAGATTTTGAGTTCCAAATTTTCTCCCCATCTTTCTCCTCCCCCACCCCAAGGTGGCATGCATTCTGATTACTCCTTCCACTAGTCTGCCCTCCCTTCTATCACCCCCCCCCGCCCCCCACCCTTCCCTTCCCGCTTACTTTCTTGTAGGGCAAGATAGAAATGCCTAGTTTTCACTGACCCTTATTGTGTATAAGTTCCTCCCAGTAGTGTGGTGAGCAAACTTAAGCTGTTTTATTTTCAAAACTAGTTGCACAGCAAAAAGTGCTTCCTGAAATTTCCCAAACTTCATGTAACTTCATGAGGATAGTTTTATGGCTTCAAATTTTGTCCTGTTCTATCCTTCCTTCTCCTCCATGATTACTATTTGTGTGACCTTGGGCAAATTTATTTTCCTGAGCTTCAATTTCCTCATCTTTATAGTGAAGGGCCTAAATGATTTCTGAGGTTCCTTCTTGCTCTCAATCTGTGACCCTACAATTCTACTCCTGGTAGGTCTTTGAAATTTATTTAATAGAATAAAAACTTATGAAGCATTCGCTGTCTACAAGGCACCACTCTGGACTTCTTGGTGAATAAAAAATATGAATAAGACATAGTCTGTGTCTTCCAGGAGCTCTTATATGTATTTTCCCATTACTAGGTAACTGAGCTTCCATATCCCGTAAGACTAGAAGAATTGTTGGAATGGTCATTTATCAAGAATGGCAGACAACCAAGGGACAGGAAGTGTACACTGGTACTGAAAGAAGAAAAGGAAGGCCTCTGTGCCTTGGGAGGGGTTTCTGTGCTGAACTTATTGGAAAATACAGACAGAAATTTCATGTAACAGAATGTGGGGGGGGGCAAGGGGGAATCTGAATTGGTTCAGGGAGAACCCACCTCTTTTCAATGACATGATAATGAAAGTAGCGAGGCAGCCTGGGAGATATGTCCATATACTTAGAACCAGCAAAAAAGGATGCACTTTTAGTCTATGAAAATAGTAATGGTAAAATAACAGTGCTCTAAAGTTTACAGAGCATTTTCCATGTGTTATCTCAATTACCCAATTTTATAGATGGAAAAACTGAGGCAGATAACGGTTAAGTGACTTGCCAGGGTTCACGTAGCTAACAAACATCTGAGTTAGGATTTGAACTCAGCTCTTCCAGACTCCCACTCCAGTACTCTATACACTTTGCCACCTGGTTGCCACTTGATCTCACAACAACCTGTGAGAGAGGTACTGTTATTATCTCCATTTTACAGATGGAGAAACAGGCTATGTGACTTGTGCAGGGTCACCCAACTAGTGTCTGAGGCAGGATTCAAGTTTGAGTCTTCCTGACTCAAAGTCCAACGTTCTATCCATTACGCCAACCTGAAAGCATGTGCTTCTTGGCCAGGCATTAAGTACTTGCTGAATGCTGAAGAGCTACACGCTCCAAATAATATAAACTTAAAATATTTGAGTGTAATCCATGGTATGGGATGCTTTCCTCATTGGTGTAGATTAGTGCCCTGCACCAGCACACTACATTCATATATCTATCAATCAATCAACAAATATTTATTAAGGGGTAGCTAGGTGGTGAAGTGAGTAGAGCACCGGCCCTGGAGTCAGGAGGACCTGAGTTCAAATCCGGGCTCAGACATTTGATACACTTCCTAGTTGCAAGTCACTTAACCCCAATTGCCCTGCCTTCCCCCCTCCAAAACACACACACACACACACACACACACACACACACACACACACACACCCAAACATTTATTAAGAAATAAAGGGGAAGTGTATTCCAGGAATGCGGGGTGGTCTGTGTCAAGGGATGGTTTAAAGTGTCAAAAGTGAGAAAAGACCAATTTCACTGGGCTACAGAGTACAGGAAGGGAAGAAATGAATCATTAAACTGTAAAGATAGTTTGGGGCCAGATTGTGAAGGGCTTTAAAAGCCAAACAGAGGAGTTTCTACTTTATCCTCGTGGTAATAGGGAGCCACAGAGGTTTATTGAGTAGATGAGAGCCTGACTCAGATCAGCACTTGAGTAAATCACTGGCATCTGATAGGCAGTGAGTGGGGTGCTGATTATGACATAATAACCCACCCAGAAATGTCTGATATCCTTTTTCTTTCTGTCATCTCAAGATATATTTATCAGATTTCTACCTTCCATTAGGCACTAGTAAAGGTTCTAGACAGAATCATTCATGTTTCCACAACCATTTATTAAGTGACAACTCTGTAAAAAGTATATGTAAAAAGTTTTAGGTGCTAGAAACAAAAAAGATAATTAAGACAATCGCTGCTCTTGTGGAATTTATCTAGCTGGGGAAATAGAACATATACACAAATAAGTAATAATTACTTAATTCAATTAAACAAAGAAGGATTATGTATCTTCTACTGTATGTGCAATGTGATTAGGACTGACCATACAAAGACAACAAACAACATGGTCCTTGTCCTCAAACAGCTTACATTTTAGTAAGAGAATAAGACCTACACACAAATGACGTTAATGCAAAATAGAATATGTTAAGTGTTTAGATGAGGCCACATTCAGAGCTGAATAATACAAATTGAATAATAATATAAGGGAAGCCCTATGTACCATTTAAAGATAGAGGAAGGAAAGCCAAGAAAGCAGGTACGAAGAGAAAAGAGGGCCCAGTATCTTAGGACCTCAGAGCATCAGTAAAGGAGATTTTGGGAATAATTAGAGAGGCAGGAGAACTGGGAGAGCGTGTCCTTACATAAGGACTTTCAAGAAGATGGGTGTGGCTAGCAATGGCAATAGCTGGAGAGAGGTTGGGCAAGAGGACGTCAGAAAAGGACTCTACATGTGGCCATTGGAAAGTTATTGGGGACTTTTAGAGGCTGTTTCTGTAAAGGGGCGGGGATGGAAACTAGGTTACAAAAGGAGGGGGCAAGTAGTTGGTAAAGAAATAGAGGGAATGAGTGATATACATATTCATATATGGTGTGTATATACATACATATACACATACACATATATATCCTAATTCATTGAGCGCCATCTTATTTTTCTCCTCTGCCGTAGGCAAATATTTTGAAAAAACAGTAAACAATCAATCCTCTCTTTATCTTTATAGGATATAAAAATATGAATATATTTGATATATAGACATGTATATATATGTGCGTATATGTAATGTACATACACACATGCATGCACTGTGTGTATACATATATACACATAGGAGTACATATGTGTATATGAATACACACACCTCTTAGCATTCTAGGCAACTTTCTAAGACTATACATTGTAAAAGAAGTGCTGACCTACATTGGTAGGGGGAATTTCTCCATCTAGGATTTCCCCATACACCAAGTCCATTCTGCATCTTGATCAAGGGTTGGGGAAAATTTGACATGTTCGTTATGTATGAGAAGGAGCCACTGGAGAGGCAGAGATGAAAATGTCCAGGATAAAGAGGGTGGTTGATAAAGCAAGGTGTGAGGAATCCAAGTCATAGGTGGAGGGGGTTAGCTTTGGAGAGGATAGGGCACCTCCTCCTTTCCCTGAGGGGAGTGGGAAAAGAAAATAAGCAACCAGGCTGATAAAGTTTTTGGTATGAATGGGGAGAAATTGAGAGAAGCGCAGCCTCTCTTCTCTTCAAGCTGTTCTCCAAACAGCTACTAACCTGATATCCCTAAAGCACACATCTTCCATCACCTCTCTGCTCCAGAAGTTCCAACAGCTCCCTGTTGTCTTTAGGATAAATGGACAATTCCAGTATGCTGCATTTAAGGCCCTTCACAGCCTGGCTCCAATGAACCTTTTCAGGCTCATTTCGCATTACCCTCCTTCACACCCTTCTTGTTGTTCTCCATACGTGACATTTCATCGCCTGTCTCTGTGAGTTTGCCCCAGGCCTAGAAATACCACCGTCTTCACTTGCCTGTCATAGAATCCCTAGCTTTTTTGAAGGTCCAACTCAATTGCCACCTCTAACTCGGGTCATATCATAATCACCTTACTTGCTAGTGGCTTTCTCACCCCGATGACATAAAGACATAAATGTTTTCTGATCATTTATGTCTATTTTGTATTTACTTGTATGTATTCATATAAGTTTGCATTTACGTATGTGTGTTTCCCGATAGAAGGTGAACTTCGTAATGACTTTTTTTTCTATGTATCCCATGTACCTTGCACAGTACTTGGCACATGGTAGATACTTAATGATAGTAATAGTTGAATGACCTTGATATTCTCATTGAAATAGAAAGCTTTATCAGCTTCTTTAAGGGGAAGTCAAGGTTTGGTGACTCCAGGAAAGAGGATCTGGCTGTATTTATGACGAATAAAATAAGCATGTAGAATCATAGATTTAGAGTCAAAAGGGACCTTAGAATTCATTTACATGGGGGAAGCTAAGACACAGGGAGGTTAAGTGTCCCAGAGCTAGTCAAGTCTTCCTGATTCCAGCCAGAGTCCTCTCTCTGCTATTCCGTATTGTATTAAGAAGAGAATAAAATGATCGCCAGGTAGCAGTGAGAGCCCAACTGAGGATATTTGTTTGTTTTTCTTTTTGATGTATCTTATGTTTGTAATGAGCTCTGTGCTTAGAGTCAAGAAGACCTGAGTTCAAATCCAACCTCAGATAGCTTCATGGCCGTGGCCAAATCACTTAGCCTCTGTTTGCCTCAGTTCAACATCTGTAAAATGGGGATAATACTAGCACCTACCTCCCACGGTAGTCGTGAACATCGAATGAGATAATAATTGTGAAGCCCTTAGGACACTGCCTGGCCCATTGTAAGTGCTATAGAAATATTAATTGTTATTACTATTATTATTAATAATAGCTAAGGTTTATATAGCACTTTGAGGTTTGCAGAGTGCTTTAAATCTAATATCTCGTTTGAGCCTCCCAATAACCCTGGGAGATGGGTGCTGTTATTATCCCCCTTTCACAGATGAGGACACTGAGGCAGACAAAGGTTAAAATGATTTGCCCAGGGTCACACTGCACTCACTTCATTGCTGCCTCATAGCGATGATTGATAATGGCTTGATTTTGAGACTTTTCTCAGAAATGCATAACAACCTGTTAGAAAGACTGAGAAGTGGGAAAATAGCAAGCTTGATTCACATTTCCTTCCCTGAATAATTTTGATCTCCGGATTCAGTCTCTACTTCTTTGCTCACTGATTTTGTCACCAAGTAAGAAAGGGAAGACGGGAGAAGACTTTCCCTCATGCAGGCAGCATAGAGTGTGGTCCCAGCCAGGGGCGGATCCCCCCGGTTCCTGCTCTGGCTGACTCCCTGAGGAGCAAAGCCCAGCAGCCTCTCTCTTTAATGTGCTGCTAATGACAAGCGAGGGCACCACCAATTCTCCTAGCAGGGGCAGCCTGGGTAATTGTAATGCTCAGGTGTAATTCTCGGAAGATGAACCGTGTTCTCCCTTATTCACTTTGCAGCAAGTTTAGTGTCTAACGAAGCTGAGCTCTGTGCTTGGTGACTGATGACGCACGAGCTTGGTGGGACCCCGGGGATCCTCTGACAGGTCAAGGCTGCTTTTTGTTTTTGTTTTCTTTTGTTTTTCCTCAGACAAAAAAAACCCCAAAATATATAGTATAGTATAGCAGTATAGAGGGGAAGAGGTGGCCCTTTCAGAAAAGCCCAGGGTTTGGCCACCAGCCTGGAGTCAGGAGGAAGCTGATCTGACAGATGATGTCCTTCCTGAGCTACCAGAAATCCTGCTGAAATTTGTCAAATGTTTTGCCCAAAAGAAGCAGTATAACAGAAAAGCCACTAAATTTGAAGTCATAAGATCTGAGTTCAAATTCTGTTTTCTGAGCCTCAGTTTCTTCATCTGTAAAGTGAGGGGGTTGGACTAGATGACCTCAAGGTCCCTTCCAATGGTACTCGGTGAGACCATCAAGGCTGCACAGGTGGCAAATGGCAGAGCTGAGATATAACAGTAAATTTGATTTAGAAGTAACTAGACAATTCACTTTCCTATTAATCCATCAGTGAACAAGCTTTTATTAAGACCCTGCTAGGTGGTATGCTGGGTAGGTGTTCAGAGACAAAAATGAAACAATTCAGGTTTTCAACATTCCATGGGAGGAAGATATGTACATTTATAAATATATGTAAAATAAATGCAAGGTAACGGGTGGGGAGAGGCGCTAGTTGTTTATGCGGATGGGAACATTTGCTCCATCTATGAAGGAAGTTAGGGATTGTGAGAGGCTGCAACATTTTCATAGATTTTATGTGCATTTCCCATAAATTCAGGATTCTCAAATTTTCATTGTTTTCTTTTGCTTACTTAACTTTTTTTCTGGCTAGTTCTCAACTCTTATACATTTATAAATTTCTGCATTTTTGTTCACATGGATAGGCTTTATCTACAAGACCTTGATTCTATTTCTTTTTCTTTCTTCCTTCCTTTTAATATGATCTCACAAACTTTTTCTTTGTAAATATAGCTTGCCCATTCTTCATTTTCCAGGAGCTTTGGCTAACTTACTCCAAAATGTTTTGCTGTGTTGCATTTAGAGACCATGTGTTTGTTGGGTCTCCCCTTCCCTTTCCCCTTCTTCTCTTTTTTCTTTTCTTTTCCTTTCTCTTTTTTTCTAGTTTAGCAAAAATAAAAGTACAAACATTTCCCCCACTCAGCATCTTAGGGGTACACTCTCCCCTTTACCGCCTTGGTTTTCTAAAAAGAGTGAGCTCAGAGTTAGCTCAATTCCAGCGTTGGTTCAACCAATGTTCTCTGATGAGTTGTCATCTCAGTTAACCCTGGGCTGAATCCCGAAAGTTCTTTGTTCCTTGAGGTAAAACAGATATGGACTTTTACTCTAATTATCAATCCTTTTAAAGGCACTCCCAGTTCTAACCACGTGGTTAGCAAATTGGAACCAATTACAGATTGTCTACACTTGCTGCAATGCTGCTCCAATGCACTTCTCTTACACATCATCACAACTCTCCCAGAGCTTAGGTCTTCAGCCTCTTCATGTGGTGGGGAGATGCCATCAGAGGAACTCTGTGCATATGCCAATCCTTGTTACACTAATTTTAAATTCACACTTTCTACTTATTTGTGTAATTAAAAGGTAATATGTCAAGGCTTCCTTTGAACATCCTTTGACTTCTGTTGACTTACCTCTTCCCCTATATTTCAGTTTCCTTATCTCTTCGGTTCTTAGAGACTTGGGCTCTATGTACAGCAGGCTTCTTTTTCTGACTGGTCTTTTCTACCATCGATGTTTTAGAATGCTCTCTTCTCTCCTTTCTGATCTTCCCTGCCTCCCTCCTTGACTCCTCTGGAGACTTCGAAGTTTTCTTACCTGTCTTCCCTCTTTGAGAGCTCTCTTCCCCCTAACATTTGCTTGCTGCACCTATTGTATATGACTAGCTCTTTTTTTCTTCTCTTACCACAACTTGAAATACAACTTTTTTTTAAAATCTGGACTCACTTATTTTCCCCTCCCTGGACTCCAGTCTTTCCCTGAAGTTCCATCTTGTGCCTCCTCCTTTTCTCCCCAGGAGAATTCCCTCCATTAATTTGGGCAGTTGTTACAATCTCTGGGTATTCTTCTTTCCTTTTATTTTGTAAGTTTTTTCTTGAAATTGACCCAGCTGTGCTATAATAAAAATTATGACATGGTCTTGGGCAGTTTGAAAAGATCTGCCCTTTTTCATCACAAAGGTCACATACAATTCCATTTTTTACCAGAGGAACTGCTGTGTTCTGTGATCTCCAAATCTAAAATGTTTTTTTCTGACTGAAAATTACACTCATGATTTATTGAGTCACATCTATATCTTGTATTTGGTATTTGCTATACCAGCTTTCTTTGTCCTTAAATGAAAACCACCTGATATACTGTGAACCTCATAATCTCTTTGCCACAGTTGTATTTCACTCTTGAATCCCAAGCCCATATGCTGTTTTTACTGAAACTGTTAATTCATCAGAGTATATGGGATGCCCCCAAAAAACTTGGTGCCATTTTCTGTTATTAAAAGCTTAAAACTACTCTAAGACTTTTGGGATGCTGTATTTTAACTGGGTCACAATATCTCTTGTATTTCCTGTTTCATTCTTGAAGAGAATAGCTTTCCTGGAAACATCAGAATCTGCCTCATGTCTCTCAAAGGGCCTTTAGTTCCTCTGTAAGCACCCAGGATAACAAAAGGAATTAAAAATAGAACAGGTTTATTTAAGAAGTAAGGAACAAAGAAATGACCATAGTGCTTAGTAAAGAAATTGAGGAGATCACTCCTAGGTAACTCTGTTTACTTCCCCAGAGGTTGAGCTCATAATCTAAGAGAACTCAGTATGTGAATTAGTGACATCCCTGCATAGTTAAATGGAATTGCAACCCCAATGTACTACAGGTTCAGTGTTTTCCCTTAGCCTTTGGTAGGTCTATTAGTCTCCAAATGGCCGAAGCAGGAACTTTTGTCTGGTTCACATCTTTGCACTAGCATCCAGATATATCTCTGTGCCTCCAGCCTCCACAGGCCTTGTTCCAACACTGGAATGGCTTTGGCTGTATGTGCTAGGCACCTGTCCTTCCCCTGTGGCATGCCCAGCTGGAAGCTCCTGCTTGATGCTTTCTCACTTGAACCCTTATGCCTTCCACCCATTCTGTGCAGGTAATGGGGAAGAGGAGTTGGCTTGGCTTTTATCGGTAAATGAGCAAAATATATTGCAGGGAGAACTATCTCTAACATCTTAACAATCCATCTTCTCTATGAGAGAGCCCAAATTAAGGCTTAAATGCAATGATACTTATATAATACATATAGCAAATATTATTTCTTGTGGAGCATTATACTAGACAATAATGCACACATATAAATACATATAAACATTTATTAGGCATCCGTTATATGCAGAACATTTCGCTACACAATAGTACGCACATATAAATACATAGTAAACATTTATTTGGCACCCACTGTGTTGCAGAACATTGTTAGACAATAGTGCACACATATAAATACATAACAAACATTTATTAGGCCCCCAGTGTGTACCACATACTGTGCTAGGTACTGAGGGAGAAACAAAGTTTAAGTAATACACAGTCCTTCTCAAAGATTTTATAGCCTAGTAACAGAATTCTCCCCTGCTTCCATCCTTCATATTCACTGTCCATTTTAGGACACATAGCACAAGAGCTCACATTTCTGTAGTGCCTTAAAGTGTACAGAGCCCTGCCCTCACAATCATTCCATGAGATGGGAACGTGAGTTTAAAATGTTCATGCTCACTTTACAGACTGATGAAGATGAAACTCACAGAGGTGAAGTGATTTACCCTCAGGGTCAAATTTGAACCCGGGTTCCTACCATGCTCAGTTTTCTTTCTTCTATTGTCTGTTTTTATTTCTGCCCAATACGGACGCTGAAAGTTTTTCTCCACTCTTGAAGTGGGCAAAGTCCATTGAGGTTTTTTTTTTTAACCACTGTTAGGATAAAAGTTCCACTGAGCTATTTCATCACTCCCTCTGACTAAATGCAGGCTTTGTTGAAGTTGCCTAGTTATCTCAGGCCATCTCTACTCTTGAACTTCCTGGTCTTGCTGTACCTGATAATCTGTGATGAATAATTCAAAGTAATTAAATTCAAAAAATGTTTATTAAGCTCCTATCATGTTCAAGACATTGTGCCAGTACCTGGAGATACAAAGATAAAAAAAAGGCTCACTTCTTTACTTCAAGGAGCTTACTATATTGTGGGGTGGGGGGAGAAGGGTCATGATAGATACAGAAAGAAATAAGATTGGAGGTAGAACGTGATAAAGGTAAAGGAGAGAGCTAGACCAAGTAATGGAAGAAAATTTGAGGAGGGAGGTGTTACTGGTATTAAGGAAGGCTTCACAAAGGGGGTGACAACTGAGGTTGACCTTGAAGAGCATTTCAACAGGCAGAGATATGGAGGGAATGGGTTCGAGTTATATGACATTTCTCCCTTCTAGACAGGCCAAAACACAGCTAGTAACCCAGGCGGGATGAAATATAGGGTACATGAAAGGGAATTAATGGAAAATAAGTCTTTGAAGATTAGTTGTAGACAGAATGTGGAGGCCCTTAACTGTTGGCTAAGGTTACCCTGGAGGCAGTAGGGAGCCCTTCGAAATTTTTGAGTAGGGGAGTTGCTTTGGAATGTCGAGACTGTTTTATAGCAATCCCCAGGCCTATTTCTTCCACTGTGGTCTACTTAATAGAAAAATACAGTGCTTCCCTTATCATTTTAAAAAGTAATTTATTTATTTTTATTTTATATATAATATGTTATCATTTATTATAAAAATTTAATTAATGTACAATTATTTTTACATGACTTGGTTCTATTATTATTTAGTTATATGGGGAAGGGTTTATGTTCCAGAGCTAACTGGTCATAAGAGTGAGATGAGGGTGCATCTGTATGCTTGATAGGTGCCAGGTCAGGTCCCCTAGGAGTACATCTCTCAGACTTGTAAAGTTCTTGTCAATATATGGCTCCATATCTGTGGGCAAAAGCAGCATGGGTTTAATTATCCATTTATGTTCTTTCTACTGCCTCTTCTGGGGTGATATTTGAGGTCCTTGCCTCTCAGCCTTTGCTTTGGACTCCTTGGCATTTTGATTGATTGTGGCCTTGCTCATGAGATGGTTCTGTAGCCCATAGATGTCCTGGGCTTGAATCACAGGCATATCTTGACATCAAGAACCACAGCATGGTGGCAAAAATAACTTTTATTGAATGGGGATGAGTTCATTTCCAGAAGTAGGGGAATGTTCCAGCAGAGATCTAGCAAAAGGGAAACCTTTTGGCAGCACTGGTTCAATCACGAAGGGATCTTCAATAAGCTTAATTAGGGTGGTCCCTTTTATTCATACCAACCCTTGGTATGCAATCAAGAAAGTTATGTAGGTCTCTAGACAGCTACTTTGAAAAAGGAGTTCACTTGGTGTATTAGCAAGCACCCTAGCACTCCCATGATGGCCTGCTAGCACAGGTTCTTTGATCTGCTTTTGTAAAGGAAAGATAAGTTCAACCTACTTTAATTAAACCATGTAGACTTTATTCTATCTAACCTTCTCACAAGGGTTGCTGAGCACCAGCTCCTACAGCATTCCCTAATCACCCTTCTTGCAGGACCTGGGAGAAGGGGGGGCAACTTCCCCTGCATCCAGACGGGCACAACTTGTATGTTCCCCTAAATCCCCTCAAGCTTCAATGGGGGCTAGTTGAGGTACAGATTCCCCCCTCCCCCCGTCAAGACTTGATGGGGGCCGATCAAGGCACACACAGCACCCTAGCTTGTGCATTTCAACCTTAAAGGTTTTCCACTCACTGACCAGTGCCCACCTGCTTTATGCTTACACACCACCCCTCCAGGGTCCTGACCTTTACGATCTAAACAGGCAGCACCTGGCCCTTACAATCTACACGGGTCATGGTGGAGATGTTTTGAACGATAGAACTCATATCTAACGCCTGGGAACAAGAGATTGTTATGGCCATGGATCCTGGAAAACCAAACTCCTTATGCTTACACTTGGCCAGTTTCATGTCATCTCCTGCTACCTTGAGTCAGATAGCAATCACTGTTATAATTTAATACTAGAGACACCCTTTCATTCACCTCTGTCTTAAAATCTGCAAATTCCCAGTCTCCTATGAGCATTTGGTTTATAATCTAAGCCTGCATGTTCTTGGTAAAGACCTATCTTATAAAGGATGAGGTTTTTTCAGTGAGGTTTCCAAGCAAATGAAAACTTCATAAAAGCATTTCATCTATACCTATTTCTTTTACTAGATAGGAGGGAAAGGATAGGTGGAGCCTTCAGATTTTTTTCTTTGATAATTACTTGAGACAAAGCAAAGATTTCTTAAATTGCAGCATAATCTTGAGTGTTTATACAATATTTATAGGAATCCTAGAGAGGGTTTATTGAACAGGGGTGCCCACCCAGAGTTATAGGTAAGATATTCAAACCTTCTATTACTTGGGATCAATCAATCTAACAGTCATTATTTGGGTCTTAATAAGACTTTATTATATATTTCCTATGTACCAGACCCTGTGCTAAGAGTTAAAGATTTTATTGTTTGTTGTTTGGTTGTATCTGACTCCACTTGGGGTTTTCTTGGAAAATATTTTGGAGTGATTTAGCATTTCCTTCTCCAGTTCATTTAATAGATGAGGAAACTAAGGCAAACAGGATTAAGTGACTTGCCTAGGATCACACAGCTATGAAGTATCTGAGACCAGATTTGAACTCAGGAAGATGTGTCTTCTTGACTACAGGCCTGACACTTTATCCGCTGTACCACCTAGCTGCCCTGTATCAAGATACCTAATAGGGGAGACAATGTGTTCATAAACTGGTATTTACAAGTTAAATACAGATTAGTTGGAAGGCAGCCTTAAAGGGTAAGGCACTGGCATCTGGGGTTGGTGTGGGACTGAGAAAGGCCAATGGAGGAGTTGGTGCATGACTGAGTCTTGAATATTAAAGGAAGACAGGGAATCTACCAGGCTAAGGTAGAACATCATAGACATGAGGGGTTAGTCAGCGCAAAGATGAGAGAGTGAGAGATGTAACATTATGTGTGAGAAAGGCTAGCATGGCAGGATGCTGAGTGAGTGGAGTAATGAATTAAAATGCTTAAAGGATATGAAGGGTCCAGGTTGTAAAGAGTTCTAAATAAATAAATAAAATAAACAAAGAGGTCTAAATACCAGGTTGTGAAGAGTTCTAAATACCAAAAATAAGGGTTGATATTTGATCCTAAAGAAAGAAATCACAAGATTAAGCAATTGATTGGAGATGTGGAATGAGTGCAAGAGGAGGGATGAGCACAATGCCAAGGTTTTGATCCTGAGTGAATGGTACTCTTGAGAAGATTGGGGAAGCTTAGAAGAGTAATGGCTTTGTGGGGAAAGGTAACGAGTTCTGGTTTGGCCATATTGAACTTGAGATGCCATTCAGTTAAAAATTTCCAATAGGCAGGTGGTAATTTGTAAGTTAAACTCAGTTCAGAGATTAGGACTAGATACATAGACCAGGTATTCATCTTTATAGAGATGAAAATTGAATACATGGAAGCTGATGTGATTACAAAGTGAGAGAGTGTAGGGAGAAAAAAGAGGGCCTAGGTCAGAACCTTAGGGGCACACTCCTAGTTAGTGGACATGATATGGGTGAAGATCTAGCAAAGGAAACTGGAAGAAGCAGTCAGACAAGTAGAAAGAGAATCAAGAGAGAACAAGATCTCAATATCGAGAGAGGAAACAGTGCCTGAAGATCCATGTGGTCAACAGCACCAGGTGATGCTGAGAGGTCAAGAACAATGAGGATTTAGAAAATGCCACTAAATCTGGCCATTGAGATCGCTTGGAAGGAGAAGTTTTAGTTGAATGATAAAATCAGAAGTCAGATTGCAAGGAGTGAGAGGAGAGAATGTAGAGGCACTTTGCATGGGCCTCTCCTTTCCATTTATCACATTTAATTTTTTATGTGGCTGTTACTTGCATGCATGCCTTTCTTTCCATCAAACAATAACCTTCTTGAGAGCAGGATTTCTGTGTTATTAATCATTTTATTACTGGTGACTTGGAGGTGGTAACTATTTGTTGAATTTAAGAGCCCTGGGAGCCACCCCCACTTTGGAGGATGGTAAATCAGCTGAGGAGACTGAGGAGTCAGACATGTGGGAGGAGAACCAAGAAACAGTAGTGTCATGGAGGACAGAGTGTCAAGAAAGTTGAATATAGCTCAACAAGCCACCTGCTGCAGAAAAGGCAAGGAGGGTGAGGACTGAAAAAAAGTCCTTGACCTTGGTCATATAGAGATAATTTGGTGGTAGGGGTGGAAATCAAACAGGGAGTGTAGACTGTCCTTTCTACAAGGTTAGCATACAAAAGAAAATGGTTTTTTTGCCTAAAATGGTGTAGAGGATTAGAAAAAGCTACAAACTTAGAAGTTGGAGTTCTAGTTCTGTCACTTATTACCTTTATAACCTCAGTCAAGTCACTTTACCCTCATCTGTAAAATGGCATAGAGAGGTTACATTCTTATGACATCCATCTGTCTTGTATAAAACCTGAATATGACCTTTAAGTTGTTAACTGTTTCAGTATGTACCTATACATTTTTTTCTTTTCAGCGATATCTTGTTGTAAAAGTGCAGTCTATATTCATATATTCCCTCTTCTAATTGTATACCTCTTTAAATCTCTTTGTATTTACTTATCTGGGTATATGTCATATCTGGATATATGTCATGTGTCATATCTCCCAATTGAATGTAAGTTTGTAAAGGGATTTTCTCTTTTTATCCTGAACCCACTGCCTCTTACATAGCAGATACTATCCATCCATAGCAGATACTATCCATCAGTTTTATACAATTGTGAGAAAAGTGCATTAATAGACGATAAAACCCTACACGAATGTGAGATTCTGATCTTGACTAGACTAAAATAAACATATCACTTTAGCAGAATCAGGTGAATCCATCCATCTCTATGGATGCCATCTCCACTGGATGACAGCTATTTAAGATGTCAATGCTCATTAATGGACGATAGCAGTAACCTCTCTCCTTCTACTCGTTTGATAGATGCCCACAGTAAAACCATTGGGGCTTGTGGCTGGTTCCTGGTTTTTCTTTCTTTCCTGTTGATGGTCATCACCTTCCCTTTCTCCATATGGATGTGCCTAAAGGTAACACGCTGGGGGAATAATAGGGATTACTTCTAAAAACTGCTGAATGACAACATTGAAGCTAAACCCACTCTGCTATTCTCTTAGATTGTTAAAGAGTATGAACGGGCTGTTGTATTCCGACTTGGACGAATCCAAGCCAAAAAAGCAAAAGGACCAGGTAAGAAATAATGTTTTCTGGAATTAAGCTTTGTTAACAGTTTGGACCATACCACTCAAAAGTGGGATTCCCTGGAGAATCAAAAAACACTGAAATGGAAACTCTGTGCTCATGAACTTATTTAGAATTGATTTCTAAATGACCTTCTGAGCTGCTAAGTGGTCTTGTTCAAGCCCAGGTGGGCTTTGGGGCCCCTGGGTAAATCACGGGGACTTAACCCATCTTTCTTGCCATCTCCTACTTCCCACATGATAGGGATCTTTAGAAGATACAAGAATTAGAGGGATAAACTGCTTCTCTTAAACTTTCGGGTAACTAGGTTACAATTCAGAGCACTAATAAAGGTATGGTGTGGGCCATACTATTTGAACAGGGTGCATATTGCTGTTATAGGTGCCCTCCCCATGGGTCAGATGAAATGATGAGTGTCAAAGAAGAAAGGTATCAGTCAATCAGGGCTCTAAGTATGAATCCTGGCACTCAGGGCTAATTCATTTGAAGGCATATGTATGTGTGTTAAGGTGATGAGATGAGAAAGAAGGTAATCTGCTCTGGTTATGTGTCATTGTATTAAGGGACAGGTTGATCCATCTCCCAGGGGATCTAGAACCATTGGTGGTGGCACATGTACAACAATTCCAAACCCCATACCTCAAACCCTGGTGGAGGAGGAAGTCGGTAGGTGAGAGGCAGGGTAGTAGGCAGGCATCAGGAGAGAGGCATTTCTTTCAAGGTGGTATCACATAATGTGGAGTCTATAGAAGATCACAAAGCTTAGGTTATAGTGAAATATGGCCCCTGGGATGTTGGCCTTGGCTTAGTTACAGCTCCATCAGAATGCCTCCTTAGGATATTTTCCCAAGAGGCCAAGTATCTAGAAAAAAATAACACGTAGAAGCTCAGTGAAGAATTGTACCTGAAGATCTGTTTGGCAGCAAATGGAGGATACTTTTATATGTGGGAGTTTATCAAGAGAATGGCCATGTCAGGTTAACACTAGAATCATCAGAGGGAAAAGAATTATCATTTTAACACCCCCTCCCTCCTCTAAAAATTCACTGTAAAAAAACCCACAAGAGTACTAAACCTAGGGTTCATAAACTTGTTTAGTGTTTTAAAAATTATTTTTGATAACTATATTTCAATGTATCTGGTTTCCTTTATAGTCCCATGTATTTTATTCATTTAAAAGTATTATTCTAAGAAGGAGTCCAATGTCTTTACCAGACCAACAAAGGATCTATCACATGAAAAAAGTTTAGAACCTCTGGGCCAAAGGCTTAAGAATTGGGCTTCTGACCTTGAGGAAAGACAAGACATAGAACCATCACAACTAAAGTATATACAGTAGTTAACCAGTCTGGAACAGGGCAAAGGAATCATTCTAACTTGGACATGGTAAGACTGAAAAATAAAATGAAGATCGATCCAGGGATAATAAAGTAGTTCCAATATGTAGTATGCTGGAGGGGAAAACCATTCTTTACAAATGAACCCATTTCCCAGGGGTTTGCATGCACTGAATGTCCCAGGTTAACTATACTCATCATATGTGTCTCTAATGAGTTACCTCAGAATGCCATAAGGACCAGTGGGAAGTCATCCAAACTGTTAATGAAACTACTCTGCACTTTAGCTAATTGAAGCTAAACATCACTTTGTATCCCATCTGTTATCTATCACCAACAGGGAAAGTCACCATAAGGCAGTCATTCTGAAGACAAATCACAACAAAGGTTGAAAGATCATGATTTTGTGGAGGAAGAAAGCATCCCAGTAGCCCCCCCCCCCCACTTCTATGGGATTATTAGGTGTTTGCATAGTGCTCAGAATCAAATTCCATCTTTTGCTTCTATAACGCCATATGATGAATGAGAATGGATTGGTGCATCTAAAATGCCAACACTATTTTTTTTATTTATTCATTCTCAAAATCCTCTCTCCAAATGAATAAACATTTCATTAAAGACAGAGATGCATTAAATCATCAGTTTAGCAATTCTCTGAAATCCTTATAAATCCTAGGGCCAGCTAAGTGGTGCAGTGAATAGAGTGTCAGACCTGAGGTCAGGAAGACTCATCTTCCTGAGTTCAAATCTGGCCTCAGACGCTTAGTTACCAGCTTTGTGACCCTGGGCAAGTCACTTAATCCTGTTTGCATCAGTTTCCTCATCTATAAAATGATCTGGAGAAAGAAATGGCAAACCACTCCAGTATCTTTGCCAAGAAAACTCCAAATAGGATCAGGAAGAATCAGATATGACTGAAACAACTGACCAGCAACAAAAATAAAAACAAAAATAAAAAACACAGGGACTCCATAGCATGGAGGGATACAATAGTGAGGGGGCACTGCAGTGTGGTAGAAAAGGCATTGAACTTGGAGTTAGAAGATGTGGGTTCAAATTGTGTTTCTTACTAGCAGAGCCATAGCTAGGGCAATGAGCTAGGTATTAGGTACTAGAACATAGAACAGGACATTCAGGGGGCCCAGGAAGGACTATCAAGCCATGTTTCTTCCTCTACATGATCCCAGCATCATAATGGTAGCCGCAACTTCATCCTGTGGTAGGCTTTCTCTCCTTTTACCAACTAAAAACCTCATGGTACCCTAAGGTGTACATTTCCCTCTCCTAACAGATGTACCACAGGTACACTTTACCATTGCTACTTGTTTCAGGTGCAAAAGATGCTAGTCATATTTCTTATTAACTGTGTAATATTGGTCAAGTTGCTTTAACTGTCTAGGCTTATATGTACAATGGAGAAAATATTTGCCAATATCCTCAGAGTTTAACATCCTCCCTCCAAAATCAAGCCCTTTATCTATTGCTTTAGTATCTATTTCAACTTTTTTTGTGAATCAGACCCACAGCCACATGCAGCTAGTCGGCAAAAAAAGCCAGCAGAAACCCTCAGATCATATCTTTCTAACTCCTTTATTCTCATTTAAGAAACTTCTCCTCCTTGAATGAAGCCTGTTGTTTATGTTGTAGAGAGAAAATTCCTTTCAACTATCATTATACCCTTAGTTGATTTCCAGGTTCAGGCAAAATATACCAGGAGTTTCACTTGCCCAGCCTGGAGAAACAGAGTAGAGCTAGGAATGTTTCGCTTGCACTCCTGCCAGCAACAAAATTATTGTGCTCCATATGCCTTTCACCGATTTGTGAGGAAAGTGCTTTGTAAATCTTAAAATGCTATGTAAATAATAGCTACTATTATCCTAGAATCCTGTTTTGCTTCTTTTGACCAACGTACTTTGGTGACATAGAAACTACAGATATCATTTCCCTTTCAGTAGACTTGAACTAGAAGACATCTGTGGAAGAACCATCGATTCTGTAATACAATGGAGGTTTAGAGAATGTAGATTATCAGGAAGATTCCCACAGTAATATTCTTCTATTGAATTATAATATAGAGATGATTAAGAAAGAGTTTCATGGAAGCAGCCTATGACATTGAGGACCAGGTGATATGCCTTTCATATGGATTTATAATGAATTATTACCTCATATAACTCTGATTAAAATTATCCTGGATTTTTTAGAGATCAGAAAACCCCAACCTAGGAAGAAAATGTCGAAATAAATGTTAGGGATCTTTGGTGGCTATAGTGAAGAAAACAATGGTTGATGGAAAACAAAGTCATAGGAGCTTTTGGGACCCTGATTTCACCTCAAGGAATTTGTTGTGGCTGTTTGTTTTAAAAAAATTTAACTTTTGATTACTCAGGAATTTTTTTTTGAAATATGCCTTCTTTTTGGTAGGTCTGATTCTGGTGCTACCATGTGTGGATGTTTTTGTCAAAGTTGATCTCCGCACTGTTACCTGCAACATCCCCCCACAAGAGGTACCAATCATTCACGATCAATTTCCATTAGAAACAAAAAGCCAAACTCTTCTAATATGCTGAAATCTCAAGTAGTCTTCTTTAACTTGATTGGGCAATTTTACTTTCACAAAGTCCTGGACCATTGCATTGTCTTTTTAAGTTTGCTTGAGTATATACTAATCAAAAAGTGATACATGCAACACAGCTTCTACCCATTAATGCTTCCTTAGCGTCTGACTTCCAGCTCTTGTGAATTTCAAAAGGCTCTTCCTGTCCTTTTGAATGAAGGAAAGAAAAAAAAAACCATTTATTAAGTGCTTTCTATGTGAAAAGCACCGTAGTAAGCTGGGGTTATAAGTAAGACAGTCCTTGCCCTCAAGGAGAGGTGCACACATTCTACTGGGAGGAGACAATGCATATAGAAGGTTTTGTCTGTAAGTCAGATGGAAAGGTCCAATGGTTCTCGGTGTACAGCAGCAAAGCAAGTGACAACATATCATCTTTAATATTATTTCCACTGATAAAATCATGGATTTCTGATTGACCATTTGATGGTACCAAGGACTTTGGCAACAAAAACTTTCTTTTCTGGGTTGTTAGTACCTGTAGCTGGTGCAGATGGCAGCAATTGTAGGAGTTGTCAACGACCATCTCTGCGGAGATTGTTTCCTAGGACGATGGCCAAGGCTGGGAGCAGCAGGTCAGAGAGGGTGTTACTTTCAAGGCTCTGTTGGGCTCACTTGCCTGTCACTGGCAGTTGCTCAGCAGTTGGTATTGGTGGTGGTAAGGAAGCTGATGTCCTTCTTCACAAAGATTTCTTTCTTACCCATGGCTATAGAGCCTATGGGGCTGGATGCTGGGTCAATGATGGGTGAAGAGGCATTTCTATTCCCAAGGTTCTTGGGTTCAGGGTCCTAGTATCTTTTATATAAAAATCCAATAGGATAAAGAGTGGGAAAAAAGAATCAAATGCATGTAGGAATTCAAAGATGTTAGGACCCTAGAGAAAGACAACCGAAAGGAGAGAAAACTAAATGGTTATCAGTCAGGATAGTTTCATTTGTCATTTGTTAAACTAATATAGGAAACACTAGATTTCCACAGAAATTGAATTTGGAGGAATACAACACAATTTACACAAACTAGGAGTCAATCCATAATTAGCACTTCTAAAATATGGGGGGGGGGTAGCTAAAAAACTTCTCAAATGATTTTTCATAGAATCATAGAATTTTAGAGCTGGAAGGAATTTTAGGAATCATCTAATCCAGTCCTCTCATTTTATAAATGAGAAAACTAATGTCCAGGGAAATGAAGTGACTTGTTTAAAGTCACAGAACCAATTAAGGACAGATCCGGGGCTGAAGCCCACACTTTGTATGGTGTTCTTTACACTTCAGTGGCAAATAGTCACTGCCTTTCTGAGCCTGTCTCCGCCTCACCTGCCAAACGGACCTAATGATAGTTATGTAATTTACCTCCCCAGGTTGTTGGGATGAAAGCTCTTTATGTACCTTTCATCTCCCAATGAGGGGGACCCAGGACCCACTCTTATTTGAGACAGTCCATTCCACTTGAATAACTCTAATTATTATAATTTTTTTCCCTGATGTCTAGCCTAAATTGACCTTGATAACTTTCACCCATTGCTTTAGGACCTATTCCTCTCTCTGGGGTAAAACAGAACAAATCTAATCTCTTTCCCTTTAAATATTTGAAGATATCTCTCAACCCTCTCCGGTCTCATCCCAAGTCTTCTTTTTACCGAGCTAAACATGGCCAATTTCTTCATTTGATTCTAACATGGACTCAAAGCCCTTCACCATTCTGGTTTCCCTCCTTTGGACATTCTCCAATTTATCAGTATCCTTTGTCTTCTTCTTCTTTTCAATCAGTATCTTTCTTGGGCCCAGACCTGAATTCAGTATTGTAGATGAGGTCAGAGTACAGTGGGATTATCAACTCCCTATTCCTGGAAACTCTGACCCTTCCCCTTTAATGGAGCCCATAATCACATTAGCTTAAATTTTCCAAGGCTATGCCAAAGGAAGGCAAGTTTTGGAAGGTCCTACCCATCTGGAAAGCCTTCAGAATCAGCATCTATGTGGTCCCAGGACCAGCCAGGCTGTTTTCATTATCATCACCTGATTGGTTGTAGAATGATGTTTTTTTTTTCATTTTAACCACAGAAACCCATGAAAATCAGCAATAAATCACTGATAGGTAGCATTCTGTGGTAGTAGAGGGAGTATCCACACCAACCAAATTACAGATGGTTTGAAGAACTCAGGTATGAAAGGATAAAAGTTAGAGGGATGCCTGTCATTCAAAATGCTAACATTCTGTTTGATAGAATCACCGCCCCCCCTGCCCCGCCCCGAAATCCAATTTCTGCCTTAAAATACACTTTGAGAGGACTTGGATAAAAATGCACAAGTTAAGTTGTCTCTGAAAGAAAAGTTTAAAGAATTTCCCTAAATTTTCCACAAGCAACACTAACAGCAATAGCAATCTTTTTTCCCCTTTAGGAAGTCTTCTGATTTTATGTGTTCTTTTTTTTCAAACATAGAGAATATCTGCTCTGAGTAGTAAACAAGCAAACTTGAGCAGTTTTAGCAATTTCTTGACTTGATTCAAGGTGTTTAGAGATTGATGATCTAGAGCAGGGCTGTCCAACCTTAGGTTTTTATTGAAGCAATAGACAATATATTTTGATTTGTCATTTTAGTGAGAGCTCTGCAGTAGCTCGGCTTCGTTTACTAAAGCATTTATGTAAATTTCTATGCTCGTAGAGCGGTCGCATGAATCGCACTGCATTTTGGACAACCCTGATCTAGAAGCAAAACTGAAGTGTTCCCAACTCACCTGAATCTATATCAGAAAAGCCCATGTAGATCCCTAGGAAAATAAGGCCAACAGAAGGCTGCCCCAAGGCAGGCTGGGGTGTCCCCTTAGCTGTGTCTATTCCCCAAGTGGGCAATGGGCTCCTCGTTTCCTTAAAAAAAAAGTGGTACTGTTTACCAAAACTGAAATGTTTGTCACCTCTTTTGGAAATATCTCTATTTCCCTGGTATTACACAGTGGGCAATCTTATTTACAAAACACTAAAACAAAAGGTCAATTCCATCCAAACCTATCTAATATCAACCTGGGGAGAGCCATAGTTAAAGTCTTTCTTTTGAACAAAAAACAGAGCATGGTCTCTCGTGCCACCTAGTGGCCTTAATAAGCAACTTCAAATACATCCACATTGGAAAGCTGAAAAATTGTTCCTTGAATTGATCAGTCAAGTATTAAATGCTGGCATCAGGGAAACTTGTTTTCTACCTCTGAATGGAACCACAAAAGTTAAATAATATTGTTATGACTTTGTAATATTATTATGAATTAGAATGTTTCGACTTAGAATGCCATACCATGGAAATAAAGGCCCCCAAGTACTGAAATTCACCAACTCTACACCATGTACACCATGTACTCCACGTGTTGTATTGGAATGAACATCAGGCTGGAAGCCAGGTTGCTAGTTGTGGGAACTTAGACATAAATCAATTAATCTCTCTGCACCTTAGTTTCTTCATTAGTTAAATGAGGTTAGAATCGACCTATGACCTCTCAAGCCTCTTTCAGTTCTAAAATTCTACAAGGACACACACACACACACACACACACACACACACACACACATCTTTTTCATGCTAAAATTAATGACCAAGGTAGGAGATGGTAGGGAAGAAGAAAATGAATAGAAAATTGTCAGGACATATAGAAACTTGAAATTCAGATTCTCAAACCCACAAACCTAGATAAAGTACCAAGGTCACAACAGTTCTTTAGGAATATAGAGCCAGATCAGCTTGATGCCTGTCTCTTCTTTTTCTACAGATCCTCACCAGAGATTCTGTAACTACCCAAGTGGATGGAGTGGTCTACTATAGAATCCATAGTGCCGTTTCTGCTGTGGCTAATGTCACCGATGTTCACCAAGCCACCTTCCTACTGGCCCAGACCACTTTGAGAAATGTCTTAGGGACACAAACTTTGTCCCAAATCTTAGCTGGCAGAGAAGTTATTGCCCATAGCATCCAGGTACATGGTATCAACAACCTGCATTTCATACTTGGAGTAATCTTCTGTCTATCTATCTATCTATCTATCTATCTATCTATCTGTCTGTCTGTCTGTCTGTCTATATATCAGATCAATGGCTTTCAAGAATATAGGTTTTATTCTGGAGATTTTTTTCCCCACTTTCACAATCATAAGGTCTATTGGGGAAGGACTGGGAACATGGAGGGCTCCAGTGATTTTTTTGGACTTTAGTGTCTTATTTATTTCATTTAACACTATAAATTAAGGACTACCCAAGAGGCAGTGAGATGTCATAGAGTATTAGACTCAGAGTCACAAAGATCTGAGTTTCAATCCTGCCTCAGACATTTACTAGTTGTGTGACCTTGGGCAAGTCACCTGACTTCAGGTTAGGGCTGAGGCCTTAGCTTCATCTTCTGCTAAATGGGGATAATAAAAGCTCAAGGCTTTTGGGAAACCCTCTGTCTTTAAAGTGCTTTGCAAAACTTAAAGCATTATATAAACATTAGTTATTATTTTTCTGAAGGACTTTAAGAATTGAGTTATAGAAATTTACTCAGTGGCTTGTGAAGTACCCTGAGCAGTGTGCCCTCTTGGAAGGGGTTAGGAAAGTTTGGGATGGGTTAGAGGAAGAGGAGCATAGGAAGCAGAGAGCTTCCTGTGGCCTGATCACTCTCCTGTTTTGTGAAAACTTCACACCTAGATGTTGAGCACTATTCTGCAGGAGCAATTTAGATTAGATTAATCCTTCTAGGAATCAGCCCAGGAAGACTTCAACCTTCTTAAAATCTTCTTAGTCGTAAATCAAACTGAATCCTATCAAGCAGTCCTGGTGCTGCCAAGCCTAAAGAAGGGGAGTAAATAATAAAGGAGAAAGAAGATGGGGAATGAGTCTTGTAAATACAGAGCACATGGAAAATATGCCTGGTTAGTAACCTGTCTTCTGGTCACTATTGTTCTTTCTCTTGCTTCTAAAACAGACAATACTTGATGATGCTACTGAGTTGTGGGGCATCCAGGTGGCCCGAGTGGAAATCAAAGACGTCCGGATTCCCTTGCAGTTGCAAAGGTCGATGGCGGCAGAAGCAGAAGCCACCCGGGAGGCCAGAGCCAAGGTAAGGGCCATTCATTTTTAGGATTGTGGGGAAATGAGACCAGTTGATAGTCTGATGAGAAATAATCCAGCTATTTCACTGGGTGACTGTAGGCAAGCCATTTAACTCCACTTCAGTTTCATCATCTGAAGTGGGCATAATGATAGCACCAACCTCCCAGGGTTATTGTTAGGATCAAATGAGATAACATGGAAATTGATTCACAAACCCTAAAGTACTACAGAAATGTTAGCTATTTTTTTTTATTCTTAATAATAAAGTTCTTAATAAGAATTTGCCTCTGGACCTGGGGAAATGAGGACTGGTCCTGCTTAAAGGAGTGTTACACAGATAGCATAAGAAGAGATAAAAATGCACACTAATACTAATATGTAAGCAGAACTCTGGGCCCAGGTCATTTCTTGGGTATATCTAGTATTTTACTTTTGTTCAGGGAGTAATTCTGGCCACTCAGAGGCTGAAGGTTCAAATAAACAATGCATTTAATAAAAGAACATATTCTTATACTACCCCTGCCCCTCCAGGCAGTTCCCAGGGCAGTTAAAAAGCCTTTCAAAGAAAGATAAAGGCAAGTAAAAGTCAGCAGGTAAGAGGGTTAAAAGCAATGAGCAAAGGTGTTCTCTAGAGTCTTAGGACCGCATTGCTAGTGTTTTAGAACTTAACTTAGGACTTAGAACTATGTCCTCCTTGCCCAAAAGACCCTCTGATGACTTCCAGATCAATCCCCCAGAGGGCAAAATTAAAGCAATCTGCCCCCATCTGCTCCACAACTTCTCTGCTCCGTGTAGTCTAGGCTGGTGTGCTTGGAAAATGGGGAGTGAACTCAAGTCCCTCCAGTTCTACCACTATCCCAGCTCCAGAACAACCTTTTCTTTTTTTGTATGGGTGTTTCCTGTGTTCCTAGGAACTAACAGAGAGTAGAAGCCCTTCCTGTAGCTCTTTGTATGCTTTTACTGTGATATGAACCTTGCTGCGATATTTCTTTACCACAAGTCTGGTGTGTGATTAGCTATTAGCTGAGCTCCAGCCATTCCAAAGCATTGAATTCGAACATCAAAGGTAGGAAAACAGTTTAGTGCAGTAGCAATGACAAGCACTTGGTGACAAGAGTGATCGAGTTCCTGAATGATTCTCATTCATTTTAAAAATTTTTATTTATGTATTTGTTTTTATATCACCATCATTTCCAACTATATCCCTTTTCTCCTAGCTAGAGAACCATTACCTGTAAAGAAATAAATAAAATAAACAAATGCGATAGGAAACAAATACAATAACATACAATATAAACAAAGAAATAAATAAAATAAAAAAGAGAATAGGGGTGAAAGTCAAGAAAGTTAAGGAATAAAAGATCCTGAGGACCTACCAAACACTACTTAAGCCTCACTGAGATATTTTCATCCATTGTTAGCATACAATCCAGTTCAACCATTAATTATTTTTTCAGCACCTACTGCGTGCAAGACACTGTATTAGGCACTGGGAACATGAAGGCAAAGTGAAAAACCGTTTCTGCTGCCAAGAAACTTCACGTTCTACTGTAGGATTCATGGATTAGCAAGGGTCCCTTAGAGTCCTAACTTGATCTCACCAACCAAAATGTAAGGCCACATCTCCTAGGACCTACTCTCTACCTCTACTAGGGCTCTCCTCATTGGAAACCCTATAAGAGTCATGGGTTATGACTCAGGGTCTCTCCTAACCACCGCACCATCCAGGATGCAACGTCACCTTTCAGGGCTCTTCCCCACCAAAGGATCAGCTGGCCATAACCCTAAGGTTTGTGTCACTCCTAGAAATCCCCTGGTTACAACTACCTCAGATCCACCAAACACAACCCGCGTCACTCTTGAGGTCCATCTGTACCCCCTCCCCCACCTTTTCAGGACAAGGATAGTATCCTCCAGGAATCAGAAGTACCCGTTGCTCTTCATGATTGAAATTTAGCAGAATTTAATGAGATCTTATAATGTGAGATGCCAGTAATAAGATGAAGAAAACATTCCCTAGAATAAATGATCAAAGGAAGTAGAAGCCTCTAACTTCCAATCATCTCTCTGTAAAAGAACACCGGGGATGGAACAGTGATGATTCCCAAGAGGCCCAGGAATGGCTGGGCTGCTGGAAACTTCTGAATAAAATTCAGAGATGCAGTTGTGAATGTCAGTTTTTTGTTCCTTTGTTACTCTAGGTACTGGCAGCAGAAGGAGAGATGAATGCTTCTAAATCACTGAAGTCAGCCTCCTTGGTACTGTCTGAATCTCCTGTAGCACTTCAGCTGCGCTATCTGCAAACTTTGGCTACTGTGGCCACAGAGAAGAATTCCACCATTGTCTTCCCTCTGCCTATGAATATACTAGAGGGCATAGGGAACATCAGCTATAATGACAATAAGAAAAAAATAGAGAGACAGTGACAGTCTGTCCCTAGGCCTAACCTATTGCTCAGAGAGGTCTGATCTGTTCTAGTGGAGAAACAGGTGATTGAACAGTCAGGATCCATTAAAACTCAAATTAAGTAATAAGGAACTGCACAGCTGGTATAGAAATAACAAGGAAACATTACTTAGATTGTAGAGTGCTTTTAAAATGGTGGTTGGGGTGGGGGGAAGTAGGGAGTAGCAAAAATGATGAGGAACATGTAGTGTTTTCATTCCCATGTGGTAATTGGGTTCTCCATGAACATCAACAGGAGCCTTTTCAGAGTAGCTGAGGCTTACCTTTTGTCATTAAGACCTTTCTTACCTTCAATTGCAATAGATAGTTCAGGTAATTTATAAAATGATACAAGTGATATATTTCTACCTGATCACTTCTAAATAATTCCAAATTAGTTGTATGTTAAGTATCCTTGGATAATACTACTGATAATAAACATTAAGTTAATTCCTCCAAATGGTTCTCTTTTCTTGCCCTTGTGTGACCACTGGGATTGGGGGCGGGGGGAGTGAAAGAAATTGCCTCCTCAATCAATCAGCAAGAGTTTATTAAGTATATACTATGTTCCAGGCCCTTTATTAGGGGCTAGGAATACAAAGACAAAAGTGAAACCATTTAAAGATTCTCCAATTCCCTCCTCAGGTCTGGAAAGATATCATTGTGCTCTTTCCTAATCCTGAATCTCCCCTGCTGGGTGGGGGGGGGGGCGGAACAGGATGTGCATTGGGCATTTATTGAGCACCTATTATGCTCCAGGCAATACTCTCTGGTAACCTTAGGCTCTGGTTTGTGGTTGTGGAGTCCTGGGAAGGATCTGAGCCCCATATCTCTAATACTCCTCTTAGGAAAGATCATTTCCCAATTTCCCTTGGAGGCTTGCACCCTTGGTCCAAATGTCCTGGACAGAGTCCTAACTAGGGCAGAGGACTGGGACTTTGTCCCAGGATACTCAACTCAAAACATTTACAGAGAGCACTTGCATTTCATCATTAGCTTAAACATAACATAGCTTAGCTAAAACAGAATGACCATATAGTTCTGAACATTTCATACCCCTCATGTACAGGCTGCATCTCACTTCTATCCTATTCCTTCTCCCTCTTGTCCCAGGCTCAAAAACAGCTACTTAGCTCTGGTTCTGAGGGTGTATCACATTGGAAATACCTTGGACACCTGAGGTTTCTTTCTGACCGTTAGTGACTATTCACTGTTTTCTACCTGCCAACAGGTTCTTTCTTCTTTCCCATTCATAACCCAGAGTCAGCATTGAGAATAAACTAGGTACTATATTGTTCTGTACTACCAACCAGAAGATGGCTGCTGGCATCTGGTCTCCATTTGCATGAACTCAGGAGTCTGTTTCTAGTCCATCCCCCTCTCCCCAACCTTAGTGGCTTGGGTCTCATTGACATTCCTTCTCTTGGCATTTTTTTCCCCATTGTTCAGTTAGATGAGATTATCCATCAGGTTGTCTTAGGGGCATGAAACTGATGAGTTGTCTTGGAGCAACAAGCCCTTCTTTGAATTTTCTACCAGAACTAAACTATCTCTTTGCCGCCCCCAGTGGCTTTCAAGTGATGTTCACTTGTGTAATCCCACAGAGGTTTGGCACCCACTCTGCCTAAAACCCAGCATGGAAGCCAAAACATTTTATGAAAATAACTAAACATCACTCAGACCCCAGCTTCAAGCTCTAGTTCTTCAGCTATAGACTTTTTCCTGCTTCAAGGGCACCCTATTGTCCAAGCACAGCCCCTCCCAGCTTCCCAGTCATATAAACTGTCACTCCTGACCAGGTGGAAATGTGTGTAGCTATATCTAGAATATAATCAGAGTGTGGGGAGTTCAGGGAGCACTAGAACCTATGGTGAGAGGGATCGCTGAGCCATTTTCAGGGCTACTTATTCACCTTTGGCATCCACCTGCCACCCAATTCTCACCTGTGTCTCCAAGAAGCTGTAGCATGCACAGCAGCCATGCCCCAGTGAGACAGTATAGGTAGGCAGGCTAAACCAGGTTGAGGATATTAACAGGATTTTACAGAGCCAGTCTCTAACCTGAGAATCGCCAAACAGCAGGCCAGAGACAAAGTGCCAGTAATCACGTAGCTGTTTAATTAATTGGTTTCATTATGAGGAACAGATTTGCAAATCAGGAATTCTCCTGATCAGAATTCCACCTTACTGAAGTGAAGACAGATATCATATACATAAATCACAATGGGGAAGGGAGGGAGGAAGGTGGATTACAAACAATCATTTTCCGGGGCCAGAGTGATTTCCCATGACAAGCCCACAAGTGGAAGACAATGCAGCACTTCTGGAGTCCTGTGGGGGTAATATTGCTTCAGTCCTTGGGGGGTCATTACTTGGTGGTTCACAGGACAAGAGTTCTGCGATGGGAACAGGTTCTAGTCTTTGATTTGCTTCACTAAAGGTGTACAGGCACAAGAATGCTAGCAATTGTGAGTGTTGTCAAGGTTTGATTGATCACTCCAACACACACAAGCTGCATTGTAAGTCTGACTCCCAAGCTAGAAAAGGCAATTCTTGAGAAAAATCATAATTCCCTTCACATGGGTAACTGACAGGTCTCAAACCCAATGGTGAGTTAGGGAGATGTCTACCCTAACCATGTGAAGATTCCCCTAGCCCTTCCCCTCCCCTGCCTCCCCCCCCCCCCCCCCCCCCACGCAGAAAGAGCAGATGAGAACAATTTGTTCCAATGGGCATGAAGGTGCCTGAAGCAGGGGCTATGGATTGCTTAGAGTTTGGTCAGATATTGAAGACACAAAGGTGATCTACTGCATGTCGGGCTATTGCTAGCTGTCCTGACTTTTGTCTTGCTGCTAGACTTTGATGACTCTGGAAGAGAGAATGAGGATGAAAACTTAAATCCTCACTTAAATCCAATTCATGGTCAAGTCACCACCCTGTGATGTCGTTGGTCCTCTTGGAAAATGAAGGATAAACAGCAACAACATCTGCAATACCAGAGGACACTGCCTCAGAAAAGCAAAAGATTCCCCCAGCTTTCCATGAAACGCAGATATAGTGACTAGCTCGCGTAGAGCAGCTTGCATTGGGGGAACAATTAGCATCACCTATACCAAGATCTGGCTAAGCTAGAATGAGTTGTAAGCTATTGTAATCATCCGAGTGCCTTATTCTTATTCTTGGGTTCTGCACCACCTCCAGCAATCATGCACAGGTCACTGAACCTCTCTGGATCTTGTTTTTTTTCTTGTGAAATGAGGATAATACTAATAGAAATACTTACTTCCCCAGGTTAGGGTTAGGCTCAAATGAGGCGATATGTGTAAAAGACTTTATTATATAAATGTTATTTATTAGGAGTTACACAGGATGGACAGTCATGGATAAATCTTGTTCTGCATCTGGGAAGGTACTAGTTACATACATGAGATCGCAGATCCATCAAAGCATTGAAATACTGTCAGCCAGCACGACAGAAAGAGAGGGTCCCTATCTCCATGGTATGGAGGTGTACCTGTTGGCAAGTCTGGTACCTTGCTTCCCACCCCTATGTGTTGGTAAGCAAAATGGCCTTTGTTTTCTTTGAGTAATTCAGTGTATTTCATTGAGCCTTACTAGGTGCTAAGGCCCAGGCCCAAACCCCTATTAGGTGTGGAACCTATGTGGGTGTGGATTGGTGACTTGGGTGGGGCCGAAGATGGGGCTGGCTAAGGGGAGGTGCAAACTCCAGAGCCATGCCCTCTCGTCTTGCGTCTTACTAAGTGCTAAGCCCCAGGCTCTAACCCCTATTAGGTGTTAACCTAACCTATGTGCATGTGAACCTCCCAGGGTTCTAAGGGGAGGGGCTAACTCAAGAACCAATCACCAGAGCCTAAGTTCTGGTCATTCAGATGATGCTTGATGACGTCTGAAGCCCTATAAGAAGAGAGGACAGAGCCAAGTATGGTTATTTTTCCCATCCTTGATTGATATGGATAATTGAGAATTGCTTGTAAAATTGAGAGTTGGTGTAGGCAATGAAGCGGGAAGAAAATGGAGAAATTTAGAGAGTGACTCATGTACCTGGAGGTCTTGTTGCCAAGATGGGAGCAAAATGTATGATGTGGGCAATATTTGCTTTGGCTGCTCATCTTCTTCACTTCAGATTTCCTACATCCTTTTGGCACTCAGTTGTGGCTTGTTGCTACCTGGCTCCCAAGGGCACCCCACTGTAGTGCTCTCCTGGGCCTTGGAATCACCTGCTTTTTCTTTCTTTTCCTTAACTTCATCATCTCAAAATTTACTACTTCTATGTTCCACTCTTTCAAGGCCCTACTCTCAACTAGGAGCCAATGAGCACTAGTGGATGAATCAGATAAAAAGGCCCATGCGGATTATGAGAATATCTAACACTGAGAACTGTTGCTGAGAGGTAGAGTGAAGTCGGTGGAGTAAGAAGAAGCATTACAATCTAGCTCTTCCCTTACATTGTCTCAACAAAGATTTAACAAATACACCACTCTTTAATTCTGATCAGGAAAGCAAAGAATCCAGTCATGTTTCTAGCCCAGGTTAGTTCAGAGAGACAGAGAGATTGGTCTGTGGATACCAGAGATTGGGAGGTGGGGAGGGGAGGGCTAGAGTCAGGAAGACCTGAGTTCAAATCCAATCCCAGATACTTCCTAGCTGTGGGACGCTACACAAATCACTTAATCCCTGATTCTCTCAGTTTCCTCATCGATAAAACGGGGATGATAGCACCTACCTCCCAGGGTTGTCGTGAGGATCAGTAAGATAATAATTATAAAATGCTTAGCAAAGCGCTTGACCCGTGGTAAGTGCTATATAATTTAGCTATTGTTCCAGTGATGATGTGCCCCTATTGTGCGGCTAGGAGCAGCCTCTTTCCTTTGGCTGCACAGTCAGAAGAGGATGTGTCTTTAAAATTACTTGATTGGGACAGTCTCACTTCTATCTCTCTGGCAGCCTCCAGGGATTAAAGGTTGCCTTTACCCTAAGTATCGATACCATGCGCTAAGTTGAGTGTGGGGAAAGAACTACCTCTCCCCTTTCCCTTCAGGCCATGCAACCCCAAGAAATAAGCTTTGGGTTTTGTCCTTTTCAGTTCTAGGTAAAGGCAACAAAGTCTGGAACCCAGGAATATGAGCTATGGTAACCTAGGAGCCAGGATTCAAAGCCAGATGATACTATTAGCCCATCAGGGAAGCCATGAAAGTCCAGGGTGCTGAGACAGAAGTCCAGAGGGACTTTGTACTTGGAACTTGGTGGAACTATGCCGTACAGGAACAGAGTGAAGCTGTGAATCAAATCCCTCTCCTTTCCCCAGACACTGAAGTAGTTTAAAAGGGAGATTATGCCCCTCAGGTATTGAGGAGATGTTGACAAATTTGTTCTTGCTATATCTTTGAAGTAAATAATCATTTGTAAAACGTTTGTTACTTCACTTAAGGCAATCTTTCCGGTAATTTGCCCTTAGGGACACAACGATCTGCTGTTAGTATATGAGAAATTCAGGGGAACTAGGGTGCTGGGGACCCCTAAATTGAGGGAATACCACAACTAGATAGGTTTTGAGCAAAGTGTAACACATCTGGCCATCAGGCAGTGAAAGCCAGAGAGTTACTGTTACTTTATAGTTAATAACTCCTTTATTGTATGCTTTTAAGATCCATAATGCTTTAAACTCCATGAAACACTCAGATTTCTTTGTGGTTATCCTTCATGTCTTGAAAGTGAAAAAAAATATACTCATGGGTAAGTGGTTTCCTTTGTTTCCTCTATTCATATGCAGGCCTGTTTTTGTCTAAGCGTTTGCCATGGGATCTAATCTCTGTCAATTGTTCATCGTAATTACCTGCTATGCATTACCCTCCACCTCTCACATTTTTAAGCCTTACCATAGGCTTCAATTTGGCATAATCCAGTTTTCTTTAGACAAATTTGTTTCAGGAAGTTTGATGGTGAAGTTTGACGACTGAGAAATGAATGCCGTCTGAAAGTTACCAAACTCCATTGTGAACATATTGCTGAAAACAATCTTAGTCACAGGGACACATTTATACAGTGAAGTAAAAAAGAGAGGAAAATAATGTTTAAGCACTCGCTTTAGGTATTAAATAGCAGCCAGCTAACAGTCTTTTAAAATCAAATTTATTGCTCCTGGGCAAACATTTTAAAGACCTCAGCTTTAAGAGATTTTATATATTAGTTTCACACTGCAGCAAAATGTTAGTGCCTTCATAAACTCAATAAAAGAGCAGAGTAAATCAATGGCTTGAACCAACATGAACAAATACAACACCTTTATTGCATACTTTTGTTTACAGTTTCAGAATTGCCCTTAACATTTTGTGAAGCATTCAGACTTCTCTGTGATTTGTCTTCATGGGCCCTTTCAAAGGAGAGGTAAAAAGAAATCCGGTATCCATTGGATGGATTAGCCCTGTCCTTAAAAGCTTGTCAATAATAGTGATAGCTATCATTTATAGAGCACTTCTTGTGTGCCAGGTATTGCACTAGTCATGAGGTGGGTGCCATTATTAACCCCATTTTACAGATGAGGACACTGAGGCAAACAAAGGTTATAGTGACTAGCCTAGGGTACCATAGCAAGTAAGTATCTGAGGCTATATTTGAACTCAGATCTTCTTGACTCCAGGCTTGGTGCTCTGTCTACTGCTCTAGCCAGGCCCTGAATTCTAGAGACAGGCAACGGAGGAGCAAAATTTTATTGGTTTTCTAACTTTGTGGCTTATGTGGGCCCTCCAGGAGACAAAGACTCTGTAGACCTCATGCTCTGCTGACTCAAAATGGCCATTACTGAAACTAAGCTCTCCCCAGGAGTAGCATCTTTGATCTTCTGTGTTCTTGGGAACTTCATAATTATTTTTTTTCACTGGGAAGATGGAGAGCAAAACTACAAGGTCTGTGAGGCAAAAACAGGGGAAAGAGATCAGAATATCAAATGAGGTCTCTTTCAGTGAAGATTTCCATGTTTTACTTCATCTTAGAGTTGGTTGGGATGTCAGAAGACACCTAGTCAAACTGAGGCTTGACCAAAGCTCTCTATACAAAATTCTTGACAATTGACCATCCAGCCTCTACTTGAACTTTCCACTGAGAGGGGATCAACTATTTCCCGAGACAGCCAATCCCACTTTATGATCATTCAAATCTCTAGGCAATTTTTCCTTACATTAATCAATAATTTATTTTTCTTCAATTTCTACCCAATGCTCTTCATTTTCCCCTTGGGACCAAGGAAGCCAGTCCATTTGATAGCCCATTAAATTTTCTGATTGTTCCACTGGGGCTTCACTGCCCCAAGCTAACCATCCCTGGTTCCTTTAATTAATTCTCACATGGCATGGTCTCTAGCTTGCTCACAATTTTGGATATCCTCTTATGAATGCTTTCCAGCTTACCAATATCCTTCCTAAAATGTGCTTTCTATCCAAGGATCTCATGATAGCCAATAGAGGTGCACAAAGCTCTCAAACAGAGATTGGTGAATCTCAAAAGGTAAGATCACACTAAGTAAAGAATCTTAAACTCTGTGTCACTCTTTTCTTCTTGAATGGTTAGAAATGCACTCAATCAACTAGTCCACTATTCAATAAGCATGTATTAAGCACCTACTATGTGCCAGGCACTCTGCTAATTTGCAGGGATATAAAGACAAAAATAAAATATTCCCTATTCTTAAGTGGTTTATAATATAGCTTTAGACAACATGTCTCCTATATGTATATATGAAACACACAACAATTATTATATTAAACATATTAAATGTACTCTCAGACTGGGCTGAGCATAAAGACTAAATAATATTTAAACACATTTTTGAGTTTAAATTGATAAATTCTCAACCACTGACAAATTAGAAGACTGTCAACTAGAATGAATTACATTTTTCTGATGAACTGAGGTTCAGAGTAGTAAAATATTTGCCTAATTATACAACAACTGGAGTAAGATTTCAATCAAGAGACTGAATGGTAGAATATTAGAGCTAGAAGGGACTTCAAAGATTATTATAACAGCTCTCTTATTACACAAGGAAACTGACACCCAGAAAACTTAAATAATTTATCCAGGTCACATAGGGGCAGAGCTGGGATTAGAGTCCAAGGGTTTTGATTTACAATACCGGGCTTGTAGAGGTAGTAGGCTTGCCATTTTTCCAGGTCTGCCTTGTGGCTGAAGCAAATGGTAGAAACGTGCTATGGACTTGATCTGGAATGATCAAAGGATCCAGTTCTGGAAGTGTCCTTGATATCACAAAGACAGTAGAGATCATAGAATTTAGAACTGTAAGGAACCACAGAGAACATTCTGCTCAATTCTCTTATCTCTGTTGGAGCAAACCCCAAGACTCAATACCTTGGCCATGGTAATGCTGGCAGCTAGGAGAATGGTTAGGGCTAGAACTCAGGTTATCTGCTTCTAAGTTCACTGATTTTACTTTGATACATACCACCTGATTCTGCTGGGTTCCTAAGTTAGAAAAACCCTTCACTAAACTTTTGTGTGATGGCATAATCATACACTTTGAGCTCCCAAGTAAAGCTTTTCAGAGGGTCTACTTGCTCTATGTGCTCACATTTGTGCTAGCAATGAGCCTCCTCTCCTGTGCCCCCAGCCAGTGCTATGCTGGCAAATGTTTAACAACTGGTTCTCTGAAAAAAAAGTAGACAAGATACCCTTTAAGTATAATCTCTTATTGACATTTTCTTCATCACTTTCTTAAATTTAGATGATCAATAAAACAATAAATCAATTCTTTATTCGTAGAATTTGTTGAGGTGTAAATGCTCATTTTGAAAATTTAACAACCAGCTCTCTAGAGTCCGTTGGCACGGCTCCAGAAAATTCATGTGCTCAGCCCACTTTAGGGGCTCCCTGTGCAGTGAGTATACCTATGCCAACAGGGACTGAAATGAAAGAAGGTGGGGTGGCTTTTGTTTTGATATTTCTATCCTAGCTATGTCGATAGTTTAATGAACTTTGATATTAAAGAAAAATTAGACCTCGGAAATCCTCCAACAAGCCATCTTCAGAGGCACATTTTTATCCCATCTTTAGAAAAAAGCAACATATTCCGGAATACCCTTGGGGTGGGGGAGAAGGTGATAAACTAATATTAACTATTGGTTGTGATTTTCTTTTTAAATGAGGGTATTGGAACCTCTTTAAATGGGTGAACAATGAGAAGTAGTTCATTTTCAGTATCATGATGAATGTCCCTTTTAGAGACATTAAAAATGACTGATGCTTCAGCTAGATGAAGGCAATAAAAACTTCCCAGTTTCCACAAGACTTGTGAATCATTTGAAATCTAATGACAGAATTATAAGGTGGCTGAATACACAATGGGAAAACTAGAGGACAACCTGTGCGCCTTCAAAAGCTGATGGATGGTATGACATAGGATGTTAAAATGAGGATACGCTATTGGATGGTTAGTAGAACACATAAAAGATTGTGATGTATAGTTATTACCAGGGAATGTTCACTGAATATACAGCAAGGAAAAGATGAAGGCAGGTCCCATCTCTGGGCATACTGGGACATGTTTCCATAGGAATGACACATTTGCTCTAATGCCAGCTGTTTAAGTATGCCAAATAGACTGATGAAATTGTTTAGTGTTGTTGAGATACTGCAGTGGTTTGCCATTTCCTTCTCAAGCTCATTTTACAGATGAAGAAACTGAGGCAAAGAAGGTTATATGACTTGCCCAGGGTCACCCAGCTTGTATGTTTCTGAGGCTAGATTTGAACTCATGAAGATGAGTCTTCCTGATTCCAAACCCAGTGCTCTATCCGCTGGCTCCACTTAGTTGTCAAGAAGACTGATAGCTTGAGGGAACTGGAGGTATAAGAGAAAGATTTTTAAAGATAAGGGAGAGCAAGGTAGGTTTGCATCCATCTTTCAAGACCCAATTCTGTTTCCTTTGTGAAGACTTTTCACACCACTAGAGCTCACTGACACAACCCTTTCTGAAATTCTTAAATACTTATTGTTTGTACCATACATTCTGAAATCAATCACGTATTGCTTTGGGGCACTGCTTAAGCAGAAAGGGCTTGATTTGTGATTGACTGGCTTCTTTTCCCTAAGTTCATTTATAAACTGATGGAAACTCAGAATACATGTCTCTGTAGAAGCAGTGATATGTATAATGTATATTTTCTTAGGACAGACACCACAGGCCAGAGTGCATCTGAAGTATGGTGGAATCAGACAAAAGATTAGAGGTGGAAGAGTCCTTGGTGCTCATTTAGTCCAATCTGCATGCCAAAAAGTCCACTACAACATGTATAACAAATGGTTATATATCCTTGGCTTGAAGACTTCTGGTGAGAGTGAAGCTATTACCTCTGGGGGAAGCTGCTACCTGCAGAGACAGTTCATCCATTTTGGGGGAATAGCTCTAATTACATAATAGATTTTATATAAATATATATGTGTGTGTATGTGTATATTTTTATATGTGAAATAAATCATCTAACACAAACACACATATACTAGAACTATTCAGAATAGTTTTAGAAAACTATCCTAATGGTTCTATAGAATCTAATTATCATGTATAATAATGATTCTCTGAGAAAATGAATTTATAGTTGCAACTTGGTATGCCAAGGACACATCTCCCATTTCCCTCATACCTGTTCTCCAAGGCAGTCTGAGTGGTACTGCCCACTGCCTCTAAACCTCATTCAGTTACAGGTGACTCTTGTGGCCTGAGTCAGGGCTGTTCATCTTGAACTGCAAATTCTGTAGATGACTCAACATGTCCAAAGTTGAACTCATTATTCTCCCTTCCAAACCCTCCGCTTCTTTCTAACTTCCCTCTTACTTTCAAGGGCATCACCATTCTCCCAGCTACCCAGAGCTCACATGGGGCTGCCATTCCCAGTTTAAGAAGCCCTGAAGAGGTCTTGAGTGGAAAAAAGTTTAAGAAGCCCTGAATGTCATCCTTCATTTGTCATTCTCTCATCTTCCATATCTAATCTGTTGCCAAGTCCTATAATTTCTAACTTTGTAACATCTCTAATATATGTCCCTTTCTCTACTCTAACCCTGCTACCACCCTGGTTTAGAATGTTGCCACCTCACACCTGGACTATTGCAATAGCTTGTTTCGTTGGCTGTCTCCCCATGCCTCCTCATCACCTCCTTTTGGCTTCCCTAGCTCCCTTGAAGTCTTAGCTAAATTTTCACATTCTGCCAGCAACCTTTTCCCTTTCTTAATCTTACTGCCTTCTCTCTGAGATTACCCTCTCACCTATTTATTCTGTATATATCTTATTTGTACATAGTTGTTTGTATCTTGTCTCAGTCAGCTTGACTTTTATCCTTCCATTGGACTTCAATGACTCGGAAAGGGAGAGTGAGGCTGATGACTTTGTGGAACTCTGCCTTACTTAAATCCAATTCACCCACAAGTCAAGATATCACCTGTGGTGTCATTGATCCTCTTAGAAAACAAAGAACAAACAATTTTTTTTGGATTTGATAGAGCATATAATTTACTCCACTTTGTTCTATATTTGCTATTATTCTCTTTCTTTGAGATGTCCTGTTGACAGCACTAAACGTCCTTTTCTGTACCTCCCTTCTTCCTAATTGCTTTATGATTACAAAAGAAAACTCATAGGATCTCAGTAGTTGCAGAAACTCTTCCCTTTCTCTTTATCCTGTGGAATAAAGCACAGAAAAGCAGCTTAACAAAGGCTGATTAATTAACTGACTGATACAGAGGATACTATTTTCTTTTGTCTGGTGTAAAAATGACCGTATTAAAGGACGTATTCTTTCCTTGTAACAATTTAAGCATCCTTTTTCTTATTTTAATGAGTCCCTTATGTCCATTACCTGCTGACTCTGTGTGTATCACACTGTGGTAGATAAATAAATTACAGTTTACCTTTCTGTCTGTCTCCTATGCTGGCTTATTTGGCCAGTTGCTAATGAGGACTCTGAAACTTCTCACATCTCTCTCATTAGACTGTGAACTCCTTGAAAGCAGGGAATATCTTTTGCCTTTCTTTTTATCCCTGCTCCTGGCACATGTAGGCACTTAATAAATTCTAGTTGACTTTGTGACTGGCTGGCTGGGGATCAGCAAGTGCTGGAAGTTTAGGGGATGAGGATGAGGAGCTATGGTGGATGAAGTTCTTTTCTCACTCTAAACCTAGGGATTGTTGTTATTCAGTCATTTCAGTTGTTTTTGACTCTTTGTGATCCCATTTGGGGTTTTCTTGGCAAATATACTGGAGTAGTTTGCCATTTCCTTCCCCAGCTCATTTTACAGTTGAGGAAATTGAGGCAAACAGGTTAAGTATCTGAGGCCAGATTTGAACTCAGGAAGTTGAGTCTTCCTGACTCTAGGCCCAGTGCTCTATCCACTATATGATCTATCTGGACATGTTTATTAAAGTCTAATTTTTAAAAAATCTTATTATATTATATGTCATCATTAACTCCTTTGGGTCCCTGGGGTTAACTAAAGTACTTTTTCATTGCCCTCTCTCTCCTCCTGCCCATTGCCAACCGCTTCTCATCAAGTTTTCTCTCTTTTGTTGTTCCACTGTTCCCCTCATGTTTTTCACTCTCCTTGAAGCTGTAGTATGAGTTTTTCAGTGGGTTCTTACTTTTAGCAACTTGGAAAGAAACATGGATAACTCCCATGTAGCGGTCCTCCTTCAACTTCTCTTTTCTTTAATAGACTTTGTACACAATGGTGAAGACAGGCAAACATACAGGCAAGAATAATGATTGTCTGGAAATGATTCACCTCTATTTTCAAGGGAAACTCGGAAAGGATCTAAGGGGAGAGGGAACTTTGAATTGAGGTGTTTGGGTTGGGAACAGGGAGGCAGTAGTCTTGGACAACTCTGGGCTTTGCGCTGTGACAGAGGAGAGGGAAATCTCTAAGAACTGTCACAGGCAGAGGAGTATGTTAGGCAGCCTGACTTTCAATTGTTCAATATGTCTGTTCACTTAAGTTGGGCATACATAAATCAGGGCCTACCTATTATTTACCTTGCATATCGTTATTTCACTTTTTACATGTTTTGGTCTTAATTCCCCCAAGTAGCTTGTAAACCTTTTGAATACAGAGACCGTAGCACCTAGAAAAGTGCTCATATGTATTAGATTCTCAACAAATGTATCTGATAATTGATTAATTTTGTTTTTATTGGATAAACAAATTAATTCAAATTTTTACTCTAGAGAAAATGAAGACCTTCAGAGTTTAAGCATTCTGACTTTAGCAGATGACAAAATCCTAACCACTTACAAGCAACCATCATGGTAGCAGTTCAAGTACAGATTTCTAAATATTTAAAACCAGAAACAAATGAAATAGATGTAAAAACAAATGAGGTTTATTGCAGACCATAATAATTTTGTGCTTTCGGTCTAAGTAACAAATTACAACAAGCACCAAGATACTGTTCAATTCCTATCTGTCGTTAGTACTCATATGCAGAGATGTAACCAGAAAGGAAATAGCTACTTTTTTCTTCCAACAAAGAAACCTTGTTATTATAGGCACGGACTTGAGACTAAATAGTTACAAGTAATTGGCATGTAAAACAGAGAAAATGAACATATAAAAAATCTCAGCATTTGTAACTAACAATAGGAATGAAATATTTGTACATTGCTGGTATTATAAACAGTCTGATAGAAAAGTTACATGGGCTACAAAACTTTGCAGATACATTCATTACATACATATAATCTTATGGTATGACTAGATAAATTTCAATTGATCAGGTATGTGAAGGTCACTTCAGGGAAGAAGGAGGCACTTAAAATGACTACATACATTGTTCCTTGTTCAGTGTAAAGGCAAAGTTATTTAGTAGGCAAATTGGCCTGAAATAGTTTGCCAAAGACTTCAAAATCCTGAAGTCACAATGGAGGACACTGGTATACATCTCTACTACTTTTATTTTATAAATTTAATTTTATTACATTTCAATTAACAAAACATTTTCTCTGCCTCTGACTTCTACCTCCCCACCCCTTGAAAAAAGAATGAAAAACAAAACCTTTGTAACAAATATACATAATCAAGCAAAACAAATGCCTACATTAACGATGGCCAGAGATATATGTCTCATTCATCACCATGAGTCTTCTCCCTCTCTAGCTGGAGGTGAGTAGAATGTTTCCTCATCTTAATATGCTTAGCTTAGTCATAAGCTTTACAGTCACCTTTTTATGAAACCAGTAATTTCATTTTTACTTCATGGATGCCGTTCATTAATTTGTCCTTTAAGTAGAGTTCTTATGTTTTGCTATAAAATACTTATACCAGGAGACATCACATAACACACACTTACTATTTTATTTACATTTAAAAGTTCAATATGCAATTAGAAACTGACTTCTTTAGCCAGTTAGCACCATATTCAGTGAGATTGTTCAAAAAAAAGGGGGGGAGAGTGTGTGCAGAGATATAATCTTAAAATTGATCATGTTTGAAAAGTAATTGCACTAGATATGGTTTTTCATTATCTTTTCCCTTTTGGTTCAAACCTGTGATTTGACCAAAAAGAATATTAGGGGGGGCAACTACCTCCTCAAGATCTTTAATTCCTCTCCCATTTAGTCTTAAAATGCTGCCAGGGGTACAGAGAGGTTAATTTTTCTGTGGTCACAGCTAAAACATGTCAGAGACAAGGGCTCAAACCGAGGTCTTCTTAGTTCCAAGGCTAAGTTAATCACTATAAATTGTCTCTATTTTCATTATTACTGGAGTTTATTTTCATGCTTTATCCCACTTAAAACTCAAATAAACTTGCATAGCATTTGAAATGATTGCATATCAAGTATGAACTTCATCTTCTCTGTCTATGAAGTTAATGCTGAAAAACTTTCAACAAGTGGTTAGAAACTAACTGGGAAAATATGGCCATTAAAATACTCGATGATGTTTATGTTTCCATAGGGTAATTCTTTTCTGTTCCTTCATTTAAAAGCATTGCAGGACTCTACACAGAAGAGACATCCCATAGATAGGTTCTGTGCCGACTTATCCCATCTCTCAGATGAGTAGAGCTCTGATCTAGGAGCATCAGTAATAGCACCCAAAGGGGAAAGAAAACAGTAATGAGATCCACGATTACTTAATTAGAAATGAGGCAGAAGCTGAATTATTGGTATCACAGTAGGATTTCACTGCTGGAGATGGTTTAACTTTGGCAGAGTTTCCTGTGAAATTGGATATTTTAAGGGAAAACGGAATCAAAACAAAACAAAACACCAAGGTACTTAGACAAAGGCAAAAGGAAGTTTCAGGAGTTAGATACCTCTTAATGGGACACACCTTAAAACACATCCTAAAGCAAACCAATAGAAAAAGCCTCACTTTTGAGTCCTTTTACTTAATCAACTTTAAGTCGGGGGAGGGCTAATTTTTTTTACATCTTAAACGCCCTCAGTGTCATTTTGTTCTGAATTATATGTTCTGAAACATAGTCTGCATTTCCATTTTGAGATTAGCTATAATTTAAAAAAATCAAAAGAAGTGGTAGAACCCTAGAGCAATTTGTTAAAGTCAGAGAGTCAGAAAGCACCAAGAAATGAAAGTCTTAACCCATGTGTTTCTTTGATTTTATGAATGAACCAATAAATCAATCTACAAGCATTTAACACCCATTATGTGCAGGCAAGCATTTTTCCTCTTAGTTTCATTGTCATTACCATGCCACTTTACAGCTATTCCTAAGGAAAAAGAAAATCATGAAATATGTTAAGGAGGGAATTGATTTAAACTAGTTGCTTGCTCTCATTTGAATTTTGGGTTTTGTTTTGTTTGTTTCATAAAAAAGCCCTGTGTCGAAGAGAATATATGAACTGAGAAGTTCTAAAACAGAGTGACAATACAAAGAATTTCAACCCCATCCTTATCACTGTTGTGCTGGACAAATCTGGACATAGGATGTTAGATTTAGAATAGACTGCAGAGATCATGTATGCTAAGGCATCTTTTTAAGGAAGAAGAAATTGAGAGATGGAGAGGTCATGACTTGCCTAAGGTCACACAGATAATGTAGGAAGTGACAAGTGTAATGATTCAAACCTACGTCCTCTAACTCCAAACAGCATGCCCTTTCCCACTTTATTATGATGCTATCCTGTGGCAATCAACTTTTCTGTGGTTTCATCCTAATAAGAAAAAGAGTTTTAGCTGACTTCTCAAGGTGGCTAAAGAGATCAGATTGTAAAAAGTAAATGTCAAGTATGTTATGTGAAATAGATGTGTAAAATGATAATCAGTTGGAAATTACAAAATAATTATTTTGGAGACATCAGATTGGATTCATTGAACATGACCTTCTAAGGTAATTCTTCGCCTTTGGAGGCCACTTCATTCAGATCTACATAACTGGGGCCACATCATCCTAGACATAAAATATTTGGCTGTCTTTACTTCTATGGGGCTATTTCCAGAATACACAAATAGAGGAACTGGTATTTCTACATTCCTGACAAACGACATGGTTACCAAACTCAGCGTACTGGACAGACTGGTTGTTTTGGGGTTCTTCTTCATTTGACTGCTGGGGCCTGTCTCGTGTATATATTAATCGACTGTTTCTGAGTAAGGCATTTTATAACCTTCAGAGAGTTATATAAATGTACGTAGTTATTATTACTCACCAGTTTCCCTTTTTTGTTTCTATTAGAGGAACTGCGTTATAGTAGAAAGAATACTAGAGTTGGAATCAGGAGACCTGGGTTTGAGTTCTAGCTGTGATAACTTCTACTTGTTTAACCATAGTTAAGTCACTTTAACTCTCCAAGATTCACTTTCCTCACCTAGAAAGTGGGGATAATAACACTTAACTTTATATACTTCAGAGAGATATTAAAAGGAAATTATTTTGTAAATCTCGGTGTTACATAAATGTGAATTATGATTACTTCTCTTTTATCAGTGCAATGGCTGAAGAGAATTTCAGTCCAAATAGGATGTGTTTTTTTATTACAATGAAAACAAAAATAAGAAAATGTTGAGAATAATGAATACTTACACTTTTAAAAATAAAAGAGATTTTGAATCTGAACCGTGTAACTGACCCAGGCATATGTTTAACCAACTTTTAAAAAATACGATGGAAATTTAACTACATACTTTAAAAATAACAGGCCCTTTTGTTCAAAGGCACAATAATTATTTGATTAATCTTCTCTTTAGAATGGTCACATAATACTTACTGAGCACCAAAGTTATGAATGGGGTTGAGGAGCAAGGTACCTTTGTAAAAAAGAGTCTTCCTCTCTCTAACCCTGGCACCAATGTTCCACTTTGTGGGATGGAGTTATGAGTGAGAATGGCTTATAATGAGGTCCTTTGGGTACTTCACTAACTAAACACCTTTGGGTGAGGTCCAAAATGGAGTTGCTTAATAATAACAAGTTATTATTATACTTAAGATAACAACAGTTTATAGAGACAAAACAGTACCTTGAGTATAGTAGACACTTAATAAATGTTTGGTGAATTTTTAAAAATTGAATTTTAATATTTGTATCTATAATATTCAAATTCTTACAGAGTAGAAGCTTGCTAGGATATGGACTTCAGTAAACTAATATGGAGAATACTACCAATGACATCCTGAAATTAAAGATTATGCTCTATTCTTTTAATAAAATAGGCCTACTATTTGGATAAGAGTTCAAATCTGCATTGTTACAAGCTGCCTTGTACTTGTGTGAAATGAAGATTATTTTCCAGAATTTTCACTCACATTTTTTATAAACACAGATATGTGGTAACAATGGCAAATAGCATTTTTTGTTTCTGCTTTTTAATGACAACTATTAGCACTTAAGAGAAGAGGTAATATAGTGGAAGGAGCAGAGAACTTAGAGCCTAGTCAGGAAGACCTAGATTCAAATCATGTCTCTGCCACAAAATCAGTCAGTTAATGAAAATTTATTAAGTACCTACTAGGCACCAAGTTCTGTGCTAAGCACTGGGGATACAAAAAGAGGCAGAAGACAGTCTCTGCCCTTAAGGAGCTCACAATCTAATAGGAAAAGTAGCTGGGAGCTTATGAAATCGCAGTTCCTTAAAGAATTAGTACTTTTCTTGTTTTAGGCATGCAGTGTCTTATTATTTCTAGAGCTATGAGACCTTACAGATGATAGGATCAAAGTCTTAGAGGTGAAAGTTGTCTTAAAGATATATATTCCTCCTCCCCTACATTATACAGATGAGGAAACTGAGGCTCAGAAAAATTAAGTGACTTACCAAAGGTCAGACAAGTAGTAAATGGCAGAGTAGGAATTTGAACTCAGGTCTACTCCTCACCTTATATGACTCTTGGTTCAGGGAAATCTTTATAATAGGATAAGAACCATAAAGGGAAGGAACCGGGTCTTCTGTTTTCTTTACAATTCCTCACAGTGACTAGTAGAACAAACTGGACACAGTGAGTACTCAATAAATTTGGACTGACTGAGCCTAAGCAAATGTAACTTCAATTTTCTTGTTAACATGTGAAAAATAAAAAAAAAAGATTCACCAGTGAGTGGGTCCTTAGCACAATCATTAGTTTTACAAAAATCAGCGACATTTATTTTTAATACTATGAGTTTTCAGTAGGATGCCATTCAAATGTAGGGCCAAACAGGTTTTGATTATCTTCTAGGGAATTGGCTCCATTCCTGCTCTAGATAACAGGAATTTTTTTCAAAGCAGTAAACTCTTCACAAAATGATAATAATGTATGGGAAATGAAAAAATCCATCAAATCCTTTTTAAAAAATCTATGTGAGGCCATTTTTTTTGTAGTTGGGGAGCACAATGTATAGATAAAGGTTAAGATACTCTACATACTGTAGTAAATAAAAATCGATTTCGTTAAGGAACTCTGAATTTCCTCCCTTTTAAGTCCTACAGACTTAAGAAAGTTAGACTGCACAATTTTAACTCAACTAGTTTCCAGACACTCATTCTTTGCTCCCCAAACCAAAATGAAATACTGTTTTCTAAAAAGAGAGGGAGAAGAATAAAAGAGAAATGCAAAGATTTCTAGTTCTTTAACAGGGAAAGTTGTGTGGATCTTATTATCTCTAAGGTCTCATAGCTCTAGAAATAATATGACACTGCACGCCTAGAACAAGAAGAGAGTACTGATTCTTTAAGGAATTTCATAAGTTCCCAGCTACTTTTCCTATTAGATTGTGAGCTTCTTAAGGGCAAGAACTGTCTCATACATGCCATGAACTATCCAACAAAAGCATCATTAAAACACTCTTCACTAGAAGATGGAATTTGACCTAAGATGGGTTTGTAAAGTTATTGATCATTGGAAGTCTCAGAAGGATCTTATTATAATGGTCACAGCTATAACACAGTCTTGTGGCACAATCCTAAATGGTAGCTTTGCAGTGAGGCTTGGTTTGTGTGTCATCTTTTTATTGATGATTTAATACAAGGTTAGGTGAGATTCTATGCTCTGTACAAATTGGCCCAAACATTAAATAGTATATAGTTCATAGACTGTTTGCAGCAACAGAGCTAATGTTCAATTCATGAAGACTATGAGGTAGCCAAAGAGCACATAACTATTGGCCAGAACACTGGGTGTGAGTGTTTCCAGATGTCTTACCACTGACCTGTAGGGGAAATTCTGGGATTCAGGGTACTATATGGATCTGCTTGGTAAGAAATGCCACTTGGGAGCCCTTGAAATGTAATTGGACTACGGTAAACTCATTTATTGAGTGAAGAAATCAGCCTACTCTGTTCTTTCTCAGAGATTTCTGCAATGGTGAGCTGCCAAGTTGAATAAGGGAAGGGAAATCCATACTATATAATGACATTCATCTCAGTTTTCTCTCAACCACTGTAGACACTTGTTTTCCCAAATCAGGAATTGAGAGTTACTTTTTCACTAAATTTTTTATGTGTGTATCTTTGTGTGTGTGTGTGTGTACATACGTACATATATATACACACATATTTATATGTATTGACATAGGCATATGGGTATATATGTATAAATATATGTATATTTAAAAAGACTCTAGATATTACAATAAAAAGTTGTGGCTAATTCATAAGCATCAGGTTTGCAAAGAGGTTTTTCTGGATTAAGTAGGATTTTTTCTCAGATCTTGTGGGGCCTTCTTCAGGAGCAATAGAACATTCCCTGAATCTAGGTCAGTTTCTAATTAGAACATCCCTAATGTGTGCCATCATTAATTTGACCCTCATACATTCAAGTGTGACCATGTTGCTTATTGCACACTGACTGAGGACTGGCCTTATCCCAGAAGATAATTCTCTATAGTACTTTCAAGAGACACCACAATTAGACATGCTATGTTAATAAATACAGCTTCTTCCAATGAAGTCGGTGCTGCTCCTTCACACCCATTTTCTGTAATGTTCTAACTATAAAATATAGGACTTGCAGGTGCAGATGATTTCTAGGCTCAATTCTTTCAGAAAACTCTCTCGTGTATGAGTTTAACATTACATCTTCTCTAGATGACCAACATACTACCAAGCCCATGTCCTTTCCCATATTTGTTGGTATTGTCAACAAGTATAATTTACTATATAGTAGTTCTATAACCCATTATATACTAGGACAGAGCCGTCCTATTTCCATAAAAATGTGCTCTCTTCTAAACAGACCATATTCTTTGGTTTAATATAAATTTAAATAAGCAAACAAAACAAGGTTTAAGTCTAAGAAACCCCAAACTTGTGGATTAAGAGATAGCCCTAGTCATGGTTCTGTGCTGTCTTCACTTCTTGGAAAACTTGTCATGTTAAACGACGTGCTTCCCATTCTGCCAGTTAACGATAATTAAGTTTCTAGTAACAAACTGTATATCCTGAATAAACAACATGAAAATTGCACCTTTGGAGTTCATACACAGTGAAAAAAGAGAAAGAACAGGCTTCCTCTTCCATTGTTCATAAGATCTACTAGCACCTTTGGATAGTTTCTTCTTCATGGTCTTTAGAAATTGCTACAGGGAAATGTCACTCCATTCCAATGCTGTCCTTTCAGTGGCGGGCACTATTGTGAAGACATGAGGCTGAGCTTTTGGCAGAATGAGAGACTGGGTCTGAAGTGTTCTTGTATTTGTAGGAAGAAAAGAAAGAGTTCAAATCAGAGTCTATGAGTATGCCTAGTGACTCCAGAACTGTCTGTTCACAGTATTACACCCTGGGGTCCTTTCTGAAGCTGAACTGCAGCACCTGAGATCAAACCTCTGAGCTGTCACTGTTGTACCTGTTCTGGGGCATCATTGGTTCAGTGCTCCCTGATCCTGCTGGGGCTTCCTTCTTTTTGGAGTTTTGTTTCCTCTTTAGCAGCAGTACAGTGATTGCAATTAGACAGATGCTAAGCAGGCCAGTGGCCACACCTGTGATCACTGTAATGAGGTTTACTTCAGGGTTACTGTTGTTCAACTCCCTGGGAAGAGCTCCATCCAGAGGAACTTCCCTTTCAGGGATCTGCCTCTTGTTGGTGCGGTCCAGGGCTATGTGCTGGATGTTTGTTCCTCGGTTGTTTTCAGCTCCAATTTCCTTGGCAAATGGGGGAGCATTTCTGGCCTCTCTTTTCTTTCTGCTCTGTGTGGATGTCTTAAGTACCCCAGGACTTGATAGAGAGTGGTACTGGTACTCTGCACTCCTTTTGCCGATACCTCGGTTAGTATTATCTTTTGATCTCACTGTATAGATTGTATGTATGTACCATTCCCTGCCAAGCGAAACCTGGAAAACAAACAAAACAATTGTTATCAGACTAAAGCTATTTGGTCAGTCTCATTTAATTGGGTCCTAGGAGGTCAACAGAAGGTGAGTTTTAAAGAATGCTACTTTTACTTAATTTTTTGTATTCATCCATTCATTCAACAGATATCTGAGCACTTATTTATCAATCAATCAACAAGCATTTATTAAGTGCCTACTGTGTTCCATGCATTATGGACAGGCATAAAAGCTGGACCTGTAATTTCATTGGTAGAGGGAGCTCCCAAGAGAGGAATTTTCCTCTGCCAATGCACGTTGTCATCTTTTCTCCAAAGTGCAATTTCAGAGAGTTGGCTGTGGCATTGAGAGGTTGAATGACTTGCTCAGGATCCCCAGATCCCAGTTTAACTCTTTACTCACCTGAAATAGTGGTGTTGAGTCAACTTTAAATCCATCAGATCCAGGCTGCTTAACTAAGAGAACTGCTTCAGGATCATCTGCAGCAAGTTTGGCATTGAACAGGACATTTCCAAAGCTAGTGGCTTGGGTCTCCGGTTGAGCTTTATCCTAAATAAAAAAGGAAATAGTTGGCCGCTGAAGATAACAACACACTTTGTAAGCCAAGGATGCAACTTCCTTCCTTCCTTCTTTCCTTCCTTCCTTCCTTCCTTCCTTCCTTCCTTCCTTCCTTCCTTCCTTCCTTCCTTCCTTCCTACCTTCCTTTCTTGCTTCCCTCCTTGCTTCCTTCCTTGCTTCCTTCCTTCTTTGCTTCCCTCCTTCTTCCCTTCTTTCCTTCCTTCCTTTCTTCCTTCCTTCCTTTCCTCCTTCCTACCTTTCTTATCTCACTCTTTATCTCTCCCCTCCATCCCCCTCTCTCCTCCTCCCTCTTGTAAATAAAGAGCAAAACAAATTTTCTTCCATGTGACTAAGCTCAAGAAGACTAGACGGTTTTAGTAAGACAGAACCCAACCAATTGGAAACCTACTCAGTGCATTAAACTAAGGGGACTTACCACAATTTTAAACCTATACAGGAGAGAAGGGGAGTCTGCTAAGCAGCCATATTCAGCATTACTTGGACTATATTTAGGTACATATCCATCAGCTCCAGTACAGAGGAACACTTTCTCAATGCTGCAGTAGAAGGAATCACCCAGGTTCTGTACAGGATCCACCATGACTCGACCATAAATGATATCACCTGGAAGAAGAGATGGGATATGCTATCCCTGTTAATCTTCTGTGAGACCTTCTTGGTACAAACCAGTCTCTAGCCTGTTTCTAGGTGTTTAGAAAGCCCTTGATGGTTGTCCAAAGGTCTATTTCAAGACTTTTCTAGGAAAACCTGCTCTGTTTCATGTCCATCCCAGCAGGCTAATGTATTTCTTTCAACGTAGTTAATACTAGGTCAGAGGCAGGTATGCCCCTCACAGCTTGGCCCATCATTTGATATTTGAAGCACCCCATTAAAATTTAGTTCATTTTACACAAACTTTAAATAGAACAGAATAACACACTAGATGAGTTAATACTTGAAAAATAAAAGGTCTTTAAAGAAGTCAATTAGGTTTTCTTACTTTAAAAATCACCTGAAAGCAAAACCTAAAGCTGTTTCTGAAGGATGTGTCAGTTTAAGATGAAATAAAAAATGAAAAATGTTCTGGATAAAACCCACAATAACTGTTTCAAAAGATTATTCAAATCTACAGAGAAGTAACATTTAAAATAATGACAAAATGTTTAATATAGTTGGGAATTAAGCTACCATGACACGTACACAAATAAAGTTAAGGATTTGTGATTGTTAGTAGGGAAGTCCTAGAAAACTAACTGAGATAGGTAGTTAAAACATAACTTGTAATGTATCACAGTCTCAGATTTGGAAATAGAACCTAGAACTTCCTGACTCCAAGCCCAGCATTCTCTTTACTAGATCATAGTGCCATTATGTATGTTAGACACAGAAAGTCAAATGTAAAACAATTTTTGCACAAATAACAATAAAAAATTAAAGATATTCAATAAATACTATTTTAATCCATATATTTAATGCTATGATGATTAAAATACCAATCATACGGATATCTCTCTAGATACATAATTTCTTTTTCTTTTACTAGAGCTACATAGGTGAGGAACTATTTCTCCCAATGCATTCTGCTTCCTTCTCTGTAACTCATAGTCTTAGAAAGTAACCTGGAGGCTGGAAAGGCTACTAGGGGCCAGTAACGTGTGGCCTCGAGACCACATGTGGCTAAGTGATTTGCTCAGGATCACATGACCTGTATGTATGAAGTCTTCCTGACTCCAAGACAAGCTCCCTGTCCTCTGCACCATACTTCTAATTTGGCAAAATCATAACAAAATATCAAGGGGATGATGAAAAAGAAAAACAAAAGAGGATGGAAGTATTCTCACATCACAATTATCCTCTAAAAAGCAGAAATTATCAAAGCTACCTGATAATGGATAAAAAAGCAGAAAACTGGATTAGTGGAATAGATTGGACAATAAACTTCATCCTTGCCGTTGCTGAGAGGTAAAATAAGTGACCCAGGGTTCTAAAGCCAGCATATACTGAGAAGGGGACTTCACCTAGAGTTTGCACAACTCTAGCCACTAAACCACATTGCCTTTAAATAATGCTACTAGTAATAATATATCCATATTTTAGATATGGAAAATGATTATGAAAACAAGGCTGATATGTATAACACTATGTTAAAGACAATATACATATCTTTTAGAATGAATTTAATAATCGGTGAAAAGCAGAAGTCACAACACGTACAATAATTTACAATCTTGTATGTTTTTTTGTTTCATCTTACAAGTTCATCTTTCCTATTTTCTTCTCCTATGCTTATATATACATCAAATACCCATAATTCTTAATGAAAATAAAATAAAAATGCATCTACATATATGTATATATTAAAGATCATTCAGATAAGGGTACTTTTCTCATAGCTAGCGGTTAGCCAATAACAAAAGCCCAATTTCAATGGCCATGTGAAAATGATTTTTAAAAATTATTTTAAAAGTCTCCCAAAGAGACTTGGTTTATTCTATATAAAAAAACTGCAAAAGTAACAGTCTTCTAGACATACTTCAATAGCAGCTGGACCAGACCCATTTCTACATGTAAACATACCTTCTGTAAATGCAACATCACTCTCCTGCCCAAATCCCATTGATCCATCAGACAACCAGAGACTCTTCTTTGATAGGAGGAACATCTGTGTGTTCAAGCTAAACTCTGCTGCCACAGGGTCACTGACCTAAAACCAATCACAAAGACCCTTTAGCATGTTCCCCTTGTACATTGTGAAGATGTCAAACTAAAATAATGTTTTCTCATATACCCAAGAGAATATATCTTTCGATATTGTCTATATGCTGTGGACAACCTCACTGTAATCTAGTGACAGTCATTTAGCTGTTGATTTGCTATGTTGATACTGTGTCAGGAGCTGTGATTATATCTGCCCTTTTTGGACCTATTAGATCTATGTAACAATGTGATTTCACTGGTGGAGGACACCGATACTGACCACAAGCCATCTGTTGTGGGCCATGATGCTTTGAAACAGACTTGGTACAGTTTGAATTAATTTCCCACCAGATGGATTGGTTGGAAACCCAAGTGTAGGACCTTGGATTGAGTATGTAACAACTGCCTTATATATTGGCTTGGGGGCTTCACAGAACCCCTGGAACCCCTATAGGCTACTTTTACCTGGGGAATCACAGAGCATGTCTTAGGACTTGTTGTAAGAGAAAGCTGAGAAAAGCTATGTCCATTTTGTTCCTTTGCTTAGGAAAAGTGAACAGGATTCATTACTTAGAAGATGAGTCTTAGAGGATTGTTGCCTGAAATTCATAGAAGTTAAATGACATTCACAGAATTTGAAGCCAGGTCTTCAAAACTATGAGCCCCACACTTATACTAACTTATCTTTTACCTCCTATGTTTAAGACTCAGGAAAAGACTAGAATAATGGGTCAAACTGTCTGTGAGGGAAAAAAAGCAAAAATTCTACCAGTCCAGATCCTTTCCAGTTATTTGTCTTATGGAATGTATGTGGTTACCTTACTATTAGCCAACACTCAATATTATTCATTGAACCCTATTCACCTCCAAATCTCTTTTTTTGCAGAGCAATGTTACGTAGCTTGGACCAGTATCAAAGTGTAAGATTTTAAATTTTCCTTAAATATCAAGAAAAAAACCCATAGTAGGGATATACAAATATACTTCAGGGAGTTATTCCCAAGGTTGCAGTTTCTGCCTAGAGAATTCTACTGAGTCCAATTCAGGGGAGACAAAGTCATTAAGATGTCATTGCTTTCTGTAGTGAACTTGGCTTATCTTAAAAAATTGCTCCTAGGGGCATTCTGCAGTTTAAGGAGCAGGGACAGCATGAAGAATTGGCAAGAATACTGAATTCTGAGTCAGAAATCCTGGGTTCAAGTCCCAGTTTTGCTACTATGTGGTACTAAGTCCTGCAACATCTTGAAGATTTTGCTTTTCTCATCTGCAAAATGAGTGGGACTAGTTGATTTCTAAAGGTCCATCCAGCTCTAAATCTTATGAAGTACCCACAAGTGTTCCCCAACAGATCCTCCAGATTGGCATCTCAGTCAAAAAATGAGGCAACAAGTCTTTATTAAGTGCTCAGGATGTGACAGGCACTGTGCTAAGTGTTAGAGGTACAAAAAGATAAAAAAACCAGACAAAATAGTACCATTTCTCATGAAACTTATATTTGAATGGAGCAGACAACATTATATATAGATATCTATATCTATTTCTGTATCTCTATATATCTATATCACATACACACATACACATATACACACACGTATGTATGTATATATGTATGTATATCTACACATATATGTCTAGGTAATAGAAGATATATACAGAATATATGAATAAGATCTGAAATAGGAAGGTATTAGCAGCTGGGAGGACCAAGTAGGGTCTCCTGCAGAAGGTGGAATTTGAGCTGAGTCTTGAAGGAAATCAGAGAAACTAAGAGACAGAGATTGGGGGCAGAGGATTCTTGACACTGGAGACAGCCAGTTCAAAGCATGGAGGTGAGAGTTGGAGTATCTTGTTGGAGGAACTTCAAGTAAACTAAAGTAGCTAGATTGTAGCACCTGTAAAGGGGAGTAAGGCATAACAAGGCTAGAAAGGTAGGAAGGAGATAGGATTTTGAAGAGTTTTAAATGTCCAAAAGGAGAGTTAATATTTTATCTTGGAGGTGGGAGGGAAACATTGAAGTTCTTTCAATAGGGGGTAGGAGAAGATGTAGCCAGACTTTCACTTGAGAAAAATTGCTTTGGTAGCTGAGTGGATAATAAACTGGAGTAGGGAGAGATGCAGTAAGGAAATCAATTAGAAGACTACTGCAGTAGTAAGTTACTGCAAGTTCAGGTGAGAGGTGTAGATGGTCTGAACTAAGGTCGTGTATGTATGAGTGAAGAGAAGGGCAAATATATGAGATATACGAAGGAAGATTTGGTAATCAATTGGATAGGTAGGGTGAGTGAAAGTAAAGAGTTGAGAGTAAAGATTATAGCCCTGGGTGACTGGAAGAATGGTAGTGCCCTTAAAAATAATAGGATTGTTTGGACGATTTGGAGGAAAATGATGAACAGCTCGTAGGATATTACATGTATTTCAATTTTTATTATAATTTTAACTTGCTCATGAGCTAAATTTTTAGGTCCTGTTTATTTTGTTTTTCAGGTCTTGGCTTATAAGTTTGTGCCAACTCATCTATGTGCTATGCTAAGCATGATACTTAACTTATTTACGACATGGAAGATATGACTGAATACATCAATGCTGTCTATAATAGGGATTACAGCATATTCAATAATATGAAATCTCAGAATCTCTTATCTTAATTTGAATAATGTTATATCATTGTAACATGTTTAGAAGATATTTAATTTTAACTGTAAGTTAAATACAAATGATGTAATTTGAACTACAAATACCATTAGAAAAATAATGGTATAATTACTTTTTTAGTGTTGGACACAACATGGAGGACATTGGTTAAAGGTGACCTCTACTATTATGAAAACCTTCCAATAAAGTGATAGAACAAAGAAATAATTCTCTAAGAGTTACCTGCTGAAATCGGATGTCCAGATCAAATGTGATTGGCTCTCTTGGGTTACAAATCACTGGTAGGCTGTATTCCTGATGTGGAGAGGTTGTACATGCTATCAGTTTCACAGTATAGGTTCCTGAGTAGTCCCTGACCTGGAATGGGAAAAGAGAAAAATATGGCCCTTCAGCTAAAAAGCTGAGCAAGAATAAGGGAGGGTTTTTTTAAACATTTTTAGTATCATGAACCCCAATGGCAGGCTGATAAAGCCAATGGACCCCTTCATAGAATAATATTTTAAATGTACAAAATAAAACACATAAGATTGCAAAGGGAAGGAATTATATTGAAGTGAATTTATAAAAAATGTTTTTAAAAGTTCATCAATACCTAGTTAAAACCCATTGATTTCCAGTCACTAATGAAAGTAAATAAAGGTAGGTCTTTTATGAATTACCGAAAAGTCAGAAACAAAACTCCATTGTTGGACTGGCTGGTTGAATGTTGGCTCACTCCTTGTGAGGCGGAGAGAAAAAGTCAGGCCAGGATGATCAGCTGAGATGATCATAGAGCTTGTGGAAGATGCTAGAAAGACAACAACCACAATAATATCAACAATAATGGTGATGATAATACCTTGCATTTATAAAGCACTTCATTTTAAAAATACATTTTTATATACATTATCTCCTTTGTTGCATACAACTCTGTGTAGTAAATAGGCAAAGGAGGAAATGAAATCAGAGAAATTAACTTGAAAATGTTAAAATTGGTTGCATATTGTGGTACTGGGACAAGACAACCAATCTTTTTGCTTCTTTGTGATCATTTCACTATGCTGTACTATAGAGGGTGTTCCTAAAGTCTGAACACATAGGCAAAAATGCATATTTTCAAGAAATGAAATGATTGAAATTTTCAACATTTTATTTAATTGGAATATTAACGAATAACATCAACATAATTTCCATCATTTGTGATGCAAAGGTTGATGTGCTTTGCAAGATTCATGTGAACTCGATGCAATAACTCCACATTGCTGTCAATTTTAGCAATTCACTCTTGGAATATGAATATGAAATCATATAATGTTATTTGAAGTTGAAGATGTTATTTGTTAATATTCCAATTAAATAAAATGTTGTTGAAAATTTCAGTCATTTTGTTTCTTGAAAATATGCATTTTTACCTATGTGTCCAGACTTTAGGAACACCCTGTGTACTCAATAGACAGTGTGATATCATGGAAAGTACATCAGGTTTGAAGTCAGAAGATATAGTTTGAATTCTGACTCTACATCTGTGTATGATCCTGGGTCTTTTCACCCTCTGGGTGTCAAATTTCTCACTGTAAAATGAGGGCTTTGGACAAGAAGATCAGTAAAGCCTCTTCTAATTATGAGATGGTCCACTGAAATACTTGAACTGCTTAGGGTCTCTTTTCTAGTGAGTTAGAAGTTATACACATTTCTAGTGCGCAGATTCTATGAGCTGAACTTAATATAACCAGTTACAGTCAACACAGCTGGGCAAGTCTAATTTAAGTACAGAATCTATTCTTAAAGACTCATATGAGGCCATGTCATACTAAGATTAACTTTAAAACATTTTAGCTTAGTAAATTATGCCAGAAAGTCCCTGCTTTTCAATAGATTGCCAAGGCTAAGAAAACTAAATTATTTTCATTGGTTCTTTATTTCTTGTAGTTTGATTTCTTTAAAGATACAATGAGAAGCCCTCATTCTCTGAACAGCAAGTTCATTCTCTCTGTTGTCAGAACACATTCAGGAAAAGGGAAGGAAAGAGTGTGGATGAGGTTCTTATTCCCTTGAGGCCTGCCAGATACACGCACACTTTGGAATGGTGGGAATTGGTATAATAAAGAGTTAAATAATTTTAGGAAATGATCTTAATAAAAATATTTCTTTAAATAAGGTGAAGTGCACTAATAAAAAAAGTTTTTAGAAGTTCATGAACATCTAGTTAAAACCCACTGATTTCCAGCCATCAGTGAAAGAAGATGAAGGTAGATCCTTTATCAATTACTGAAAAGTCAGAAACAAAGCTCTATTGTTGGACTGAAAAGCTGAAATTGCTGACAGCAGCATTTGGAGCATTGTCAAATCTTTTTTCAGTTAGCTTGTAGTTTGGGACGGGTATCTCACAGAGTAGCACTAAAAGTGAGATTCCCTAGATAATATCCATAAAACACTGTTAGAAAAGTCAGTTCTTCATCTTGAGGAAGAAGTTGAAATTCCATTGTTTCTCTTACAATTCTATATTTTTGTAATACATTTTCCTTTGGTATATTAATCAATCATTTTCCAATTATAATCCCCCCTCCAACTCTTCCATAAAAATTAAGCAAAACTATTTAATATAGCCATTGTTATTGAAGGCACATATAACTTCCCACTTAAAAAAATTACTATTTCTTACTAGAAAGAGAGTTTGTTTTGACCTCAGTCATTTGGAACCCATTTTAGCCTTCCTAATTTATTTGATTTTTTGGACATTTAATACGTTGCCTTCATTTACATCGTTTTCATTATTGGGCATATTGTTCTTTTGATTCTAGTTTCCATTAAGATTTAATTCCATTCGACTCAATTCAATAAATAGTGCTTACTGTATGCAGAACAAAATGCTAGGCACTGGGGAGCTAGAACTACTATTATTAATACTTAATGGTACAGACAGAAGATATGGATATTTCTATTGTTTCTATATAAGAAAATATTATTAATAATAAGAAAATATTACTGATATCACCTTTGTACTATCCTACAATTTCAAAGAAATAAACAAAAGCAAAGGAGGGGCTTACCCTTGTGGCAGCTAAGTGGCACAATTGAGAGAATGCTGAACTTGAAGTCAGGAAAATCTAAGTTCAAATCCAGCATGAGACACTAGCTGTGTGATCCTGGGCAAGTCATTTAACCTCTGTTTGCTTTAGTTTGCTCAACAATAAAATGGGGATAACAATACACCTACCTTGCAGGGCTGTCATGAGGATCAAATGAGATAATTGTAAAGTGCTTAGGCCAGTGCCTTGGCACATAGGAGACACTATATAAATGGTTATTCCCTTCTCTTCTCCTCCCCCATCAGATAGAGAGCAGGCTTTAAAGATAGGAAGACCTGTGTTCAAGTCCTGTCTCTGGCACATACTGACTGGATGGCTTTAAGTAAGCCATTTAACCTTTGAGTGCAGTAGGTAACCTCTAAGACAAAATTTTGGACAAGGTGGTTACTTGGATTGTAGAAAGAGTTTCCTTATTTGAGCATCAGGGGTGGAAAACCTGCAACCTTGAGGCCACCTTGTCAATGCCAATGAAATCATAGGTCCAGCATATCTCTAGATAAAAGCGATATATTATGTGGCATATCAGTAGTTCTAAAATGTTTTTGCTCATTGTCCAGTATTATTTTTGCTAAAAGGATCATTAAAGACTCAACTTTTGAATTGGTAACACCCAACTCAAATTAAATGACTCAGGAGACTTGGGTGTGTATATGTTCATACAATTGAAAGTGTGAGTTCCATACAATTTGTGGGAGAAGTGCTCAGACTCATAATATTGTAACAATAAATGCCATAGGATTTGGCAAGAGTGGTGTGCCATGGCATGCCTTTTGAGAACTGCTGGATTGTGGGAATATAATCCAGGATATCAATGAACAACATTCAAGCTTTTTATAGAAAACTGACTATATGATGCGTTTTAAAAGTAGGATTTCTGTCAATGGTCAAATGCACTGAAAAATATGGAAACAGAAGAAACTTATACTTGTCTTAATGGGAGATAATAGGAACAGGAAAACAAGCTCTTACCAGGATGGGACAACACAAACAAACCATGGAATCGAGCTTCTGTCTTGAAGTTTACCACTAAACGCCCTTCCTCACTGATGCGCATGCTGGTCGGATAAAGGGAACCTACCAGGCAAGAGACCAAATAGCAGAGAAAAAAATATAAAGGAACAAGAGATCCAAGTCAGAATTTTTAAGAACAATAGTTCAAGTATTTTAAAAATTATTTCATGTTATTAAACTCTCTTGGTGTTTTGTCAGAAAGATCAGAAGAGAATTCTACAGGCATGTGTTAATGGCAACAGCATTTGTTTTTTCCCTATTCTGGGGTAAGAGAAGATGTCTAGAAATGAGAAGAAATAAAATTGGTGAAAGTGGATTAAGTCATTGCAAACTGCAAGCCAAGCAGAACTTCTAGGAGTCGTATGCCTTGTGAAAGTCCTTCTGAAGCTTTAGCCTACAGAAATGAAATTGACAGCTAAAAACTTGTCATGACAAACTTGTCAGAATTAGGGAGTTTTGTAGGTCAAGGCTTTAAAGGTACCTGTATTCTGCAGATTCTACTAAAATTCATAGGCTTGCAGCAAACAATTATTCCAGGAAATCTAGCAGTTTGCCAGGAGTTGGCTCTAGGTACAAGAAGGATGTGATGCCCTTATGCTAGAGACTAGAAGCATAAAAAGTACCACCATGAAGAGTCACTTAAAATATATGTTTTTTTTCAAGCAAAAGGAAAAAAGTTTGCAGACGATCTGTGAATAATTTTTCAATAATATCATGACATTTGACATAGTTCTTAACAAAACTATAATCCAGTTAAAACCATGAGTTTACACTTGGAATGTCCTGTCAATTCTTTTTTCTTTTCTCTGCTTTTTAAAAAGGTTGTTATGGGCATTGTGCCACAACTGGGTATGTAACTAGGATAACACTGTATTTTTGAAAGTAAACAGTACCCTGTCTGATTAATGGGACTAATTAACTGCACATTTCTGGACTTTGAATCATGACTCTGGAATGGGGATGGATCTAAGGTCATAAGATGATATACAGAAAGTTCTTTGCAAACCTTAACATGTTATATAAAGATCACTGCCTAGGAAAAGTGAAACCATGTGAAACACAGCCCTTTACTGACACTTGTCACCATAGTTAAAAAACGTTCTTTGCAAACCTTAACATAGATAAAGATCATTATCTAGGAAAAGCAAAAACATGAAATATATCCTTACACTGACACTTGTCACCAGTGCGCAGACTAATAATCATTTCACAGTGACAGTTTAGTATATGTTTCTATTGTATACCAATTTTCAGAAATAAAAGCCTATAGAACTTTTTTTATGAGGTATCTCTTACTAGAGGTATCTCTTCCTTTTCAAGAACTGGAATTAGCTCTTAGGTTGCCTTCACTGAGTCACGGGGCTGTTTTGCAATATACGAATTATTTTGTTTGGCAGAATGTTTTCCTAGGTGTGTTATAAAATTTATATATCGTAATATTTCTGAGTCTTAAATGATATAACTTTTGGTGTACTCAAATTATGAAAGTAAGTCGAGTATTTTTCCTTGAAAACTGATGCAATTTAAAAAGAGTAATTGAATATATTGAAATTTGTTTCCAATCTTCCTGGAACTTAGAACTGGGGGAAAAATCCTTAGGCTATATATCTCTAGGTCATCCATGGACTCCAAGGAGTCCTAGGATAGATTCCAGAGGGTCTGTGAAATTATATGGTCAAAAAATACATTTTTATTTTCATTACCTTCTAACTGAAATTGAGTATTACCTTCAATTATTAAAAAAAAAACATGATTCTGAGAAAGAAGCCATAGGCTCTACCAGACTGTCAAAGGGATGCTTTTTCATATGTATATTTGTGAATATTAAAGAAACAAATCTCTATTTACAAATATTGAATAGAAGTAATTTAAAGCCCTAGAAATCCCAGGACCTACCTTGGAGCTCTGCTTCTGGTGGGCTGCCAATTCCATCATTCCACAAGATGGCAGTGTCATACACAAAAGTTAGTCGAAGCTCAGACTTCAAGTCAAAATGTTGCCATCCTCCCACCCCAACAGGGGAATGGAAAACATAGGAAACATAGAGTGGAACTCGCAGTGTGACATAGGATTGCACTAGATTCAGGACCTAAAGAAAGATAACATCATTGTATTCATGAACTGTAACAAGTATTATTGCATCTAAACAATATACAACAAAAAAAGCTGGAGCCTGGACCTAGGTCAATTTACTTCATAGTCCAAACTTTCTTCTTTTTATTTTATATATCATTGGTTAGAGGAATCACTGAAATTGCAACATTTTAACTACATTTTTGTTCCATACCATTCAATTCTGGGTCAGTTAAAGACCTGTTAATAGAACTGTTTTCATATGGAGCAAAGAAATTTTAGTCCGAAATCTGAGTTCACAACTATACAAAGCTAACAGTTCCATTATTTGGACCAATCTTGGCTACGTGGTAGACAATGAGGCAAAGAAGGAAACATTTTGTACCTGTCTATATGACTTGCATGGGATGCCCCCAAAGTGGTATGTGTCTTGAGGGGCACTGGTAACTGAGTGATTTATTTGGATCTTATGCCCATTTCCCTAAGATGTTAAAAGCATAGTTGAGATAACTCTAAAGGTGTGTGTGTGTGTGTGTGTGTGTGTGTGTGTGTGTGTGTGTGAGAGAGAGAGAGAGAGAGAGAGAGAGAGAGAGAGAGTCATCTCTCCACTTAAAGTTTCATTGAGCTATACTTATAATATCATAGGCTATAGAACTGGAACAGACCTTATAGATCATCTTATGCTAGTCCAAACCCTCATTTTGCAGAGTGGGGACCTGGAACCCATAGAAATGAAGGGATTTGCTTCAAGTTACACAGCTAACAAACAACAGAACCGGGATTCACACCCAAGCGTTTTGATTCCATATGTATTTTCTTCTTCCATAGTATACTCACTGCCATTTCAGTTAAGGCTGTCAGTGACACAGGTCCAAATGGTCTTGCTAAATAATATTCTTCGGTTCAATGTAAGTCTCTTTTTAAAAAAATCTCATTTTATTGCTATCTTTTATTTTTATAGCATCACCATTTTAAAACACATGTAAGTGTATATATACATGTGTGCATATATGCATCCCCTTCCCCCGGCAGCAAACCAACTCTTGCAACAAAGTTGTTTGTTTGTTTGTTTTAAAGAAAGAAGAAAAACAGTTCAGAAAACCAACCAACACTTAAGCCTCATCTGACAGTATAAATAATGTTCCCTACCTGTGGTCCTTTCCCTCTGCAAAGAAAGGAGGGAGGCACATTATCCCAACTCTTTCCTGGATGTCAAGCTTGGTTGTTATAATTACAACGTTCATTTTTCTTTTATTTTTTCCTTCCTTCCTCCCTTCCTCCCTCCCTTCCTCCCTTCCTCCCTCCCTTCCTTCCTTCCTTCTTTCCTTCCTTCCTTCTTTCCTTCCTTCCTTCTTTCCTTCCTCCCTCGCTCCCTCTTTCTCCTCTTTCTTTCTTCCTTCCTTTCTTTCTTTTCTCTTATTCTTTCTTTCTCTCTTTCTTTTTCTCTCTTTCTTTCTCTTTCTTTCCTTCTTCCTTCCTTCCTTCCTTCCTTCCTTCCTTCCTTCCTTCCTTCCTTCCTTCCTTCCTTCCTTTCTTTCTTTCTCTCTTTCTTTCTTTCCTCTTCCTTCCTTTTTTCTTTCTATCCTTCTTCATTTTTGTTTGTAATCTTTTCTTTAAAGAGTTCCAATGGCACCACTTTTCACAGCCCCAAATGGTTCTCTATTCATAGAATTTTCTTAAGTAAGCTATCAAAATCTACCTTCCATGTTGCTAGGCACAGCCTGCTTGTAATGGGATTACTCCCAAATATACAGACTTCTGCTTTCAATGGTTAATAGCTTCCCATAAGGAGGTTCCTTGTTCTATGAACTTTCCAATTTAGGGTACAAACTCCCACCTCCCTTTCTCTGCCTCCCAAACAAAAGTAATCCTTTCCAGGTCCAGGATCTTAAGGACTAAGGCACAACATTCCATCTCCTAATTCCAAGCATTTTCACTGGCTGTTTCCTATGCTTAAAACTCTTTCACTCCTTATCTCGGCCTTCTAGCTTCCCTGGCTTCCTTCAAGTTTCAGCTAACAGTACACCTTCTGCAAGAAGCCTTTTTTACATTTCTCCTCAACTTTAATGACTTCTCTCTGAGATTAGCCCATTTTATGCTGTCTATATCTTGTTTGTATATTATTATTTGTCTATCATCTCCCCCCATTAGAATGTGAACTATTTGAAGGAGAAGACCATATTTTTGCCTTTCTTTCCAGATTTTAACACAGCACCTGGTACATAGTAGGCACTTAAGAAATACTAGTTGAATGATTGACCAATACATTTTGGCCTGGGAAGGCCAAGGTTTGTTCCTATTGCTCCTGGAAAGTAGGCACAGGAATGGTGACAAGCTTGGATTTTTTTTGCTTTTGCCATCTCAACGTCAAATACAATGCCTTGCCCATATTAGGCACATGGTAGCTGAATCAAACTGAATTTGGCAGAAGTCAAGCCAACATGGCCAGACATACTGTTGGAACTACTCTAGTCATTTACATGGGATGACCCTGGCCTACCTGCTACCCCATTTGTGTTGTCTCCCACCCATCTGTCCTGAAGCTTTATCCTTCTATTAGTGTTTCCTCCCTTAATTAGAATGTGTGCTCCATGAGTGCAAGTATTTCCTTAATTTTTTCTAGCTGGACTCCTTATGTTTAGCACAGTGCTTAAAAATGATTTTTCATTCATTCATCAATTCAACACATACCTACATACATGTTTGATAAATAACCAAGTTACTGACCCCTGCAGTTCCTACAGCTGCTCTTCCCACATTAGAATGTAAGTTCTTTGAGTGGGGGCTGATATTTCTTTTGCTTATGTTTGTATCCCCAGCACTTAGGAACAGTGCCTGGCAGATGGTAAATGGTTATTAAATGTTTATTGGCTGACTGATTGACTATCAAAGTCACACAACCTCCAATACAGGCCTTCCTGAGGAAATAGGGAATTTCTATAAAGCACTTGTAAGTTGCTTTACAATAGGAGTTCTTAACTTGGGGTGCGCTAACTTCTAGATTTTAGAGGGAAATTGGATAGGAAAAAATACATCTTTTTTCAATATAATTGGTTTCCTATGTTATTCTATTTGTTTCATTTTAGGTCCTAAAAAGCATTCTTTTGAGAAACGGTCCATAGGCTTCACCAGACTTCCAAAGGGTCCATGTCACAAAAAGGGGGCATAAATATAGAAACATGGCATAAAATTGTGTGCTTCCCTGAAGTATGGGGGTTGGCATAAAGAAGAATCAACTTGGGGGAGTTATTATTGTGTATCTAAGTATGAGTTACTCAACTGACTTTAAGCTGACAGGCTATTTTGGCAGTCTACGTGGCAGCAAAAATATCTTACCTAGAAATCTTTCTATATTGCAGAACAAATCTATTAATAATCATATTTATGGGTCTTTTTAGGTTTCAAAAAGTTTTCTATTTATGGTCTGATTTAAACCTTACAACTGACCTGTGACAGGTTAGCTATTGTCCTTATTTTATGAGAAAACCAGTGTGCCAAAAATGTAAGTTGTTTGCTCCAGGTCACATAGAAAGCGAGAGGCTAACTCAAAATAAGTACTTAGATCCTCTGATTCCCAGGGCAGTGTTTTACCGGCTAGACCACAAATGTTTTTACTGAAACATTTTGTTGAGGGGTTGGGGGAAGTGAGGGGATATGATTTAGGAAAGACTTATTTTCAGTGTGAAGAAATGGTTATCCATCACCAAATACCCTGCTGTATTTCAATCACCCACATTAACTTTTATTTCTTTGGTTTGCTTGCAAGGCTGGTAAGAAAGAAGTTAAATAGTTTAGATGAGTTCATAATAACCTAAAAGTAGTGAGTTCACATCATCCCTCTGGCTGACACACTCTGATGAGACAATGCCTCCAAATCAAATTCTTATAGTCCGTTACTAAAATAAGTTTGGCCTTGGAAGTTGATCAAATACTTGGGGAAAAATGACTGCTCAAAAAAGTAAATGTTAATTGTTTGTGTATGACACTGGGTTGGGTGACATTATCGATAACTTGTACTATCAGAATAGAATTAAAGGAAATGTTAAGGCTTTTAAGAAATTGTTGGCCCCAAATGAGATGAAGTTAAATAGGGATGCCAATATCCGTTACTGAGTTGGCAACAGAAACCAATGGACTGTTAACTTTAATTGATAACTCTACAATAATTTGACCCCTTTTCATGAAATTTAAGTCACAGAATCACCAAACAAACCTACATTAAAGAGAAAAAGTCAATTACCAAGCTATGTGATTCCCAGCCAACTGGTATTTTTCAGTCACTTGCTAAAATCCATAAAAGTAATCTGAGAAAATATATTAATAGGCACAAGTCATTACTGCAATTTAATAATTGATCTTTAAGTAGCCTTTTGTTACTACTGGAAAAGTGATTAATCTACCTAAACTATTTAGTTTCTTTAATTCCATACAACTCAGATTGATATTTTCCTATGTCAATTTAATACATCACAAGTTTTGCCTAAAAATGTTCAGAATTCTCCATTGTAGCTCATCAACCTTATAATGTGTAAAATGGAGAAAATGAGGGAAGGGCAGTATGGTTTAATAGAACTAATACCAAGTTCAGGGTTTTAGCCCCACCTTCAACTCTAAGACTTTGAGAAAACACTTAAAATTTATTCATTTATTCCATAAATATTTCTAAAGTGGATGTTATTGGCAAAGTACTGTGCTATGCAAGGGAGATAGAAAGACAAAATAAAAACCAGTTTCTGCCCTTAAGGAGCTTACCTTCTGTTGGGAGGATGTGACAGTTAAAAAAGATAAGGAAGCAGAAAATAAATCCAGGCAGAAAAGTGACAATTAGTAGTATCAGGAAAGGAATGCTTAGTTTGGGGAATAAGAAACATCACTATATCTCTTTTCTGGTCCCAACAAATGGGTATAATTCCTGTCTTCCTTCCTTCCCATGTTTGCCGAGTGGATAAAATTAAACAACAGAAAATGAAATTGTTATGCGTATTAAAATGGTTATTGTTTCAATCTGTCAGCTTTGCCAGACTACTGTGAAAGAATAGCTGGAAAACAATTTATGCAAAATGCTTACTAAATATAACAGTAAATAAAATTATGTAATATTTGTTTCCAGAGGAGTCTTTAAAATTAAACCTTAATGGCTTAGCCATGAAACAGAAAAATCAACTCAAAAAAGAAATAATATCAATGTAGCTGTAACTGAGACAGATTTCATCCTTAAAACAAGCTGAATTTAACCCTTGGTACTTTTATTTTGTCTTGTATTTATCCTGTATATAGCTTCCTTTGTTTTTATTTATTTGCTTATTGTCTCCCAGGGACTGTCTTTTGCCTCTTTTCATATTCCTGGTAGTTAGCAGAGTGCCTGGCACATAGTAGGCACTTGATAAAGGCTTATTGATTGCTTGAATTATCAATAGACTTCTTTAAACAGACAGGGGAATGAGATTTCTGTTCCTCCTCTTTTCTATGCTGAGGCCCATACTCAGAAAAGTTCCTGGTTGTTCATATTTTATTTAGTTTAGTGACTTGTGGAGACAGCAGACGGATTGAACAAAGGGTATGATAGCAGCAGCTGTGCCAAAAGACGAAGCTGCAGCAGGACAGGTACATTTTATAGCTGCACTCAAAATTCTCAAGCACACTAAAATGCGTATTTTCAGATGCACTCATTTATTAACTTGGACACAGAGCAGACATTTAGAATAATGTGCCAGAGTGACCCCTACTTTCCCCTACACTTATTTCATTTCTTATAAACAATAGACATTTAGGAGAATAGTCTTAATGCCTTATAGTATTGACATATGTTGAGGTTATTCAGTACCGAGGATGAACAATACCAAGGTGCTGCAAAGCACAAAAAAGCACACAAAGACATACTGAGAATGCCTACTAGTTGAATGATTCCAGCAGGGAGTTAGCCAAAGAATTTCTGAGTGTTAAATAAAACTCTCCCATGTAGTTCATCATCTTTATATTTCAGAAGGCAGCAGAAATGGATAAAGGCAAAAGACATGTCTGGGACATCTGTTTCCAATGGTTGGGCAATTCCATTTTATGGTCAGGACAGAATTAAGTTTATAGATGTTTCTTTTTTTGTTGTCTTCCTGCCTCTCTCTTTCTGATTGAATTTACTTAATAAAGTACTTTTCACTTTTTGATAGTCCCACAATATGCCAAATGAATTAGACAACATAGCTAATTTAGTACTTATTTCACTGAGTATGTTTAGAGGAAAACAATGAATCCCTGGTGGAAGAGGGAGCAGACAGTGCCAATAACCTCATAATTACTAGGCCTTTTCATACATTATTTCACTCTTGGTTGGCTTTTAGAAGATTTGAACCACATCCATGTTGATATTATCACTATAAATAAAACCAGAAAACATAAAGATGCTGCAGGTAAATGGAAGCCTTGATCACAGGTTATCCACACAGAGATGAATAAAAGAGTTGACAGGTTGGTTTCATCATTTGCCCAAAGTCAACAAGAAACATCATTTCCTGGGCAAGGGATCAGGTTGCTTTCTGGTGCTGAAGATGAGCAGAAATAAACAGATCACCGTGAAGGTAACTGAAGTTTATGCTCCAATGTCTATTGCAATGGATGAAGTAGAGGAAATTCTATGAAGAACTTAATATTATCCTTTAAATTAAGTCAGTACATAATTTGATATTCAGAACTTTCCTCTCTTGGCTCTGCTTCTGATTCTGTGGACTTTGCCTCTAAGCATCAGCTACTATATCACCCTGGCACATCCTTGTGCCATGCTTATCCCCTTTCCCTCTGGTTAGTACCTTCCAGACCATCCATCTTGGGGACCTTGACGCATGGTCACCAAATGCTTTTGCCCTACTCCCCATCTTTTTATCTTCCTTTGGTGTGTTGTCTTTCCCAATTAGAGTGTAAATTCTCAGGGGCGGGGAAAGTCTTTCTTTTTGTTTGTATTCATATCCCCAGTGTTTAATACAGGGCCTGACACAATAAATGCTTAATAAATGCTTTGTTGTCTTCCCTTCAAAATAAAAGTGGGTAATGATAATTCACATTTACACAGCAGTTGGATATTTTCAGGGCATTTTCTTCAAAATAATCCTTTAAATTAAATACTTATCCCCATTTTACAGATAAGGAAACTGAGGCTCTAAGCTTATACTCATGATTGTTGTTATACTAACATTTCTCATGATTGTTAGATAGTAGGCAATAAATCAAGCAAAAAGCACTTATTAAATACCTACTACTTTCCAGTCACTAAAAGGGAAAAATGGGACAGTCCCTACTTTCAAGGAGTTTGTATTCTATCATACAATACATCAGCATACTATGGGACATAGTGGCTGAGGCAGAATTTGAACGCGGATATCTTCTGATTCTAAGTTTAGTTCTCTTTCTTCTGCACCACCCTGACTCTAGCAAAAGGAAGGGTCATGAAAACTATTCTAGAAAATGTGGCTTGAGGTTGAGAAAAAATACAAAAGTTTGTAGAGTCCTTATGCCTAGATTGTGTGAATACTTTTCTTTTTTGGAGAGGGTCGGAAAGTGCAGGATATGACCAACACTGAACAGGATCAGAAAAAATGAAATTGACTATATCAAATTGACTAAACCATGATAAAACAGTCACCCTGGCTATTCCCACAAGGAAAAAAAGTGGATAAAGAATGCCAATTATCCAGACTATCACCTACAGTTGGAAGGGAAGCCTATTATATCAGTATATTAATAGATGTATCTTGGATCAACAATGCTTACCATCATGCCTGACACATAGCAAATACAGAGGCTAGTGAGTTGGGTCTAGAATTAGATAGGAGGAGATGGGACTGAATCACATTCAGACAATTGTACAATGTTTCAAATGAGCCCAAATTGTACTCTGCTGACAAAATGCATTTACCCCCCAGTAACAGTAGTGATACATACTATTGAAAATGAGAGATCACGATTTCAGAAGAATGAAAATCATAGACACCTCAAAGGGTGATAATGAACTACTAGGTATTACTGATGACATACCAAGGAGTGGTATAAAAGACATTGCAGAACATAGCTGGTCAGAGAAAGTAGGTTGGCCAGCCATGTAGTGTAGGGACAACAACTTGACAGCCCCAGTGCTACAATGTATCAGTAAATTATTGAAAGAAAGAGAGGAAGGCCAGTGCTGCCTTGGATAGATCCTCTATGAGGTATTTACATGAAGACATGAATATGCATTGTACCAGATGACAAAGTATGGGAGGGATCTTAATCTATTCAAGGCTACAGTAGTTAGTATCATTACAACTTGAACACAATTCTTCCAATTCCTCACCCAATGCCCTTTCCTATGTACCATTGTTAAAGGATCTTAGCCATGCTATACAGAGTTTTCTGATGGGAGAAATTATCTGGAACTTTAGTCCTACCGTAACAAGAACTAAAGATTGGCTGACATTGGAAAGGGAGGGAAAAATCATGTAGCTGGGGACTATTGTTGTTGTTCAGTAGCATCCAACTCTTGTGACCCCATGGATTATTTTCTCCATGGGATTTTCTTGGCAAAGATACTGGAGTGATGTGCCATTTCCTTCTCCAGTGGATCATCTTTTTTTTTAGAGTGTTAGTCACCTACAAATTTATCCAAGTTGTAAATTTGGCCATATATGAAGTTATATAATTCCCTTAACCTTGAAGTTATTTTGTTTTGTTGTATTTCATATAATTTGGTTTCATTTTACTTTAACCAGAAACTTTTTTTTCTGAAAAGGGCTTAAAAATAAATTTAAGATACTGTAACATGGGTAGTTAGGAATATTAAAACATTTGCCATAGTTTACAGATGGTGAATTAGTCAGATTAAGCAGCTAAGTCAAATTATTCATTTACTTTTGAAATCTTTGTACTGGGTCCTAGGAATTTGGAAACCTTATAACTTAAACACCAAGTTTATTGTTTAAAACTATATCTATCCTAGGAGTTATGTCCCTGTAGCCTATTCATGCCCACTGAACAATGTTATCAGCTGCCTGTTTACCTAACAAAGTATTAAAGTTAAGATTCTGTCCTAGCAAGGCTGATGACCGAGTCACTTGAAGGCAAAATGAACAGCAGGCTTACTTTTCTTTACAAAAATGAAAATAACAGCCTCGAAACATCAATGTTTAACCTTTACCTTTTGTACTTGCTCCTATATTGTTACTTAATAATGAGACATTTGGGGAACTTTCCCTAAAATGATTTCATTTGTTATTTTGGAAAATGGCTATTTAAAAAAATCTCCAGCATATAAATCTTAAGAAAAACAACTTTTGTGTACTTGGGATGTAAACAGCATGGTGGTAGTTTTATTAAGCCTTTAAGGCCATACTGTTTACTTACTGGATTTTAATTCAACATAACCACTGAGTTCAAATCAGCTGAAACTGGCTACAGTGAAACAGAGGAGGGCTGGAGGCAATGCTTATAGCTGCTTGGGAGATGGTAGTTCTAGAGGATGTTTTATATGGTCCTTCTGGCTGTGTAACATCTGTGTTATAAGTTGTTATTGTTCAGACATTTCAGTTGTGTCCAACTCTTTGTGACTCCATTTGGGGTTTTCTTAGCAAAGATACTGGAGTAGTTTGCCATTTCCTTCTCCAGCTCATTTGACAGATGAGGAAGTTGAAGCAAGCAGGGGTAAGTGACTTGACCAGGGTCACACAGCTAGTAAGTGTCTGAGGTCACATTTGAAATCAGGTCTTCCTGACTCCAGGTCCAGTGATCTATTCACTGTGCCACCTAGATGCCTCATGTTATAAATTAGATGGTCAGAATTTTTGCAGGTGAGTGTAAAGACATCCTTTTCTGACCAGAGCCAGATGTGATCTCTTTACTGAATGGTGAAGAGAAGCTACATGACTTCATTTGGTCATAGGAGATTCAAGCTATTTATTGTACTTTACCAAAAAAAAGTACTCAAGAAGCTCTCTCTCTTAACTTAAAGTAGTTAGTAAAATTGATTTGAATAATTTTTCTTGAGCTATGGGACCAACTCTAGTAAAGAATTACATTAGGAAAAGTAATTTTCACTAAGTGCTTGGCAGGAACTAAATGGAAGTTGCAGATACAGAATTTATCTGCATGAAGCATGCAGAAGCAAGATGGCAATACAGGCTTTATTGCTTCTAAGAGTAGAAAAATTAGCCCACGTGCTCCTTTGTAAGTATATAAAGGAAGGGTATATAGATAGATTTACATTTATCTATAGACAAAGAAATCTAAATTCTACAGAAATTTTAAAGCTGGACATATTTTTAGCATAGTCTAGTGGAGGGAGCGTTGGATATGAATTTGGAGGACCTGGGTTTGAGTCCTAGAACTTCTCCTTAACATTTTGTGTGACCTTGAGTTCCTTTATGGGCAGCTAAGTGGCTCAGTAAATAGAATGATGGCCTAGAGTTAGGAAGACTCATCTTTGTGAGTTTGCATCTGGCCTCAGAGACTAGCTTTGTGACCCTGGGCAAGTCATTGAAACAAGGTTTGCCTCAGTTTCCTCATCTGTAAAATGAGCTGGAGAAGGACATGGCAAACCACTCCAGTATCTCTGCCAAGAAAATCTCAAATAGAATTATGAAGAGTTGGACATGACTGAAAATGACTGAACAACACCGAGTTTCTTTATGTCTGTGGACTCAATTTCCTATCACTAGTTTCCTTCAAAACTAAGCTCAAACACTACCACCCATATTAGGCCTTTCCTAATCCAGCTAGCTGCTATCACTCTCCCCTCCCCTAAATCACCTCTTACTTATTTTGTGGATACTTATATGTTGTCTTCCCTGACAGAATGCAAACTCCTTTAGGGCAGGTATTCCTTTATTTGTTTATTTTTTACCCCCATACCAACATTAGTGTATTTTGCTATGGTGATTTCTGCTTCCTGTAAATTAAAAGGGCATAGGTAAAAATGATACATAAATATTCTCTCTCTCTTTTTTTGTTGGGGCCTGAATTTGATTCAGGAAAAGACAAGAGAAACTATGTAAGGGCTGGATTAATGCCATTTGCAGAGTGTGACGGAACAAAGAGTCCTGATGGTGAGGCCAGAATACTTAGGTTTATAGTCTCATGTTTGATCCTCACTACCTGTGTGACCTTAGGTAAGTCACTTAACTTCTATAGCCTTTGATTTCTTCAGCTATAAAATGAGGGCTTTGGACTTAGGAGCCTTTGAGGTCATTCCAGTTCTAGGTCGATAATTCTCTTTGGGTTACTTTTAAAAATGTTATACATCAGAAGGAATATAATAAAAGGAGCACAAGGGAGAAGGGAGGTAGCTGCCTTTGAGGGTCAGTTTAAGAATGTATCAGGGGTTAAAAACTGGCTTTTAAAAATGGAGTTTCATGAGGATACAATTTAGTTTTAGTTTTGACAAGACATTGAAATTCTTATGTGGTGTACAAAATTTTACTCTCCATATATAATGCTGATAGATGAGATTACAGTTATATTATTAAATTTATTTTCAACTATGTACAAAAGAGCATCTTTGAGAAGTATTTCATTCCCCATCCTGGTGGTCTATAAATTGTTTATTGTTATTATTATTATTGTTGTCATCAGCATATTTCTCAAAGCATTTTTTTCTGTGGTTTCATCATCTGTCATTCATAGAGCTGTGTACTAGAAATCTCCTGGGGGTGCTGAACTCAAGGAAAGTTGGCAATGACCAACTTTCACCCCATGGGGTAGGACTGCTGGCGAGGAATAACAATGTTGACAACCAGAGAGAGGGAGAGTCAGTGTTAGTCATATGAATAAAACCACACACACACACACACACATACACACACAGACTTAAACAGAGGAAAAGAGAATCAAAGAAGTATAGAGTTAGTTTTTGCTAAGAACAATATCTCTCTACCATCTCTGCATTTCATAAGGGTCTTGCTTAGAAAATTACTATCTTGGAGGGTAGGATTACAATTCAAACTGACATTGATAAATTAGAAAAATACATAGTCACCAATAAGATGAAGCTTAAACAGTAAAAATGTAATGTGATTCACTAGATGAGTATTATTATAGGATCATTGATTTGGAGCTAGAAAGGACCTTAGTTGTTCTCTAATCCTGCCCATTCAATTTACAGATGAGGAAACTGAGGCCAGTAACAATTAAGTGACTTGTCCAAGGTCACATGCAGTATTTTTAAATTCTAAAAACAAAACTTTATTGCATAAAGTGTTAGCAATCTGTACCATATCCAAAATGTGGCATGAAAATCACTTGTCATAACATATCACAGTAATAATAGATCACATGAGAGCTGGAAGGGACCTTAGAGGTCATGAAGTCCAGCCTTCTCATTTTACACATGAGAAAACTGAGGACAACAAAGAATAATCAGTCATTCAATAAGCATTGATTAAACTCTTACCGATATAATAGGCACTGTGCTAAGTGCCGGGGGATTAAGAAAAAAAGGCGAAACATGGTTCCTGCCCTCAAGATCACATTCTAACCACTGCAGTTTATTGAGTATATGGGGGAGGTGACATGGTCGATTCTCACTTGAGGAATATCACTTTGACAGTTGAGTGGAGGATGGACTAGAGTGGGGAGAAGCTTGTGACAGAGGCAGACCCACCAGTAGGCTATTGCAATAGTCTGGGCATGAGGTAATGGGGGCCTATAGTAGGGTACTGGAAATGTCAGTGGAGAGAAAGTGGTGCATATAAGAGATGTTACAAAGGTAGAAATGGCAAGACTTGGCAATGGATTGGATGTGGGGGGCAATGAGTGCAAATGAAAAGTAGAGGATAAAGCTATAGTTTTAGTCTGGGTGATTAGGATGATGCTAGTATCCATGGAAATAATTGGAAAGATGGAGAGAGGGGAGGGATTTTTTGGGGGGAAGATAATGAGCTCTCTATTGGACATACTGAGTTTGAGATGACAATGGGATATCCAGCTCAAGCTGTCTAAGAGGTACTTGGTAATGTGAGATTGGAATCCAGGGGAAAGACTAGGTCTTAATATATAGATCTAGGATCCATCTGCATAGAGATAATAGTTGAACACCTTGAAAGTGATGATATTATCAAGTGAGAGAGCATAGAAGGAGGGGAGAAGTGGGTCCAGAACAGAACTTCGGGAGATACTCACAGTTAATGGGAATGATCTAGATCAGGGCTGTCCAAAATGTGGCCCAGAGGCTGCATGCGGCCTGCAGTGTGATTTATCAAAATATATTGCCTACTGTTTCAATGAAAACCTAAGGTTTGACAGCCCTGATCTGGATGAATATCCAGCAAAAGAAACTGAGAAGTGGACAGATAAGTAAAAGGAGAAAAAGAGGTAAAAAAGAGAAAGGGAAGAGAGAGTATCCAGGTGAAGAGACTGAACAGCAGTGTAAGTTTCAAAGAGGTCAAGAAGGATGAGTTTTGAGAAAAGGCCACTGTATTTGGCAATTATGAGATCAATGGTAACTTTCGAGGGAGCAAATTTTGTTGACTGATGAGAATGGAAGCCAGATTGAGAAAATATGGAAGAAATTCAAGGGAGAGGAAGTAGGGGTACCAATTGCAGGTGTCCTTCTCAAGGAATTTAGCTATAAGGGGGAGCATGATGGCTTGTGTGGATTGTTAGATAAAATAAAGGCTTTTATATTATGGTGAAAACATGGGCACGTTTGTAGGAAGCAGGGAAAGCAGATATGGAAATATTAAAAATTAGTGAGAGGGTAGGATGACAAAGGAGGCGATATACAAGACAAGACAAGATGAAATGATGTCAAGTGTACATGAAGAAAGTTGACAAGAGTGAAGGAGAAGGTAGTGGTGGAAAACATCAGTGATATGAGATGGAAAGGTGGTAAAGTGGGACCTGTCGGCAATGGCCTCCATTTTTATTTATTTACTTATTTGTTTGTTTGTTTATTTATTTTTGGTGAAGGATGAAACAATTTCCTCAGCTGAGAATTAGGTCAAGGAGTTCTGTGGAAAGCTTGAGAAGGGATTGACAGGTTTGAAATAACTACTGTGATGAGACTCAATTGAGTATAGAAATGGCAAAGAATTGGCCTTATGAAATGAGAACTAAGTTGAGATCATGTAACATACATTTGTCTCCAATACAGTCAATATAGTTTCACAACTTATCTACCCCTGTTCAGCAGCATGTAATTAGGAGGAAAAATGGTGAATTATGGGAATCATCCAAGGCTGAGGTTTCACAAGTCATGACTGATGCTCTCATCAAGGGAGCAATTGATCCAAGGGTAAATTAAGTGATTTGCTGAAGGTTTACACAGTGGCAGCAAAGGGATCTGAGCCTACATCCACTGACTCCAAATTCAGCATCCTTTTCACTGTACTGTAGGTACAATGTAATTCTAGCTATCATTTTATAAACTGTATTTTATAGTTTATAAAGTGTTTTACATAGCTTATCTGATATTATCCTTACAATAATCATGTGACATACATTATCTCCATTTTATGGTTGAGGAAACTCAGACTCAATGAGATTAAGTGGCTTGTTTAAAGTCACATAGCTCACATGCATCAGAGGCAGAATTCAAGACCCAGGTTTGACTTGTATCAAAATCCAACTCTTTATCACATAGCATGACAAGTGAAAAAAACAGTCAAGATGCTATCACTTAACAAGTTAACATGATCCTGCGTAACCTGGCCTATAAAATAATCCTCCTTAAAAAAATCATTGGCCAAGACTTTCTTGGACTACATGCTAATTTGGGGGTTCTCTGAACCTTTGAGAGAGATGAGTGATTTTGGTAGTATAAGGAATTCTCAAGGGAGGAAGGCCCACTACAAGGACCAGTTAGCAGCTTTTCTGCAATTTAGGTTCTTAAAGAGCTCCCTAGAGGAAAGGTCCCAAACTCACTGCCCATAAAGGAAAAGGGGTGACCATCACCCTTCTATCTCCAATGCTATTATGGTTCTTCAATCGTCCTTACTAAATGTTTTTTGAATCAGGAAGCTCCAATGTTTCCAAGGAGAAGACTGGCAATACATGGGGAACTGGAGCAAACAGGTTAAGTAACTTGGCCAGAGTTATACAGCTAGTAAGTGTCTGAGGACAGATTTAAACTTTGGTTTTCCTGACTCCAGGCACAGCACTCTATCTCCTGTTGTCACCTAGCTGCCCCAGAATAGAAACAGCATGCTTGTTAACTGCTATTTCACTATATCCCAGACATGAATCCCAGCACAACATGGCAAACATTACTGACTACTGGACAATACCATAGCTGAGCTAGGTAACTAAGGGAAATTTACCAACTACAAATGTTCTAAAACACAGAATTATCCCAAAGACTTTTTTAAATCCAAGGTACACACTTTGCAAATCTTGCCTCAAAATAAGACCTGAGACCCACTTAAATTCTAAAATTCTTCTGGAGATAGGGAAAGAGGATGAGAGGCTAAAGAATCTTAAGAAATAAAACGTTCAGTAGGTGAGGGATAGGGACTGGATCTGTATTTTAATTGGCAGAAGAAACTCCCAGAAGAGAAAAATCCCCTTGACCAGTTCAGGGTGGCACTTTATCTGTAACTTTTTAGACTTCAAAGAGCACAGAGAGGATGCAGGGGCATAGCCAGTAGGTGTCAAAGATTATTCTTGTTTCAAGGCCAGCTTTCTATATACTGTACCTGTTGCTTCATATAATACTTTAGTAAATTCAGTAAATTCATACAATATTTTGTTTAATAAAACATTGTTATGAGAGTTTCTTGGTTTTAAAACACTAGCGAGAAAGCATGGTTGAATTGGTTCTTAGAACCAGGAAGCATTTTCTCTGACACATATTTAAAGTTTCCCTCTTTGAGGAGATGTGGGATATTCTACAAATTAGAAAACATTGTTGGGGTGGGGGTGGAGCTTTAGACTTCCTCCCTATAAGACAGGATTTCTCAGATGATGTGACCAAGAGCTCCTTTTTCCTTTCTGCTTAACTCTGTTCTAGAGCTTCAATATATTAATAACAGTCAGTGAGTCAGCAACCAAACATTTGTTAAATTCTTCCTATGTGCTGGGAAAACAAAAAAAATTGTCCCTGTCTTGAAAGAGCTCAGATTCTAAAAGAGGAAGCAGTATGCAAAGAACTAGCTAATACAAGATACAAACAGGGTAGATGGAATGCATTTTCCAAGAGGAAGGCACTAGCAATGGGCAGGAGGGACTGAGAAAATCCTTTTGCAGAAGGTGATATTTGAGCTGTCTTGAAAAAAGCCAGGAAAGCTAAGAGGTGAAGAGGGGGAGCTTGAAAATACTAAATGCCTTTTCTCTTTGCCCTGAAATGATGGCAACGGCAACTGGAACTCCATGATAAGAATGCTGTAGGATGAGAAGGTATGGAGGGGCTGTATTCTACACTGATGGAAAGAATGCCACATCTGGCAGTGGGAGATCTGGACTCTAGGCTGTTCTAGGCTGTGTGACCTCAAGAAAATCACTTAACCACTCTATGCCTTAATTTTCTCAACTGTTAAATTGAGATAATTACTCCTACTCTGCCAAGGTTGTGAGGATCAAATCTAATAAGTTATATGATACTTATCGTCTTGTGACTTTGGGCAAGTCAGTATCTTTGGGACACAGTCTCCTCATTTGTGAAGTGTGAAGATTGCTGTTGTTTGTGTGACCTTGGGCATATCACATAACATCTTTGGGACTCAGTTTCCTCATGTATAAAATGAAAGGATTAGACTAGGTGAACTCCATAGTCCCCTTTAGTTGTAATTAAATGATAGCACTTTGATCACTAAAGAACACGATATAATATTACACATAGTATATTAATTAATATATTAACAAAAATGAATAGTGTATTAATGTTAATATATAGTATTACCTTCTATATATTGTTTATATCTTCTATGTACCTAATTATTTATATATTTCATCCCATTAGAATGTGAGCTCCTTGAGAACAAGGACAGTTTTTTACCTTTCTTTATATCCTCAGAGTTTAGCATGGTACCTGGTATACAGTAAGTGCTTAATAAATGGTTCATACTTATAGGGTTAGTGAACAGGAGAGTTGAGAGCAAACTACGTGTCCTGAATCTCACTGTAGTGGAAAAATGTAACATGAAAATTTTCCTTCTACTACCTTAAGAGTATTTTTTGGGGGGAGATGCTGCTTTATTAATAAAAACACCTTTATTTTAGGAAACTTTAAGAAACACAATGTTCTCAGCTAAGGAATACTAAGCATTAGTGAATTAAAAGTTTCAAAAGTTCTTTTATAAAAGGTGACAGTTTGTACTCAGGGAACTAAAATGCCTAATTACTACACATAAAGTCCTGGACTTACCAGCTTGAACCTTTATTTCTACAGATGGATTTAAATGGTTTTGAGTGATGAGGAAGAATTACAGGATTCTTTTGTTTGAGTTTTTACCGGCAGGTACAATTACCAATTTCTTCTGGCACTAGAGAGGAAGGTTTTATACACTGCCTTACTGTCTGGGGAAGCCCTGAGAGATCATTGCCATGTACCCACATCAACACAGGCTCAACACAGTAAGTTTCATAGCTTTGAAGTTTAATAAGACAGAGAGGGAGCTATCTCTCACTTTGCTTCTTCCACATTTTAACACCTTATGAAAATAGCACACCTAAGGCATTTCCTGACACTAGCCAAATTTGTAAAACCATGAATTCTATCTAAACACCTCTACAGTAAAGGTTCTTAACCTGGCACCTGCTAACTTGTTTGGTTTTTTAAAATCTTTTTTGATAACTGTATTTCAACAAAATTACTTTCCTTTATAATCCTATGTATTTTATTTCATAGGTTCAAAACAGTAGCGTGAGAAGGCAACCACATGCTTCACAAGATTGTGAAAGGGGTCTGTGACAAAAAAGGTTAAGAACTCCTATACTACAGAATTTGTTTTAATGCTCACTTACGAAAAATCTGTTCTTGTGATTTGACAGGAAGTAAAACCTCACTCTTAGATCAAATACTTTGAGGATATGGCAACTCAGTGGTACAAGTACATATCTCTTTTATTGATGCAGATCACAGCTCCTCCCTGCTTTAGAACAGGTGTTCTTAATGGTTTTTTTGTGTGTCTTGGACTCCTTTGCCAGTATAGTGAAGCCTATGGACTACTTCTCAGAATGATGGTTTTCAATAATGGAAGGAAAGCTAAATTTTACTAATTTCTAATAGAGAGATTAATGAAAATAAAGCTCTATTTCCCCATCTATGTTCATGTACCCCGTAAAATCTATCCATAGACTCCAGGTAAAGATGGTATCTATTGGTTTCTGTGGTTGAAAAAAATTACCTGACAACTATCACCTGGTAACCATTTCTAGTGCTGAAAGTCTTCAAACCCAGTTCTGTTGGTCATTGAACAGAATGGACTGCTTAAGATTTACTGGAGATTTAATTGTGCTTATATAGCCTTCAAGAACCCAAGATCATCACAATGAGGCACTGAAGTAAGACTTTAGTTGATGTTCAAGTCAAAGAGTCAATATTAACAAATTCTTCATGTTTTAAATTCCACATCCACTGATCATCAAAATCAGTGTTAAGCATATTATCAGAGAGTTGTCTGATGAGAAAAGATAGTGAGATAATCGATGTTATATGGAGAGATTAAGGAATAACCAATTTATTGCCCTCAAACTCCACTGGTATTTATGAGTTGTCAATAGAACTAGATTCTAGGGGAGGATCCCCTACATCCTGAATGGATCCCCTGTGGAGGATTTAAGGGTGGACATGGAAAAGAACCACACAGGATAAGAAGGCATGAGGAAGTTGTAATCTACACGATTGGAGGAAGAAGCTGTATTGTTAGGCTCATGATTCCATTATAGTATTGTCGTATTAAAATAGCAAAATGTCTAAGTATGGTGATTACCAATTTTTTAAAACCAATGCTTTCCAGTTTTGTTCCCTACCCACTTGTATTTCGATGTGTGTGTGTGTGTGTGTGTGTGTGTGTGTGTGTGTGGTGGGTATAGATAGACATTTAGCAAGAACACATTAATAAAAAGAGAGGTGGAAGAGAGAGAAAGGAACCAAAAGTGCAGAAAGTATAAGGGAAAAATAATAAAGGAGACAATGAGAAGAAAAAAATGGGGAGGAAAAGTGAAGAGAGGAGAGACAGAACTTAGATTGGTCATCAGTATTTATGTTTTTAATGTCATTTTTATTTTATTATGATGTGTCATCTCAGATATCTGAGCACGGGAATGTAAATCAAAAACTGTATGTGGCAGAAATCAGGGCTGAAATTTCTAAGGACTTCTATAAAGAAAACAAAATATGTTAGGAAAGGCTAAGTGTCTAATAATAATGATGTACGATCCTTCATAGGCAATGCTAATGCTATTTATTCACTGTCAATAGGAAATGTATTTTATCTTTTTTTTCCAGTATTAGTGATAGATTTTCACTGAGTCATTGATACTTAATAATCTATTTCTCTTGTGGCTAATGGCACACATACAAATATACACAAACCTACATATGCATAGATGTATGTATAGGTACTCACATATGTTTTTATATATCTATATCTATAATCTATCTCTATATTAAGATTATCAGTTTGAGTTAGAGATTTAGTCTGTTTCCAGGGCAGAAAGCAAAACTCTTCTACATATATATATGTACATATATATGTACATATATATACATATATATGTACATATATATACATATATATATATATATATATATATATATATATATATATATATATATATATATATATATATATATATATATATATATATATATCTCTAAAAACCATGACCTTGGTCACTAGGGACAAAAGAACATATGTTACAAACTCTTACCTGCCCATCAGTCCCAATGGTACCTCCACAATCTGTAAGGAGCTCAGACATATCATAGTAGCTGACAAATTCCCATAAACAGGCTTCCAGATTGAGGTTGCGGTAAAATCTCAAGGTACCAGAACCCCTGATGGCTGCATTGTATTGGTAAGGATACGTCTCTCCAATCACTTCTGAGTTTCTGGTAGCATCAGTCAAGAAACCATGATGAGTCTTCACTTCAGTGTAATCCAGGAGGTTGGAGCATTTGTGGTTCCCAACTCTTGTGCCATCAGGGCTGAGGGTCAGCTCAAAGTTGGACAGCTCTCTAGTGGAGATCACGGGGAGCATGCCTACAAGTTATTATCATCAATGTTATTGGTCATGTCTAGCGGTGACCTTCAAAATTGTCTAGATGACAGATCTTACAAAATGGCTGGTATAGACTATATAATGATTTTTATTTAGATAGTACTTTAAGGAGTATAGCACCACAGATTTTGAGATGGAAGGGCCCTTTGAGTTTATCTAGTCCAGGGATGGGGAACCCGTGGCCTCAAGGCCACATGTGGCCCTCTAGGTCCTCAAGTGTGGCCATTTGATTAAAGGACCTAGAGGGCCACATGTGACCTTGAGGCTGCAGGTTCCTCACCCCTGATCTAGTCTTAGGATCAAAGACTGAGAATTAGAAATAACCTTAGAGCCCACCAATTCTAACCCTATCATCCGATAGATGAGGAAACAGAGTCACACAGGTAGTAAATAATTGAGGTAGGATTTGAACTCAGGTCTTCCTGGCTCCTAACCCATGCCTATCTACTATGCCACATGGTCTCTCATTCTATAGATGGATAAACTGAACCTGAAGGAAGTGAAGTGACTTGGCAAAAGTCATACAGGCAGGAAGTAATGGATCTAGAATTAGAACCCACGTCCCCTGATTCCAAATTTAACACTCTTTCCACTTCACCAAACTATGTCTTAATGTTTATGAAATGCTCCACGAGGGAGTATTTTTGTTATCCATATTTTACAGATGAAACTAAGGCTAGGAGGGACAAAGGAACTTATTCAAGGTCCTGTAGCTACTAAGTGTCAGAACTGTGACTGCAACCTAGGTCTCTAGACTCCAAGTCGGGGGTTTTCTCTACTATATCAAATTGCTTTCTGAGGTTCATTTCTGTGCCCTTCCTGTGTCCAATTTAAACCTTCAAATAGGTCCATAGATATATAGGTTGAGAGCTAAAGCATGGAATCATTCTGCTATTGGGCAAATACTGGCAACAAAGAATCTTCTTGCCTTCATCTGTCTTCCCCCACCCCCAGCCCTTCCTCAGAAAGTTTTGCATAATCTTATGGTAGGAGGAAACCAGTATTCATCCTAAGTGAGGCAGACAGATTTTGCCCTCGTTATTCCTGACCCTTTCGGCTACATCATATATGTGTATATGTGTGTATCTTTTAATCTCTCTTTCTCTCTCTCTCTCTCTCTTTCTCTCTCTCTCTCTCTCTCTCTCTCTCTCTCTCTCTCTCTCTCTCTCTCTCTCTTTCCCTCCCTCCCTCTCTCTTCCCCTCTTTCTCCCTCATACACACACACACAAAGAGACAATGTACTGTAAAATGAAATGAAACTTAAATTTTTTTAAAAATTAAAGCATGAATATTTATAACAATAGGTAAATTGATTGACCAGACTCAAGATTTGGGAGTACTTTCTGTACTTAGGGTAATGTATTCAAATTTCCTAACTAGTCTCTGTCACAGGTTCAGTTCTAATCCATAAACATAAGATAATAATAAAAGATGATTAGCAAAATTAATGAAATAATTTTAGACTACTATTTCTATCTTTCATTCAGGCTTATAGTTAAGAAAGCATTTTAATTATTATAAATGTTTAGAGACATGCACACTAAGCCCCACCACATGTTTAAAGGGAGTGCTCAGATAGCTACATCAAATACTAAAGTGCTTTCTAAATGCTTTAAACCATGGATGTATTGGCTAAATCTTTGGAAAGGTTGCTGAGTACTGCAGAAGCAACCATATGTGTTCCTATTTCACAAAGGTGGGAATTAAAGCATTTGCCTGTGGCTTCATTGAATGAAGCAACCAGTTTGCTGAATTTCAAAGGCAGAGAGAAGAAAGCAAATTTTAAAGGTACAGAGGAGAAAATGCTGTTGTAGGAAAAAAAAAAAACCAGGCAGAACAACAGTCTTGGGACATGCTAGTTAATGGCCTTCAAAGGCCTGAGTTTGTAAATTATGTCTTGGGTTATTTGGGATAGTAAGTAAAAATGCTAATTTCCAAAATATTTTCATGATTTGACTAAATTAGTTTACCTACCATCAATGTGTGGCATTGTGACAGTGAGCTTGATGAGATTTGTGTAGTCTGCATCTTCAGAGCCCGTATAACGCAATTTGGCTGAGAAAGGTTCTGCACCGACCACACCTGGCACCCGGGGCTGACAAAGACCTTTGTGAAAAGTACAAATAATGTTCTTGTATGTGCGGTTGAGAGGAAGAATAGCTTTACTATGGAGCTCAAGTTTTTTTTTTTTAATGATAGTTTCTCTTAATACCAGTTTAAGAGAAAACACGGAATGACAGGTTACATCATTACAGGGCACATCATTAGGAAATAAAAGAGAGACTCCAATAAATAGGTCTGGAGCAATCCAACCTATATTATGTGCTCTACTAAAGGCACCAGAGAATTTTTTTTTTTGGAGAGGGGGCTATTACCTTTGGACATGAGTTAATTTAATACTGTGGCTGAGGTCATGAAGCCTTCCTAATGGCAGCCGCAGCTGGGTGATTTGTAGGTAGAGGGCTGTGCTTGGAATCAGCAGTGTCTGATTCAAACTGAATTTGAATTCTGTCTCAGACACTTATTAGTACTGTAACAGTGCAAGTCATGATTCCTTATATGTAAATGAAGGGAGTTGGACTCCATGTCCTCTAAAATCCTTCTCAGCTCTAAATTTATGAAGTTCAGCTAGGAAGGCTGTATAAACAAATAAAGGAAATGCATAGGAAAAAAAAATCTCATGGGTTGATCATGCTGAATCGGCATTTTAATCTTTAAAGGCACTTTGTCGTCTGTGTGAATATGAAGGGGTTCAAAGCAAACCTGTACTTCCTGGTTCACAAATTAAATTCATTAAACTTACCAAATAGATGCCAAAGACATAAAGTAGATTGTTTTCTTCACATTGAGTGATATTTTAAAAACCGTAAAAGTGACTCAGGGCATAATTAAAGCCAACAAAGCACCTGTAATTCTGACATAATTTTCCAATAATAATAAGCCCAATAGCTAGCATTTATTTGGCACACTGGGGTTTTGAAAGCACTTTACGTTATCTCACTTGATCCTTACACCAATCCTGTGAGGCAGATGTTATTATTATCCCCATTTTACAAAGGAGGAAACTAAGGCTGAAAGAAATTATATGAGTTGCCCAAAGTTTTACAGCTAAGTGTCTGAGGAAAGATTTGAACTCAGATCTTCTGAACTTTAACTCAAATATTCTATGTACTGCACCATCTAGCTGTTTCCATGTTTTTCCTTCAACACAAACTTACATAGTATGGTTTCATTTCAATGGAAAGAATCAAACTTTTGGAATATGAGAAGGATAATACTAAATTTCTTACCTATTTCTGTTCTGATAGAATAAAGAACAGTAAGCAAGCAGCTCAATATTACAGTGGAAGTGAAAAAGAGAAGTAACTAGAATGTCTATTTCATTCCCAGATCACTTTGTATAATGACAGTGTTTGATATTCTCGCCAGAGCAATTGTGTGATCCTTAAAGAGACTCAAAACCATATATATTAATTAAAAGGGATAGAGACTGGACCTATGATTTCATTTTTACAGGGACTCCTAGGTAAGGGAACTCCCTCCACTGATGAGAGTCAGCACTTTCCCCATAACTTATTGCCTTAGTGTTTCTTTAACACTGAGGGGTTAAGTGATTTTTCTGAGGTCAAATAGCTAGTAATTGTCAGAGGTGGGATTTGAACCTAGGTTTTCCTTGCTCCAAAACACACTATCATGTTGCCTCTTTTAAGAAAAGAAGTGAAATTGGCCAAAAATATTATCACTAAATGACAGATGCTGAATGTATGATTGCAATATGCTTCACCTTATTGGTACATTTGTTCCTGAAAGTGTGCACATGAACTGAATTTGTGTAAATTAAACCATAATTAAGTGCACTTGGTGGATCATGATCTTTAGAACAGACAAAAAGTTTTTCCTTGTTACAAAAAGCAAGGTGTGCTTGTAGGATGATGCTGACTGATACTTGCTTGAGGGAAATGATGTCTAGAAATGAGAACTTTCCAATACTGTTCTGAATATAGATGCCATGTACATTTGACTACAACTTTAAATGAATAAGGGCAGAAACTACCTTCCTCTCTGTTCACTGTGACAATTGGGCTCATTAGCTCCAGCCCTTCATTTCCATCGGTGTTCACAGCTCGAGCTGCACACTGTACCCTGGAACCAGCTTGAAAGTAAATGGAGTCCAAAGTGATCATCTTGGAGGAGGTAAAAAAGGTGTCAAAATCCACTTCTTTCATAGGGCTGGTCACACCATCAGGGCCTGTGGGTGCGCTGACAAGCCATCGGTATCTAGTCAAAGTGTCATTGATACTCTCACTTGCGCATATAGAGCCTGTCTTCTCATAGTCAGAATATTTGGGGTTGCAAGCCTACGGAAAACAGACATAACATTATTGTGACAATCATATATGATTACATGGAAATTGGTGTTTTCAAGTTCTTTTTCTATGCACTTTCTCAATGATCTTATCTACTCCCACAGTTTCCTTGATGATTTCTCTATAGAGGACTCTAACCCCGACTTTTTTCCTTAGCCCTCATTCTACATTGCCAGACTTTTAATGAGCATCCTGAATGGGAATGCCACACTATCATTGGACAGTTCAACATATCAAACTCATTCTCTTCCTATACATATCAATTTTTCTTCTTTACTTTCCCAATTTTTCTTGATAGTACCAATATTTCCCACTTACCTGGTCTTCAAATTTTGGAGTTACTCTTGATTCTTCCTTTAGCTCACTAAATTTTCCCCAATTAGGGGTCAATTTTTATTTTTTTATATATTTTTCCATTGCTATTACTTTAGTACAGGCACAAAGTTCACACCTAGGATAATGTAATGGGCACCTAATAGATATTTCTGAGTTCTGTTCTCTTTTCATTGTATACTGTACACTATTGCCAGAATAATATTCCTACAGCACCATTTTGAGTTTACCCTTTTCCGCTAAAAAACAGCAAAACTTAAAAAAACCCACACTGTAAACCAAATTCGATCTAAAGTCCTCCACGATGAGTCCCAAGCTACTTTTTTCAGATTTATTAATTTATTCAACATATATCATGAACTCATTTTCTTAGACTTTACTTCTAGTGCTGGACTCTATCCATGAATATCAAGGAAACTGGAGGAATTAGCTTGAATCAATCCCTTAACTGAGTTCTTTATCACAGTCGATGCAGAGTCAGGATCCAAAAGGATCTTGATAGAATAAAACATTGGGATGAATCTAATAAGATGAGATTTGGCAGAGATTTATGTAAATTCTTATATTTGGGTACAAAAACCATCTTCATTTATATAATATGGGGAAGCATGAAGAGATAATAGTTCTGAAAAAAGGGTCTATGGTTGTACTCTACTGTAAGCTCAACATGAGTCAGCAGTATAATATGGCAGTCAAAAAAGGTAATGCCATTGTGGTTATATTAGGAGGGGCAGAGCTTCCAGGAATAGGCAAGTGATAATCCCATTGTACTCTGACCTTGTCAGACATCATCTGGAGTATTGCGTTCCATTCTGGGCACAATGATTTAGGAAGGACACAAACTGGAGAGTGTCCATATTTGATACGTGAGACAAACATAGTGCCTTACACGTTGCAGACATAATAAAAATGCCCTAGTTTTTCCATTTGATATTTCTGCCATTTTCTATACACGATTTGTGCTTTGAAAAATCTGTCTCTCTGATTGGGTGCCTTAGCTTAGAATTACTCCATTCCCCAATCCCATCCCTCCCAATCCACTAATCCTAGCAATTCTTCAAGACATATTCACAGTCTATCTCTTTCATAAAACATTCTAAGGATATAGGAAATGGTATATATCTCCATTTCCTCTGAATTCAATTCAATTCAATCCAAAGTAACCATCATTTGTTGAATGGCTATTATGTATAGAATAATTAATAAACTATCACATCACATAGTTAGATCATTGTAGTTATCTATGAACATTTTTTAAAAAATTCCTTAATAGTTTGCAATGTTCTTGAAGATAATGATCTTATCTTAATTCATCTTCCTATTCCCAAAGCACTTAAGAAATATCTATTCATAGTTGGCATTCAACAAACGAGTGAAGGAATGGATGAATGAATGAGTGTGTGAACAGAAACAAGTCATTCATTAAATATCATTAAAATTTTCCTTTGGGTATTTCAAGATAATCATACCCAGATAAACATAAATTATTCTATCTTCTCACTTTCCTTTATTCACTATAGTATATTATATTTTAGTCTTAGTATAGCATTGTGTTTGTATCATCTATTATGACATCTTAAAATCAGTAACTTTCAAATTGTATTCCAGAGTTTCCTACTCACTGTAATACAAGCCACAGGGTAGCCAGGCGCTGGGCCAGGGCTGTCTTTAATTCTGAAAGCATCATCATATATCAAAAGGGATACAACTTGAGGCACAGAAGGGAAAGTGACATCTGCCATGCTGTTCATTTCTTCTATGTACACAATGGCTTTGGTCACCTATAAAAAAGAATAAATCCCATATATTAATAATATTTTTACCCTAAACACACTAATCAAAAGTTGACTTTTGATGCAATTAAGTTTTATTTCTCAAATCATTGATGAAAGTGATTATCTGTCTCTACTTCTTGAATTTAAAAAAATAACATAACATAAACACAATTTTTTAAAGAGAAACATTATAGCACAGAAGAGAAACATAAAAAATTTAAGGGGAAAAACAACCTCTATGTTTTGAATTTACATTCACAATAAATATATACCTTAAGGGCGAGAACAGTGATTCTTACCAAATTACCTGCCCTTTAGTTACTAGATTAGTGAATCAGAGTAACATTAGAGACAGTGTATCTGGATTTCACCATGGTATCTGATAAAGCTCTCATGATAATTTTAAAGATAAGATAGGAAGCTTTAGCCAAAAAGCTAATGCAGTTTTAGGCTACACTAATAAAAGTATAAAGGCCAGCCATATCTGACCTTCAAGAGAGGAAGACCTATGTTCAAGGTCTAACTCTCAGACATGCAGGCTCTGTGGCACTGGACAAATCACTTAATTTCTCAGTGTTCTAGGCAACTCTTCAAGATTCTAAGCTAATAATAAGAATATTCTGGGCACAATGATTTAGGAAGGACATAAACTGGAGAGCGTCTATATTTGATACATGAGACAAACATAGGGCCTTACACATTGCATTTATATAGAGCTTTAAGGTTTGCAAAATACTTCATGTAAATATTATCTTATTTTATTGTCATGCCAATTCTGTGAATTAGGCACTATTATTAATTCCTAACTGAGCCAGATAGAGGTTAAATGTCTTGCCCAAGGTCACACAGTGACTAGTGGCAGAGAAGATGTCAACTTGCATTAGTTAGACAAATTTTCTTCATGTGGGAGTTCCCTAATTCAGGGAAGGCACAGATCCAGTCTCTATTCTTACAAAGAAATGAAAGAAGGAAACAAGCAACTATTAAACTTCTACTAAACACAAGGCACTCTAATAAGCATCTTAGAAATATTATGTCATTTAAACCTAACAATGACCCTGGGAAGTAGGCATTATGATTACCCCCATTTTACAGGTGAGGAAACATAGACTAAGAGATACATCAGTAAAGAATCTGTTTCATGGGTTCAAAATCATTGTATGTGTTCAGGAAGGAAACTTCAGTACTTTATGAGAGCTGTGATTTCATCTATGTAGATACCCCTTGATCTAATGCAGAATGCAGTCTCTCCACATCTTAGCAGATGGTTTGATGCATTGGTGTGGCCAACAACATTTATCTCCTACTGGCCAGACTTCATGTAAGATGACTTTCTGAAGTTAGCTAGGAAATAACAGGTCCATATTTGAAGCCTTTCTGGTCTGATAAGACCTAACAGAGGCTGTGCTCTGATGGCACAGGGCCAAGAGGCAACATAGCCTCTTATATAGGTGGATAGAGATTGGACTTGGAGTCAGGAAGAGCTGGGCTCAAGTCCTACCTCAGATATCTACGAGCTCTGGAGGAATTTAGTAGCTGTAGATTTAGAATGAACCTATGTTACATGGTGACCATTGGAGTACTTGTACACATGAGGATTGCTCACTTACCTGTGTCTCTGCCACCATGTTTTCATCGGGCTTCAGGTGAACAGTGAAGGCTTCCCTCATCTCTCTGACTCCATCGAAGAGCACTTCAATCTCAACAATGTGCTGGGTTTCACCCTCCTTAAATTCAATTTCTATAAATACAAAAAGACAGATTTAAATCTGGAGTCTATACAGCAATTTATTTATAGTTTTTGTGGCTTAAGAAAAAAGGTAAACAGGATTTTTATTCTCCTTACTCATTTCCTACATGGCTGCTACTAGTCAACATCAGGCATACCCTAAGAACACAGCATGATAAAATCAGAGGTCAAGATTTAGAGCTGGAGAGGCCTGCTAGTCCAGCCTCCTCATTTTATTTTTTTTTCTTCCTGTTTTTTTTTTTGTTGTTGTTTTGGCAGGGCAATTGGGGTTAAGTGACTTGGCCAAGGTCACACAGCTAGTACATGTGTCAAGTGTCTGAGGCCGGATTTGAACTCAGGTCCTCCTGACTCCAGGGCCCGTGCTCTACTTACTGTGCCACCTAGCTGCCCCCAACCTCCTCATTTTAGACAGGAGGCCAAGAGAGGTGAAGTAAACTCTCCAAAATCATATAGATACTGTATTTTAGCTAGAACTTGAACTCAGAACCTCTGGTTTTAAATACAGTTCTTGTTCCACTCTAGAATACTAAGTACAAGTTAATGTGACTAGGTATAAATTAAATTGATTGAATCAACTGAATTGATTTTTGTCACTAGTTCAGAGGGTGTTTTTCCTCTAGGGAGAGAAAAAAAAACTTTAAATGAATTTTTAGTTTTTGTTTTCATTTCAACTCATACTTTAGATTGTTCTAAATTTAGATTCAGCTTAGATTGATTGTTGGAAAATCTGTCTCTTTGAAAATCTAGTGATTAGACATAGTAGGCCATGATGGAAAGAAGGCTGGATTTGAAATCAAAAGACCTTGGTTTAGAGTCTCATTTTGCTGTTTACTAGTTAGTTGCATGACCTTGGGAAAGTTTCACTTTCCTGCCCTGGGTTTTAGTTGCCTCATCTGTAAAATCAGGAGATTGGACTGATGGTTTATAAGGTACCTTTTAGCTCTAGACCCTATGATCCTGATTGTATTTTAAAATATTTTTACTTATTGCTTTTTTTCTTCTACAGATAGGAATGTAGCTGAGTTTTTGCTTAGACTCGTTACTGGACATATCCTGGTAGACATGGCGTGGTATGTTGATAAAAATAGAGTACTGATTAAAAGTAGATGACTGTATTTAGTATTTGCCTTTTGAAAAGGTAGGCCAATTATCAAGATACAATGAATAATCACTTTGGGTAGATGATTTAAGGCATACATTTTTCTATCTACCTCCCCTCCCTGCCAAATTTTTTCGCTATTGAAAAATAGCACTTTTTTGTTGTACATATAACTGTAAAAATCTTGTTTTTTTTCTATCAACTTTCATGAAATGGAAACTTTTCCTATAAATATTTAGTCAATGCATCTTAATATTTTGTTTTTTCTGGGTACAATAATGTTAAATTTAAGGGTTTCTTTTTTCCTTTTATTTTTGTTTGCAAATCTATCATTACATGTATGTCTCATGTTCTTTCACATTTTTAAAATAATTTAATCTTTTGTTCTTACATACTTCACTCTCTCTTCCCTTCCTGTCCCAGAGAACTATCCCTTATAACAAAGAATAAAAAAAGAGGAAAATATAGTTCTGCAAAATTAACCAATGTAGTGAAAAAATCTGTCATTATATGCAATGTTCCACACCCATGGTGTCCCATCTCTGCAAAAAAGCAAAGTGAGGTGGCTTTTCAAACTTGTCTTTGGGATCAAACTTCATTGTAGCTTCCCAACATTCAGTTTTGATTGTTCTGTTGTTCATGTTTGTTCAATTTATGTTGTTGCAGTCTTTGTTTATATTGTTTTCCTGGTTTTCTTACTTCAGATTGTCTCACTTCATTTAAGCCTTTCCATGCTTCTCTCTATTCGTCACATTCATTGTTTTGTCCAGCATGGTAATATTACACTATATTAACATTCTGCAATTGAGTCATTCCCCAATTGATGGACATCCACTGCAACAATGTAAATATCTATATATCTATGTGAATAGCTCTTTTCTTTTTTTTCCTTTTCAAATGCATTGACCAGCACAGTAATCAATAAAACACTAAATCAACTTAAAGTATGGCTCCTGCTTACCTTCTGACACAGGGTGATAGTCTTCTCCTGAGACAGCAGAGCCATCCTTTGTGTGCACTCTCACGATGGAAACCTTTGAAGTGTCTCCCTGACGAAGCACAGGAATTTTCACAATGACCGACTGACTTGGTCCTTTTGGTTCACGGACACTAAATTTGGTTTCTCCAAGCTTAATAATTGTCCCTGAAATTTTGAAAAATAAAGTCAAAGTGATTAGATTGGTCATAATCTCCATGCTTAGTTCATGTTAGAATTGAGAAACTATCTTCTTACGGTCAGCATCATCTCGGATCTTTATCAAAGTTTCATTTTGTTCACCAACTGAAGCTCCGAAAGGGGATTCACTTTGGGGAGTGCCAAGAACTAGACGTAGTTCCTCTTCTTCTTCATAGATCACATCATCCATCAGTGCAAGGATGCAGGGCTTCTCAGTCTCACCTGGAATGAGAATGCAAGAAGCTGACATCATTATCATACAACCTAATCATGAGGCATATTTACACAGTGAAAAAATATATAGCGGTAGTATGTGCAATTTCTTATAAGACTCTGAAAAATACCTGCAATCATAACTGTAAGACATATTTTTAGAAAACTGCATATATTTTCCAAATTCCATAGAGATTTTCCATTTATGTCCATATCTCTTTAATCCAATACACAGTGTTCTCTATTGACATACAAAGGTTAACCAGGATTGATTTCTTATTCCAGTTTTTTGATTTTGGTCCAAATTGTTGTTGTTATTTAAGAATAAAATCTTCAATAGTACATTAACCAATGAAAGAAAAAAAACAAATTGAAGGAATTAAAAGTCATTTCATATCTATTGTCATGGAAATGGGACTGAGAAAATTTGTTGAATTTAAAATTTTTAGAAATGTGTTTCCTTTTTAGAAAGAATAAATTTGTTATTAATCAATGTTAACCACAATCAATGGTACTTAGATCTTGAACACAGAAAAAAAAAGTTTTGTGAAAATGAAAACCTTCTCAGTAAGAGTAATAAATGATTACTCCTTGTCATTTTAATGTATTTAAAATAGATTTTTATTGTTACCTTTTATTTTTCTGTAATATAGATATCCCCATGTCCCTCCTTTTCTACCAGAAAGCTATGCTTTACAATAACTTTTTTTAAAAAAGAGAAAGTAGAATAAGAGGGAAAAATCAGCCAAATCATTCAATACATCCTTTAAAAAAGCACCTGACATTATATGCAATGTTCTACAACCCAAAATCTGAGTCCTAACTTACCAGGAAGGAATGTGATAATGGAACTGTCAGTGTTTGGGCGTTCTTCAAAGTCCATCATTACTTGTGCAGATCCTTGGCGAGTATAGCATCTCACTGAAGACCCATGTTGGATATCCCCACTCCTATAAATCATGGCAACAATCTGGCCATCATTTTCATTACCAATGTACACACGTTCTTTAAATTGCATCTTAGGTACTAGGAATAAGAGAAACAAAAAATCAGAATGGTTTGACAACTATGTTTTGGATGAAATTGCTCAGAATATATTTAATTTTAACCTATTTTATCATCTTTTTCACTTGAAGATATCTAAAAGGTGAATAAAGTAAACTTTCAAAAAGTTAATGGTATCAAAGAAGATAATTAGTTCTTTCCAAAGAATTCAGGTCACAGAAGGTTTGAGGTATATCTACACAGTGAAACAATGTATAGCGGAAGTATGTGCAATTTCTTGTAAGACTGAAAAATGGTCAGAGGCATGCTGGTAAATGTTCAACAACTGGCTATCTAGATTAAAAAAATAATGTGTGCTCAATATGTTTTAAAATTTAATCTCATTATTTATATTTTCCAATAATTTTTTAAAATATAGACAATCAACAAATGAATAAATCAAGCCCTGATTTGTAGTATTTGCCGATTTCTGAGGTTTAAGTGCTTACATAGAAAATTTAGCAATTTACCCATGAGTGGCCACTGCACACTCCTGGATAGTGATCACATTAAGCAAAACTGACAAAAAGTGATCGTGTATTATTTTACATGGCATTTGCATTGTTTCAACTGAAAGAAAATAAAAGTAACATGAGAATTCAAGATAATAAAAGCATAATGTCTTGCACATGGAAGCAGCATGATAAATGTTGAACTGAATTAAATTTTTTAAATTGTCAGAATAACAGAGATAATAACAATTAGTGTCCAATCCCATTATAATTACTCATTTGAGACAAAGATTAAAAGTTGCTTTAGAAACTGCGAAATTCTATGAGAATTACCTGTGGAAAAGATGAACCCAGTTCAAATGTCAGTTTAGAAATGGTCAAATAGCCATATTGCACTTTAAAAATTATGAATAACATGAACATGATAGATACTTACAATCAGAGGTTGAATCATTAATAAAAATTGTGGCTTTGTTGGGTTCTCCAAGGGCAGCATTCATAGGCATACGTAATACTAATTCAAATTTCTCAACTCCTTCTAAGGTTGGTTGTCCTCGATCATCCAGAATAATGACTCGGAGAGTTTGCAAGTTAACTCCAGGTGGGAAATCTAAATTACGACTGATTCCCACATAGTCGGTTCCAGCTATAGGGGAAATAAAAGATTAACTGATTAAAGAGTGACAAAAGAAACTACCATCCTTCCAGTCACCCAAGTTTACAGCTTTGGAGTCTTTTTAACTTTTTTTCCTTTCTCACCTTTTACATCAATTTGGTAGCTAAATCTTGTCACTTCCACCCTCTCCCAGCCCCCACATATTTCTTGCATCTATCTCTTTCCCTCCATCTATCTCTTTTTCCCCATTTCCTCAATTAACACCCTAGTTCAGGTTCTTATCACTTCTCGCTTGGTCTACAGTCAGGTACTAATGTATTGAAATAACCTTCTAATGGTTCTTCCAGCATTCAGTCTTTCCCCATTCCATTTCCTCTTCTACAAAACTCATCAATGAATATTCCTAAAGCAGAGATCTCCTTATATTACTCTCCTGCTTAAGAAACTCCAGTGGCTCATTGAATAGTCCAATATGATTAGGATGGACCAACACCTGGAACATTAAGAAATCTTGAGAGACCTTTAAGAAACAATCTATAGAGTCTAAGGTCTCTGGACAGGAACTATTTGGTTTCTGACTTTGTGTCCTCAGCACGTACCACAGTGCCTGATACAAAGTTGGGGTAGGGATAGGGACTGAGCCCATGATTTCACTGGTATAGGGAACTCCTAGGGAAGGAAACCTTCAATCAAAGCAAAATAGCACTTTATCTTCAAGTTCTTGTCTTAGAGAGTTGTTTAGAGCATTGTGACGTTGAAATGCCTCAACCAGGGTCACATAGCCCTTAAGTTAGGAGTGGCACAAAGTAGGCACATAATAGATTCCTATTGAAGTAAATGGAATTAAATTGAATTAAAGCCTTACTTCCTGCCCACCCCACACCCCAAGCCAGACCAGAACACTATTCCTATGTGAAAGGAAAAGATAATTGGAGTTAATGGAAAGACAAAGGAGGCTGAGGGAGACTGAAGAATGAATGACACGTTGTTATGGACATATTATATGTTGAAACTAATTTATTCAGTTTTAAATAGCTGCAAAGCAATTGGTTTCATGAATGTTTAATATTACATTTCTAATAAAGCATCAATGAACAACAAAAAAGTCACATCACATCCTCTTCCCTAAGCCAAGAATACGCCCTTCCTTATTCTTCTTGACAAACAGCTTGAAAAGGGCTTTTTGTTGTCCTTTGCATTTTGTCCAACCTTTAGCTCATTCTAGACTTTAGCCTTTCTGAACATTTTCTCATAGAACTGTGCCACTCTTTTTATATCCATCACTTCCATCTTTTGTACATGTTCTTTTTGAATGTGAACTCATCAGAGATCTTTCTGCAGAGTCACATTGAATCATTTCAATACCCTGCCCTCAGAATCATTCATGATAGATTTGCCAGGATTCCATTTTGGAGAGCCCCTCTTGATCTTTCACAAGCTTAAGCCATGTGATTGTGCTTATCTATTCACTGAACTTGTGAAAATCTGACTTCCTTAATTAATCATAACATATAATTGAAACCAAACAATTAAGACATTTAGGTACATTCATCAAATGGAATGTGATAGAAAATGTTAAAAAAGAGGATGAACAGTTTTTTTGTTTTTCTATTTTAAAAAAAGAATCAAGTAACACATACACAACTTAATTGTTTTGTACATTTCTGACTCTTGGATGAAAAAGATTACTGAGTTATAACCTTGTAATTTAGTCTAAGGCTCATGTAATGCATTGTGACTCCTTAATAGTGACAAAAACTTAATAGTGACAAAAATATGGTTTTAAGCAAGTCAGCTGTAATATTTTGTTACTTTAATTATTCAAATTTATACAGCACTTAAAGTTCTACAAGGTTCTTTCTTCATGCTGCTCTTCAGAGATACAGATAAGGTTCATCTTCAAAATACCTAGAAAATGTCTTTAATAAAGAGCAAAAGGGAGTTTATTTGTTGAATTGAATTCATTTTGTGGACCATGGAATCATTAATTTAGAGTCAGATGACCTCAGAGGTCATTTAGTCATTTAGTCCATGCCTTCATTTTACAAATGAGGAAAAAGGTCTAGACAAATTATGACTTGACCAAGGTCACAAGTAGTAAGTGGCAGAATGAGGGTTAGTTTTTGAATTAAATGTAATAATACCACATTGAAAGCCCCAGATTTATCAGAAACCTTAAGAAATAAATGACAACTAGCATAAGAAATGACTCACCATCAGCAGAAGGGGGCTCACTTTTTCGAGATCTCACCATGACACTAGAAAACCTTGAGAGATCAGTACCAGTTCTCCAGATGTGTACTTCAACAAATCCAGCACTCTCATCTACGGAGTATTCAGCAGCACCAAAGTAAAAAGTTGGCTCTGGTGAGAAAGAAATGGAATCCAATCATGTTATTTTTATTTTCTCTTCAAATCCGCAGCTTTATAGAGATAGTGAAAATTAACTTGAATTATGAACTCTGGGTACATCCAACATTAGTCAGTCTTACATCACATTTTTTTCTTCCCCTACAATCCTATCAGAACAGGACTTATATGGATTTGTATGAACTTTAAGTTATCTTTCATGCTTCCTGAAACAACAACTTCTAAAGTCTCATAAAAGATCATTAGCCTAAAGTATAGGTATTAGTCTTTCCCCAAAACTCCAAAGTTACAAGTGAATTCCATTGATTTACCTACAGGCCAGCTAATTTTCGTTAGAGTTGTACTGAAAATGATATTGTTATACGATGCTGAATATCTGTGTTTGACTGGTTTATTTCCTCTGGGATAGGGCTTTATTTTGGATGGCAGATCCAGTTGTTCAACTCATGACTTACCGAAGTCTAAGCATATTGTCCTGAAACCTGACTCTGTATCATTCTTGATCCTGAGAATTCAGTATCAACCCTGATCCTGGGAATGAATCATTAAGATTAACATAGTTGGATGGGTCACTATATCCAGGGATCCTGGTTCAGAAATCTATCTGGGATTGTGGGGTGCTTTGTTTCCTCTGTACAAAATCTGGGTTCACAAATAAGAATGACTTTGTCTCACTGGAGCTCCTTAGGGCCGCTTAGAATTGGGGAGAACAGAATTCATATCTACTTTTCCCAGTAGTGGTGACAGATTTGTACTGACCTATCTCTGCCTGTTTTTTTTTTTCAACTTTGTGACTAACTACACACACTTATGACACAGATAGCTGGAATTTGAGGCATAAGTACCCATGGAAAGTCATTTCACTACCTGATTCATAATAAAAAGATGATTTGGGGGAGATAGAATATGAGATTTTTGCTACTTCAGGCTCACTTTATAGCCAACTGACAAAGTGGTTGACTATACACATATTGTGAGTTAAGAATGCCAGTGACTTGTTGTATTCTGCTGCTCTTTATCAATTGTGATTTCCAATAAAGCAGAGTGGCCCCAGGCCAAAAGAGGCATGGAGCTTGAGCCTTTGCTTCTTAAAACACAAGGCCATTGTGAGCCTGATTTTCATGCTTCAGAGGATATGATTTTAATTGAAGCTTGTTCCCTAGTGCCATTGGTTTATGAGGAGAAACACACACACACACACACACACACACACACACACACACCATGTCATTTATTTGGACCAAATAAATAACTCTGAATAAAAGAAAGCTAATTTGTTTTGTTCATATTTTGTGCAGCACAACTAGCAAATAGTCTTTCTTGAAAATTCTTACAGTATATGAAACCAAACTTGGGGATTTTGTTTGCATATTTTGGTCCAATGGGTGATAAATCTGCTGGAAACATATTTCCCTACTTCTGGACCTTTCAACCAGAGCTGTTCCTGCACTTCTGGATGCCAGGGCATGTGAGTGTGTGTGTATAGATGAAGGTGTTATCTTATTAACCTTAGTCGAGTTAGACTTTAAATGCAAGCCAATAAATTCCTGGCATTTCTCACTTCAATGCAAGCAGACAAAGGTGAAGATAAAGAGACTGGAGAGTGTAACTAACACAGAGGATTCTTATTTTGACCAGCTCCATAACCACAGTATATCCGAGTTTTTCTGAAAAGTTCTTAAAATCATTTTTGGAGGAAAAACATTGCGTTTGATCCAATGTGTTCAATAAAGGAACACACTAATCTTTTTTCCCTCTCACCATCTTTGCAAACCACATTATTGTATAAATTAGGTTTTTGGGCTAAGGGACCAACTAGTTTGGTTCAATAGGGGAAGAAATCCTACTTATTAATTCAGTATCTGCCTTAATCAGCTCCCTTTCCATCCTGATCCCCAAATCTTATCCTGGCTCCACTGCTTTGTATTTCATCATGGAAAAGTGAATAGAATAAAATAACTTAAATGAAGGAAACTCTTACTATTAATCATCAAATTATTTAAATTATTATTAGTGCTGGGGATAGTGTTCTAAACTAAATTATTGTCTTGGATTTCAGCTAATTTTTGCATTTTCAGGAGCATAATCCATACTTTTATTCACTTGTTCATTTAAAAAAGGAAAAACTAGTCTGCAGACTAGGCTTATAGATTAAGGGAATACGATAGACATAGTATATTTGGATTTCACCAAAGCATTCTATAGAGTTACCTTGTGAATATAATGGAAAGATATAAAATGGGTTATAATTTAGTTAAATTGATTTGGTAGTCATTCATGGTTTAATATCAACTTGGAAAGACCTGTCTAGTGCAGTTTTTAAGGAATTAATTCTTGGTCTCCTATTCAATATACTTATCAATAGCCTGGAGGACAATATAGATGCATGCTTGTCAAATTTGTGGATAGAACAAAGTTGGAAGTTATATGTTGAATGACAAATTTGAGATAAAAATGCTTTTACTGTCTACAACAAGGTGCTTAATATGATAAATGAGAATCTATTAAGATATAAATGCAATGTTGAAGATGGATTTTGATAGTAGAGATCACAAATGCTGAACAAGATAGATAGCAATTCATATAAAAATACCTAGAAGATTCAGTAGACTTCAAGCTTGATGTGAACGAACCAGCAACATGACATGGCAACTAGAAAAGCTAATATGATTTTATGATATGCTGAAAAAACCATAATTTCCAGAATGAGAGAGGTGATAGAGAAAGGTGAGATCAAACTAGGTCTGGAATATTATGTGAACTGCTGGGCAATGCATTTTACAATAATTTTGAGCATCTCCAGAACACAGTGACCAGGATAGTGAAAAGTTTAGAGACCATGCCACATGAAGATTATTGAAGGAAGTAGAATAATTAACCTGAAGAAGAGAATTCTTAGCGGGGGACAAGTATCCAAAGGGCTATTATGTAAAGGTTATTACACAGGCAGATAGTAACTTAATATAAAGAATAACTCCCTAAAACTTAGAGTTGTTATAAAATAGAATGGGCTTCCTCAGTAAGGAATATCCAGCTATTGAAGGTGCTCAAGCAGAGACTGACTACTTGACAGTATTATAAAAAGATTTCATGCTTAGGTATGGTTGGATTTGAAAATAACTGATACCACTACTACTATCACAGTGGCAACAAGATCCCTTTCAGCTGTGACAATATATTATTATATGGATAGTTTCTTATGACAGGAATAAAAAATGCTTTTGGGTCTTCTTGTATGGTTCATCCACATTTCAATGGATCTGTAATCTTAAAGGTATGAGAATTTCCTTTCCAAGTGAAAATTACATTCCATGTATGCCCTGTTTTCCTAGATTATTTTTGTCTTTGTATTTCCATAAACTCTCCATGAAGGATGTATCAATACATTGGAGATCTTCTTTTATTCTTTTACTATTTAATGAATACTAGAGAAATGTTTAAATTGTCCATGTAAGACCAGAAAAGTAGGACATATATTGAGAATGCGACTGGCCCAAGATGAACAGCTAATATACAACTGAAACAAAACATTATGCAGATCAATAAATTGATTTTAGATCAAACCCCAATTACCTCCTGAAATCTTCTGAATTTGATCCATTTCTATAAGTATATTCATTTATTAAAAACAATCCAGCTGCAGACACATGATTCATGTTCCTACTATATCTTCCCCATTGAACCCTTGACTCTTCTCTAGTGTCAAACACAGTCAAGCAAAACCAATTGACAAAGCAACAATGTCTGACAGCATGGGTGGCATTTCACACTCCAGTTTCCTACCACTTGAAAAATTTGAGCATTGTGTATTTAAGTATATCTATTTTGACAATAAATTATGTAGTATGGTTGAATTAAGGGATATTCTTTAGCTTTGAGGTGAATTGTAAACTTCAAATAATGTACTCTTTAAAAGGATAAGTAAGTCTCTTCTCACCTAGTATTAATATCATACCCTTGAACCCCAACCTCTCCCTTCTCCTCTAAAACTAACTCCATTGATTAACCCTACTCTTACTCCTTCATTTTTTCCCCCTATAACTAGGTCCCTTCTATCTACACACATGCTCAAGTCAGGTCTAGTTAAGACACATGCTCAGTCAGGTCTAGCTAAGACGCAAATTCACACATAACCTTTCTTCAACTTTCCTACCCTCCTCAAGTTATTATCACATTGTCATTCACATGCATCAAAGATGTGAAGGTAATGAAGTAATAAAATGATGTAGGTGTCTGGAATCAGATCGGTGAGTAGGATACAGAAGACAAGAAAAGAAGCAAGATGTATTCAGAGGTTAAATCTCCACTTAAGATCTCACAGGCAACAGCTAAGCACAACTTCTTTTTTCATTAGAGCTTTGGCAGGAATCTGCTCATTATGGATCAAAGACAGACTGGCAAGCTAGCTATGTGCTATGAAAAAAAGTCACAAAAGCTCTTACGTAAGGTGGTTGCAGTAGCTAGCAAAAATAAAGGAAAAGAAGGCAGAAAGATAGAGATCAGTATCTTCCATCTAGTGAGCAGGGAGAAGGAAGAAAAGAATAGAACAGGTGAGAAAGAACTTTAAGATGGAATTTAGGTCAAAGCCTTCACAACATCTAGAACAGTTTCCATTAGGGCTTTGGCATATGAATCAAAGGCAAGTTAGTGATAGATAATGGGAAAAACATGGGAAAGCTCTATTAGGAGGTGCTAACAACTAAGCATTTCTGCCATGACAGTGAACCATAAGAGCCCCTAGTATGAATAACTGAGGACTGAGGAACTTGCATTGTGGAGAACATCAGGGAAATCAGCTGTTGAGTTTTTGTTACTGTGTCTCAATTGTTTTTCAGTTGTGTCCAACTCTTTGTTACTCCATTTGGGCTTTTCTTGGCAAAGATACTGGAATGGTTTGCCAGTTTCTTCTCCCGCTCATTTTACAGATGAGGAACCTGAGGCAAATAGGGGTAAGCGACTTGCCCAGGGTCACACAGCTAGTAAGTGTCTGAGGTCAGATTTGAACTCAGGAAGATGAGTCTTCCTGTCTCCAGGGCTGACACTCTATCCAGTGTACCACCTCACTACTGAGTGTCTATTATGTTTCTGTTTCTGCCAATGCCAAGTAATAGTTGGATAAAAATACAGTACATTGTAGTGGGTAAAGTGTTTGAGTTAGAGTCAGGAAAGACCTTCGTTTGAATCAAACAGCCACCAATTGTATAACTACAGGCAGGTCACAATCTTTCTGTGCCTCAGTTTATTCCTCTATAAAATGGGGATAATAATATGTGATGTACCAGTCTCATAGGACTAGTTGGAAGATTAAACTAGTTAAAATAAGTAAGTTGTGTTTTTAACCTTGAAGCATCACATAAATTCCAACTATTATTATTTGTATATCCAAGATTCAATATTGTTTTTCTACAAGAGGAGGAGACCAGGTAAGGAGAAAAATAGTAAGTGACATTTATGAAGTGCTTTAAGGCTTGCTTTGTACTTTCTGTACATTATCTCATTTTGATACTAATAACAACATGTTAGCAAAGTACTATATGCACATTACTCCCACTTTACTGAAGAAGAAACTAAGGCTCAAAGAAAGACAATGATTTTACCATGGTCACAGAACTAGTAAGACTCAGAGATATAATTCAAACTCAAGACTCTTCCAATATCACACTCAGAGTGCTTTATATTGTCCTCATGAAGCTCTATTTTTCCATTTTATTAGAAATAATGAATCATTTCCTTTGAAAGAGTGGAAGAAGTTGCTGAGCTGTGCATAACACATCACTAAACAGTGGTACCACTGCTAAGTCTATACTCCAAAGTGATCAAAGAAAGAAGCAAAAAGACTCATACAAAAAAATATAGCAATTCTTTTTGTGTTGGCTTAGAACTGGAAGATAAAAAGGTGCCCATCAATTAGGAAAGGGCTGAAGAATTATGGTATATTAGTAATGGAATACCAATGTGCTGAAGAAATAATGAAGGGTTAAGAGAAACCTGGGAAGACATGTATGAACTAAAGAAGAGTGAAATGAACAGAACCAGGAAAAAATTTATTCAGAAACACCAATATTGTAAAGACAAATATCTCTGAAAGATAAGAACTCTAATCAATACAATATCCAATTATGATTCAAGAGGACTCATGATGAAACATGGCACCTACCTCCTGACAGAGAAGTGATAGACTTAGGTAAAGAATGAGACATATTTTTTTGGTCATGGCCAATGTGGGAACTTGTTTCATTTGAATACGAATATTTGTTGCAAGGATTGTGTTTTTCTTTTTTTTAATGAGGAGTGGGAAGTAGGAGAGAGAGAAGGTAAATTAAGAAATTGTTTAAAGGAAAGAAAGAATAGAGAAGGTATTTCTTAAGGAGAAAACAAAAGAGAAAACAAGGAAAAGAGGAATCATAATAATTATCAGGAGGTTGACTGAGAATGAAACAGAGTATGAAAGGAAGAAGATCTATGGAATGGTTGGAGTTTTATATTAGATTTGAAGCAGACCCATAGGCAAATGAGGCTTTATACAAAAATATCCCGGGGCTGGGAGCATAGTGTCAAGAGCACTTAAGCTCAGAATTATGAATACTATAGAAAACCAAAAGACTTTCTTAAAGTTGAGGTAAGAGAGAATTGGATAATGATAACAGGTGCTATACAGAAAGCAGGACTATTCAACTCTTGATTTGTTTTCCCCCAAGAAGAATGTTCTTCAAAGTAGGAAGAATAGAATGAAATCATGGAAGAGAAGATTGGATGCAAATACATTTAATGGTGGGAAGAGAACACAACTAATCTCAGTAAATTTGTCACAAGGCTGGGGCATACTAAAGGCTTATAGATCAGACTGCAAAAATAGGCAATGGATAATCCTTTATTAATTCTTTCTTCAAGGCACAGCCCAGGCACCAATTCCTAAGAATTTTCTTGATTCTCTCAGTTGTTAGCACTGAATTACTTTTTTTTTGTTTTAGAGGGTAGAAGACAGGACAACTGGGGTTAAGTGACTTGCCCAAGGTCACACAGCTAGTAAGTGTGTCAAGTGCCTGGGGCTGGATTTGAACTCAGGTCCTCCTGACTCTAGGGCTGGTGCTCTACTCACTGTGCCACCTAGCTGCCCCACTAAATTACTTTTAAGATTATTTTGTATTATTTCTACATACTCAGTATTTCCTTAATCAGAGCTATGTTTTACTGGACCCTCTAAGAGCATGTAGGCCCATTTAAGCAGCCTTTTATCTCTCCATACCCAACACCTAGCACAATACCTTGTGAATATTAACAAACGTAAATTTAATTAAATTGTTGGTTACAAAAAGTGAAAGAATAAGAAAAAATCTCAAATTTCCAGATATTTCCTAGATACAACCTATACCTTCTTCTCTAATGCCTGACAATTCTTGTTCATGATCACAACTACTCCAGATCATTGGTCTTGTTCCATAAACTCACTACCCTTTATGGAAACAAAAACAAATTATCTTTCTCTCTTCCCCTATTCCTTCAGTTCTCTCTTCCTCCCCCTCTTGTTCTCTCCTCTCTCTTCTCCTCCCTTTCATCCTCCCTTTCCTCCTCCTCTCTTCTTCTTCCTCTTTTCCTCTCCTCCTCCTCCTTGTTCTTCTCTCTTCTCTTTCATATCTAAATCTGTGATTTTATCCGTGTAGGGAACTCCCTGGTAATGGAATTCCCTCCACTGGTTCAGGTTGGTTATTCAGTAATAACTTAAAGTCTTAATGAATTGCCTGGAGCCATGAGACTTTTTAATTCCTTCCTAGTATGTGTGAGAGACTGGAGTTGGACTATGGTCTTCCTGACTCAAAGACTGGCTATGTGCTATTTCATGTAGCCTTTCTATGGTGCTTTAGGATCCTAATCATTTAACTCTTTGGGGCATTCAAACTGTCCGAGATATACAGTATACCTTTACTGGAGCAATGAAAGTTCACTCTCTTTACCTTTGACGGTGCTGTATTAGAAGGAAAGGGCACTGACTAAAGCCACATCCTTAGACAGGTCTGTATAATCTCATTAAACATTAATACACTTTTCAAGACTGATGTGAGAACTTTTACTCCAAATGGCACAGATAGAACCATGTGTCCCTCCTATATACAGAGTGATGAGGAGGCTTGGCATCTCTGCAACAGAGATAATGGAAAAGTAATAAAACCATTCTCCCCTTCCCAGAGGGCAAAAAGAGTAAGTCAGATTCTCTTATTAATGTCTGTGGTGTCTACATTGATGTTTATAATCACATTTTATCTCGTGAGATGAAAAGAAAATGTACTCGTATTAATTGCTATCTCAAGCCAAATCTTATTACTCTCATTTATGTATATGACAAATAGGACTGTATGATAAAACTTTTAGTACCTGTTTTAGCATTCAACAGCGAAGAATAAAAATTTGTGTCGTAATTGTTTTTCTCAGGACTGAAAAGAAAGAAGATGAGGGAAAAAGACAATTGCTTCCTACATATTTTAGTGGCGAATAAATTCTTTTTTGTGTGATTGTAGGAGGTAGAGGGTAATATGGTAATATTAAGACCAAGAGCTTGGATCTTGGATGGCACCACAGATTTTCACTGAGATTGGAAAATCACATCTAGACTAAATGTCTCAGGCATAGGAGGCATCTTGCTCAACTTCTATTTTATCTAGAGGCAACCTTCATTTGGAAAGGGAAAAGAATATCTGGCATGAAAAATAGCTTACCTGACAATCATTTAAGAATATTTTACTAAGATTTTCTCTACTTCATATTTATTTACATTATTTAAATACGTGTATTTTTCCTATCACCACCACTACATATACCTATGTTTTGAGTCATATTTAACTCTTGAAGAACACTACTAAAATACCTATTTTTGGTTGAAGTTAAATATTTTTATACAAAATAAGCTTAAAAAGTAACTATTAATTATTATATCCAGGAGATTAAAAGGATGCATTTACATAGCTTCTTTCTCTGCAAATCATATTTTTCTTTGAATGAAAAAAAGTTAGTGCCTATAGAATGTGCTGATAACTTAAGGGCCATATTTTCCTACAGATTTCAATTAGGGATTTATGCCTTTCCCCCAAAGATAATGTTATCAGAGATTGCACTGTCAATTTACTTTGAAACCTCTCATCTGGCCTTTCTCAGGGTCAAAATAAGTTCATGCACAAGCTTTAACCAAACTTCACAGTTATCAGGCTTCATGACCAACCCAGCAGTATTTGAAGAGGGCTACATGGGTGTTGTTTTTGGTTTATGCTTGCTTTCCAATTTTCAAGGCAGTAGAATTGAAAAGCTGGAGAGGATTAAAAGTAAGACAACTCAGAGGGCAAAGGGCCTTCTGGTTGAAGGAACTGTTTTTTTGTTTTGTTTTTAGCATGGGTAAAATTTTGACTATTATAAATATCCAAATTAAATACAAAGAACATATGAAGAAAGATGCTATCTGCATCCAGAGAAAGAACTGATAAACACAAGTATGAATAGAATGATTTTACACACACACACACACACACACACACACACACACACACCCCTATCTCTCTCTCTCTCTCTCTCTCTCTCTCTCTCTCTCTCTCTCTCTCTCTATTTGTGTCTAATGGTAGCGATCTCTATGGTGGTGGGGAGGAGAAAGAGAAATTTACATGATAACTTTATTATATATTTATATTTGAAAGGAATAGCAAGTTTACATAATAGATTTGCAGTTTCATGTGCAACCATCTTTTTTATTGTCCTATGTTAGGGAAATACTTGTTTTATTTCATAAACTAAAAATAAAATAAATGTTTTTAAAAATTAAAAAAAAAAGGTTTGTGGAGGAGGGGAGACAAAATATCTATTTTCAATTATATAACAATCACATGGAAAGGAGATTAGACTGGTTCTGCTTGATCTGAAGGGCAGAACTAGGGGAAGTGTCAATCAGTTGCAAAGAGGCAGTTAGATTTGTTACAAGGAGAAACTTCCTAACATTTGGGGGAATCCAGTCACCATTCCTTGAGGCCTTGTTTTTTTATGTCTGTAACTTATGCCTTGGAAGCCTACCATCTAGCTCAGTAAATGCCTCACATTGGTATGAGGTCTACCAAATCTAAACAGACTCCAGCTATACTTCATTTGCTCTCTGGCCACCTTTTCTCTACTTTCTTAATGAATCTTGTGTTTTCCAATCCTCTCTGCTCTTCATTTTACCAGATTAGGAACCATGATCAAACCAATACTGCCATTCTTCCTTGAACAAGAGTGTGTTATGGGAAAACTGAAAATCAGTATGGCAGAAACTAGGCATAGGACAACATCTTATACCATATATATCAGGATAAACTCAAAATGGGTACACAATTTAGATATCAAGGCTGATACTGTAAGCAAACAAGATAGCAAGGAATAGTTTAACTGTCAGATTCGTAAAGAACAGAGGAATTTATGACCAAACAAGAGACATAAAACATGAAATACAAAATGGATGTTTTTGATTACATTAAATTGAAACATTTTTGCACAAACAAAGCCAATGCAACCAAGATTAGAAGGGAAGCAGAAAGTGGGAAAAAATTTTGTAGCCGATGTCTCTGATAAATATCTCTAAAATATAGAAAGAATATATATAGAGAACAGAGTCAAACTTATAAGAATACAAGTCATTCCCCAATCAATAATGGTCAAAGGATATGAACAGGAAGTTTTCAGATGAAGAAATTAAAGCTATCTATAGTCATATGAAAAAATTCTCCAAATCACTATTGATTAGAGAAATGTGAATCAAAACAACTCTGAGGTACCATATCACATCTATCAGATTGGCTAACATGACAAAACAGGGATAAATGTTGTAGAAGATGTTTGAAAATTAGAACACTAGTGCATTGTTGGTAGAGTTGTGAATGGATCCAACCATTCTGGAGAGCAACTTGGAACTATGCCCAAAGGGCTATCAAAGTGTGCATACCCTTTGACCCAACAATACCACTTCTAAGTCTGTATCCCAAATAGATCATAAAAATGGGAAAAGGACCCACATATACAAAAATATTTATAGTAGCTCTTTTATGGTGGCAAAGAATTGGAAATTGGATCAATTGGGGAATGGCTGAACAAGTTGTAGGATAGGAATGTAATGGAATACTATTGTCCTAGAAGAAATGATGAGCAGGTGGACTTCAGAAAAACCTGGAAAGACTTACATGGACTGATGCTGAGTGAAGTGAGTAGAACCAGGAGAACATTGTACACAGTTACAGCCACATTGTGCGATGACTGACTTTGATAGACTTAGCTCTTCTCAGCAATGAAAGGATCTAAGGCAACTCCAAAAGACACATGATGGAAAATGCCATCCACATCCAGAGAAAGAACAATGCAGATGGAAGTATACCATCTGCTCTCTTTTTTTGTTATTTTGTTTTGTTTCTTCTTTTGCATGGTTCCTCCCATTGGTTCTAATTCTTCTTTATAACATGACTAATGTGAAAATATGTTTAATATGAATATATATGTAGAAGCTATATCAGACTGTACACCATCTTAGGGTGGGAGAGGGGAAAGAGGGGAAGAAAATTTAAAACTTCAAATTTTAAGGAAGGGGGGCAGAAAATTCAAAAATCAATATCTTATAGAAGTGAATGTTGAAAACTAAAAATAAATTAATTAAAAAAAGAAAGAGTGTGTTAATCTACTCCTATGGCTTCATTTACCATCTGTAACTTTCCAAATCAAAATCGCTACCATATCTATGACTTTTTCATTCATTGTGTCTCCATATTAGAATATAAGCTCCTCAAAGGCAGGGATTGTCTTTATATTTGTTTCCCCAGCACTTAACCCAGTGTTCAGTACATGTTGTTTCAGTCATGTCTGACTCTTCATGATCCCATTTGGGGTTTTCTTGGCAGAGATACTGGAGTGGTTTGCCATTCCCTTCTCTAGTTCATTTTACAGATGAGGAAATTGAGGCAAGCAGGGTTAAGTGAGTTGTCCAGGGTCACACAGCTTAGGAGTATCTGAGGCTAGATTTGAATTCAGGAAGACGAATCTTCTTGACTCCAGGGCTGGCACCCTGTCCATTGAGCCTCCTAGTTCACTTGTTCAGCACATAAGGAACACTTTTCATTTATTCAATAAAACTTCCTCAGTCAATTGTTACATGTATCTTGATTCAAAGTTAGGAAAGCAGATATAGCTGCTTTGAACTTTTTTGTATAAATCATAAAGACTTCCACATAAGAAACAAAGTTTTCCGCAATTAACTGGAAGTTGTTCAGACAGCAGTATAAATGAAAGAACTTTGCATTCTATCCCAAATCAAAGACTGCCTTGCCACCACTGAGACCGCATAGGCTCAGGGATCTCTAAAACCATTCTCAGGAATTTGGAAGCCAATAGGAAAATGGAAGCCAGTAGGAAAATGGAAGAAAGGTAGCTCCTATTAAAGGCACTTATCTACGCATTTAAAATAAATTAAAAGCCAAGTATAAATGAAATATAACGTTACTTTGCCATAAGAAAAAAGTGACCATGAAGAATGGAGGGAAGTATGGGAAGACATAGGAAGTAAAGTGAAGTCAAGCAAGCATAATCAGTAAAGCAGTATATTACAATCACGTAATTAATAAAACTGACAAAATGATCAAACCTATTTGCTGTGAAATTATTGTAATCCAGCTTCATCCCAAAGAAAAGAAGGGAAGATACATCTGGATTTAAGTCCTACCTTGTACTGCTGCATCAGAGTACATCATCTCCAAACATTATGCTCATGTATTTCAATCACTGGGGAGAGATGGGTCAGATGAACCTCTGTATTTTGGAATCAGACATCTAGATAGATGTCTTATGTAGGGAAAATTTCAAAACAGATTGAGGGCACTTGTATTTGGAGTAAGAACTAAAAAGGGGATAATGAAATAATTAACATCTGTACCCTAAGAGTTGACTACTACAAGCAGCAAGAGGAAGGTCTGGTCCAGGCAGAGGTAATGTATAGGGGTATAATTACAAAGACCAATGATAAGACAAAGATTTACTTAGAATTTAAATTAGTAGCAAAATATTGGGAACAAAGTGGATGTTCATCTACTGGGAAATGGCCAAACAGATTGTGGTATGTGACTACTGTGCTGGAAGAGATGATGAATGCAATGAATGGAAAGATTTACATGAATAGATGCAAAATGAAGTAAATGGAGCTAAAAAACAATGTATTCAATGATCACAAAAATGTAAAAGAAAAGATAACCACAAAAATCATAATTAAGATTGTAAAATTACAAAGAATGAGCATGGTTTGAAAGAAGAACTATGAGAAAACACCTCTATCTACTCTGCACAAGTAAGAAGTAGGTCCACAGGTGAGAGCTCTATTGGAAAATGTATTCTTTGTTTTTGCTGATTTTTTTCTTCTTTAAGAATATTTCTACATGGGATAAATTTAACACTTACTCTACATGGTTATTTTTTCCTATTTTTAAAGTGGAAAGTAAAGTTCATAGATTAGCAGATTTAGACTGCTATAATTTGAAGAGACCTGAGAAATTAATTTAAGCAAATTTTTGTTTTTTTAAAGGACACAAAGCTATTATACTTTATTTAAAAAAAAACCTCCACAAAAGTCTCTATTCTCTGGTCACAGGATTGTTACCTTGGTTCTCAAAAGCTACACTATCAAAGCACAAGCTATGGAAGGTTCTGTTGAAATGTAAAATTTTCAAGTAGACAGCTAGGAAAAAAGACTGCGCTATAGGAGAAAATTAGCTTACAAGGGAGCATGGAGTAAGATCCTGTGAAATCAAGTTATCCTGAGAGCATTTGCAGATGAAATTGGAAGGAAGATAACAGAGCAAGAGCTAGGAATTTTTGTATTTTAGCCAAAGGCAATCAGCAGGAATAGCAACTACTTGAATTGGAGAGAGGCAAAAATGTTTAGAAACTATTCCCCTAATAACACTTTCTAAAATTTTGCTAAGATAATTAATAACAATAGCTAAAACATATATTGCTTTCTATGCATCAGGCTCTGTGCTAAGCACCTTACAATTTTCTCATTTGATCTTCATAACAACCCTGGGAGGTAGGTGCTGCTATTATCCTTATTCTACAGATGAGGAAACTGAGGCAAACAGGAATTAAGTGACTTGCTCGAGTGACTTGTCACACAGCTAATAAATATTTGAGGGTCATATTAACACTTAGGTCTTCCTGACTCCAGGCCTAGAACTCTATCCACTGCACCACCTACCTGGGAATCAGTGAAAGTCTATGGGTAAAGAGAGAAGACAATGGAAGATGATATTTTCTATTTCATATTTCTATCTATATTCCCTTTGACAACCAGAAGGATGAGGTTCCAAGAGCCGCCTCACATTCAAAATGCAGCAGCATTCTACAGAAACACTATCTATGTCATCTCTCGGATTACTCCCCTTCTTAGTCAACAAACATTTATTAAGCACCTTCTACATGCCAGATACTGTGTTAAGTGCTGGGGATTCCCTCCCCCCTCCACCTCCCACTGAAAAAAAGGGCAAAGGAGGTCACAGTTTAGTGGACCAGTAGCATGAGATTGCTTCTTACTAGTTTACCAGCTTACTACCCACACTCTGACATCACGTTTATTTATGAAAGCTCCAATCCTACAGGGAAATTAAGCACTCTAGAGGTGACAATATATTCACAGAGACTCATTAACACACTCCAGTTAGTGACCCTGAGAACCCTCCTTTCAGTCACTCCCTTTGCATACCGTTCTCACTTGTACCTTCCAACACAGTGACTTCTTTTTCACAATCTCTGCATTCCTTTCCACACACTAATGGATCTGTCAGAACCATGCCTCCTCCTACCACGTACAGATAACCAGCAGTCAACAGGGTGCTTGATGTTTTTTTTTCCACTAAATGGGGATAATTGTCTATATCAGCTCCCATCCTCACATTAGCATTTTGTAGTAGCATATTTGTAGTTGCTTTTTCTCATTCCTCCTTAGTTAGGAAAACTTCCTTTTCCCTTGGTATTTACACTCATGTTTATAAACAACTTTGACCCATAATCTCCCTGCTCCCCCTACAACTGGGCTATCTCTGCTATGCCATCCCTTTTAACTTCCCTAATTTAATTGACATCCAGTTAATAGCTGTGTGGTCTAAGTCATATTTTAGATATCTGGAAGGTATACTGTACTAGCAAAAATAAGAAGTCAGACTCTGAACACATCTTTTGTTCTTTCTGCACGATTGTATTGTGCCATTGCATCTACGTATGGCACCACAGCTTTGGCTTGCGATATTTTTCTAGTATCATATTATTGAAAATTATCCCTCAGATCAAGCGTAACACTGTCCTAGGGGGAAAAGAGAATGAACTTCAAGTAGGTTTTTTGACTGAGGAGATTTGGCTCAGGAGCATACTTCCACGGACTGTGAGATAGATTAATAAATACTTGAGGGGAAATTTAAGCTGAGATAAATTTCAGACCAATCAGGTGTAAAAAGATAGGTTTCCTTTCCCCGAAGTTGCTGCATTCAGATTATTTATACATTACTAGCTAGTGAACCCCTACTATTTCTTTCATCAGTTTCGCAAGACTGAAGTTGAAACTATTGGCAACCACTGAGTTGGACGATGTCAATGGGAGGATTGATTCCAAATCTTTCAGCTGTCTTCACGATGAACAGATTGCTGCATCCTAATTGAGCACTTGGCAGCCCAAATCACCTGAAACTTCTTAAAACAAAGTGCTAGTATACACTCTGTTTTTTTTTTTTAGTGTGGCAGGCCTGCCTAAAATGTCATTTCAAATAATTTGTCCAGTCAAATAGAATGATGGTACAAAGCATAAAAGTACTATATCACTTTACAACCTTTATAACTATAGAGTTAAATGGTTTTACTTGCTACAAACTTTGTAAGAGAGGCTGATAGATGAGATTGCCCTAATCTGTGGGGTGCATGTTCCTTGATGTTGGGCAGGACCCTACCCAACTAGGGGTCCTTACTTCTGTTTGAAGTGTAAACAGAATCTAATCTAGGAGAATTCTTGCCCTAAGGAAATAAGCTCATGTCCTTGTACCCCTCCATTGGAGTTTAGGGCAACCCAGTTCATGAAGGAGAAAACCCACCTAGTGGTCTGGGTAGAGATGGATTCCTTTGTCCCAGTTGCTAGAGGTGGCTGAGTCTCTTGACCAAGCCACATTCTCAGCAGGAGGAGCTGAATACTTTAAGCCTACCCCCACATTAATTGTTCACCAGTCAGGGTTAATTTTCACCTGTCAGGGGCACCCTCTTCTCTAAAACTGTATTAAAGCTTCCAATCTCTTCCTGTCTTTGTCTTTGCTTATCAAAACACTGATCATCAATTTATTGATTATTAGCTAGTCATTAATAAATTGATTATTAATTACCCAGAAACTCTTTCTTGGGTTTTTCATTCATCACATACATATCTACCATAAATGATGTCCATGAAGTTCTGGTAAGTGACCACATGAGTTAAATTACTTCAGTTTCTTGAGTAGTAATGGTCCATCCAAAGACCTAAGCTGAATATAAAGGGTGTCCCAAAAGTCTTAGTGTAGTTTTAAGTAAAACTTAACATAAGTAAAATAATTAAGATAAATAAAGCTTATAATGGCACGGAGACTTTTAGGACACTCTAAGCTTTACTTAAAGCTGCACTAAGACTTTTAAGATATATATGCTAGTTCCTCTATTTCCAGGGCAGCATGGTGTGGTGGAAAGTCATTGCAAATATGCTAAAAGGACTTTTATTCAAATTCTAGTTTTATTGCTTACTAACAGTGTGACTTTGGGAAAGTTATTTCCTTTCTCATAGCCCAGTTTCTTCATCTGGAAAGTGAGGGATTTATACTTACCTGGAGTGTTTGCACTTGTTTATTTTTAATATTTGAATAATAGTATTTTGGTATAATTTTTTTAATATAATGTATTTTATTCACTTCAAAACATTACTGTGAGAAGTCATCTGTTGCCTTATTAGACTACCAACAGGGTCTATGACACACAAAAAGTTAAGAATCCCTGAATTCAATGACCTTTAGAGGGTATTCCTATTTCTGCAGGCTTTATTATTACTAAATAACTGCAATTTACTCAATCAACAGAAAAAAGAGAATATTTCTGGTACTAGTCATTTCATACACTGTGATGGTGAAGATTAAGGTCATTCTGAAATGTAAGATATGCAAAACTCTTAGTTGTACTTAGAAACAACCCTAACCTTTGCCTTTTTCTTGTAATAGTGCTGAAATAGTCTAATGGCAATGACGAGAAGGTTCCAAGTGGCTGCATATATATGTGTGTGCACGTGTGTGCACAGTGGAACAAATCTACTTAACATCTTTCTTGCCGTGAACTGTATGGTGTTTCAATGATTCCGATAAGGTAGGAGAGCTGCTCATCAGCAGGGTAGCTAGCTCTTCTGGTGATACTAGACACTGTTGGGAAACAGTCAAATGTATTGCAGCTGCTAACAAACAGCTCAACTTCAAAGCTAACGGGATATGAACTTGTAGTCATTTTACTTTCTTGGAATCTGTACAACCATACCTTCTAGTGCTGTTCTTATTTATCCACTTCCCCCTTATCCCACAAAAGAGATAATGTCTCATTAAAAATAAACATGGCAATCTAGAAGTCTGCTTTTAGCAGTATGAATATTTCCTTTATTTTATTCCCCATGGAGACAAATTAGATGGAATTTTTGAGTTGCATTTAGCAATATCAGTTCAAAATATGCAACATTTAAATTTAAAACAGGCTTCATTTGAAAATAGTGATGGTCATATTACAAGTCATATAAATATTGCTCCAAGTCATTATTGATTAGAGAAATGCAAATTAAAACAACCTTGAGACATCGTTTTATACTACCAGATTGGCTAAAATGATAGAACAGGAAAGTGACAAATGTTGGAAGGGATGTGGAAAAATTGGGACACTAATTCATTGTTGGTGGAATTGTGAACTGATTCAACCATTTTGGAAGACAATCTAGAATTATATCCGAATAGTTATTAAACTACCTATACCCTTTGACCCAGCAGTAGCATTACTTGGCCTATTTCCAAAGATGACTAGAGAAAAAGGAAAAGAACCTATATGTTATAAAATGTTTATAGCAGCTTTCTTTGTGGTGGCAAAGAGCTGGAAATCACAAGGATGCCCATCAACTGGGGAATGGCTGAACAAGTAGTGGTATATGATAATGATGGAATACTACTGTGATGAAATGATGAGCTCAATGATCTTAGAAAAACATGGAATGACTTGAACAAAAAAAATGAAGTGTAAAATGAGTGAGGACATTGTATACAGTAGCAGCAATATTGTTTTAAGAACAACTTTGAGTGTCTAAGTCATTTTTACTATTATAAATATGCAAATTAATTATAAAGGACATATGAAGAAAGATACTATCTGCATACAGAGAAATAAGTGATAGATAGAAGTATGTATAAGGTAATTTTACATCTATCTATCTATCTATCTATCTATCTATCTATCTATCTATCTATCTATCTATCTAATAGTATCCATGTCTAGGGAGGGGGCAGGGAAGGGAAGGAAAAAAAGGAAAAGAAAAGAAAGTCACATGATAATTTTGTCATATATTTGAAAGGAATAGCAAGTTGTGCAGTTTTATGTGCAATCATCTTTTTTATTTGTACTATGTTATGTAAATGCTTGTTTTGTTCCATAAATTAAAAATTAAAAAAATGTTTAAAAATAGTAATGGTGAACATGATTTTAATACCTTCCTATAATATACATTGAGCATTTCCACAATCATCTACCAAGACATTAATTATGATCATAGATATAAAGCTAAGAACGATTTTAGGACTTTCATCAGGTTAAGGTACTTATATTCATTCTAAGGAACTGAAAGTACTTGTAGCCCATGACTATGGAGCTGCTGTCAGTGATCTATGAAAAGTCATGGGAAATAATTGACATTTACATAGGGTTTTAATAATGTTTTACATAGTTTCATTTGTTGCTTACAAAACATCCCTTTGATGAAGGTTCTACAGGCATTATTATCCTTAATTTACAGATGACGAAACTAAGGCTCAAAGAGTTTAGGTGACCTAGTCCTCATCCATTAAATTTTAGAAGTGGATTGTAAAATTAAATCTTTCCTGCTTCCAAGTTCAGTGCTTTCTGCTACCTTATTTCATATCTGTTACAAAAATGAAATTTGGGAGAGATGAATTGTTCAAACTATGGGCTAATGAGTTTGATTTTAATTCTTGGCAAGAATTTTGGAATGTATTATTAAATGAGATTGTTTCTAACCATTAAGAAAAGGAGAGTGTGATTAGCAAGAGCCAGTATGGGTTCCTCAAGAATAAATCATAGCACTCATCAATTGGGAATGGCTGAAAAAAATTCTGGTATATGAATGTAATAAAATATTATTGTGCCTTAGGAAAAGATTAATACAAGGAATTTTGAGAGACATGATAAGAAGGCTCAAGTAGACACCTTTTGAACTCCCCATCAGCTCTAAAGCAATGTTCCTATGGCTTATATGAACTGTGAAATATGCAGGACCCAGAACAATTATGAAAATCAATGATGGATTTCAACTTCCTTCTTTTAATGGAGAGGTGTGTTTGGCAGGGTGAGGCAGGGGAGGGGAGAGGACTATGTGACTCATTTGGCACAGTGACTCTGACACTCGATTTTGCTTAACTGTTTTTATTTACCACAAAAGAGGGGATAAAGTAGCACATCTAGAAATGACTGTGATGTAAAAACAAAAAGCATAAATACAACTTTTTTTTAACTTTATTTTTGTTTTTTTGGTTTGCTTTCTTTCACAACATGACTAATATGGAAATATATTTTGCATGACTACACATGTATAATCTATATCAAATTGCTTGCCTTCTCAATGAGGGGGAAGGAGAGGGAGGGAATTTGGAGCTCAAAGTTTTAAAAAACAAATGTTAATAATAGTTTTTACATGGAGGACAACTATATTTTTAAAGGAATGAATTATGCCAGAATTACCTCATTTTGTTTTTTGAATCACTTACTACAATGGCAGATCAAAAGGATGCTGCTAGCATACTCAGATTTCAGCGAGACATTCTGCAAAGAGAACTAGAGATCCCCTTGGAGATAAGATGAAAAATGGAATGGTTAAATGTCCAGCTGGTTGTTGCTGGTTGAATGGCTAGATCTAAAGAGTAATGATTATGGGGATTATTATTATCACTCTGGAGGGAAGCCTCTAGTTTATTTGACTTCAACAAACATTTATTTAGTGCTTACTATGTATTAATGGAAGCCAGGTAGCACAGTGGATAGAGTGCCAGGCTTGGAGTCAGGAAGATCTGAATTCAAGTCCAGCCTTAGACACTTACCAGCTGTGTGACCCTGGACAAGTCACTTAACCCTGTTTGCCTCAGTTTCCTCATCAGTAAAATGAGCTGCAGAAGGAAATGGCAACATCTCTGCCAGGAAAACCCCAGAGGATCACCAAGATTTGGATACAACTAAAAACTACTAAACAACAACAAAACTACGTGTTAGTAATGTGCTATACCATGTGTCTTCAAAGAAAAAAAAAGCAGTTTCCAACCTCAAGGAAGTCACATTCCACTGGGAAGAGTGTACACAGATGAGTCAAGATCAAGATAATGGATAGCGGGGGGGCAGAGCCAAGATGGTGGCTGGAAAGTAGGGACTGGCTTAAAGCTCTCCCCCAGCACCCTCAAACACCCATAAAAATGGTCCTGAACAAATTCTAGAACTGCAGAGCCCATGGAATAGCAAAGGGAAGCAGGGTTCCAGCCCAGGACAGCCTGAATGGTCGCTGGGTAAGGTCTATCACATGGAGCTGGGAGCGGAGTAGAGCAGAGCCCAGCGTGAGCTGTGCCCGGACCAACCAGACCAAGAGCCAGGCAGAACAGGCCCTACTATCCTGAATCAGTGAGTTGCCGCAGTTACCAGACTTCTCAACCCACAAACACCAAAGACAACTGTAGCCAGAATGGCTTTTGTTTTCTTTGAATGACTCAGCTTACCTCATTGAGCCTCTGGACACTGTGGCTTGCTCTTCTGGGGCAGGACCAGAACTTCCTGTGTGATGAGTCATGGGGCTGGCTGAGGGGAGGTGTTAATGTCTATGCTAGGGGGAGGGGCCAACTCAGGAACCAATCGGCCCTGGTCATTTGGGCGGAGCTTGATGATGTCAAGAGCCCTATAAGAGGGGAGAGGACAGCTTGAAGAGCTTCCTCTTTTCCTTTTCCGGTTGGAGCCAGCGACAGTTACAACGACAGTTACAGAGGCAGTTACGACAGTTACGTCAGTTACAGACACAGCTGAAGCAGGAGCTGCCAGTAGCAGAGCTAACCTACGGGAGAAAGCTGAACAAAGACTTCAGGCCATTACAGCGACAGTTACAGCGACAGTTGGAGCCAGAGGCAGTTACAGAGGCAGTTACGACAGTTACGTCAGTTACAGTTACAGACACAGACACAGCTGAGGCAGGAGCTGCCAGTAGCAGAGCTAACCTACGGGAGAAAGCTGAACAAAGACTTCAGGCCATTACAGCGACAGTTACAGCGACAGTTGGAGCCAGAGGCAGTTACAGAGGCAGTTACGACAGTTACGTCAGTTACAGTTACAGACACAGACACAGCTGAGGCAGGAGCTGCCAGTAGCAGAGCTGATCTACGGGAGGAAGCTGAACAAAGACTTCAGGCCAGTGGGTAATCTTATTACCATCGAGGGGGAAGCATGATTTTGCTTTACGCAATCATGCTTCTCTGTAGCCTCCTGGTTACTCTTGCAAGGCGTACTTATTGGGCCTGGAAGATTTTGATCAACATATCAAAATGGGGTTGCTGGTTCATGGGTTGGTTACTGTTGAGCCTAAATAAATGTTTTGATTCTTCTGCCTTCTACTTTGAGAGTTTCTTATATCCGGCGATTCCGAACCTTTCAGACATGTTTATGATCCTCTTTGAGATTATAAACTCGGCCCTCCTGATACAACAACAGAGAAGGTTAGTGGGAAAAGCTGTAGGGACAGAGTGAAAGGAGTTGGTGGTTTGGCCACTGCCTTGGGGGTAGTGGAGGTGGTGCAGCTCTGAGGACAGAACTACAGCTGCAGTTGCTTCTGGCCCCAGGCCCACCTGGTGGGAGGACTTAAGTTGCAGATCAGAGCAGGAGTACAGAGCCTACTTAGATCTGAATTGCATCCGGGTTGGTGGTTCCTGGGGGAGGAGGAGCGCTGGTGTGGCAGAGCCTTCTATATAGAAATAGCTCTGAAAACAACAGCACAGCCCCTCAAGCTTGGGACAAAGTACTCTCTACAAGCAGTCATACCTGGGCAAAAACCTCAAGAGTCAAGTAGTCAGCTGGGAACATGGCCAGGCAGCGAAAATGCTCTCAGATTCAGCCTCAGATGTTGGAATCTTTCTTTGGTGACAAAGAAGACCAAAACATACAGCCAGAAGAAGTCAACAAAGTCAAAGAGTCTACATCAAAAGCCTCCAAGAAAAACATGAACTGGTCTCAAGCCATGGAAGAGCTCAAAAAGGATTTGGAAAAGCAAGTAAGAGAAGTAGAGGAAAAATTGGGTAGAGAAATGAGAGCGATGCAATAAAACCATGAAAAACAAGTCAATGACTTGCTAAACGAGACCCAAAAAAATACTGAAAAATACACTGAAGAAAACAACACCTTAAAAAACAGACTAACTCAAATGGGAAAAGAGCTCCAAAAAGCCAATGAGGAGAAGAATGCCTTGAAAGGCAGAATTAGCCAAATGGAAAAGGAGGTCCAAAAGACCACTGAAAAAAATACAACCTTAAAAATTAGATTGGAACAAATGGAAGCTAGTGACTTTATGAGAAATCGAGATATTATAAAACAGAACCAAAGGAATGAAAAAGTGGAAGACAATGTAAAATATCTCATTGGAAAAACCACTGACCTGGAAAATAGATCCAGGAGAGATAATTTAAAAATTATTGGACTACCTGAAAGCCACAATCAAAAAAAGAGCCTAGATATCATCTTTCAAGAAATTGTCAAGGAGAACTGCCCTGATATTCTAGAGCCAGAGGGTAAAATAGAAATTGAAAGAATCCACTGATCACCTCCTGAAAAAGATCCCAAAAAGAAAACTCCCAGGAATATTGTCACCAAATTCCAGAGCTCCCAGATCAAGGAGAAAATACTGCAAGCAGCCAGAAAGAAACAGTTTGAGTATTGTGGAAGCACAATCAGGATAACACAAGATCTAGCAGCTTCTACATTAAGGGATCGAAGGGCTTGGAATATGATACTCTGGAGGTCAATGGAGCTAGGATTAAAACCAAAATCACATACCCCGCAAAACTGAGTATCATGCTCCAAGGCAAAATATGGATTTTCAGTAAAATAGAGGACTTTCAAGCTTTCTCAATGAAAAGACCACAGCTGAATAGAAAATTTGACTTTCAAACACAAGAATCAAGAGAAGCATGAAAAGGTAAACAAGAAAGACAAATCACAAGGGACTTACTAAAGTTGAACTGTTTTGTTTACATTCCTACATGGATAGATGATGTATATAATTCATGAGACCTCAGTATTATGGTAGCTGAAGGGAATATATATATATATATATATATATATATATATATATATATATATATATATATATAGACAGAAGGCACAGGGTGAGTTGAATATGAAGGGATGATATCTAAAAACAAATAAAATCAAATTAAGGGATGAGAGAGGAATTTATTGAGAGAGGAAGAAAGGGAGAGATAGAATGGGATAAATTATCTTGCATTAGAGTGGCAAGAAAAAGCAGTTCTGTAGGAAGGGAAGAGGGGGCAGATGAGGCGGAATGAGTGACTCTTGCTCTCATCAGATTTGACCTGAGGAGGGAATAACATACGCACTCAATTGGGTATCTTACCCCATAGGAAAGAAGGAGGAAGAAGATAAAAAAAGGGGGGACTATAGAAGGGAGGGCAGATAGGGGGAGGAGGTAATCAAAAGCAAACACTTTCGAAAAGGGAAAGGGTCAAGGGAGAAAATTAAACCAAGGAGTATAGGATAGGAAGGAGCAAAATGCAGTTAGTACATAATGATACACAGGTGGCCTATGTTGAATTGCTTGCCTTCTTGGGGAGGGTGGGTGGGGAGGGAAGAGGGGAGAGAATTTGGAACTCAAAGTTTTAAAAGAAGATGTTCAAAAAAAGTTTTTGCATGCAACTAGGAAATAAGATATACAAGCAATGGGGCATAGAAATCTATCTTGCCCTACAAGAAAGTAAGGGAAAAAGGAATGGGGGGAGCGGGGTGACAGAAAGGAGGGTTGACTGGGGAAAGGGGCAATCAGAATATATGCCATCTTGGAGTGGGGGGAGGGTAGAAATGGGGAGAAAATTTGTAATTCAAACTTGTGAAAATCAATGCTGAGAATGGCACAAAATGACAAATATGAGGAATTTAGGGAAACATGGGAAAACTTAAGAGGATCAAAAGGGAACCGATGAAGAGCAAATAAAATTTGCTTAGCATCATATTCCCTGAAGATTATGATTTTCCTCCTATCCTGATTAATGCTTCCCCTAATATGCTTTCTCTCTTTTTCTCCCTCCCTTCCTTTGACCCCCTTCTCTCCTATTTCTTTGTTGGGTACAGTGTATTTGTGTATCCAATTGTGTGTGTATGTATATTCTTCCCTTCTTGAGCAGTTGAGATGAAAGTGAGATTCAGGTGCTGCCTACTCTCCCCTCACCACCCCCTCATTAGATAAACTCCTCATTGCCATGCCACCCCCCACCATTTATGTAAGATCCATTCTTCTCCCTTCTCCCTCTCCAAGTATGTTCCTCTACCCCATTCTTTCCATTCTTCTTTTGAGATCAATAAAACATAAGAAAATTAAAAAAAGATAATAGATGGAAACCTTATACTATGAGGATTAAACAAGGTCTGGAAGCAGAACATGTGCCTGTCACTCAAGTACCAGCCTGGCAAAGTTCATAAAGTCTCATCTAAGGGCAGAGAGCAGCTTTGGAAAGTCTCAAATACATCTTTGAGGGATTGTAGCATGAGTTAGTGGGGAATATCTCAAGGAATGATGAATACATCAGTACAAATTCCATAGTAAATGTGTATGGCAGAGGTCAGTGCTATTGAACATGGAATGCAGGGAAACCAATGTAAACAATATAATTGTAAAATGATTGTGCTAATCTATGCAGGTCTTCTACCTTTTTGCTCACTGTTATGCATATAGAAGATCTCTGCATACAGAAGATACAGTGAGTATTTTGCATGGATGGCAAAGATGAGTCAGATCTTCATATAATTTTTTGCTTACATTGTCTTTTTCTTTTGGGGTTCAGAGATCTCTATTCCCCATCCCAATTATTTCAGTTTTAACTATATGAAGAAGACACTTAAAACTACACATGTAAATACTGAAAACAGATTATTAGTTCTTAGATTGGCTGGCTAAGGAAACTACTCAGATAAGATTTGTTCCTCCAGCTGAGTGAAATGAGAAATTCCACAGTTGGGGGCCAATTTCCTGCTCTTTTTCTATATTACTACGGGAAAGGAGGCCATTGGGTTTAGTTCTGCACCATGGCACTAATCTCCATGTAATATCCATGAGTTTTTTTTAAACTCTTGTCGAATCTGCTCTTTCCAAATAAGACATTTTTAAAGCATTTTAAAGCATCTTCAAGCATTTTTAAAGAGTCAAATTGTGACAAAATATTAAGCAGTAGTCTTTCACCACCAAAGCAGTGGCTTTGTTGGAAAAATCATTGGCCAACGATGATTCTAATATGGTCAGCCCTTGGATTTACTACCAGATCAAATTGACTTCATACTGTAAATTTCTTCTAGGATTGTAGGACAAGAATCAAATAGGCTGTTGTTTTCCTGGTTGTAAGAAGGCTTGAAATTTGAGGCTTTACTTCCTTTAGCCTTAGGACAATAGATTTCAGTATGATTATCAGAAAAGCATAGGGATATAAGAGATGGTAGGACACCATTCTTTACAGAAGCATAAAGATAGTTTCATGGAAAAGTCAGCTTTTGATCTGAATACTGAAGGATGGGCACAATTTCAAATGTGCAGTAGAGAGATGGGTCAGTCCAGGCAAAAGGACAAGCATATACAAGCACACAGAGGCAGGTGAGCATATTTCAAGTTTGGGATTACTTCCTGACCCCTAAGTCTAGTTTGATTGAAGGTATGAAGGGAAGTGGTGGGAGATAAGGCAAAAACAATGTAAAAGACGACTCTAAGTTGCTAGTCTCATTTCCTGGGAAGATGGTAATCTTATTACCACACTGGAAAGACAAGAAGTTGAGCTAGTTTTTCAAAGGAAATGATGGATTTGTTTTTGGATATATTGAAGGTGAAATGCTGACAGGATATAATAGATAAATATATCTAGGTTGCAGCTTTAAGTGCAGCTCTGAAGACCAGCAAAGATGTTATAGCTAGAGATATTATGGAAATTGTATGGAAATCATTCACATTGAGGCTGTAGCTGAAGACATAAGACTGGATGGAATTGTTAAGGAAAAGAATGTATAGAGAATAGAGGAAAAACAAGGACAGAGCCTTAGGAGAAGTTCATATTTAGAAGTGAGGAGAAGGAAGAGAAGCCTTTGAAGAAGGAAGAGTGATCAAAGAAGCTGTATAGAGAAGTAAAATGTGTGTCAAGGGAAGAAGTAGGTTCTAATAGAAAGGTGGTGGTCAATAGTTACCAGTGCTATAGAGAAAACATTGGGTTTGATGATCAAAAGATTATTGATTTCAGAAGAGTGGGTAGAAAGCTTCCTAACAATTTGTTGTTTGGTCATTTGGCCATGTCCAACTCTCATGACCCTGTGGACCATGGCATGCCAATGATGTCCATGGATTTTTCTGGGTAAAGATATTGGAGTGGCTTGCCATTTCCTTTTCCAGTTGATTTAGGCAAACTGAGATGAAATGATTTGCCCAGGGTCACATGGCAAGTAAGTGTCTGAGGTCATATTTGAACTCAGGTCTTCCAGATTCCAGGCCCAGGGCTCTACCCCTGAGCCACCTAGCTGTCTATCCTAACAATTAGAGCTATCCAAAGTGGAAGGGCCTACCCCAGGAATTCATTTCATTGCTAGAGGTCTTTAGTCAGAGGCTATGTGAGTACTTGTCATGGGTTGGGACAAACTACAGCAGAAGTCCTTTCAAAATCTCATTTTCTGGGATTCATTTGGCAAAGTCTCTTACAAAATCCTTGTGGAGATGATTGAAAAATATAGACTGAAAAATTTTCACAGCTAGATATATTCTAAATTAGTTGAATAGCTGAGTCAAGCTTAGCAACTTTGGATGGAAGTCTCTAGTGGAATGCTTAAAAGATGTTTCTTTGGTCCTTATCTGGTCAACATTTTTAATGGTGACTTTGTTAAAGATGTAAATTGCATGTTTATCAAATTTACAAATGGTATTAATCTGGAAGGTATAGCTTACATCAGTGGTGTCAAACTCAAATAGGAATGGATTCCTGTAGTCCACATATTGACTTAGAAAACCACAAATTAACATGATCTATGTTGTATTGTATTTTTATTTATTTTGTTAAACATTTTCCAATTACATTTTAATCTGATTTAGGCCACTGGGGAGTTTTGCCAGCCTTTGTGAGTTTGATACTTCTGGCTTATACAACTGATGAGAGAAACAGGAAGCAAATAGTTCTTGACAGACTGGAACAATGAGCTGAATTTAATAAGCTAAAAAATATCAGATGATTTTAGTGGGTTGCCAGCTCAAAATGAATCAACAGTTTGTTACAATGGCCAAAAAAGCTAATGTCCTCTCATGCTACATAAATAATAAAGGTACTCTCCAAAACAAAAATGGGTGATTATCTTGCTTTGTCCTATCTTGGTTAGACACATTTTGATTCATTTTGATCTGATTCATTTGATTCATTAAAAAAACCCAACAAAACACAAACTTTGTTCATTACCTACTGTGTACAAGGCACTGTGTTAGGTGTTTGGAGAAATACAAAAGTTAGATAAGACATAGATTCTCATGGCCCTTACAGTCTATTATGTTACACAGAATTGTGTTCAGTTCTGGCTTTCAAATCTTAAGAAATATTTTGAAAAGCAAGCATATGGCCAGAGGTGAGGGACCAACATAGCAAAGGGACTTGAATTCATGCCACACATAAGGGTTATTTGAAAGGAATAGGGGCAGGGGTGATAGAGTTGATAAGTTAGACTGTTACATAACTCCAAAGAGTACAAGGACCTTGAATATTCTCAAACTCTGATCTCTTTATTTGCTACTTAGTGGCTGGAATACGGTGGATTGGTAAAGAAATAGCCAAAACACTCCTAGACAAGGTGCTAACGAAGTAATTAAATGAATAATCTTATTGTGGCAGGAAGGAATCACATTTCTCCATCAATAATAACTATTGCTTCAACTGAAGCTTATAAAACTACATATAGCCACTTTGGCGGCTAAATAAAGATTTGCCCTTTCATTGAATCCAGAGCTTACATTAATTGTGTCTAGCCCTTCAATAATGATGATTAGATCATGATTGTAGCTTATATTAAAATGAAGCACTTGTTCCAAGCAGAAACAAGCCAGTGACCATGTCTTTTAACTCAGAACAAATGAAAAAGATAAATTCCTCCCACACAACCATAACCTCCATGTATTCCAAGAACTGTTTTTTTCCTGTCTTCAAAACCCCCGCTGTCAAGAAAGTCTTTTGATGACAGCCTGCTTTTGAATGGGTTTGAACTGAGTTCAGCAAAGAGACCACCATGTAGCATTTTACTTATTCTTGGCTTAGATCTAGTATGATGAATTTTCCAGGATTGGCTGGGAAGCCAAACCTTGAGCTAAAACCTCCTATTGGTTTAGGCTCAAAGAGATAAAACAGATTCAAAGTACCAAGCTTGAATATTTCCTAATTAACCTTCAGGTAAACACCAGTGAAGGTAATCATAAGGTAGCCAATAATGGCTTTGATTCCACCTGAAAAAAATAAAGGATCTGATGCGGTAGTCTTATTAAACCTGACTACTGCTAATGTGCAGAGGTCTGTAATGTTTGTGGTCTGTAACACTCATTCACGCCTACCACTTAGAAAGTGAGTAGCACATAATAATAGCAACACTGTTCAAAGGAATTCTGTTGTTTGTATGAAAATCAGTTTAATAAAGAAAATGGGAAACGTAAGTGTCAAAGATGTGAAACCATGGGAAGTTGATTGAGAATCTGTTAGCATGTCATTTCTGTTTTTCATAGAAAATTCTTTCCCAATCAGACCTTGCTGCAGTGAAAAGAGCAAGAAGGAAGAGCTTCTTAAACAGGTTTCATCAGGGTGTTTCCAGCTGAGCAGTTTACACCTTCCTGGGGTCACTGTGGGTCCGGGGTCTGATTCTTGGCTTTGCAATTTCAGGAACTTGATTTTAGCCACTCAAGTAGAAGTGAGAGGCAACTTGGCTTAATGTATAGAACTAATGTGGCAGTCAGAAAAACCCTAGTTCAAGCCCTGCCTTTGACATACGGGCTGTGTAACCCTGGGTAAATTATTTAACCTCTGGGATCTCAAGTAACTCTTGAAGACTACATGTTACTCACACAGTGCCAATCTACACCGGTAGACGAAGTTCCTTATTCCCTAAATTGATGAAATCACAGATCTGGTTAAAAAAAATCCATAAGTGATGCGGCTTTGGGGAAGCGATTCTTTTGTAGACCAGAGTTTCAATTCATTAATTTCTCAAGGGCATAGACCTTCCTAGTGACTGGAGTATGTGCAACACTTGTTCAAATCAACTCCCTTCCTGATAGGAAGCTACTAAGTAAATTAAGTTAATAATTAGAAAGTTTCAAGGTAATTTTGGAATCAGAGCAAAGGGAGTTAGATGCTCTTGTGGGATATTTTATATAGGTTGGGGCTAGAGGCAATTAATTATTCCTGCTTCGCTCTAGTATAACTTTCTGGTGTCTGGAATACTCGTGCCTGCCACATAACAACAATAATAATATTTAACACTTTCAGGTTTGCAAAACACTTTACATATATTATCTCATTTGATCCTTGTAACAAGCCTGAAAGGTAAGTGTTATAATCTCCATTTTATATATGAGGAAACTGAGGGTAAAAGAGGTTAAGTGACTTGCCTAAGGTCACGCAGCTACAAAGTAACTGATGTAGGATTTGATAAAAAAAAATTCCCTCTTGGATAGTGTCAAGTAACCATCAACAAATTCTTACTCTTCCTTTTTCTAGACTCCACGCAGACCATTCATTCTTTTCTGTAGTGCAGAGGACAGAAGGAATAAGGAACTCCTCAGTTTTACTGCTGCATCAGATACTTTCTATAGGATCTTGTAGGACCAAATGCAAACTCCTTAATTTAGCACTCGAGTCCTCTATAGGTTGGCTCTTCTAACATTTTCTAGCTATATTTTACATTACTTCCCTTCATGCCCAGTCAAGTCCATACTCTTGTACTCTTCTGTCTCTGCATTAGAACTCACTCATTATGCATCTTCTCTTTATTTAATGTCCAGCTCAGATGTTTCTAGCTTATAGTGATCTCTCCCGAATCAAATTTTTCTAGAAGCTATCTAGTCCAATTGGAACATGAGAAAGAACCAACATGCCTGCCAAGTGGTCATCTAGTCTTTGCTTACCTCCTGAGGCAGTCCATTCCATTTCTGAATAGCTCTAGTGGTTAGCAAGCCTGTTTGCAATTTCTAGCCGTGGCTCCTACATCTGCCCACAGGCATCCAAGTAGAATGTATAGAACAAGAAGGATTAGAAATGTGTGTATGTATTGTTAACTGCACTGTTGGGACTGCTGATGTCCTAGATGCACTGAATAGATGCCCTTTTACGTCTTGTTCATAAGTATATGCTGTCTGGGTTTGACCTATCTTCCTCATATTGCAAACTCCTTAACAGCAGGGATTTCTTCTTCTACCTCTTTTATATCTTCCTCAGGGGCCTAGCGCAGTGTCATACAGCAGGTGCTCTGTGAATGCTGACTGATAGAAAGCAAAACCAAAACCCACACATGAATGCAGATAGGATGGTTGTCTCTAAGAACCCACAGAGTAGCTAGCTTTCATATTAAGGATGTTCAAGAAAACCTCTCCTTTAACTGATTAAATATTCATCTATTTTTCTTTGTGGTCTATGTGTATGAGTTTAATTTTAGAGAGATACTATACAGAAAGAGGAGTGAGTAGACCTGGCATAAAAACAAAAGGGTCCCCAATGGATGCCAAAAGGAAACAGGTTAGGCAGCAGAGGAAGCAGGTAGTAAGCAAAATTACTGGAATATTCCCATAGCTCCTAGGCCTCAGGGCTTGGTAAGGAAAATATTCCCCTTTCATCCTAGGAGGTATATTTAAAAAAAATTACAGTGAGGGAAGTGAGTTAGAAGGCAGATCAGAACAACAAAAAATTCAATATCTCTCTTTGTCTCTGTCTTTCTCTCCTTCTCTTCTTTCCTTCTTCCTCCCTTTCCCCCTTTCTCTGTCTGTCTTTCTGTCTCTTTCTGTGTCTCTGTGTGTCTGTGTGTCTGTCTGTCTCTTGTCTCTGTCTCACTCTCTGTGTCTCTGTATCTCTCTGTCTCTTTGTCTCTGTCTGTGTCTCTGTCTCTCTCTCTGTCTCTGTGTCTCTGTCTCTGTGTCTTTGTCTCTGTCTCTCTGTCTCTGTCTCTCTGTTTCTCTCTCTCTCTGTCTCTCTCTGCCTTTCTCTCTCTGTCCCTCTTTCTGACCCTCTCCTCTTCCCTCCCTCCTTTCCTCTTTCATTCCTTTCTTCTCTCCCTGTCTCCCTTTCCCCCCTCTCCTCTCTCTTTTTGGTTTGAGACGAAAACACAAGTGGAGGCAAAATAATTCCAGCACAGACAGTGAGGAGACAAAGGAGACTGCTAGACAAACAATGGAGAAGAGTGAGGTTTAGAAAATGAGGGAGAGGTTTTCTTTTGTACACTTTATGCAAACTCCAGTATTTGTAAATGTGCCATTAGGGAAGGAGGGAGGGTTTTTTTTTTAAATTTGTTGGTTTAATATTTAACTTGTTGCCTTTGTCATTTTTCTTTAATATCTATTTCTAGGTTATTTCTCTGATAAATGAGCAGTTAGCTGTCAGGCAACACCCAGCTTCCACCGTCTTGTCAGGTTCTTTGCCAAAGGCTTAGGCGCTTGTTTACAGTGTTGCTTCCCTGTGGTTATCTCCTGCCTAAATAGATGGTTGTATATCAGTCATTTGTGTGTAAATACATTTCATGTTAGCTAGTGTATTTCATGGTTGGTAGGTGGTGCAGTGGATAGAGCACTGGGCCTGGAGTCAGGAAGACTTGAATTCAAGTCTAACCACAGACACTTAGTAGCAGTGTGACCCTGGACAAGTCACTTAATCTCTGACTGACTCAGTTTCCTCATTGGTAAAAGTACCTACTTCCCAAGATTGTTGAGGATCAAAGGAAATAATATTTATAAAGCACTTAGAACAGTGCCTGGCCAATAGTGATTAATAAATGCTATCATCATCATCATCATCAGAGGCAAAGTGACCTGAAGGACAAGTGAAAACTATTTCATGGGCATCAGAAGGTTGCAACATATTAACAATGCCATAAAACATCTCACTGGGTCAGCTAGGTCCTCGTGGATAGAGTTCTGGGGCTGGAGTCAGGAAGACCTGAGTTCAATTCTGGTCTCAGACACTTACTAGCTGTGTGGCTAAATGGGGTCATGAAGAGTTAGACATGACTAAAAAGAAACGAACAACAAAAGGAAAGCTGTGGCCATGTTAGGCGAATATTCTATGGGGAATTCACAGAAAGGACCAAGAGTCTCACAAGGTGAAATGGCTGGGTGGATTGTGGTGCACAAAAGAAAAAGGGACATTCTGATGCAACCAAAGATCCACTGTATCCTTGAAGGATGTCTATGTCACATTTACTTGCCAAGCTAGAATAAATAGAAATATCTCAGCTGGTGCCATGGCTACAAATGAATCCTCTTGGGACTAGTTTGTTTTTAAAAGGAAAAAAATCCCCCCAAACAAAAAAAAAACTGTTTTACAGGCTGTATTTAGATATATCACAAAATAAGTGCCCATGGTCCCAAAGAGAATAAGACAAAAGAGAATAGATGTGACACACTTTTCTATCAGCACTCCTGGAAAAATCCTTCTGAGTTAATGTTGTAAGTACAAGTATAAATAAGTCACTGTTGTCATTTTTGTACAAGCAAAATGGCACATAAATTGTGCCAGTAACTAGTTATCAGTGTTGTCTTAAAAGCGCCGGAATATTTTTCTGTGTTCTCTTGACACAAAGAATGGTGCAGAGTTCCCTTTAATGAGAGGGAATCTTAAAAATATTTCAAATATGTAGATGGTCCTTATTTCAGAGGTGATCAATATATTAGATGCATTGTTTTAAAGTCCCACAACCTTGAAATAAGCCTTATTTTTTTAACTTAATATTTTTTCTCTGGTTTTCTGATAGCTTTTAGACTACAGAATGGAAGTATTCAAAAATTATCTGTGTGACCCTGGGCAAGCCACTTAACTTAAACTGTTTGCCTCAGTTTCCTCACCTGTAAAAAATGAGTATAAAAACAGCACCTAACTCCCAGAGTTATTGTTAGGATCAAATGCAATAATAATTGAAAAATGCTCAATACATAGTAGTGATATACAAATGTTATTTATCATTAGATATGTATAATTTTTCTTTGTCACTAATACAGGACATAGTCACTTGCAGTTGTCAATCTAAGAATCTCATTGTAAATTCTAAGATTTTTATTTTAAAAAGGACACTAATTTCACAGATTTAATTGTTAAGGAAACAATTTGGTAGGTCCTTTGGCTAAGATACTACAATAGTACCCTAGAGTAATGTCAGCTACAATTAAGTACAAATAATAGAATTTGGGGGACTAAGAAAAAATGTTTTATGAAATGAAATTAGGTCTAAAAAGAGACAACATAAAATAGATGAGATTAACCAGCAACAGAAATGACTCATTCACCCTGAGATGGTTTGTAAACTTCCTTCTGAAGAGACTAGGCTGTCTCTTAAATCTCATTGCTTTAAATGTAACTAATGAAAGATAAACTGTAATCTTTGAAATTATGACATGTAACAAATACAAACAGAAATATGATGTTTGTGTGGAGTTTAGGGGGAAAAAGTGAGTCAAAGAGTTAAGAATTTGTCAGTGTTTATCCAACACTATCCAAGAAAGAGAGAGAAAGCCGTAGTGTCTGGTAGGGGGTCAGGTACCAGGCAGGGAGTAGGTCCACTAGTAGTCTTGTCTTTGAAAAAGTATGTTCAATTTAACTTAACAAACATATGCTAACATATGGTAATATATGCTCACATATATTAACTAACATCTGCTAACATCTATCATGTGCAAGGCACTATGCTAGACAGAGACAAAAAAGCCAAAACAAACAAAAAACTGAGACAAGCCTTGTGCTCAAGAACATAGATTTCTTGGGAGGATAATAAAATATATACAGATAGACAAGTAGTATAAAGTCTGTTTTTTTACCAGACTTTTGATTTCATTGTTATAGGGAACTTTAAATGATGGTATTTCCTCTCTCAATGCAAGTTACAATTTGCTCTGCATTTTTTAAATTTGAGACAGTTGTCAAGAGGTGCTGAGCAGGTAAATTAGTCGGTCAACAACCGGGGGGATTTGTTTGTTGGCTTCCCAATTAGAAGGTGAAGTTGAGTGCTGTGATCATGGTTATTTTAGGTTGTTTATGTTTATGTTCCCATCCCATGTTCCCATGGATATAAAGAAAGTCAAAAAGACAGTTTCTGCTCAAGAAGCTCACATTCTAATTGGGGAGACAACATACAAATAACTAAGTCATACAAGATATATACGATATAGGTGGAAGATAACATTAAAGGGAAAGGACTGGGGTGGGGGCTTCCGGTGAGGGTGGAATTTGAGCTGAGTCATGAAGGAAGTCAGAGAATTCAGGGAGAGGCAGAGGTGAGGAGGCAGGACATTTCAGGCATGAGGGAGAATCAGTGCAAATGCATGGAGTTGGGAGATGAAGGACTCGTGAGTAGATCACAGAATTGGTCAATTAAATTGTCTTTCTGGCTTCTCAGTCTCTTATGTGTTTGGTTAGTGTGACTAAAGTTTTAGAGCCACTGGGTGAAGTGATGTTTGTGTTTCTGAGCACGCCAAGATGAAGATCAGATCTTGTATTCACAGGAATTCAGCTAAAGTACAATTGCCCCTGTGAGGTCCAACCTGCTCAGTCATCAGAACTCTCATTCACTTTAACACCATCTAAATGTCGAGACTATAATCCTCCTTTTCGTTTGATTTTTAGAGGTAAATAAAATTTACATCTAGAGAGATAAGATGCATAGATCCCTGGAAAGGAAGCAAGATGCTTGCCCTTCAATGTGAGAGGCCTCTTTGGAAGAAGGCAGTGGGAGTCTCATTTCGTGCAGCTCTCTTGACAGCTAAGAAGTTGAATGCAACAAGTACTGTATCAAAAACCATGCCAAGAGTGAGGCCACTTTGGCATTTATTCAACCACACTCCCCTAGGGGCATAATGAGGGAGCCCCACATTCCACAGTCTCCTTTGCCAACATTGTTGTTCTATGATCTGTCTGTGGAGGAGGTGGGAAGGCAAATCACAAGGAAGTGATGAATCACACAGGCACACAAAGGTTTCCTATGTGCTAAGAACACACTCCACTCAAAGCCCTAAAATTCCAAACCACCCATTAATCTGTGCAATGGAAACATATCAGATAAAATAAAATAAAACACTACAATTATTTGGTAAAGACCAGTCTTATTAGGAATTCTATGTTCTCAGAGCATCTGAGAGCCCAGAAGGAAAGACTCCTAGGGATGAGGGATCATCTTGAGCCAAGCCCCAGTCCTATAACCAGCAAAAGCTCAGACACGGGGCTCTCGTCATTCACCTCTGACTTGTACCTGGTGCTACCATGCTACCAGGCCCTAGACGATCCAGGCTTCATGTCATTTTCCCTGCCATCTCTAACCATGACCTAACAGGTCACTTCAGCCATACACAGGCTGGTCACACACTTGATTTCATCATCATGGGTTAAACCTCTCTAACTGCACAGGACCATACGCTCCTACTATTCCATCTCTTCCTATGCATTAAACCTTCAAATGCCATTCTTTCTAGACTCACCACAACTTCCAGTAACTGTAACCTTTCTTGCTTTCCCAGATTATCGCCCCCATTCTAGCTACTTTCTTTGCTTCAGAATCTTGACTCTATAGTAATTAGTTCAACTTTACACTTTTCCCTATCTTTGAATCCCTTGTCTGGTTTGTCTTTTCACTACTTATGCCTTTCCAAACTGCTTCTCTGGAGTACTCTTATCAAACACCCTCTCTGCTCCCACCAGTTGTGCTACTGAATGTCCCTGGGGGAAGTCACAAAGCCACGCTAACAGTGTCCACTACAAATTGTTGTTATCCGCTCACAACTGGACCCTTACTATTTCCAGACATTCCTTTCACTTTTCACTGATTGACTCAATCTTAGGACCCATATTGGATGTTCTAAATCTTTCCTTCAGCCACCTACACAATCCTCTTTCTGGTTTATCTTAGCAGAAGAGCTATATTCATATTTTACTAGAAAAATTAGTATACTAAAAATTGGCATTCATAAGGAACTTTACAAGTTATTTGTTCTTCCCCAATTATATACTTCAGATTCCCTCAATGCCACCCTTCACATTCATCCTCTCCTCTTTTGCTCCCTTGACAGATGAAGAATTTACCTTTCTCTTGGCTGAGCTTCATTTGGACTCCTGATATAATTTCTTCTTGTTTCCTTTGGGTGCTTTCTTCTTCATTATTCCCTATTATTCCAATTTTTCTTCATCCACTGACTCCTTCCCTGCTGTCTACAAAAACTGATGATGATGACCTTCCTACATTTGACCCTCAAACTGTCATTCTATATTCAGCCTCCCTTTCACAGGCAAACTCCTAGGAAAAATGCCATTGTCACTGGTTGCTCATGTTTTCTTACCTCTCACTTCATCATCGAAACCTTGTATTCTCAAACCCTGCCCTTCTACCTCCTCCCCTCACTACTAGCACTACCATTTGACTTACTTTGCTCTTTCCAAGATCAGAAATGATCTCTTTGCTGCTCAACAGTGGCATTTTCTCATTTTTCTTTGTTCTTCTTAGCCTCCCTACAGCATTTGACACCTTTGGCCACCTTCAAACTATTCTCTCCTTCTTCCTGGATTTTCATGTTCTGTTCATGTTGTGGTTCTCTTCCTATCTGTCTGACTAATCCTACTCATGATGTCTCTAATGCTGATTGATATTTACATATATATATATATATATATATATACATATATATATATATATATATATATATATATACACACACATGTTCTTCTCTTCTAGTTGAATGTAAACTCCTTGAGAGCAGGGACTGTTAAATTTTTTTCTTCTATATACCCAGTTTCTAGCACAGTGCCTGGCTCTCAATAAGTACATGATAAATTTGCATGTTGAGATAAATTCAAATGAATGTGTCCTAGCCCCTTCTTTTTCAGGTAAGCAGACAACTAAAACGTCCAGGATGGAGAGTTGTTTATTCATTTCTAAAGATAATAATAATGCTAGCTTTCAGTGACTATAGAGCCATATTCTGGATCTCAGAATCCAAAGAAGATTCAAATCCAGCCTATGGTACTTTGCAACTGTGGGTAAATCAGTTACACTATAATGTGACATTTTGGTTCCTAAAAAATCACTCCATTATGCAAAATCGGGCAATAAAAACCACAGAGCTCATGGGGAAACTGGGTATAGGAGCACAATACACAAAAAAACTTATCAGTGATGCATAAAAAAGGATAGGAATCTAATGAAAAACAACAGCATGGTTTTATACATGTTAAATGATTGATAAATACATAAATATTATAATAAATAGTGGCAGCAGCCTTAAGTGAAGCTGGGTCTTTGCTCATGGGGATAGGCTAACAAAAGGGTTACCCTCAGAGGATTATAACTCCAAAACTCAGTATTTTTTTACATAGAAAAGGTTGCAAAGAATAGAAAACCCACAAACTTGGAAGATAACATGTCATGAAATGAGTTTGCTGATAGATGCTTGAGGTATACGTGTGTGTGGATTTTTATATTCCTTACACAGCTCAGTTCAGCTAGGTGAGGTGGGAAGTCATGCTATGCTCAAATTGTTCCCTAAAATATCAATCATGTTGGAACAAATGAGCATTTTCAAAGCAAATATTACAGTAAAACTGACAGTAATTTTTTTCATATCTATAAAATGTAAATAGTCATATTCATAAAAGGATTATTATGAAGAAAGTATTTTGTAAACTTTAAAGCCTTTGTAGAAATGTGACAGATTAGACTTTAATCTTTCAACTGACAAATTCAAATCATGAACATTGCCACTCAAAAATATCACTCTTTCTTGTAAAGAATGCTGAAAGCAATGAGCCAAGAAGGAAATAGGAATTCTATAGAGGAGGAGTAGATAGAGTGAAATTAAAGAAAAAAAACTCAGGGCATTTTTTTTAAACTGAGGTGATCTAGCATAATTCTTAATTTAAAGAAAAGAAAACTGATACTTGGCTTAGTGTCTTGCCCTAAGTCGCATGCTTAGGCAGGTCTTCTGAGTCTGGACACAATGCCTTTTCCAATATAATAATCTACTATTCTATCTTATTAATATGAATTAGCAAACACTTCCCCATGATTAAAGAGAACTAGCATGGCTAACTTATGTCAGCTTCAAAGACTATGATAGAATTTTAAAATATAGCTCATTTGATAGTAATTTATTTTTATGCGGTTATTCAGGGTTTAAAATTAATTTTATAAATAAAATACAAAATCACCAAATCTGTGAGTTTTCTGTAATCTTTTCTCAGAATTTAAAAAAAATGGATTTCAATACCTAGATTCCCAAATTAGGGAGACAGAAATGGAAATTTCCTATTTCTGTTCCAGTGAGGTACTTCTTTACATAGGAGATTTCTTTATATGGCTCGGATAGTTAAATCCTTTCAATATTGAGAAATTGATTAATCTTCTGTGATCCATTTCTTCTTCAGGTTTTGCTGAGGCTGCCAATTAACAATAGTGGGTTTTGCCAACATGAGTGAACCATCTCAAGTACAAAGGCAGCCCACTGATTTTTTGCACTGGTTAGTAGAAGGTAGAAATATTTTCACATTTCAGATAGGATCCACTTCACCATCCTGTGCCCTTTCTATTAAGTGTTTGCTTTATGTTGAATACTCTAAGCCTGGCAGAAATCTAATTCAATACAACTGATAAGGTACCTTTTTGGGTTAGATATTCATGACTCATTACAAGTACAATGCTTATGAATTTTAGTATCAGATCAAGTCTGTAATAAAATCCAGTAGAGCCCAAAGCTATTGCAACTTTCTTCCTCTCAGATGTGCACATAAATAGATATCTTCTTTATAAACTGCCTGAAGGCAGACAAATATAAGGTCCCCTGCTTGGACCCAGTCTCCTAGTAAATAACTGGTGCTTTTGGAGGCAAGATTAACCCTTTCTGGGTAACACAGGGCTATTCATTCACTTATTCAACAAATACTTTCCTAAAAACTTAGGAAATCTATGAGCCTGCTGAATCATCCATCAGTCATATACCTGGCAAAGGGCTTCAAGAGATAATTGTTTGCCAAGGAGAAACATTAGCACTGGAGCAGATACAAAATGGAGCAGATAAAGTTAAGTAAGCAAACTTTATTGAGAGGAGATATACAGCGGAGGGGCATTCCCTGAGGATGGATGTATGAGTCTGCTTGGATCTTGGAGGGAGTTAAGCACTCAATACTGGCTACTCTGGTGGGTTTCTATAGGGTTCTTTTCAGAGTCAAAGAGAACCAGGTAGTGGGGGCAGGAAGCTGAGCTGGGAGCTCAGACCTGAGGTCTTGGTCAAGGTTCAGCCCTGGTGCTGCCTCATTCAAGGGGGAATCATTGGTAGCAAGTTAATATCTGTCTGCAGGTAAAGGGGTCTTCAAGCTCCTGCAGGTATTAGTTGGACAGGGTGACTCAGGGATTTTTTGAGACTCCCTGGTTAGGCTACTGTATTCTTTACATATGTACATAGAAGCAGGGTAGTGGAGCTATAGTTCCTCATTTTAGTCTCATCCAGTCTGCATGCAATATTGTTCTGTTTACCAGAGCCCAGGAAATAACCACAACTGGTTGGACTAATGCTGAGACTCAGAAAATTTATAACAATTCACCAGCTGAGAAAAGTGGTTAATCAGCTAATTAGCAAGACAAAAGACAGTGATGAGATAAGCTTTGCAGTAAGTGATAAGAGCCCAAAATAGGAAGCCTTAACATTTTGAGGTACCTACTAAATCTTATCTTCTATTCTACTCTCTCTCCAGTTCCCTTTATCTCAACTGTCTTCCCTCCATCAGATTCATTTTCTCTTTCCCTCTTTCAGTGCTTTTCTTCCTAGCTCTAGGAGGGCATCTTCAGTCATCCTGATCTCTATCTTGCCACTGAACCCAGATCATTCCGGAGGAGAAAGTGAGGCTGGTGACTTTGCACACTTAAATCCAATTCATTTGCAAGTCATGGCATCACCTTCCCGATGTCATGGTCCTCTTTGAGAACAAAGGACAAAGAATAATACTCCTAGCTCTATGACTATGATTCATTTCCCTTCCAAGAAAGGAAAAAGGATCTATAGCCTATTCTTTGGACAGAAATGAAAACAGGCTGGGTACATAAAACCCTCTGGATGGGAAATGAGCACAAGAATTTGAACTAGCTCAAAGCCAGGGCAACGGGTTGCAGTAGAGACAACAGTTCGTCAAATGGTGGGTGAGCTAGCAACCATGATAATGATGATGACTTTGAGATAACTAAAGAACTTTAGGATACTGAGCCTAGAGTCAGTCATCTAGAATTTATTACACAAGCACCCATAATGTGCCAGGTAAGTGTTGAGGACGCAAAGAAAAGGGGAAAAGTCCTTTGTTTCAAGGAATCCACAGTCTAAGGGGGGGAGATAACATGCAAACAACTAAGTACAAATAGGACAAACTGGAGATAATAGGGAGGAGGCACTAAGATTAAGAAGGCCTGGGAAAGGCCTCTTCCAGAAGGTGGAACTTTAGGGTCAAATCAGTTTAAACAGGTTCGATCCTGTTCCATCTGGTTTGAACCCTAATTCTAATCCTAAATACATAAATGCCTATACCTCTAAGTACCTAATTGCCTAAGTGTCAATATGCCTAAATACTTACATACCTAACTACCTATGTACCTAATTGATTTCCAAAGTACCTATTTAAATACCTAAGTAGCAAATTACAAAATTACTTTAAGCAACAGAGTGATTAGCTTCTTAATTGGCTAGGTAACAAGTACCTAGGTCCCCAATTACCTTAGTACCAAATTACCTAATTTACACTTAAGTATTTGAGTTTAATCCAATTTAAATGGGTTCAAACCAGTTAAATCCAGTTTAAAATTGTTCAAACCATTTCAATCTGATTTGAAACAGGTCAATCTGGTCTGAATGGATTTAAACTGTTTCAGTCCAATTCAGGCTGCTTTAAAACAGTTCCGTTCAGTCAAAACAGGTAAAAAATGATTTAATTCAGTTCAGTCTGCTTCTGGATTGAACCCTAACCCTAATTATAACCCTAAATACCTATGTCCACCTAAATACTTAAGTGCCTAATTATCTAAGTGTCTAAGTACATAAGTAAATAAATACCTTATTACCAAAGGACATATGTCCACTTGTATATATCTAAGTGCCTAAATCCCTGAGTACCTATGTCCTCCAGTTGTAATTTTTCCTTGTTTTCAAAGAGGACCAACGACATAATGAGGTTATCGGGTGAAGTCTTGATTTCTGTGTGAATTGGATTTAAGTGAGGCAGAGTTGCACAGTCTTTGTCCTCACTCTCCTAGAGCCATTGAGGTCCAGTGGCAGCATAAAAGTCTGGACAACTGGCAATGTCCCAGGATGCATTGGATGATTTTGTTGTCTTCAATGTCTGACCAAACTCTAAGCACTCCACAGCACCTGCTTTAGCCACCCACATGGCCTTTGGAAAAATTGTTCTCATCCCCTCATTCCCCTGGGGGAAATCTTCACGTGCTTGAGGTAGACATCCCCTTAATTAACCAATGGGTTTGAGGCATATTGGTTACCTTCAACCTGGTTTGGTCTGTCTATTGAGACAGTTTTACTTGGGTATGGCTGCTGTGACAGTTTTAGTGATGTGTGTGTGTGTATGCATGAGTGTGCTATAGCTTAGAACCACAGATGAGAGTTGGGTGAAAGATGGATGAGCAGCTCCGAGAAGGGCTAGGCAAGCCCTTACACTCCATATATCCCAAGTACCTAAGTGACTATGTATCTAATTACCCAACTAATTACTAAAGTACCTAAATACCTAAGAGTGAATCCAGGAAAGATAGAAAATAGAGAGGAGTAAGAATATTCCACACATGGAAAACAACAGTCAGTGAAAAAGCTCAAAGCCTGAAGATAGAATGGTCAGTGAATTAAGAGAAACATGGAAACCAGGTTGACTGGATCTCAGTGTACACTAGAGAACAACAGAACACAAGAAAACTGGAAAGGTAGAAAGGGGCAAGGCTGTGAAGGGCTTTAAAAGCCAAACAGAAGATTTTATATTTAATCCTGGAGGTAATAGGAAACGCCTGGACTTTATTGAATTGGGTTCAGGGAAGTAACATGGCCACTTAGAGACGTGGTCTAAGAAAGAGAAAATTAAAATGAGACATAATTCCTGTATTCAAGTATATTAAAGGCCTTCATATTTATGAAAGAATAGACTTCAGTCTGGCCCTTGTAAGAAGAATTTGAAACAATGAAAAGAACTTGTAGAGAGGAATATTAAAATGGGTAAAAATGGTTCATATCATTACTCACAATCTTTTTTGGTTCTTGATACTATATATGTGCTTTTGTCTGTCTGTCTTTCTTCCCTGTCCCCCTTTTCTGACTATAATACTAATATTTCATTAATTTAGTAGATTCTTGATGTTATTAATATATTGCAATCCAACAAATATTAATCCTAATATGTCCAAGGTAACTGTAGCTACAAAGACAAAAGGGCTCCTTGCCCCTAAGGAGCTAACATTCTGGTGGACTGGGGAGGGGTGCAGGGCAGGTATAGCATATTACATAGCTTCGGACCCATTGTTGGCACTTAATAAATGCTTTTTGACTAGTTAAATTACAGGATGTCTCAAAAGTCTTAGTATAGTTTTAAGCTTTAATGGCTTTCAGGACACATTGAATAATGAAATGTAATTTCAGGAATGAGTTGGTCAACAAATATTTATTAAGTTTATAATGTGTCAGACACTGTGCTGAGTACCAGGAATTCAACTACAAGCAGAAAAAAAGATAGCCCCTGTTCTCAAGGAGATTACGTTCTTAAGAGGGGAAGACAGCACATGAGAGACTGAAAAGGGCAGTTATGAAGCTACTTGGACAGCGAGCATGGCAAAGAAAGTCCAGAGTGCCACACGGACAGGGCATGAAGAAGAAGCAAATAAGCTGAGTCTTGAAGAAAGCTAAGGCTCCTAAGGGGCACAGGTCAGGAATGAATGCATTCAAGGTGTGAGGGAACAGCCTATGTATGCAACAGCATGGAGATGGAATGTTCAGTTTTGAGAAAGTCTAGAAGGTTAACAGAATGTAGTGTTTGAATGGGAGTGAGAGACAATAAGTTTGGCAACTTAGGTGAAAGTCAGATTCTACCGGTGGGGGACCTGCAGCTTCAAGGACACATGTGGCCCTCTAGGTCCTCAAGTGTGGCCCTTTGACTGAATCCAAACTTCACAGAACAAATCCCCTTCATAAAAAGATTTCTTCTGCAAAACTTGGACTCAGACAAAAGGCCACGCCCAAGGACCTAGAAGGCCACATGTGATCTTGAGGCTGCAGGTTCCCCATACCTGTTAGACTTTAGTTTATACAGATATTATTCAGGACATGTATGATTAGAAAAGAAGACATGCTGGTCATGTAGAAAGTATGAAGTATAACTCAGCCAGGCTTAACACTGCACTAGTAGAGGTAAACAGGCCTAGTGTCAAGCTGGTAGACTCAGAATCAAGAGAAAGCACATCAGCATATTTGAGTAGATATTGCATGGGAGAATGTATACAATTAGGCACAATGTATAATTTAAGTGTATTTGCAAAATGTGTGTCATACTTAATAAAATTTTATATTCTTTCATTACTATGTAAATCAAGTGAATTCAAATTTTTAATATCTCAAGCTAATTTTAAAAATCACCCACCAAACTAAAATAAATTCTTTTACTTCCTTTGATTTTTTTTGTAGGTCATTCAGGTCAATTCATATAAAAGAAACCCTTTGCCTTATTGCTCTATGCCAGGAGTTCTTAACTGAGGTAAGACAGATTTCAGGAGGTCCATGAATTTGGATGGGAAAGAAAAGTATTTTCACCAACCTCCAGGTAAAAGTTAGCATTTCCATCAATCATTTAAACACCTCATTCTTAAAAGGAACCCATAAACTTCACCTGTCTCTGAAAGGGACCCATGACACATAAAAAACCCTAGAGATTCTGTTATAGGCAAATAGAAAAAATGAAATGTTTTGGATGTTTATTTTAGGAAGATTTATAATGTTTTTTTTAAGGGGTTAACAATCCCACTTTAATCCAACATACAAATTTCATTCACTTAGTTCAGGAGGAAAAGCCAGTAACCTGAACTTCAGAGCAAATACAAACAAATTACAAACAGAGACAATAAGATTTATAATGTTAAAGCTAATGAGATCAGGTAGGAGATAATTGCTATAATCTTGGCATGTGATGATAAGGATTGGAAGAAGGATAGTGAAAACAGTAAAGAAAAGACAGATGGTAGGGACATTAAAGAGACTGATTTCCTGTGGGTTGGTGGAGTGATAGGATAGAGAAAGAGACCAATAAAACAGATTTTGAGTTTCAGTGATAGAGAGAGTGAAAATATTGTTGACAGAAACAGGAAAGTCAGAAGGGGTGCTGGTATTTGAGGATGCTGTCTGAGATACAGTGAGAGTAGAAAGTCCAAGAAGAGATATCCAAAATAGAGTTGAGAACATAGGACAGAAGTTGGGACGTAGGCCAAGGATGAAATTACGGATGTGGACGTCATGTACATAGATGTGTAAACCTCCTGCTTCAGGGAGCAAGGAGGAAATGTAGTGAATCAGAAATCCCTAAATCTATCAGATCGTCTTTTTTTTTATTGCAGATTGCTTCAGATCATATCTTAAAACCCATTACAATTGAATTTTTTAAATGTTCCTGCAGATTTGCATTCCCTCTCTCTCTCTCTCTTCCTCTCTCTCACAGACACACATGCACGCATGCACACAAACACACACACACATACACACACACACACACACACACACACATTATTTAAGTTTATTCCTGGGTTTTACATATGTGGGTTCTGTGCTTTAGGTGGCTACTATTTCAGAGGACTCAGGAACAATGTGTGTAATCCAGAAGAGTTGCCACTAGGTGGCATCTGAGGTGCACTCTCAAGGTCCAAACAGCTAGGCTTCCTGTTAATGTTCTTTCTATTACTATGCCTAACAGCTAGGTTCTGTATAGTTTACAAAGCACTTTACATCTGTTTTCTCAATTGATCCTCACAATGACCCTGTGAAATAGGTGTTTATAATCCCCATTTTGTGGTTGTGCAGTTTCAGTTCTGTCCGACTCTTTGTGACCCCATTTGGGGTTTTCTTGGCAAAGATACTGGAGGGGTTTGCCACTTCCTTCTCCTGCTCATTTTACAGATGAGGAAACTGAGGCAAACAGAGTTAAGGGACTTAACCATGGGCACATAGCTAGTAAGTGTTTAAGGCGTGATTTGAACTCAGTTCTTCCTGACTCCAGATCCTATCCACTGCACTACCTAGCTACCCCATTTCCATTTTACAGAAAAGTAAACTGAGGCTGAAAGGGGTAATGTGATGTATCCAGGGTCCCACAGCTGTTACATGCTTCAGGTAAGATTAGAGTTCTGGTCTTCCTGATTCCAAGTCCAACAGTCAAGCCACTCTGCCACCTTGCTGTATCATGGGGAACATAGCATCCTTTTCTACTCAACTTTTAAGTTAAAAATTGTTGTTACTTTAAGAAAAAACAGCCTGTATTTTGAATTCCCCTTGCTTGCTCTCTCCTTATGGCCCAGAAGAAAAGGAGAATGAAAAATCATGTGGCAGTTCAATACTACTGGTCTTTTTGAAGGCAGTGATGATGACTATAACCATAAACACTTCCATCCTCCTCAAAGGTCTTTTTCAAATGAAGTGGGAGTTCTGTTGCTATTTGATGAATTTGTTTTAAACTTTTCTTTTGTATTCTCCCCTCCAACCTCCCCCTCTCCCTCCTATTACGGAAATTTGAATAGAATATACATAATTAAGTTATTCTGGATATAGACTGCCAACTTTATTTTTAAAAAGGACTGTTCTCCTTTTCTTAGAAAATAAGACTCTAAAACTATTAAAAAGAAAATTTTAAACAGAACTGAAAGAAAGTTTCTTAAATCTAGCAATGTACATTATTTTAAAACCACAAGATGTCCTTAAATGATCTTATTCTCCACAATGTATTATTTTTCACAAAAAAATGCCTTTGGTATTTCCACCTCAAAGGATGTCATTCAACTCTAAAAGAATCATCCTTGAATTTAGGTGGCCACAAGTGGTGGAAGTGTGCCCAAATATGTAATATAATTTTGGGGCCTCCTTCATTTAAAATGAAAATAAACCAACTTTCTACAAGCTTTTGAAAGGCCATGTGGGGTAGTGGATAGAGAGTCAGCTTTTGAATTAGGAAAACCTGGATTAAAGTCCTGTTTTTGGCACATACAGGCTGTGTGACTGGGGAGCTCGTTTAACTTCTTAGCAGTCTATGCAGCTCTCTAAGACTATAATGGTACCTGAATTATTGGTAAAGGGAGTTTCCTTACCGAGTAGTTCCCTTTACCAGTGAAATCACAATCCCTACTGTTTATCCACATCTGACCATAGATTTTTACTTTATTTATATTGAAAAGTTAACTTCTTAATAAACCTAAACACCAAAAGGCAACAATACTTTCAGAATAAAGTTTGAAGCTGTATGCAAGGAGGATTTTGTTATCCTTTTAGAGTTTAGTTTCTCAGGATCCATGGCCATTGGCAATGTCTAGTTTCCAGGTCTTAGATAATAACTTCCAGAATAGTCTCAAGGATATTAGATAATAATCCCTACAATCATAGTAACAGACAGTCCTACTGAGGCTGCACCATGAGATATGGGAGTGGCATAATTGATATTTACTAGTTTGTGCAGAATGATGATATTGTTAAAGTTAATTTGTGAGCTTAATGTTGGCAAGATGCCTTCTTTGTCTATTGCCCTATAAAATAGGTGGACACTGGTCAGTTAGTTGGGGAAGCCATGGGTAATGCATAGAGGAATGCATGTATCTGCCTCAACTGGCCCCCATTGAAGTCTGAGGGGGATTTAGGGTAATGCACAAGCTGTGCCTGTCCCAATTGACCCCATCAAGATGTAGGGGTAGTTGCCCCCTTCCTTCTTGCTGGCCCCTGCGAGAAGGTTGATTAGGGATCTGTAGGAGTTTGTGCTTATTATCAGCAATACTGTGTTAGAGAAAACTAGACTAGAATATAGCTTATTATTAACCCCTCTGAAGCTGTCTTTCCTATCTGACCAGATCAAGAGTGAACCTGTTAGAGTCTGGAATCCAAAACCTCTAGTGCCTCTTGTGTGTTATCAGTGAAACAGAAGCAAATATTGAGTTATAATATTTTTTTTAGCTCTCTCTCAAATATCATTCCTTGTCCTTTTCCTCCCTTTTCCTGCTCTCTGTTTCAAACTGTGAGCTGTGCATCATTTAGTGTATGCCAAAGGGCCTTTCTGGTCTCCAACTGTGCCCAACTCATGAGACTTCAGGGGTGCTTAGGTGTCAGAGCTCCAACAGATTTTCTCCCCAAGGCAAAAACTCTGGCTTTGCCATTCTCTTCTTCTTGTTACTTTGAGGGAAATTCTGGCACCAGAGAAGAAATAACTGTGTAACCTTGTCTCTTTGTGGCTCCCTACACTGCCACCCATGTCTCACTTCTTTCTTCACTGGATATTTGAAAAAAAACCCAAAACTGCTCTCCAGAATGGCTGGATCAGTTTACAACTCCACCAACAATGTAACAATGTTCCAATTTTCCCACATCCTCTCCAGCATTTATCATTTTCCTGTTTTGTTACGTTAGCCAATCTGACAGGAGAGATGTGGTACCTAAGAGTTGTTTTGATTTGCATTTCTCAAAGCAATAGTGCTTTAGAGAATTTTTTCATATGACTATAGATATCTTTAATTTCTTCCTCTGAAAACTGCCTATTCATACCCTTTGACCACTTCTCAATTGGGGAATTACTTGTATTCCTATAAATTTGGTTCAGTTCCTTGTATATTTTAGATATAAGGCCTTTATCAGAGACACTGGTTGTAAAGATTTTTTCCCCAATTTTCTGTTTCCCTCCTAATCTGTGTTGCATTGGCTTTGTTTATACAAAAACATTTTAATTTAACATAGTCAAAATTATCCATTTTGCATTTTGTAACACTCTCTGTCTCTTGTTGGGTCATGAATTCTTCCCTTTCCCATTAATGTGACAGGTAAACTATTCCTTCCTCTCCCAAATTGCTTATAGTATCAGCCTTTATTCCTAAATCATGAACCCATTGGTATGTGGTAAAAGATATTGGTCTATGCCCAGTTTCTGCCATACCATTTTCCAATTTTCCCAGTAGTTTTTGTGAAATAGTGAGTATCCTTTGACCCAGCAATGCCACTTGTAGGGCTCCATCCCAAAGAGATCATACAAGTGGGAAATGGACCTGTATGTACAAGAATATTTATAGCAGCTCTTTTTGTGGTGACAAAGAATTGGAAATCAAAGGGATGCCCATCAATTGGGGAATGGCTAAACAAATTGTGGTATATGAACGTAATGGAATACTATTGTGTAATAAGAAATGAGGAACAGATGGACTTCATTATAACCTACAAAGACTTACATGAACTGATGCTCAGTGAGGGGAGCAGAACCAGGAGATCATTACACATGATTACAGACACATGGTATCTGTAAGGACTAACTTTGATAGACTTGACTCCTCTCATCAATACAAGGTTCAAAGATAGCTCCAAAAGACTCATGATGGAAAAAGCTATGCACATCCAGAGAAAGAATTATGGAGTCTGATTGCAGATGGAGGCAAACTATTTGCTCTTTTTTTTTCCTTCTTTTTTGGTTTTGTTTCTCCTTTCTCATGATTTATTCCATTGGTTATAATTCTTCTTTATAACTAGACTGTTATGTAAATAACTTCAATGTGAAGTACACGTAGAACCTACGTTGGATTGCACGCCATCTTGGGGCGGGGCAAAGAGGGAGGGGGAGAAAATGCAGAACCCCAAAACTTGTGTAACTGAATGTTGTAAACTAAAAATAAAAAATAAATTAAAAAAACTCCAAAACTAAATCTAACAACATACTTTTCTACATGGAAACTTTATAAAATCCATATCTGTCCGTCTGTCTGTTTCTTTCTCTGTCTGTGTTTCTCTATCTCTGTCACTCTTCCTATCAGAGGAAGGGATTTTTCTTTGGAATTTCTCTTTAAGGGGATGGGGTGGAACAAGATCTTCCTGTTCTCTTTCACAAGCTTTCTAGTTACTGATTTAACATCCTTGCCTGGCAGGTTCCATCAGGAATGGCTTTGGATACAGACTTTAATTACAAAATCCATCCAGACTAGCACAAGCAGAAAATAACTGGGTTTACCTGCATTTGCTTTCCTTATTTTTTCCCTCATCATAAAAAAGCATTAGTCATTTAATATTGCCTGATATCAGGTTACATAGTGTATAAAATGAAACTATGTATGGCCTTTGTTCTCTAAGCACTTAAAAATCATATTATGCAGACAAAATCAGATATTATGCAGAGACATAGAGGCAGCAGAATAAGAATAATTAATTCTAAAATAAGTGTGAATATTGCCATTTTTCAAAGGTTTCTATTTCACTGACTTTAGGCTTGATTGAGAGAGGAAACAGGTAGAGATGGAGAGAACATCAAGTTGATATACGATGGGTGGATAGCATATTTACATTATCATCCTCTGCCACATTTTGCTTCTTCTAGAGACAACATTTAGAATGATAAATTAGTTCTTACCATCATCTTTGTCAGGAATAATTG